>NC_064639.1:1014897370-1015522370 GCF_023864345.2 Schistocerca serialis cubense
GTTCTTTACAGGAAATGCTCAATATGTCCATCATCATTTCTCAACAATAGCTGTGGTCGAGGAATAATGTTGTGAACAGCACTGTAAAGCATGTCTGGAGTTATAGTGAGGCGTCGGATGTTGTCTTTCAGCATCCCTAGAGATGTCGATCGATCACGATACACTTGCGACTTCAGGTAACCCCAAAGCCAATAATCGCACGGACTGAGGTCTGGGGACCTGGGAGGCCAAGCATGAACGAAAGTGGCGGCTGAGCACATGATCATCACCAAACGACGCGTGCAAGGTATCTTTCACGCGTCTAGCAGTATGGGGTGGAGCGCCATCCTGCATAAACATCGTACGTTCCAGCAGGTGTTTATCAGCCAGTCTGGGTTTGATGCGATTCTGTAACATATCGGTGTACCTCTCACCCGGCACGGTAGCAGTTACAAAACCAGAATCACGCATTTCCTCGAAGAAAAAAGGCCCGATAACAGTAGATTTCGTAAATCCAACCCATACCGTGACTTTCTCGACGTGCAATGGAGTTTCCACGACAGTTATAAGATTTTCGGTAGCCCAAATTCTGCAGTTGTGGGCGTTCACAGCCCTCGGAGCCTGAGATGAGCTTCGTCGGTCCACAACACGTTACTCAACCAATCGTCATTTTCCGCCATCTTTTGAAACGCCCACACCGCAAATGCCCTCCGCTTCACTAAATCGCCAGGTAACAGTTCATAATGCCGATGGATTTTGTATGGATAGCATCGGAGGGTACGCCTCAGTGTCAACCAAACAGTAGTGTATGAAATGCCGGTGCGGAGTGCGACTGCACGAGCGCTGACTTCCCCGTGCATAGACGAACCCGCTACAGTCTCCATTTCTTCCTGAACTGTCTCAGCAGCATTACACCTTTTGCTCGGTCGGCCACTACGGGGTCTATCGTTTACACAACCCGTGGATTCGAACTTCGAAATCATTCTCGCCACAGCTGCATTTGTCAACGGACCTTTACCCGTTCGAATCACCTTCCTATGGCGATAGGATCGTAACGCTGAACTAGCACGTTTCCAATTCTGATAATACAGTTCGCTAAAAGCGTCTTTTCAGGTAACGTCAACATGCTGCGACTGCTGGCGCATCTGATTCTCTCTCTCATTACAGCTCCTTTTATACACGATTGTCATGCGCAGTCACTGATGTTATGCTGTCCAGCGCCATCTGTCGGACATTTTGTGAACATTGTTTTTTTTGGGTTCTAATAAAACCCTATGTCATTCCAAGCATGCGTATCAATTTTTACCTCTCTATCTACATTATTCCGTGGTTTATTAAGTTTTCAAATTTATACTGACTTTTTGATCACCCGGTATATTACGATGGATAACAACGAGTTGCTTAACACCAAAACTGGGAGCAACACGACAGTGGAAGAAATGAAACATTTTTCTATCAAAGAAGCAAGATTACACGATACAAGGAAGCTGTTGCAAGTAAAATGCCAGTGCGATGAATTTTTCCTTTTATCAGGGAAGTTTATTGATATAGAACTGAGGAGGAAGGTTGTGGAACTCTACTCTGGATTGAGAAAAGCAGACTTTGGAAATCCGGAGATGAATAAACTAGAAGCATTTTAAACGTGATGCTCTGATGAAACTATCTTTTCTTAATAGTTCCTAATTATATCTTGAATATCCTCGCCACAGATGTACTAAAATGGTTATCATTGATACTGTAATTACTGTTTCTTTGCGAAGAAGCGTAATTCATTGTAGCGATACAAGTGTTTGATGGAAAATTACAGACTTCTGGTCGGCCGGCTTAGCCCACTGTGGTAACGACTCTACTCGATGACTGGTGATCTCGTATGGTATTGAAAAGTCTTGTAAATTTTGAACTTCGATTTCTGGAGAGCTTCTGGGAAGCAGATCGTACTAGAGCAGTTTTTCTTACGTGTCAGTATGTACTGTGCGAAGAATGTTAGAGAAATCGTAGCGATGCTCGTGTCTACCCGCATTTCTCCAGAACCCAAAGTGGTCTTGCCCCAGATCGGCTAACGCCAGTTTCTCCATTCCTCTATAAATGTCTAGTGTTAAAATAATCAGCAGCCAGTTGAACAACGTAAATTTCGTTTATTAACTGGTTTCAAGAACCTAGCGCTCTTCTTCAAAATATTAAAAATTTCGCATTAATAGTGAGCGTCAAAAACAGGTATGGGAATGCAGCGTTTTACCGTAGTCACGTGGTAATCTGTAATACGCTGCACACACCTGATTATTTTCCGTGCTCGCTAATAATGCAGTGATTATAATCTTCTGAAGAAAGGTACTAGGTGCCTGAATCTGGTTAAGAAATAATATTTCCTTTGCGCAACTGGTTGCTGATTATTTCAACAAGTAAAAATACCGTTACTTAAAATGGATAAAGTACTAGTTCGTGTTAGTATTTTGCGACCGTGACTTGCCATGGATAAACAAGAAGCGACTATCATTTGCTTCTTAGATTTCAGCAAAGCATTTGATGTTGTCGACTTCGACGTCTTACTTGCCAAACTTAGCGGTATATATTTCTCATCAAGTGCAGTGCAATGGTTACGCTCGTACATGACGTCTCGTCAGCAACGCGTCCTGTCCGGGAATATAAAATCGTAATGGCAGCAGGTAGCATCAGGCGTTCCTTAAGGGTCAGTATTAGGTCCTACACTCTTCTCTATGTATGTCAATGATCTGTCATCGGTTCTGACCTGCTGCAAATATCACGTGTATGCTGATGACCTTCAGTTGTATCCAAGTGCAACACCAATTAATCTTAAGAAAGCTATTGAAAATTTCAATACTGACTTGGATGCACTATCAAAATGAGCACAGAACATAGGACTAAAACTCAACCCATCTAAACTTCAAGCGGCACTTGTTGGTCACTCTAAGCTCAATACCCCAAAACATCGGGAATCCGTACCATCTCTAATCCTAAATGGAACAAATATCAACTTCTCTCCCTCAGCAAAGAGTTTGGGAGTAATAATAAATGAAAATCTAAATTGGACAGAGCACGTAACTGCAGTGTGCAAAAAAGCATCAGCATCCCTTCATGCCCTACAAAAATGAATGCCTGCGTCCGATATATCTGTGACGTTCGACTTTTTGATCACGTTTCCCCAGAATATGCACAACTCTCCTCGTTGCGTGCTGACAAACGCAGAGATTTACATACACTCTGTCTCATCTACTGTCTCATGCTAGAGTTCATATTGAGTTTTAGTAGTTTCGTCTTTAACGACAAGGTTTTTATTCAAGATGAAGGTTTAGCTACGGGAAACAGTCTATCAGGCATTTTCGCTGAAATTTTTATGAATGACTTTGAGAAGACAGTTTTCAGCTCCTTTCCAGAAATTAAGGAGAAGTTAATTTATTACAGACGGTATGTTGACGACACTATTTTATTATTCAAAGGGAAAAAAGAAGAAGTAGTGGAAATGACTAAAGTTTTAAACAAGCAGCATCCAAAAATTCAATTTACGCTAGAAATGGAGAACAATGGGGCGATTAACTATTTAGATTTGATCATCAGAAAGAAGGGAGGTATTCACGTTTCCGGCGTCTGTAGAAAAGACACTCGTTCCGACAACATCATAGGCGCGACATCACACCACCCGGCACAGCATAAAAGAGCGTACTTTCATGCAATGTGCAACAGAGCCCTGAGATTGCCACAAAAGGAAGATGAGTTGCAGAAAGAACATGGCATTATTAAGCAAGTAGCAACAGCTAATGGATACAGGACACAAGATGTTACACGTATGTTAACAAGATCAGAAACAAATTTGCGGGTATCAGTAATGATTTTAGGAAAATTAAAGTTAAGAAGAAGTTTGTCACTCTGACATACAGAGGGCGTGTGTCGGAAAGAATTGCTAATTGCTTTCCAAAAAAACATCGCTGTGGCATTCCGGAATGAAGGGCAAATGGCACATAGACTAAGACATAAACCAGCAACGACAAAACAAATGAAATAAAACAATTTCGGAGTATATAAGATAAAACGTGCTGAGTGTGACAGTTATTATATAGGACAGACAGGGCGGAATTTTGAAATTCGATACAGCGAACATTGCAGTCATAGCAATCGGACAGCATTTGGAGCCCATGTAAAGGATAGTAAACATGAAGTGAGCAATATAAATGAACAAATGGAGGTGCTACATAAAGCTCCAAAAAGTCTCTAACTCAACGTGCTTGAAGAGATTGAAATATACGCTCACCAAATGAAAAACCCGGACCTACTACTTAATGAGCAAAGTGATTTTATGCACAGGATATATTATGAGATTTCTAAAGTCATGTTTTAGGTTTACTCTTGAATGAAACAGCACGCTCCAATAAGAACCAGCTGCAGCGGAACAGCCCTCAGCGTACTGGCGGCGAGGTGAATTGGGCGCGGCGGAAGAGGACATGGCGAGGCGCTGTGTACATTCTGACGTAGGGAAATCCTCTCCACCACCAATTAATACAAAGAGGAGGAAACGCACGTTTTCGAAAGATTATACAAATGTTTTAATTATATTTTTATGTTTTCTTTACAAATTTTTAATTATTGTAAATTATTTCAGTTCATGGTCCACTCAAAAATGATTATGTAAATGTCATTGCTTTCAAAAATTGGCTTATTATTAAAAAGTGTATTCGCCAGTAATATGTATGGTGTTAAAATAACCTCTTAGTACATGTGCCCAATTCTTACGGATAGAGGGCACTTTTACTTTTACGAATCAGGTTTCTCCAAACTATGATATAAGATTTTAACAGATTAAAAATTACTTTAGTTATGACAGCGAACCAATAGTTCTGTACTGACCGGTTACTCTGTAACTGAAATATATGGTATGTTTACATTTCAATTCATTCCAAAATAAATTTGTAAATTAAGACAATTCTATCAGCAACTATATAATCTACCTTGTTAATTATTTTTAACTTTATCTAACAGCTCTGTAGATGGGCAGCTAGCCTGAAACCGGTATTGAAAATAAAACAATTAGCGATCAGAGACTGAAATACCATATTTTTGTCTCATAAATGTACACTGTCCCTCATATCTTCCCTCGGCCTTAATGCTCATGCTTGAACAACATGACAGAAATATACGTTCCCATCTTAATAAAATCCTCTCTGTTCCACTACATCGCTCAGTCACCTTCTCGAATTTCTTTACAGTAGCAGGAATCCGACTCTGGAATAACCTCCCTCGTTATAGTACAGAACTTAAAAACATGTCCGGCTTCAGAAACAATTAATGACGTATCCACTTAAGCAACAGTAATGCCTTCCTGTGTACATGAATGCACTTCACCCCATTACTTCATTCTTTCGTACTAGATCTTCTTCAGTTCCCAGTTTTTTTCTTAACTGATGCGGCCTCCTTAAATCTCCCTTCCCCAAAACTCGCTATACCAGTAAACATCTACTTTATGCACAAATATATTAATGTAAATCTGCACGAATCTTCATTACTATTGCCAATTTTTCTCATGTTTACCATTACTGTTTAATTTTTTATTTTACTGTTATTATTATTGCTTTTATCATAATTTTATGTATATCAGCTATTATAAAAATACTGCCAGTGTTTACTTTATTAGGTCTTAGGTCTCAGATCTTAGTCATTACATTAATCTATTTTTCTTATTTCAAATTACTGTCATGATGTAACTATGTAGTGTAAAATGCTGCGTGTGTCCGATGCAAGAGAGGGCCTGATGGCCGTAATTTGATGAGGTTAAATAAATAAACAAATATTAAGCTGATGGTTTGGTAATGTTCAGGTGTGCTTTCTTTGATATTGGTATTTCATAATCTTCTTGAAGTTTGAGGGGATTTCGGCATTCTCACATGAATTTATATTGTATGCCAATTGGAACAGTCTCATCATTTCCTTTGCATATAATTCTATATTCTTTTATCATCGGTGCCCAAGTCAAAACTATAGAACACGGACACAGAGAGGAGTTAAATGATTATACGTCAGCCCCAATTGACAGAATAGAAAACAGCTAAAAATGGCACGTGGAAAAAGGGCTAAAAAAGACACCATACAGAAACAGAAGTCGAAAACTAGAAATTAAATGGCCTTCGCCGTATTACTTTGGCGGATAAAAAGTAAGACGCTGTCGACAACCCGCGCCATTTGCTAAATCGGCCGATAAATCAGACGGCAAACCCAAACGGGAACGTAAAAGGTTAAAAAATGGACATTCTATCAGGAAGGGGCAGACAGATAAAACTTGAGTGCAATGTGGGCAAATTGGTGGGGGAACATCACTTAGCAAATGGCGATGGTTAAAAAGGCAGAGCCCAATATTCTGCCGAGTTAAAATAACTTCCTCCCGGCGGGAGGGCCGAGAGGAGGTCGTCCAAGGCGCTGGGAGAGACTTAATAAGTCGGAGCTTATTCCCGTGAACGGAGGACGATTGGTGCCAAAGGGACACCACCCCCTGACAGACGGCAACACAGAGATCATCGAAGGGAACATCGGGACTCGCGGGCTGAGGTACGAGGACTGCAGCTTTGGCAGCAGCGTCACCAGCCTCGTTTCCTGGGACAGATATGACCAGGAATCCACAGAAACATCACACTGGCTCAACCATGAGTGAGCTGTTGACAGTATTCCTTGACCCGCTGCACTAAGGGATGGTCGGTGTACAGCGCCCATAGACTCTGAAGGGCAGTGAGTGAGTCTGAGCAGAGGACGCAATTGAAAAGGCTGTGTCACCGGACGTACTCCGTGGCCTGATACAAGGCGAAGAGCTCGTCTGTAAATACTGAGGAGTATGCAGGAAGTCGATATCGAAAAATGTCGGCGCCAATGAAGAAGGCACGCCAGACTCCACGGTCAGTCCGAGAGCCATCAGTGTTTACAAAGGTACTATTGCGAATCCTCATGCGAAGGTCGTAAAACTGAGGGCGATAGACAGAGGCTGGAGTAGTGTCCTTAGGAAGCGAATGAAGGCCAAGGTCAACATTGGCCGCTTCACGAAGCCAAGGTGGTGAAGGGTTCACACCCACGGGGAAAGGTGCAGGTAGTGTGAAGTTAAGCCGCCGTAGGAAGTGTCGAAAGCGGACTCCAGGAGGTAACAGAGAAGAAGGATGAGCCCTATACTATCAAAGGAATCATCAAAGAAGGAGGCATAGGTGTCCACGCATGACAAACGGCATGCATGCCTGCTAAGGATAAAGACAAGGCGGTAAGACAAGGGTAGTTCAGCAGCTTCAGCATACAGACTCTCAACCGGGCTGATGTAAAAGGCGCCCGTAGCCAAACAGATGTCACGATAGTTGATAGCGTTGAGACGGCGTAAGAGGGATGGACGTAAAGCATAAACGAAGCACCCATACTCGAGTTTCGAACGGACAAGGGACCGGTACAAACGGAGAAGGGTGGTTCGATCGGACCCCAGGAAGTACTATTGAGGACACGTACGACATCGAGGAACCACTTACAACGGGCTGTCAGGTAAGATACATAGGAGAACCAAGAGAGTTTCCTATCACGCATGAGCCCCAAGAATTTCGTAGTGATGACCAATATATTCTTCAAGAAGAAGCATACACATATGGTAAAGTATATAAATGGTGGGCACAACACTCAAATTGACTGTTTATAAGAAGGCGGTACCTGAAGCTGGTAACTGACGTAAAAAGTATCCCCTCAGAATCAATTGCTCCCAGGGTACGCCTCTGGTCATGGGACTCTGGTTGAATATCAACGACTGATATCGTCACCAAATCATTGGAACACAGAGAATCAAGGTGGTGTACGTCAGAATACAATTTTCAGTTCACCACTCCTCTTATGGTCATCGATATAGACACACACCAGCCAGTATCAGACATACGGGACATCATTACTAGCCAAGCCCACTGTACAGCGAATAATATTCTTAGCGCAACGAGACCAGGAAAATGAGTAATCAGTCGGGAAGTGGTGGTGGAATGAAGACCTACAAACGGATGTGAGGGAGAAGATGCTTTCAAAGTATGTTCCAGTCTCGCACCAATGAAGATCTGGAACGCTACAAGACACAAAAACTGGCTGCCAAGAGAGCAGTTGCATAAGCCATATCTTCTTACTAGATCGTGTTTATGATGAACTAGACACACCTGAAGGAGGAAATAAAATTTATCGCCTCGCCAAGGCACGCAAACGAGCCACTCAAGACATTGGTCATGTCAAGCACATAAAGGAGAAGGCAACCGACTCCTTCAAGATCCTCTCGACATTCTCCGTAGATGGAATGATTACTTCTCCAAAATCGGCAGTGAGGTATTTGACCATACTCCAGTTGCTGGACCAGTACTACCAATTACCAACCAAGAGGTCAAGGAAACCGCCAACAAGATGAAGAATGGGAAGGCTACTTACCCTGATGGCATTCCAGCTGAAGTATGGAAGATCCTTGGCCACGAAGGTGCCACAGTTCTTACTACCATCTTCAACAGAATCTTAAGGTTTTTAACATGGCTGTCAATCAGCGACTGTTGTATAATACAAAATTTTGAAAAACACAGCCCTCAGTCGCGAACACAATTAATTTTTAAACTAGGTATCGGTGTCACAAGAGACACCTTCGGACAAAATTAAAACTAAATGTTACAGCATAACGTACCAAAAAGTACGAAAGCTGCGGTCATACCTGGCAGCGTCAGATAGTCAGATGGTTCAAATGGCTCTGAGCACTATGGGACTTAACATCTATGGTCATCAGTCCCCTAGAACTTAGAACTACTTAAACCTAACTAACCTAAGGACATCACACAACACCCAGCCATCACGAGGCAGAGAAAATCCCTGACCCCGCCGGGAATCGAACCCGGGAACCCAGGCGTGGGAAGCGAGAACGCTACCGCACGACCACGAGATGCGGGCAGATAGTCAGAATTGAAATAAAATGCAGCAGAGGTGCACGCCACTAAGGGTGCCATGTGTCCTCTGCTGCAGTCAATACAAAACTGAAACACCATGTGACTTGTGCGCCACGGCAACTTCAAGATAATACCGCCATCTGTTGGCTGATTGGTAAAACAAGCTACTTTGTAAACGTCTCTCGTAACTGCAGAGAGGGAAATAAACAAACACCTGAACGGTGTACATGAAATAATTACAATAGCGGGATGCTGCATTATATAAAATACAATTAATGAATGACGGATTGTAGTACAAAAATTCCAGAATAAATCATAAAGATGACATATACGAAATAATCCATTAAATGACATTACTGCTTGCTATAATAGATACCAAAAAAGGTTTTTCTAATTTACGTATATGAGCTGTAAAAATAAAAAGAACAGGTATCTCTGAATCTGCAAGAAGTAGTTGGTACGTCAAAGTGTTAGATCTCGTCAAGCAGCGGCTTTATACCACTGAAATAACTTCTTCCGTGCAACTGCACCTGCTCGTTGAGAAAAAGTCCGTCATTCGAAAGTAAATGCTTGAAAATTTCCAGCTCCACCAAAATAGCAAGTTTATGCCCTTTTTTTCAATATGAAAAATTTCCAGCTTCTCATCCCCTTTCGGAGAGTCCCCTGTGATTGACAGGTGATCTGCAAAAGAAGAGTTAGGGGGACACGAACCGATTTTCCTCAGAAAATGTTCTTTACAGTGAATTGAAAAGACACGTCCTGTTTGACCAATATAATAGGCACCGCAAGTGTCACATGAAACCTTGTAGACACCAGTATTCTGCTGAGGGCTAGTAGTTGACTTTAAATTATGGATGACATTTTTTCTCAAGTTGTTATTTGCAGAAAAGGCAATATTACATTTGTATTTAATCCGAAGCAACTTTTGAATCTGGTATGACTCTGGTCCTAAAAATGGAATTGAGAAGAATTTTTTCTCCGATTCTTCTGGGACGCTGATGAAAGAACCAAGTGTAGTTCCCTTCTTGCCAATCTTCTTTTTGAGGATATCATCCACCAACCGAACTTCGTAACCATTATTGACCGCCACAGTTTTAATAAGATTAATCTCATTATTAAAGATTTCTTTCGGGAGGGGAATGGAAAGTGCTCTGTGTATAGCCGAGAAAGAAACCAGATCAGCTGTTAACAACGCCAATTTCTTGCTTAAGCCATTTCACAAAAAATCGCTTATTTTTATGAATCCACACCCTCCAAAATTAAGAGCGCAATTTAAGATACATAAGCTTGGCCATCCCATTCGTGCGATTTCGAAGGCTCAGAACAGTGCTTATCATCAACTTGCTAGATATTTACATGATCGGCTGAGAAAGTCTTTTGTCTTCACTCATTGCTATTCTGTCTTAAATACTGCTGCTGTAGTTCACAAAGTAGAGGACATAGAATGTGACCAGGCTAGTAGATTGTTTTCGTTAGACATATAAATCCTTTACACCAATGTTCCCGTGCAAGAAACCCTTAAGATTGTGGAGGAAAATTTGCGTAGGCTTAAGAAACATATCTGTGACGAATAAATTACAGATTTCAGGAATTAGATCACCGTTGTAGTCAAGTACAATTACTTTCAGTTCAATGGGCAACTGTTCCAACAAAATGACGGCCTAACCATGGGGAAACCGCTGGCCGGAATTCTTGCCGATATTTTTATCAGTTCGTTAGAGGTGAAATTCTTTACGTTGTTTTCAGCTACAGATCTGGGCATTTTGTCCTACTGTAGATACGTTGACGATATATTAGTAGTCTACAAAGGTGCTCCTGATGGAATCAAACACATTTTCTATCTGTTTAATGATCTCCATGATAATATTAAGTTCACTTGTGAACTAGAAAATGAAAATCGTCCGCTAAATTTCCCCGATTTTACGTTGTCATTAACTGAAAACAGAATTTCCTTCAACATTTTCCGCAAAGAGACTCAAACTGATCAAATCGTTCCAGCGTCTTCTACGCATCAAGCCTGTCACAAAACTGCTTTCTTTTTCTCGGCTATTCACAGAGCACTTTCCATTCCCCTCCCGAAAGAAAACTTTAATAATGAGATTAATCTTATTGAAACTGTGGCGGTCAGTAATGGTTACGAAGCTCGGTTGGTGGATGATATCCTCAAAAAGAAGATTGGCAAGAAGGGTACTACACTTGGTTCTTTCATCAGCGTCCCAGAAGAATCGGAGAAAAAATTCTTCTCAATTCCATTTTTAGGACCGGAGTCAAACCAGATTCAAAGGATGCTTCGGATTAAATACAAATGTAATATTGCCTTTTCTACAAATAACAACTTGAGAAAAATGTCAACCATAATTTAAAGTCAACTACTAGCCCTCTGCAGAATTCTGGTGTCTACAAGGTTTCATGTGACACTTGCGGTGCCTATTATATTGGTCAAACAGGACGTGTCTTTTCAATTCACTGTAAAGAACATTTTCTGAGGAAAATCGGTTCGTGTCCCCCTAATTCTTCTTTTGCAGATCACCTGTCAATCACAGGGAACTCTCCCAAAGGGGATGAGAAGCTGGAAATTTTTCATATTGAAAAAAAGGGCGTAAACTTGATATTTTGGAGGAGCTGGAAATTTTCAAGCATTTACTTTCGAATGACGGACTTTTTCTCAACGAGCAGGTGCAGTTGCACGGAAGAAGTTATTTCAGTGGTATAAAGCCGCTGCTTGACGAGATCTAACACTTTGATGTACCAACTACTTTTTGCAGATCCAGAATTACCTGTTCTTTTTATTTTTACAGCTCATATACATAAATTAAAAAAACCTTTTTGGTATCTATTATAGCAAGCAGTAATGTCATTTAATGGATTATTTCGTATATGTCATCTTTATGATTTATTCTGGAATTTTTGTACTACAGCCAGTCATTCATTATTTGTATTATATATCATGCAGCATCCCGCTATTGTAATTACTTCATGTACACCGTTCAGGTGTTTGTTTATTTCCCTCTCTGCAGTTACGAGAGATGTTTACAAAATAGCTTGTTTTACCAATTAGCCAACAGATGGCGGTATTATCTTGAAGTTGCCGTGGCGCACAAGTCACATGGTGTTTCAGTTTTGTATTGACTGCAGCAGAGGACACATGGCACCCTTAGTGGCGTGTACCTCTGTTGCATTTTATTTCAATTCTGACTATCTGACGCTGTCAGGTATGACCGCAGCTTTCGTATTTTTTGGTACGTTGTGCTGTAACATTTAGTTTTAATTTTGTCCGAAGGTGTCCCTTGTGACACCGAAACCTAGGTTAAAAAGTAATTGTGTTCGCGACTGAGGGCTGTGTTTTTCAAAATTTTGTTCAACAGAATCATTGATGAGGATATAGTCCCAGCTGTTTGGAGAACTATTGTCAAACTGTCAGTCTGGAAGCGAAAAAGTTATGTAACAGAACCCTCACAGTATCGACCTATTCGACTGCTTTGCGCACCATTAAGATCTTTGAGCGGGTTATAGACACCAGGCTCCGCGAAGATGTTTCTATCACACTATATCAATACAGGTTTATCAAAAGAAGTGGAACCACAGATGCCATTCACGCCCTCGTTTATTTATTGGAAAATACCTAGAGAAAGGCACAGTTATTCATATATCATTCCTCGATCCGGAGAAGTCCTTCACCGTGTCTCATATCAGCTTTTCTGGAGTGCATTACGATCTCACAGTCTCCCTGAAGCCTACGTGTGATAGGTCCAATTGCTGTATCGAAATGCCTCCAGCAATGTCCGATGTGCTGTGGGAGCATCACTCCCTTTTGCTATCAATGTCGGAGTACATAAAGGTTCAGCACTGTCACCTCTACTGTTTATGATTTCTACGGACACTGTGACATACGACCTACTGTCGCCCCACCCTTGGTCACTCCTATATGCTGAAGACGTTTTACTGGCACGCGAATATCTCGAAGACCTCCGTGAACAGACACAGAAACGGAATCGGTATGATTTTCAGACCGATGGTACCCTGTCTTCAGACCGATGGTACCCTCAGAGTCGGTGGAGAAGACATAAAGAAAATGAAGCAATTGAAATGTCTTGGTTCAGTCATGAGCAGTGATGGTGAAAGTCTACCAGATGTCAGTACCCGCGCTAACCCAGCCTGGGAGAAATGGCGCTCGGTGACCTGCGTTCTGTTTGATCGCCGTGTGCCTTTACGCCTTAAGTCAAAGGTTTATAATGCTGTAGTACGCCCTGTTGCACTCTATGGGCCGGACTGTTGGCCAACGACAACGAAACATGAGCAGGGTCTCCATGTGATGGAAATGGGTATGCTCTGATGGCCCCTTGGGCCGTATGACCATGCAACAAACGTCGACGTTTGACGGTGACTTGCAGTTGCACCAATCTCAGAAAAACTACCGGGAAGCAAGTTAATATGGTACGGACTCGTCATGTGTAGTAAAGAAGACTCGGTGGCAAGAACTGCTATGCACCTAAACATAAATGGCCGACTACCCCATGGCAGACCCAAGACACAACGGATGGACCGTACCAAGAAGGATATGGAATTCATCAATGCCACCTATGAAGATGCCCTTGACAGACCCGAATGGGGGCAGATGTGTCAACAAGCGGACCCTGCTAGCGCGGTATAAACGGTAAGAAGAAGAAGAGATCATTTTCTTGGGAGCTTGATGTAATCTTACAGCATTAAGTTAAAAAGTAACATCATACTAATGACTTTCTGTTTACCTTTTAAATGTCGTAGAAATGCACATACAAAAATTATTGAGCGGGGAAACTATAAATCTTCTGGGACACAATAATGTTTCCTCCGTTCACGTAAAATTTAGATCTTGGAGTATGACACGTCTACGAACATGCTGCCTCATTTACATAAAAACAGTGATTTCCCTTTACCCACTGATTATACTTTTTTGAACCTTAGGTAGACTGAAACTTTACCTTTACGTTTATAAAGTAGGTAATAACACATAATCACTATCCTGTTACATAGACACTGGCCTGCAGGTTCGTTAAGGATGTTGAACATGTTGAAGGGAATAAGTATATCTATAAAAACTTCTGCATAGATATTCCGCAAGCCACGGTACGGTGCGTGGCGGAGGGCACCCTCCGCCACTACTTGTCATTTCCTTTCTTGTTCCACTCGCAAAGAGAGCGACGGAAAAACGACTGTCTGTATGCCTCCATGTGAGCCCTAATTTCTCGTATCTTATCTTCGCGGTCCTCGCGCGCAGGGTATGTAGGGTGGCAGTAGGATAGTTAGGCGAACAGCTTTAGATGCCAGTTCTCTAAATTTTCTCCGTAGTGTTTCTCGGAAAGAACGCCACCTTCCCTCCAGGGATTCCCATTTGAGTTTCCGAAGCAACTCGCTAATACTTACGTGTCGTTCGAACCTCCCGGTAACAAATCTAGCAGCCCGCCTCTGAACTGCTTCACTGTCTTCCTCCAATCCGAGCTGTACTCGATCAGTACTCAAGAATAGTCGCACCAGCGTTCTATATACGGTCTCCTTCACAGGTGAACCACTCTTTCCTAAAATTCTCCCAATAAACCGAAGTTGAGCATTCGCTTTCCCTATCACAGGTCTCACATGCTCGTTTTACGTAATATAGCTTTCCAACGTCACGCCCAGATATTTAAACGACTGCACGATGTCAAGCAAGACGCTAGTAATACTGTATCCGAACATTACGTGTTTGATCTTCCTACTCATAAGCATTAACATATATTTTTCCACATTTAGGACTAGCTGCCATTCATCACACCAACTTGAAATTTAGTCTAAGTCGTCTTGTATGTTCCTACAGTCTTTCAACTTCCACACCTTAGCGCACACCACGGCATCATCAGCCAACAACCATAGATTGATGGCCACCCTGTCCG
Source organism: Schistocerca serialis cubense (assembly GCF_023864345.2). NCBI lineage: Eukaryota > Metazoa > Arthropoda > Insecta > Orthoptera > Acrididae > Schistocerca > Schistocerca serialis. Next base: position 1,014,912,177 of record NC_064639.1, read on the forward strand.
TCAAATCATTTGTGTATATAAAGGACAATAGCGGTTCTATGACACTTTCCTGGGGCACTCCTGACGATACCGTCGTCTCTGACGTACATTCACCGTCGTGGACAACACACTGGGTTTTATTATTTAAGAAGTCTTAGAACCACTCACGTATCTGCGAACTTATTCCATATGCTCGTACCTACGTTAACAGCCTGTAATGGGGCACCGTGTCAAATGGTTTCCGGAAATCTAGAAATACAGAACCCACAGTTCTCAGTATATCATGTGAGAAAAGCACAAGCTGAGTTTCGCAAGAACTACACTTCCTAAAACCATGCTGATTCGCGGTCATAAGCTTCTCAGTCTCAACAAAGTTTGTTACATTCGAACTGAGAATATAATTAAGGATCCTGTAGCAAACAGAAGTTAGGGAAATGGGTCTGTAATTCTGCGGGCCCTTTCTTTTACCTTCCTTATATACTGGAATCACCTAGGCTTTTTTACAGTCGCTTAGAACTTCGTGTTGGGCGAGAGATTCACGGCAAATGCTAGCTAGGTAAACGGCAAATCCGTTGAGTACTCTTCGTAAAATCGAACTGGGATTCCATTGGGACGCGATGATTTATTTTCTTTCAAATTGTTCAGTCGTTTCTCTACACCAGGTATGCTTATTACCATGTCGTTCATACGGGAGTTTGTCCAGTGGTCAAATGACGCTATGTTTGTACGATTCCCCTGTGTGAAGTTTTCTTGAACGTGCAATTTAAAACTTCGGCTTTCATTATGCTGCCTTCAACTGCCACTCCAGACTGGTCAACAAGTGACTGAACTGAAGCCTCAGACCCGCTTAGCGATCTTACACACGGCCAGAATTTTCTCGGGTTCTCTGCCAGATCTTTTACTAAAAGATGACGGTGGTAGCTGTTGTATGCTTCGCGCCTAGATCTTTTCACAGACGCACTAATCTCTGCCTACCTTCGGTAGCCTTCATTTATGCGTTCCCTTTTGAACGGAGAGTGCAACAGCGTCTGTTTTCTCAACATCCGGCGAATTTCGTTTTTAAACCATGGTGGGTCTTCTCCATCCTTTATCTACTTACCAGGCACGTAATTCTTCAGACCACGATTTACAATCTGCTAAAACTTTGCCCATAATTCCTCTACATCCATCTTATTTTAACTAAGTGATGCCAGTTTATTGTTTAAGTGAGTTGGTAATAACTGCTTATCTGCTCTATCTAGCAGAAACATTCTCCTAGCCACCTGTACCGAGCGAGGTGGCGCAGTGGTTAGACACTGGACTCGCATTCGGGAGGACGACGGTTCAATCCCGCGTCCGGCCATCCTGATTTAGGTTTTCCGTGATTTCCCTAAATCGCTCCAGGCAAATGCCGGGATGGTTCCTTTGAAAGGGCACGGCCGCCTTCCTTCCCTAATTCGATGAGACCGATGACCTCGCTGTCTGGTCTCCTTCCCCAAAAACAACCCAACCTAGCCACCTGTACAATATTTTAAGTATTTTGGTACTATACGTCAGCGGGATATGTAGTTTTTCTTATTGCGTCTGAGAACTTCTAAGGCAAAGAATAATACCATAGCACAACGCGGCAAAGTTTCCAATGAATACGTTCAACAACGCCTTTTGCCGCTGTCCTTCAGTTCGCTACGACACATATCTCTCCGTGGTGATGTTACCTGAAGTCCAAAGTAGACGAGTTTAAAAAAAAAAAAAAAAAACGTAACAGAAGCTAGGCTGTTTAAGAACAAATATTGGAATGTGTGATGAAATTTGAGAAGAGATTCAAGATGCTTTGACAGCAACAAGAACGTAGGTTGTCGTATATAAGACTCTGACTTTAAGGAAAAAACAGCATCTGTAGAGTATTGTTAAAACATTATCATTGAAAGACAGTCAAGTTAGAGTGTTCCGGAACAAAACTCTTCGTATTCGTAGCTGTTATGAAGTTTTACATTCTTTTTTATAACTAGACAATATTTTCCGTTTTCTGTTGACATGATGATGTTAAAAAATTCTCTACGATTCACATTCCATTACTAATGTTTTCAGGCAACTCCTTCGCCATGTATCTATAATTCTGTAATTCACCAGTGGTTTAATTGCAGGTACAGTGCTAGTGTTTTCATTCTCTCATTTAGTTGTCCTCAAGTATCGGTGTCTACCAACGAAAAAAGATAGACAATTCATAAGAATTGCATTTATGGATCATAGTAGTTTTCGTAACTATGCACTAGTAATTACGAGAATTGCTTGCATGCAGCCAGTAAAAGTTTCATACTTAACAAATACGCAACTAATTTTCCCTTTCCAGTACGGCCTTCGTACGTTCCATAAAAGCATCTACCACCATTAATTATAAAATGCTGACTAAGTAATTTTTCTTACTAACGGATCCTTATGTTTTGACTGCGGTGTTCCAACTCCCATGTAATCCGCAGTTATATCCGTTACTAACAGCCTACCATTAATTTTGTGCTACTATGTACCATATAACAGTCTTAAGACTTGTCGCGACCTGCAGCATGGTATTAACACGAATGACAAATGATTTTCTCCTAACCACAGCTGGAATAAATAGCCTTCACCTCCCCGTGTCTTTTATAAAGGGCTGATGATTGATTATTTGAATGTCAGCACTGATAAAGCGAGCTAGCCCCCTGAAAGTTGGATTAAACTAGATCTTCTTTTCACTTTACATTTCTACATAGTCAACAACGGAGAAGTACCTTATCCCTCTTACCGTACCGTCGTAACGGTTGGTTGTATGTTCTCCTTCTCCCCTTCATCTGTACCCATATCGACTATTAATACGAGGGCCATTCAGAAAGTAACCTCCGGTTGATTTAAAAAAATACACCAAGTTAAATAAAAATATTTTAATATATACATCTTACAACTACATCTTTGCACTATTTTTCTACATAGTTTCCATAGCGATTGAGGCACTTATCGTATCTCTTCACAAGCTTTGAAATTCCTTCTGCATAAAAATCACCCGCTTGTGCCTGGTGCCAGCCTGTGACCGCATCTTTGAGCTCTTCGTCGTCATGAAACCGCTGTGACCCGAGCCATTTCTTCAAATGCATGAAAATGTGATAATCACTTGGCGCCAGGTCTGGGCTGTAAGGTGGATGGTTGATAACGTCCCACTTGAAGGACTCAAGAAGGGCCGTTGTTCTGCGAGCAGAGTGAGGACGGGCGTTATCGTGCAAAAAAAACGATACCGGAAGTCAGCATACCACGGCGTTTGTTCTGTATAGCCCGTCGTAACTTTTTTATTGTTTCACAGTACACGTCTTGATTAATGGTCGTACCACGTTCCATGAATTCAACCAATAACACCCCTTTGGCATCCCAAAACACCGTTGCCATCAGTTTTCTGGCAGAAAAATCTTGCGAGGCTTTTCTTGGTTTGGTAGGCGAATTTGAATGTGCCCACATCTTTGATTGTTCTTTTGTATCAGGGTTCACGTACTTAATCCAGGTTTCGTCACCGGTCACGATTCTGTTTAACAATGGTTCTCTTTCGTCCTCATAACGTGACAGAAAGTCTAATGCAGAGGCCATTCTTTGAGTTTTGTGGTGGTCGGTAAGAATTTTGGGCACCCATCGTGCACAGAACTTACGGTAACCCAATCTTGCTGTCACTATCTCGTACAAGAGAGTCTTAGAAGTATGTGTAAAACCAGTAGACAACTCCGACATTGAGAAACGTCGATTTTCACGAACTTTTGCATCAACTGTCTGAACGAGTTCGTCAGTCACCAATGATGGTCTACCACTCCTCTCTTCATCATGAACGTTTTCTCGTCCACTTTTAAATAAACGTACCCATTCACGGACAACTCCTTCACTCATAACTCTTGGTCCATACACGGCACAAAGCTCACGATGAATAGCTGCTGCAGAATATCCTTTGGCTGTAAAAAACCTTATGACAGCACGCACTTCACATTTGGCGGGGTTTTCTATTGCAGCACACATTTCAAACTGCCACAAAAACTAAACTAGCGCAGGTACGACGTTCACTCGACCACGGCTTGATGCCGACTGACCTGTAGAGTGCGTGAACGCACAGATGGCGTCGCTACTCCCCCCACAACCCGCACTGCGACCCATCGGAGGTTACTTTCTGAACCGTCCTCGTACATCTCGCGCTCTGCTTCACTTCAACTCAACTGCGCTACAATAACGATACATGCTGCTAAATCACTTATGCAGTTCACTTAATAAAGGGTTCGTTGACATTTGCATAGCCAGAGCTGCAAACGTTGGAGGATTAGATTGTGCAGGGGAGTCTTCTACATCAATTTGCATGTCTTCTTCGCTTTCTTTTCCGCAACAACGTAACACGCCGGTTTGCAGTAACTAACTCAATGTCATTTGTGCAAGTGGTGCCCCATAGCTTATAAATATTAGAGAAAGATTATATTTCTGAAATGCTAGGAGATGAAGATGAAATAAATCCCTAGTAATTACCGGGTTATATCATCTGATTATCTTATACGACGCGTATTGCGAAAGTTAGGTCAGATTGGTAGCGAAATGGAAACCACAGTGAAAATCCGACAAAGTTTTGCATGGGTGTGTAGGACAGTGTCTCTAGTACACCCGTTGATCGCGTCCCGTCTCAGTTCTGAGCGCACAGTGAGGACGTAAAGACGCCTTGAAAACAGTGTCTTCCGCCAAGTATGAGTGCCTGTGAGAGATTTCGCCTGATTTGATGCAGCCCACACAACATAACTGCAATGTATTTCCTTCTTTACGGCAGTTCTCGGCCGCTATCTGCAGGAGCACTGAGAACGCCCCTGCAGCGTTTTCGATGGGAAGTGAGTGATCGCCCTCCATACTGTCTCTCTGATTTTCGTCTCCGCTGACATGAACCGCTGGCTATGAAGTCAACTTTTTGGCACAGACAACGAATTGCATATCAGCGTAGAGAATCAGCGCAAAGTGCAGGCGGTGCCTTCTATGACGAAGGTACTGGAAAGTTGGTACAACGCTTCGACAAATGTAGATTCAGCGGCGACTATGTAGAGACGTTGTTGGAAGGTGTGGCTAGGTATTGCAAATACAACACTTTTGATTTTCACTGTGGTTTCCATTTTGCGACCGATCGGGTCTTATTCGGAACACGCCTCGTATATAAACACTGCCCGAAAAAATGCAATAGCCTCAAGGGCAAGATCATTTCATTGATAAGTGATGTGACAAGTAGTTCGTCATTGTAGAAGTATTTGATAAATTCCAACCAAATGTTTCACGGTAGAGGATGGACCAACAACCGTATCAATATACAGTGTAGCCACTCCCCACCCCTTAATTCCCCATCACCCCGCTCTGGTGGCAGACATGGATCGTCCTGCCCAATCGTCTTGTTTCTTTTGTTGCGATTTGGCAATCGCTCTTGTAGGCTCTGGAGAAAGAATACGTTCCCGCTTCATCTACGTATTCAATGGCGAGAGAACTGATGATTTTATTGGCCACGGAAGCTGTTGTCCACCACGAAGAGACGCTGCGTCGCAACATCCGCATGAGTGTTCGTGCATTGTCCTGTTGGAAAAGCGCATCACCTTCCTGTCGAGGGACTGGAAGTAGCAGGGGGATAACGTCTTGTGCAATGTAGCCGTCACTGAGTACTTTACCCTGCAGAAACACCTGAAGTGACCGCGTGTTGTAGCTGATAGCTTCAAACACCATGAAGTCTGGGTTGGGAACTGTGTATCGTGAACGAATGCACTTTGTAATACGCCACTCACCAGGTGCAGACAGAATCCAGACTCTTCACTGAAGACAGCAGAGTACCGCTCCATTCTCCACCCGACTCTTTCACTGACTCAGAGTTGCCTCGATGGCGGTGTTGTGGTGTCAGGTGTAGCCTACATCTACATGACTACACCACAATTCACTCTTAAGTACCCGGAGGAGGATTCTTTGGACCACCTTCAGACTATTTCTCTACCATTCCACTCTCTAACAATGGATGGGAAAAATGAACATTTAAACCTTTCTGTACGAGCTCTGATTTCTCTTATTTTATTATGATGACTATTTCTCCATATGTACGCTGGCGACCACATAATAGTTCACATCCGAAAGAGGCCAGGGCAGAGGCACGCATGATCTTAGTCCTGCTGCAACAGACTGTTTTCGTTGGTCTTTGGTAACAATGCATGTACAATATGTGCCCTAATTTCTTCCCTGAATAATGCTCTGTCAACTACAGCTGCTCGCAGAATGCGTCGATCCCGACGCGCGTCTGTACTACTTGATAATCCATGATCTGATTCACGGGTGCGGGAATATTCCACAGGCCATTGCTGAAATCAGCACACAACATGTGCAGCAATCCATCGATGTGTCCAACCAATACAACTCCTTCAAAATGGGTTCAGTTGTCCAATAGTAGCACCTACACATCGACGGGGCATGGTTGTACCCTAAAATGAATGCTGAAAACACTCTTCACCTCTAATCTCCTCACAATTAACTGCCTGCAGGTTCAATAGTACCATCAATTCAGCTCTCCACCTATCCGAACGTTCTAGAGAAAACCTGGCCCACCTGAACGTTATCTTGGAACAAATTGCAGCCGCCCAGAGTGATCGGATTTCGATGGAGCAACCATAACGAAAGCTGTCAGAGATTCACCTCATGGGGAGCCTCCACGTGAGCTACACTCGCTGTTCTGCTAATAATAGAAGCCACTACTGCAATCACAAGTGTAGAGTCACACAGATCCAGCCCCTAACAGCCTTCTAACATCAGGCTTATAGACAAGTGGCGGCACCTATAAGGAAGTAGCTTAGCAGCTGAAGAGTAACAAAAAAAAAAAAAAGTAGTTCAAATGGCTCTGAGCAGTATGGGACTTAATATCTGTGGTCATCAGTCCCCTAGAACTTAGAACTACTTAAACCTAACTAACCTATGGACATCACACACATCCATGCCCGAGGCAGGATTCGAACCTGCGACCGCAGCGGTCACGCGGTTCCAGAATGAAGCGCCTAGAACCGCACGGCAACACCGGCCGGCCGAAGAGTTGCAAATGGCTCCCTATAAATAGTGTTTGCCTAAGACAATAAAGTCTGTCCGAAATGAACTGTGAAAAGTTAATTAATTCCAGGTACAACAACGGAGGGAATTTGGAAGGCCCAAGAGTAAGGCGGGAGCCAAATTCTGGGGCTGATCGGTGAATGAGACCTACTCGGTGCATCACACTCGTGCAACATTGCGCCATACTGCCTGCATAGACATTACAATGTGCCTACCCAGTCAGTATAACGCTTCGGCATGACATTTGCGGCACAAATCCATTGTGGCACATATAAATACTGGCAGTTCGGCTAGGTCTTCTCCACTTGGGGATTCAGAAGCAATACTGAAGGACCAAAAGTTCAACTGGGGTCCTCGCAGCCATGGAGCCAGTGGGCACCCTCCAGAGCCAGACGTCGCCGAAATACAGGTTCGCTGTTAGTACGAAGATGTCACCATTGCTTCACACTGCTGCTGTTCTGTAACCAGCTTCGCCTATGTCTAAGCCAGGTGGGGCGCTTTGAACCGCGACTGAGCCAGCAACACAGTTCACCTGAGAATCCACATGGCGCAAGTTTGCCGAGACGTCCTGCTAAGGAAGATATAGCGACTGCCAGCTGTGTCCCCCTTACACATGGTGCACCATAGTCTGCGGTTTCGATGCTGGCCACACAGTGCCCTTGTGGCGTGGCCACCAGTTTGTACTATAAACTGTTAGGATGTAAGTAAAGTTTTCTGCTGTAGGTGAGCTACTTGTGACTGACCCTAACCGACCAACTTACGCCAGAGAACAGGCACAACTTCTATACTACATAAAGAAGAGACAATGAAGGAAATAGTCCAAGGATATGGATGATATTAGCCGAGCGGTCTAAGGCGCTGCAGTCATGGACTGTAAGGCTGGTCCCGGCGGAGGTTCGAGTCCTCCCTCGGGCATGGGTGTGTGTGTTTGTCCTTAGGATAATTTAGGTTAAGTAGTGTGTAAGCTTAGGGACTGATGACTTTAGTTGTTAAGTCCCATAAGATTTCACACACATGTGAACATTTTATAGATGATAAAATTCGCTGATTACTTTGCTGTCCTCGGTGAAAGTGAGGAACAATTGCACTGCATATTGAATGGAATGAACAGTCTGATGAGTAAAGAATGTGGGTTGAGAGCAAATCGGAGAAAGACGATAGTACTGAGGATTATAAGAAGCGAGAATAGCAATATTCTTAACTTCAAAATTGGTAACTATGAAGTATATGGAGTTAAGCAATTCTGCTACCTTGGAAACAAAATAATACTTGAAGGGCGAAGCAATGAGGACATAAAACGCAGACTGGCACAGGAGAAGAGAGAATTCCTGGCCAAAATACGCCTCCTAGTATCAAACATCGGTCGTAATTTGAGTAAGAAATTTCGAGTAATCTACGTTTTGAGCATAGCATTTTATGCTAGTGAATCGTGGGCCAATGAGAAACGGTAAAAAAGAGAATCGAAACTTTTGAGATGTAGTACTATAAAAGAACGTTGAAACTTAGATGGGCTCATAAGATAAGCAGTGAGGAGGTTCTCCACAGAATCTTTGAAGAAATTAACATATGACAGTACTGATTAGAAGAAGGGACGGAATGACAGGACCTGTTTTAAGGCATCAGGAAATAACTTCCAAGGTACTAGGGGGAGATGCAGACGATAAAAACTGTCGGGGGGCCAAAGACTTGAATACACCCAACAAATAATTTAGAACGTTCGGTCAAGTGCTTTGCTCTGAGATGAAGAAAAGAATTCGTGACGGGCTGTGTCAAACCAGCCAGGTGACAGATTAGTCAACACAAGAAAAGTTACGCAGAGATCAACAGACTTTCTTAAGACAGACGCGCGTAGAGCTGCACAAGACAAGTCTTCGATATGAAGACCGCAACAGTGATAACCAAGTTGCTTGTGGCAACACATCCACTGTGAAACTCCAAACACGTATAACCATTGAGCAGAACGTTCAGGCTCGCAGTAATTACATGGCAAGAAAAAACACACGCAAGAAGGAGGACGGGCCAAATGTAGCTAGACCATCTTTCCTGTGAGAGCTTGTGAGGTATTAACGGGCTCTGCTGCGAGGTACTCCTAGTACAACACACTGAATCAGCTGACCAGTCTTTGTGAAGTGTGAACGTCAGTGTACCTAGGTTTTCCTTTTCTACACGTATCTCTCAAGAAGATTTCGTTTTGGGACGCTCTTCACTCAGGGGCAAAAAAAAAGTTACAGGGTGCGAAATCAGGAGCGTAGGATGGATACGAATCCGCGGTCATTTCGTTTTAGAAGAAAAAAATTAAAAAATAAAACAAAAGTAAAAAATAAAAAGAACTGGTTGTTACTAAACGCTACCCCGCTAGGCGCGCTGTCGTGCCGGAGTCAGTTCCTTAACCGCCACAATGCCAATGGTTTTTCGCAGCTTTTGCCGTTCAGGATAGTAATGATGGTTAACAGAATGATTTACTTTGCAATAGGGCCGCAGCGTTGAAGGTATCTCTTAGAGTTATTATATAATAAAAACCAGATTGCTGCTGCAGCAATTAATGTTCTTATTCTGATGGATCCATTTCGACCAGAGTACCTTCTTCAGAGCAACTGTGAAACCCATGGTATTTTTTTATTATTCTAATTTTCTTTAATCGTATTTTCGGATGTACAAATTTGATACTTACGTCCAAACATCATCAGTGCTCCTTGTCACTCTGTAGTTGTTACATTATGGTGTAGATTTAGGACTTTCATCCTGTAAGCTGCTTTGGTGCTTGCTGCTGTTGTTAATCATCCTTCCTCGTGATTTTTATAATTTAATGTTTTATCATTAGATTTGTCAGATTAACAGCTGTGACAGTTGGCCAAAGATGCTACATGGTTACAAATGCGATGGCGCATTGATGTTCTCATTCTGGACTGTATGTATGTCTTTGTGATCGGTGTGTCTGTGGGTAATTGTTTGTGTTTATCCGTTAACTTTGGTTAAATAAAATTTTAAATCTGTATGTGCCTTTAAAACATCATCGAAACGCTATATTGTGTATCGTGTGTATGTAAATTAATGTCTCTTCAAGTGCGTTCATTGTTAAACCATTAGGCAATGCATGTAAAATTCTCTTTGCTAACTCCATTCAGTTTACATTTTGGTTATTGTCCTTTAAGCGGTTCAAGAATCTAGGTGGATTATTTTCGCTAATTAAAGAACGAAAACCACAAAGCAGAACGAATGGCGTTAGCAATGAAAATTTTACACAGATTACCTGAGGATTTAACAACGAACGTACTTCAAGAGACAGAAATCTACAACACACAATACAACGCCCTGATGACATTTTAAAAGAAGAAACGGATTCGAAACATAAACATTTCAAGCAAAAGTTTATTGAATCCTTCCCAAAGATAAGGAATAGACATAAACAATTACCCACAGACTCACCGATGACAAAGATCGTACAGACAGCCCAAAATGATGACATCAACACGACATAGCAACTGTAACCGTATAGCATCTTTCGCCAACTGTCACAACTGTCAGTCTGTCAGATCTGATGATAAATTATAAAAAGTACGAGAAAGGACACTTAACAGCAGCAGTGGACCACAAAACTGCTTACAGCTTGAAAGTCCCAAATCTCCATCGCACTCTAATACAATACAGAGTGACAGCGACTACTGATGATATATGGACTAAGTACCAAATTTGTATATCCGAAAATACAGTTAACGAATATTACAATAAAATAAAAACTATAATGTAACTTTCGCAGAAGGTCTGAAGATGGTAATCAAGCTGAAAACGATCCATCACCCTTAAAACATTAAACTACTGTAGTAAAATCTGGATTGTATAACATGATACTAACAGAACGCTTTCGAGTGCCAACTGTATGAAAAGCTTGTTTGAATAACTTTTCTAATCACACTTCTTCTCCTTATTTGATATATATTCATTATCTGATACACTGTTGATCGTACAGTAATGACTTTAAGTCCTCTACGGTCGCAGGTTCGAACCCTGCCTCGGGCATGGGTGTGTGTGATGTCCTTAGGTTAGTTAGGTTTAAGTAGTTCTAAGTTCTAGGGGACTGATGACCTCAGAAGTTGTCCCATAGTGCTCTTAGCCATTTTTTTACTTTAAGTGATTACATGAATTTGTTTTCTGTAATAGTGGTTTTCATACTCTATGTTGTAAAAGAAATTAAAATAAAGTAAAACTACTCAAACATCGGCAGTTGGTCATATCCTGTACGCAAACACCAAGTCTTGCACCTACTTCCAACCTCTCTTGCATTTTTAATGATCCTGATAATTTCGGATGAAACACCACCGCATAGAATACGATGACCTGTGTTTTCGGATCATTTGTTTCATACGTCTGATGTGTCTATTTCCGTATTCAAATACACACTGCATCTTTGTTCAAAGTAATGTGATACTTATTACGACTATGAGGTCTTAAGACGCTCAGAAAACTAAAAACTAAATTTTATCTTAGGTTCTACAACATTGAGTAATTCGATTTGGATTAAAGTCTGTAATGAATTTAAGATAATGATTTTGTATTCATATTAAAAGTAATTTGAACACCTCAAGAAAATGGCCAGTGAGACTGAGTTTAACTAAAACATATTTGCTAAAATACGTACACATTTTTCTCCATTTAAAGCCACCCATTTAGAAACTCTTTGGCCTAACTTTGCAAATTCAGCACACGCAATACTTTCTGCCGCCACGTAAAGGAATCTACGGCTCGATGGGGGATTTTTCAAACACCGATACGAGCTGCGTCGCGGTAGGCATCTGTTACGCGCCGCGCGGCTCCCGGATCGGGCATTTTAATTTACACGAGTTGCTGCTAATGATTTAGTGTGTTCCTTCCACTGCTCCCTTCCCGCGCTCTCGCAGCAGCCACCCTCCCGTAAGTTATTTACTCTCGAGTTTTTACGGTTTCCGCGCGCTCGCTCGTGCTCCGGGATTACTGCCAGAACAAATGCGGTGCGGTGAAGGCGCGACAAATTCAAACCCCAGGTGTTGCTTAATGCTAACCCACATGGGCTACCAATCCGATTTGGCCTTATTTATTTCGCGGGGTGAGATTTACTGCAAGGAGCGTTGCCGATGCCGACCCACCCCGGCAGAATCTGCGCGTGGCGATGCTCAATTATTCAAAACCGCTTTCCCCCCACCCTCTGCAGATTTCGCAGTGAGACTTAGCACAGATTACCGAATCAAAATCTTCTCATTACTGATTCTCAGCAGCGTTCGACGTCTGAATTATTTACCAGAGGCGTGACATGTAACTTAGGCGACGCCAGATGCATATATTTTTTCGGCAGTCCTGTTGCAGCATTTCGCTGCTCGCACATTGGAGTAAGTCGGATAGAGGCTTTGCGAAAGCCGAATAGTGTTACGGAAAATGGAGGATCGAGTTATCGGCTGATGACGGCCACAATCATTGTTGATTCAGTGGACTGTACAGAGTGCTTATTAGCCCTCTTACTGTTAATGCTCTTACACGATTGTGGTTAACTGTGTAACGTCCCCTTACAAAAATTAGTGAATTACTGTGCTGGTAAACCTCTCACGTTATTTGATTTTCAAACAGCTGAGCAAACCTGAACGTACTCAGACATTTCTCTCTTTACTTATTCTGATCATCACTAAAATGACACACAATATTTTCAGCGCAACGCAATCTGACTTTCAATAATCCCTGCAAAAGAATGGGCCTTACTAACAACAACCTATACCTTTCACGAATCACTTACCTCACAAAAATCTTCGTTACTCGAACTACTGTAATACAGCGAGCGCCAATACTACCAGCTAAATAAAAGATTCTAACTACTGAAGGCACTAACTACTGATAGGCATAGTTAGCAAATGAGAGATTTTGATAGAGAACAAACAATGTATTTACCTTAATAGCGTTCAAAAGTCATTATATATATATATATATATATATATATATATATATATATATATATATATATATATATAGGGTGAGTCACCTAACATTACCACTGGATATACTTCGTAAACCACATCAAATACTGACGAATAGATTCCACAGACCGAATGTGAGGAGAGGGGCTAGTGTAATTGGCTAATACAAACCATAAAAAAATGCACGGAAGTAAGTTTTTTAACACAAACCTACGTTTTTTTAAATGGAACCTCGTTAGTTTTGTTAGCACATCTGAACATATAAACAAATACGTAATCAGTGCCGTTTGTTGCGTTGTAAATTGTTAATTACATCCGGAGATATTGTAACCTAAAGTTGACGCTTGAGTACCACTCCTTCGCTGTTCGATCGTGTGTATCGGAGAGCACCGAATTACGTAGGGATCCAAAGGGAACGGTGATGGACCTTAGGTACAGAAGATACTGGAACAGCACATTTCGTCCACATGCTAACACCTTTTTATTGGTCTTTTTCACTGACGTACATGTACATTACCATGAGGGGTGGGGTACACGTACACACGTGGTTTCCGTTTTCAATTACGGAGTGGAATAGAGTGTGTCCCGACATGTCAGGCCAATAGATGTTCAATGTGGTGGCCATCATTTGCTGCACACAATTGCAATCTCTGGCGTAATGAATGTCGTACACGCCGCAGTACATCTGGTGTAATGTCGCCGCAGGCTGCCACAATACGTTGTTTCATATCCTCTGGGGTTGTAGGCACATCACGGTACACATTCTCCTTTAACGTACCCCACAGAAAGAAGTCCAGAGGTGTAAGATCAGGAGAACGAGCTGGCCAATTTATGCGTCCTCCACGTCCTATGAAACGCCCGTCGAACATCCTGTCAAGGGCCAGCCTAGTGTTAATTGCAGAATGTGCAGGTGCACCATCATGCTGATACCACATACGCCGACGCATTTCCAGTGGGACATTATCGAGCAACGTTGGCAGATATCATTCTGTAGAAATGCGATGTATTGTGCAGCTGTTTGGGCCCCTGCAATGAAGTGAGGACCAATGAGGTGGTCGCCAATGATTCCGCACCATACATTTACAGTCCACGGTCGCTGTCGCTCTACCTGTCTGAGCCAGCGAGGATTGTCCACGGACCAGTAATGCATGTTCCGTAGATTCACTGCTCCGTGGTTTGTGAAACCCGCTTCATCGGTAAACAGGTAGAACTGCAACGCATTCTCTGTTAATGCCCATTGACAGAATTGCACTCGATGATTAAAGTCATCACCATGTAATGGCTGATGTAGCGACACATGAAACGGGTGAAAGCGGTGACGATGCAGTATGCGCATGACACTACTTTGACGTCGTCCTCCGGCTCTCGCAATGTCCCGTGTACTCATGTGTGGGTTCATGGCAACAGCAGCTAACACACCAACTGCACCCGCTTCTCCTGTGACGGGGCTGTTACGGACCAGTTTGCGTGCTACGACCATACCTGTTGCATACAGTTGGCGGTAGATGTTTTGCAATGTGCGGCACGTTGGATGCTCTCGGTCCGGGTACCGTTCTGCATACACCCTGCAGGCTTCAGCTGCATTTCGTCAACACTCGCCATAGATGAGTATCATCTCCGCCTTTTCAGAGTTCGAATACACCATGGTCACAGTTCCTACAACATTACACTATCACAGACGTCTGGTAACACGGTGTACTACAGTTGGTCTGCGTGCGGCGACGAATGCAGAATAACAATAGCAGCAAGCGCTACATGCGGACACTGCGACAGCTAGACCAAACCACAACAGTGCACTACAGCCACACTCGTAAACACGGTCGTCATCGTAAACATATCCCTGCAGATGCTGCTCGCCGACCGTGGCCCGTGTTTGTTACAACACGCAACTGAACGTCGGAGGTTTCAAGCGTCAACTTTAGGTTACAATATCTCCGGATGTAATTAACATTTTACAATGCAACAAACGGCACTGATTACGTATTTGTTTATATGTTCAGATGTGCTAACAAAACTAACGTGGTTCCATTTAAAAAAATCGTAGGTTTGTGTTAAAAAACGTACTTCCGTGCATTTTTGTATGGTTTGTATTAAACAATTACACTAGCCCCACTCCTCACGTTCGGTCTATGGAATCGGTTCGTCAGTATTTGATGTGGTTTACGAAATATATCCAGCGGTAACGTTTGGTGACTCACCCTGGATATATATATATATATCAGTTCATGACATCTAGTCTTACAAATTTACTCTCTCTGATGGACACACGTCCAGATGTCCAGATCATCCGCTCCCAAAACTCCGCCATCTCTCTCCCCACATCCACCACTGCTGGCGGCTGACCTCCAACTGCGCAACGCTACGCGGTGTTCACATCCAAGTGCCCAACACTACAATAGCAAATTCCAACAATGCAAACCAGCCACAGACTGCACACAGCACAGTCTGTGGTTTTCATACAGAGCGCTACGCGGCGTTACCAACATAAAAACCTAAACAGCCTACTTACGACTGGTCTAAACTGCAAACATTGAAAGCATATTTTTAGTTACTGAGAAGGAAGAGTACATTGAGCCGTGCGTGGCTGGTGTTCGTAACATCTCTTATTTAACATCCTGTTTTTACCGTACTGTCACCTCGTTATGTTAGTTTCAATTACTTGTGTCACTGAGTTGCTGCTTTGCCTGCCCATGAGCGGCTGCAGCAGCGCTTATCGATATAAGCCCTGCCATATTATCTTTGCTGGACTGCTATTACTTCTCGGTCGTCGCGTGTCGACCAGTCAGTTGGAACGTGCCAGGAGAGCAGTTCGGACCTGCCAGTCGGGGAGTTGGAACGCGGCACTAGTTCAGTCGGGTTGGAGCAGCAGTGAGACCCGCATGTCAATAGCTCGCCCGACCGTGCCCCCACACATCACTTGAGTCGGGGATGATCACTGTGGATCGTCGGTCGGTCGTGCTTTCGGACGACGTGAATTGGCTCGCCGATCGCTCATGGTTTGGGTGTGTGTGTCAATCGTACGGGGTGCGTGGCTCACCGACCCAGGGCATCAAAGTTGAGTGGTGATTTAATTACCGAAGCCAGACTGTTCACATTGTGCCGTTGGCTTTCATGGTTGGCTGTTGGGTGTATTCCCGTGAGCAACAGCGAGTTGGCGAAGGTTTGGCAACCATCCGGTGGAGTTTAACTGTATTTTGGTTATTTGAAGTCCAAGTGGACCAGCGGAACTTTCTGCCTTGTGGCCGTTAGCGTTCCGGTTACCTGCCCTGGCCGCTGGCGTAAAATTCAGGCAGTGTCCTTTCCTCACCGTGTTGTCGCTGTCCAGCACGTTTGTGTAGTTTTGACAGCTTATGCATACTTGGTTTTGAGCGGCTACGCCTTTTACGTTTTGGCTTTGGAGTTCCTTGTGCACTGGCCGGGTGGAAAGCAAGTCGTCTTGATGTCGGTGGGTCCGTTGACTGTCTCTTGGTTGGGTTGCCGGCGGATCGGATATAGTTGGGCCGACTGCCTGTCTCCCCTAAGCGAACGTCAATATTTCAAGTGCAGACCGAACCCCCGGAAACTTCTGAGCGCCACTGGCTGTACTGCCTTTTCTTATTGGTGTTTGATTGTGTATTTTAATGGCTTATAGCCGATGGTTTGAATTTGTATGCTTGTATTTGGGTTTTAGTAATGGGCCTTCAGCCACTTTAAAATTTAAATTTCTTACTTGTTAAATCTTAGATTGTTTGGGCCTTCAACCTGTGTAAAATATTGTTCAAAGATAAAGCTTTGGGCCTTCTGCCTACTAAAAATTATTTTAGTTGTTTTAAGTAATCGGCCTTCAGCCGTTTTTAAATTAAAGTTCTTGTCTTTCAAGTATCAGACTGTGGGGGGCCTTCAGCCTAATTGAAGATAAGGCCTTCTACCGTGTGTTTTTTTTAAATTAATTTTACCTGCAGTCTTAATTCATGGGCCTTCAGCCGTCTTTAAATTAAACTTGTTTGCTTTTCAACCGTTAAATTTATTGGGCCTTCGGCCAAGTTAAAGAACTTACTTACGTGAGACCTTCTGCCTTCTAAATATTCTGTTTTGAGTCTGAATTTTTAAGTTAATGGCTTTCAGCTTCTTTTAAATTTAAGTGGTTGTGCCCTTAAGACTCAAGATAATGTGGCCTATTCACCCAATAACTAAGTTCAAAAACTTTTGCTGAATTGTTTGGACAACTAAATAAAGTTATATGTGTTTGAGTGTAACTGAGAGCCCCCCTTTGGCCCCTTTCCACAATTCCAACTACCAGTTCTGTTCTGCGGACGTAAACAGGGCGTTTCATAGATATTTTAGGAGGTGGTTGTACCGGCTAATTTGAATAAAACATTCCATATAAACTTTGTTCAATTTTTAGCAGGTACACATACAGCTGTTAGAATATCAGCCAAACAAATGCCTGAAGAAAGTATTAGAAAATGATTACGTTCATAGATGATTTTCATAAACTTTACCTCTTCTTCAATGCCCTTTCTAATTCTCTTGACAACACCACAAATAGCTCTTCTAAGGCCGCTTTACAATGTTTCGCGGACGCAGTACTACTCATAAACGGAACTATCAATTCGTATCGTGTGTGATTTTTCTTTTATAGACTTTACCTTTCAACCATCCATGCAGCCAAAGATCGAAAGGAGTAAGGTCAAGAGAGCTTGGTAGCCAAGAAACGAGACTATTCCTGTAAAACCATCATACGGAGAATGTTAGGTTTAAATGATGTGAAGCCTGATGACAAGACGGTGCAGCTGTAAGAACATTACCATCCTTGTAGCCAAAGGAATCTCTTCCAGTAGTGCTGGAAGATCAAGTTCAAGAAAGTTTAGATAATGCTGTAAGATAATGTTGTAACGCAAAACGCCGAATTAACTGATAGTCTGTCATGTCACACCACATACTTACAGAGAAGTGTATTTGGAAATGTGCATCCACAAAAGCATGTGCGTTTTCTGTCGGACAACTGATCTGAGAATAATTGTTATTGATAGATTCGTGAGTGAGAGTGGCTTCATCAGTAAACAGTGTTAATGACATTACTTGGCAATTTATAATTAGAGTAGTATCATCTTCTGCCACCAAATGTAACAGCAACACCAAATGTAGTGGGAAGAGGTAGAAGGTACCATATTAAGACTCGTCCGAGCTTTCCAAGTGATTTATTGTTTCCAACTACAGTGTCCCCACTCCTCTCGATCTGCGTCACTGGGTCCCACAATGCTGAGGATGCCACTTCGCTGTCTGCGGAACGGCTTGGCGAGGAATGGCTGCCTCAGCAACCCGTGCACGCACTGCTGGGTGTCAGCCTTGTACAGCAGGGGAGTTGCAGCATCGTCAGGATGCCGGCAGTTGGCTCAGCGATCTGCGTCCACGCCGACTCAGCGCTGCTTGGTGTCAGCCGCATGCGACCAGCTGCATGCTGCTCGCTGGCGTGGCAAAGAGAGCGGCGACGGCAAGCGCCTGCTGTCCAGAGTCCGAATCTGCGGCCCTCACCTTGGGATGCCTCCAGCGTGTGTTGGAAGCCAGGACGACTGCCCGCAGTAGCGAGCTGTGGAGTGGCCCGCCGCTGGCTGGCTACAGACCCCACGTCGGCCTCAGAGGGTCGAACCAACGACCTGCTGTGGACTGGAACACTGGCGCCCCATCTGCTGCTGCCCTTAACATAGACAAATGTAATGTATTGCGAATACATAGAAAGAAGGATCCTTTATTGTATGATTATATGATAGCGGAACAAACACTGGTAGCAGTTACTTCTGTAAAATATCTGGGAGTATGCGTGCGGAACGATTTGATGTGGAATGATCATATAAAATTAATTGTTGGTAAGGCGGGTACCAGGTTGAGATTCATTGGGAGAGTGCTTAGAAAATGCAGGCCATCAACAAAGGAGGTGGCTTACAAAACTCTCGTTCGGCCTATACTTGAGTATTGCTCGTCAGTGTGGGATCCGTACCAGATTGGTTTGACGGAGGAGATAGAGAAGATCCAAAGAAGAGCGGCGCGTTTCGTCACAGGGTTATTTGGTAACCGTGATAGCGTTACGGAGATGTTTAATAAACTCAAGTGGCAAACTCTGCAGGAGAGGCGCTCTGCATCGCGGTGTAGATTGCTCGCCAGGTTTCGAGAGGGTGCGTTTCTGGATGAGGTATCGAATATATTGCTTCCCCCTACTTATACCTCCCGAGGAGATCACGAATGTAAAATTAGAGAGATTAGAGCGCGCACGGAGGCTTTCAGACAGTCGTTCTTCCCGCGAACCATACGCGACTGGAACAGGAAAGGGAGGTAATGACAATGGCACGTAAAATGCCCTCCGCCATACACCTTTGGGTGGCTTGCGGAGTATAAATGTAAATGTAAATGTAGCTGTTGGTGTGACATGCCCCGCCATCCAGGAGAGCTGCAGCACTTGAATGAACCTCGTTAGAAACCTGCGCCTATTTATACATGCTGTGTGCCTCTGTTTTGCCATACGCACTGCTTCGTATCACGTACTCGTAACATGCTAAGTTGGCCAGTGGGCCCCTTCTGCCTGTGATTTGTGACATGCAAAACTGCTACGTATACTCTTTCAGCAATTTGACAGCCCTGTGGCCTCTATTCTACTTCGCAACTGTTGGTATGCATAACTCACCGCAATCCGGCCTGCACCTGGCTGTAACTTGTGCTCAGAATATTGCACAAACCTAACTTTCCCTATCCTAAACGGTGGTGCGGCTACATTAGTCAACGGCAAAATTCCTGTCGTGCACCTTCACCTCTTTCTCGAGGTTCTGCTGTTTGCAGAGTTTAAAACCAATGGAATAATTACATTTAAAATTTAAAACCAATAGAATAGTTGCATTTAATGAGCATTAGTTTCTTAAAATTGTGAACTTGAAGCTTTATAAGGAAATTCCACAAGAGCGTGTCAACGAAGAGTGACAATGAACACCCAAGAAAATGTGGAATGCCTTAACAATACTTTCATGCAGGAAATAAAAGGCAAAGTGAAAATCCACGAATGCTGTAATGTTGTCGGTTACAAGAATTGCAAGAATATACAAAACATATTGTTAAAGCCATAAAAGAGACAGTTTATAGGAAAAAAGTTAGATACATATTGGAATTTTGGAACATAATTTCACTGTATTTGTCAAATTAGTGGCTTGAAAAATAATTAGATGATTCGGATTTAGATCTACACTCCTGGAAATTGAAATAAGAACACCGTGAATTCATTGTCCCAGGAAGGGGAAACTTTATTGACACATTCCTGGGGTCAGATAAATCACATGATCACACTGACAGAACCACAGGCACATAGACACAGGCAACAGAGCATGCACAATGTCGGCACTAGTACAGTGTATATCCACCTTTCGCAGCAATGCAGGCTGCTATTCTCCCATGGAGACGATCGTAGAGATGCTGGATGTAGTCCTGTGGAACAGCTTGCCATGCCATTTCCACCTGGCGCCTCAGTTGGACCAGCGTTCGTGCTGGACGTGCAGACCGCGTGAGACGACGCTTCATCCAGTCCCAAACATGCTCAATGGGGGACAGATCCGGAGATCTTGCTGGCCAGGGTAGTTGACTTACACCATCTGGAGCACGTTGGGTGGCACGGGATACATGCGGACGTGCATTGTCCTGTTGGAACAGCAAGTTCCCTTGCCGGTCTAGGAATGGTAGAACGATGGGTTCGATGACGGTTTGGATGTACCGTGCACTATTCAGTGTCCCCTCGACGATCACCAGTGGTGTACGGCCAGTGTAGGAGATCGCTCCCCACACCATGATGCCGGGTGTTGGCCCTGTGTGCCTCGGTCGTATGCAGTCCTGATTGTGGCGCTAACCTGCACGGCGCCAAACACGCATACGACCATCATTGGCACCAAGGCAGAAGCGACTCTCATCGCTGAAGACGACACGTCTCCATTCGTCCCTCCATTCACGCCTGTCGCGACACCACTGGAGGCGGGCTGCACGATGTTGGGGCGTGAGCGGAAGAGGGCCTAACGGTGTGCGGGACCGTAGCCCAGCTTCATGGAGACGGTTGCGAATGGTCCTCGCCGATACCCCAGGAGCAACAGTGTCCCTAATTTGCTGGGAAGTGGCGGTGCGGTCCCCTACGGCACTGCGTAGGATCCTACGGTCTTGGCGTGCATCCGTACGTCGCTGCGGTCCGGTCCCAGGTCGACGGGCACGTGCACCTTCCGCCGACCACTGGCGACAACATCGATGTACTGTGGAGACCTCACGCCCCACGTGTTGAGCAATTCGGCGGTACGTCCACCCGGCCTCCCGCATGCCCACTATACGCCCTCGCTCAAAGTCCGTCAACTGCACATACGATTCCCGTCCACGCTGTCGCGGCATGCTACCAGTGTTAAAGACTGCGATGGAGCTCCGTATGCCACGGCAAACTGGCTGACATTGACGGCGGCGGTGCACAAATGCTGCGCAGCTAGCGCCATTCGACGGCCAACACCGCGGTTCCTGGTGTGTCCGCTGTGCCGTGCGTGTGATCATTGCTTGTACAGCCCTTTCGCAGTGTCCAGAGCAAGTATGGTGGGTCTGACACACCGGTGTCAATGTGTTCTTTTTTCCATTTCCAGGAGTGTAAATTACAAGTTCAAAATTAAGGTGTGTGTCAGTAAAACGACACCAAACAAAAACTAAAGAAATATCAAACTTCCTGGCAGATTAAAACTGTGTGCCAGGAAGTTTCATAACAGCGCATACTCCGCTGTAGAGTGAAAATTTCATTCTAAAGAAATATCTGTTTTCTGTCTGTAAATGCTTATGTAGAAGTTAATAAAGGTTTTATAGAACAATATTTGTTTTGTCATACATTATCCTACAAAAAATCCTGAGCGAATATAATTTTTGTGTGTCTTTTGGAAGGATATCTTGCAAAGTAATTGAAAGTGGAAGCTTGGGTAATCTTGGAAAGTAGTAGCTGAAAGCAGAGCAACCCGTTGTTTCTTACCTATCTGAAGCCACGAACTCTAGATACAAACATAGGCTGAGGGGTGTGCCATAACCCTCATAGCATTCCTGCTGTGCTGTTTTGCTTAGGTTCAAAGATCGAACAGTGGTCGTCTCCCATTGGTCGTCACTCGTAAACTTTAACTCGTTTGTTACACCAGTGGTGACAACAAAGTACTGTGACGTGTATTGTTATAGTAAAAGTATTTCTTTTGGTAAATAATACAGAAATATTTGGTTTCCTGAAAGAGCTATTGTACTTTGACCCAATGATATAATTTTCATCTGCGATCAGGGATCGAACTTTCCTCTGTGTGAAAACTTATCGAAAGATAATTATTCAACTGAGACTGGTAGTAGTAACAGCACAGCAAGCCCTTCATGCAACACGAGCACCCGCCATATTGATCTAATCTTTCACGAAGCTAACATGTCATATTTGATGCTTCTCTTAGTGTCACTTGTGTATTACGAAAATATGTAGTTTAATTAATACATTACATTAAAGATCTCTCCAAAACGAGTCGGTTTACGTATGTTTTGTTGTGCTAAAATGTTTGGAAATAGTACGTAGGTGGATAATTATGCAGAAGATCTTATCTTGGAGTCAGCTCTTGCTATTACACTACTGGCCATTAAAATTTGCTACACCAAGAAGAGCCGGCAGTGGTGTCCGAGCGGTTCTAGGCGCTACAGTCTGGAACCGCGCGACCGCTACGGTCGCAGGTTCGAATCCTGCCTCGGGCATGGATGTGTGTGATGTGCTTAGGTTAGTTAGGTTTAAGTAGTTTTAAGTTCTAGGGGACTGATGACTTCAGAACTTAAGTCACATAGTGCTCAGAGCCATTTGAACCATTTTGAACACCAAGAAGAAATGCAGATGATAAACGTGTATTCATTGGACAAATATATTATACTAGAACTGACATGTGATTACATTCTCACGCAATTTGGGTGCATAGATCCTGAGAAATCAGTACCCAGAACAACCACCTCTGGCCGTAATAACGGCCCTGATACGCCTGGGGATTGAGTCAAACAGAGCTTGGATGGTGTGTACAGGTACAGCTGTCCATGCAGCTTCAACACGATACCACAGGTCATCAAGAGTAGTGACTGGCGTATTGTGGCGAGACAGTTGGTCGGCCACCACTGACCAGACGTTTTCAATTGGTGAGGGATCTGGAGAATGTGCTGGGCAGGGAAGCAGTCGAACATTTTCTGTAAACAGAATGTCCCGTACAGGTCCTGCAACATGCGGTCGTGCATGATCCTGCTGAATTGTAGGGTTTCGCAGGGATCGAATGAAGGGTAGAGCCACGGGCCGTAACACAGCTTAAATGTAACATCCACTGTTCAAAGTGCCGTCAATGTGAACAAGAGGTGATCGACACGTGTAACCAATGGCACCCCATACCATCACGCTGGGTGATACGCCAGTATGGTGGAGACGAATACACGCTTCCAATGTGCGTTCACCGCGATGTCGCCAAACACGAATGCGACCATCATGATGCTGTAAACGGAACCTGGATTCATCCGAAAAGTGGCGTTTTGCCATTCGTGCACCCAGGTTCGTCGTTGAGTACACCATCGCAGGCGCTCCTGTCTGTGATACAGCGTCAAGAGTAACCGCAGCCATGGTCTTCGAACTGATAGCTCAAGCTGCTGCAAACGTCGTCGAACTGTTCGTGCAGATGGTTGTTGTCTTGCAAACGTCTCATCTGTTGGCTCAGGGATCGAGACGTGGCAGCACGATCCGTTACAGCCAAGAGGATAAGATGCCTGTCATCTTGACTGCTAGTGATACGAGGCCGTTGGGATCCAGCGCGGCGTTCCGTATTAGCCTCCTGAACCCACGGATTCCATATTCTGCTAACAGTCATTGGATCTCGACCAACGCGAGCAGCAATGTCGCAATACGATAAACGGCAATCGCGATAGGCTACTATCCGACTTTTATCAAAGTCGGAAACGTGATGGTACGCATTTCTCCTCCTTACACGAGGCATCACAAAAACGTTTCACCAGGAAACGCCGGTCAACTGCTGTTTGTGTGTGAGAAATCGGTTGGAAACTTTCCTCATGTCAGCACGTTGTACTTGTCGCCACCGGCGCCAACCTTGTGTGAATGCTCTGAAAAGCTAATCATTTGCATATCACAGCATCTTCTTCCTGTCGGTTAAATTTCGCGTCTGTAGCACGTCATCTTCGTGGTGTAACAATTTTATTGGCCAGTAGCGTACTCTCATTTTAAAATAAAAGACGACGCACAGCGAAACGATTATCCGAGTGTGACTGAAATTGGTAAATGGGACTGAAATTTGTAAAAGTGATGTACATGTACAAACAAACAAATGATTACAGTTTCTGAAGAAAATGGATGACTTGTTCAAGAGAAAGAGCTCCACAAATTTAATAAGTCAATAAAGCGTTGGTCAACGTCTGGTCAGTATACAACCAATTATTTGACTTGCCATTCATTGATAGTGTTGTTGAACGTACGTCTGAGGGACATCGTGCCAGATTTTGTCCAACTGACGCGTTAGATCGCAAAAATCTCGAGCCTTTAGAGAGCCCTGCCTATTATGCTTCCAACATTCTCATTTGGGGACCTTGCTGGCCAAGGTAAGCTTTGGCAAGAAAAGCAAAATAAAAACGCTCGCAGTTTCCGGGGTGGGATGGGGGGCATTATGTTACTGAAATGTAAGCCTGTGCTACCTTTCCATGCAGGACCACAGAACGAGGCGTAGGACGTCATCGACGTGCTGTGAGGGAGCCGTGGATGACATCTATGGGGCTCGTGCTATGAAATGAAATGAAATGGCACCCTAGAGCACATCCCTTCGTTGACTTGTAGCATGGCGGACGACAGTCAAGTTGGTAATGATAATTAAATCGAGGCCCTACGCTGTCGACAGGCGTTGATATACGACTACATCAACGGGGACAGTTGAAAATGTGTGCCCCGACTGGGACTCGAACCAGGGATCTTCTGCTTGCATGGCAGACGCTCTATCTATCTGAGCCACCGAGGGCACAGAGAATAGTGC
This sequence comes from Schistocerca serialis cubense, assembly GCF_023864345.2. NCBI lineage: Eukaryota > Metazoa > Arthropoda > Insecta > Orthoptera > Acrididae > Schistocerca > Schistocerca serialis. Next base: position 1,014,937,216 of record NC_064639.1, read on the forward strand.
GACTGCGGGGATTTGTCCCTTGCACGCTCCCTGTGACACCCACACTTCCAACTTAACGTCCACACACTACATTCGTGGAGCCCCTGCCCACTACACTCATTACTCGCTGCAGACAACCTGACCGAGGCCCGTAAGAGTTCGGGCAATGCGTGTGCAACCGCACAGAAGAAGAAGGTCATGGCCGGTTAACCTGAACTATATATGGAGATGGTATCTGTTATTACGCTCTTCAGTTGTAGGCAACTGCTGTCCACCAGTGTACTAGTGCATTGTCTTTGTTTACTAATGGAGCGATGCACCTGGAGTGAGCATGTGGAGCGGGATCCTTCAATCAGCACTCGTGCAATTGCAAGTAACATGGGGACGAATCAGACTAATGTAACAACAGACTTTCGAGAGCAATTGTTATGTCCATTTCACTTACAGCGTGTCCACAACCTGGAACCAGTTGATTATCCACCCAGAGCATAGTTTTCGCAGTGGTACCTGGAACACCGTGAAATGTATCCTACATTTTCATCCTCTGTGTTGTTTAGCGATGAAGCAACATTCGGGTGTGATGGAGTCTTCAACATCCACAATTCGTATGTTTGGAGTGAGGATAACCCACATTCCACAGTTACTACCGCTCATCAAGTGCTGTTCTTCGTTAATGTGTGCGTCGGTGTTGTTGGGGACTGTTTAATTGCGTCGTATCATTCTACCTAGGCCATTAAATGGCAGGCACTATTACAATTTTCTCGCCAGAGCATTGCCAGAATTTCTGGAAGACGTCCCGCTCCCTACAAGACAACGCATGCGGTTCCAACATGACGGGGCGCCGGCACATTTCAGTCGTCGTGTGCGTCGATTCCTGGTCGGACGGTTCCCAGAAACGTGGATTGGCAGAGGTAGTCCTGTACCATGGCCTGCTCGATCCCCAAATATGTTCCCTCTGGACTTTTTTTGTGTGGGGAGAGATGCGCACCCTTGTTTACGCAACTCCTGTTGCATCAGAAGAGGATCTGGTTGCCCGGATAGTAGCAGCAACAGGAACAATTCAGGATACTCCTTGGGTTTTTGCCCGTGTCAGACAGAACATGATCCGGCGGTGCAACCTTTGATCACGTGTCAATGGAGGCATTATTGAAAATCTACTGTAACTGAAATTGGGTAGTGTTAATGTGTTAGACATATTGGTAAAAAAAATGGAAAAGTGTTTGTTGGTTTAATTAATTTGCCAAAAGAGAAATCTCCCTCTGCCGGTTTAAATATTCCTCATAGGAAAAAATGGAATTATGGAAAAATATTTGTTTTGATGTCCCCTACAACCTCCCAGAGTTTTTCGGCTTAAATACTTGTCACCCTGTATAGTTAAGCTGCTATCCCACCGCTGTCCAGAGCGTCTGCAGACTCGTCTTCGATGGTCATCGGGGTTCAGTTCGCAGCAGGACACATCACTGAAGGCAGTTCTGCTCCATTGAATGAGACTCCAGACCATGTGTGTCCAACACCACTGGAAACGGGGCTTCATGAAGTCTACAGATCAATTGTAGTTAGTGCGAGGACCGCCTTGAGCTCAGCCTCCTTTCTGTGAGCCTCCTTATTAATGGTCTTACGGTCACTAAACCACCAACTGCACATCGGATCGATGATAATGATGAATCCGGTGCTCTGAGTGCCTCTCTGACGATTGCTCGGTCTTCTCAGTCTGTCGTCTCTCTAGATCGACCGCTTCCTTCTTGACGCTGTGTTCGGTCACGGTTCACCCATTCCAACAGCATCGAATCCTGGCACTCCCCCTATTCGAATGTTGAGCGAGTCGCCGATTACTCTAATCGGCTTGTTTGAGCCCAACTAAACGACCTCCCTCTCAAACACTGATGACTGCATATTTTGCTCACGTGGGTGTCTGCGTGGTATAGTTACGGTCCAACAGCGTACGCTGAATGAAATTTGGGAAGACTTTATGCCGTGGCATCGGCATGTCCCGTCTGTTTACTGCGCGGTGAAACTGCGCTGCAGCGTCAAACATTCATCTATCGGACGCCAAAGTATACAGTCTTGCAATTTTCCGTCGGTATTTGTATTAATATCAATCTGTGATCAGTTTGTACAACCCCTTCGTGGTGTATCGTTTCTTGTCTTAGAGTGTTGCTGGTAACTGGTTTGGTACTTACTTTGAAAGCTGTCTGCTACAGATGTATTTCATATCATGTTTCGATACGCGAGTTGCGAATCACTCGTGTGGCTCAAAGACGACCTATGCGCTCTCGTCTGGCAGGGAAGTCACATCTTTGGTTGCATGGCGAAGCACGTCTGCAAAATGTACTTTGAGAGCGGAGCCTTGCCAATTTATTACGTGGCAAGGCTTTTCTTTATTTAAATTTCTTTATTTTTACTTTGGGTTACAGGGACCACACAGCCAACAACGCTTATAAAGTGCCAAATAAACATAAACGTAAAAAAGTAAAATAGCACAAATTATGAAGTTAGCATACAAAAGCACTCTTAAAGTTAAATAGAAGCACAATTATACACACCAGAGAGCCGGCGGCAGTGTTAACAATGACATTGGAGCAGAATTACAAACAGCACTATGCAGCAACATTATGATAAACATGCATATGCTCTTACAGTAAAAGACAGACTATGAAAGGGCAAATACCGTACAACATGCAGTAAGTATAACAATAGCTGAAGATCAAAACTGCAAATAACATCATGTTACAATATTGAAATATAGCATACAGACAAACACAATACAACCAACGGTGTGTTCAATAGTGCCAGAAGTACAGTGATATAAAAAGTACAAGAGAGCAATATTGAAAATTTAATGTAAGAATGGAGGTCTGTACGCAAATTAAAACACGAAATTATCCAACCGATTACGAACAGGGCTGATTCCGTGCGAAAATGGACACCTCGCAAGTCATAAATTAAAGTTGGATGCCGATGGCTTTCAAATAGTCTGTGAGCAAGTTATATTTATCAAAAAGATGTAGTAAAACAGGAACACTGGTAGGGAGGGGCTAACCTCTCGCAACCAGTTTGTTATACAAGTCTGATTGTGCAGTTGTGTACTTGGAACAAGCCAACATGAGACGATTGAGATCCTCTATAACGCTTGTATCCTTATCGCTGTGACCGGATGTGATAATAGGGCTATATGACGAGCACTTACCCTTACTCTGCTTCTTCCCGTGGTCACCGCCTGCACCATCAAACATCATTCAACTTGTTAAGTTCAGACGTAATTTTTTTATGTGTTAGTGAGAAGGGTATTTCTAAACTCCAGTGTTCAGGATTCATGGCGAGAGCGTAGCTTGATAGCGTTGCTTTCGTGATATTCTGTATTATATGATTTTCCTTTGTAGGTGTGTTTACACTGCAAGCAAGGTTAGGGCTTCGTTGGGTATGTGTCTCTCTCTGACATAGAGGACTGAGTATCTATTTTTGTTCTAGCAGATATTAGTCGCTTTCAGTTGTACTTTATCACACTCTAAATAGCAGAGACAGAATGATAGGGCACCTCGTAAGACATCAGGCAATATTTTACATGGTTATTGAGGGAACTGTAGAGGATAAAAACTGTAGGGGAAGACAGAGATTGGAATACATCCAGCAAATAATTAAGAACGTACGTTGCAAAAAAAAATGGTTCAAATGGCTCTAAGCACTATGGGACTTAACATCTGAGGTCATCAGTCCCCTACACTTAGAACTACTTAAACCTAACCAACATAAGGACATCACACACATCCATGGCCGAGGCAGGATTCGAACCTGTGACCGCAGCAGCAGAGCGGTTCCGGACTGAAGCGCCTAGAACCGCTCGGCTACAGCGGCTGGCACGTACGTTGCAATTGATACTCTGAGATGAAAAGATTGGCACGGGATAACAAAAAGAAGGAAATCTATAATGGAGACTGAGTTAAATTTGCTCTGTTTAATTATATGTGGCAATGTTCTTGCACGTGATCTCTTGAAGGACGTAAGTGTGTATTATTCTTGAACTATGATGCTTATTTATTGAATAATAATTGAAATTAATTTCACGGATTTCCGTAATTATTTTCGTCTCGAAATAATTTCTCAGTCTTACGACTTTTGTGCTGAATATAAGTATGATCGCTTATCCTTTATCCACGTCAGTAGTCGATACGAGCATTGATTATTGGGAACAAACCACTTTCAGCAGAATTACAAGCATTATAAATTGTTTTCATCAGATGAAATATTTCTTATTTGCATGATATTTTCAGCCCATATAAGATCGGTCTGACTGCAGAGAACTTCGAGACAGGTGTTGCAGTCCTGAGTAAACCAAATGTTGTCTCTTTTGTGATTTATTCTTCTTAATGTTGCCGGTAGCGCAATACAAAATCCAGTTTACATCCGCATTTCACGCGTTTCCTGTACAGCTGCACTTATAGCTGGTGTTAGAATTATTGAACGCCTTGGATACGATTTTGTATTACTCTAACACATGTCAGAACCCTCTTCATATACTCAGTTGTCAGATCGCTTTGTTGAGTTCATTCATGGGTCAAAATTTTGCACAAGAAGGGGAATATTTTCAGGGCGTTAGCACTAGAGTCACAAATATTAAGCACTAACGCTAAAACCTAAGCAGCTAGCTCTCCACTTATATGGTTCAAATGGCTCTGAGCACTATGGGACTATGGGACTGAGGTCATCAGTCCCCTAGAAGTTAGAACTACTTAAACCTAACTAACCTAAGGACATCACACACGTCCATGCCCGAGGCAGGATTCGAACCTGCGACCGTAGCGGTCGCGCGGTTCCAGACTGAAGCCTAGAACCGCTCGGCCACACCGGCCGGCCTTTTCCACTTATGTGTCAGGTTTCTGTCCACCACCACCGAAGCTGATTATGAGCTAGTAGCTTTCTGCTCTAGACGGAGCTGTGTCAGAGACGAGACTATGCTATCTTTTGTCTCATCGCGCTATCAGGTGAGCGGTTCGTCTTCTGGCAGAAGTTTACCTCAGAGTGCATTGCACTGGAACCTTATTTCCTTTCGCACCCCGGACCCAGAAATAGGGATCCCCGTGCCGTCTGCGCCGGCGCGTAAAATCAGTTTGATTAGGCTGGGGGCGGCAGCGGCAGGTAGCGGCGGGGGCGGCGGTGGCGGCGGCGGCGTATCGGCGGAGATGCGCCGCTATTGTCTGCGCTATTGCCGCCATCAATCCAGGCGGCGGCCGTATCGTCGGGATTTGGCGGAGGCGCCGGGGGATTGCCATCGGAACGCACACTAACTTAGCTGCGGGATCCCGGAATCGGTTAACTTTAAGAGTTTCCTTGTCAGTCCTCGGGATCTCTTTCAAGGGAGCGGAGGCCACACATCACGGAGAATGTGGCGCCCGCAGACGTTACAATAACGCCCGGCGCGCCCTTTACTGTCTTCCTCGGCGGAGGAGCTCATTTACATGGGATTCCGCTATCCTGCTCTCCCCGCTCCCCTCTCCTCCTGCAAACCCTCTGCACTCTTCCCCCCCCCCTCCCCCCCACCCGATACCCACACCCACATTTCATTCGCCGCGGTGTGGTGCTGGAGAGTTTCCACGGCCGGGGCGGCCGAATTCGGCAGGTGTGGTAACTGGGTTACGTAGCCAGAGCTGGCGCTGGAGCCTCCTTTTGCTACCGCTCGCTTTCCTACCTCAAGGTAGCGTCGAACAGAACGTAATTTCTTTCATACAATTCACCCGGGCTATTACAATGAAAGTGCAGCTACTGTAGTGGAACGCGAAATTGAAGCGTCACCCATCCACCAGTGTCAGCCCAGTTTGCAGGTGAATATAAGTTTAATTTAGAGTTTTGTTTATGTATTTTGTAATATTTGTAATGTTTGTGAATTATCTAAAGTTTTGTATTTATTTTTATGTTTCATGTACGGAGAGGGCGGCACAACGAACGGAGACAGTACCTTCACTGCTGGGAGCAGAGAGAAAATTGCTGGCCACTATACGTCGCGGGTCGACAGCCAAAGAGTAACAGAAGATCCTGAAACCGAGTTGTTGCGCGGTGCTTCTAAAAACTGAAAAAATAAGAATTTGTAATGTTTCTACAACAATGACGTCATAGAAAGTTTAATCATGTTGTAAGTGTTCAGTCCTATCTTGTCAAGGCTCATGTTCACGTCTATATGTAGTAAATGAAGATAATAAAATAGTGTATACTACAAAAGTTTAAATATGTGTTCCGAGAATTTATTTATGAAGAATTATATTAAGGAAGAAGTATTACTGATTTATTTGACAAGATTATTAATTTTTGACAACGTTCATCGCGGGTTTGATTCTTAAAAGTTTATTCAATGTGGTTTTAATATTTATTAAAGCAGATAACTTGCTTTAATATAATTTCTGAGAAGAAACAAACGACATCTAAATTGAAAAAAGTTTGCGCAAACCAATTGAACTGAGTGACGTAATTCTGCGCATACGACTCAAATGATCATGTCTTAATTACAGTTTCGTTCAAGAACCATTCAGAGACAACTTTAAAAAGAATGTAAATAATTTTGAAGTGTTTTGTAACTGACGTAGGTGACGAAGTCTGCACATGGTCATATGTCAAAAGAAAACCATTTATACAAAACTTACGTCGTTACACTACACTACTCATTGAGCTTCAGTGTCGGATGCAATTAGCGCGTGTCGGCGAAACTCGGTAGATATCCTAATGCGTTAACGCGGGACCGATTTATGCTGAAAAACAGCTCCAATTTTGGTCACCAGTGAAAATCTGGCGTTGTACAGCATATTGTCGACGTCTCCGGTGCTCATACTGAACAAAGTGGGTAAGCAGCTGTGAATAATAAAATCAACATTACGCTTTTCTCGCTTGTTTGATCTTTTCTGCCCAGGTCCTGCTCCTAATCCATGACATATGGAAATATATGTCTTTCTTGCATGCGGGTTGGGTTGGGCTGTTTTTGGGGAAGAGACCAAACAGCGGGGTCATCGGTCTCATCGGATTAGGGAAGGATGGGGAAGGAAGTCGGCCGTGCCCTTTCAAAGGAACCATCCTGGCATTTGCCTGGAGAGATTTAGGGAAATCACGGAAAACCTAAATCAGGATGGCCGGACGCGGGATTGAACCGTCGTCCTCCCGAATGCGAGTCCAGTGTGCTAACCACTGCGCCACCTCGCTCGGTTTCTTGCATGCGCCAGGGTGCTAAAATTGGAACCTTTTTTTTGTGCCGTATATCGGTTCTGCAATAATGCTTTAGGATACCTAGCAAGTTTCGCTCCCACACGATAACTACAGCTCACAATGTACTTCTGTGAGTAATTGTACTTTAATTGTAACTACCTGGTACTTTTGGTACGATAATTTAGTGAAACCATTCAGCCAAAACTGGTACTAGTTAACAGACATTGCGCAAAAATATACTTTTTAACAGGAAATTCACAGTCCACGTCGATAAGGACGAATGCCAACCCTTCTCACCCCAAGCGGGTGTTGTGCAGTGGAATAATCACCACTTCTCCATTCACTGTACACCACTGATGCCTCAAACCAACCCAACCCAACGTAAATGTAAAACTTCACGCTGACAACACCGCATACTGGTACCCAGGATCACAACAATCACGACCTCCCAACAGATGGAAATGTATCTAAATTCACTAAGAACGTGAAAGGAAGACTGGAGAATTAAACCAAACCCTGACGACACACAAGTAACCCTATTGTGTCACTGAAATAAATCACAAAAAAACCGACCGATGTCACACTCTCAACTTCGAACACTACACTGACGAAACAAATTACCCCTGGATGCATCTCGACAAATATCTGAAGTACAACACCCATGTTAGGCAGCCGTCAAAGAAAACCAGACAAAAGGGAAACCTAATCAGAAGACTTGAGGGACAATTCCGTGGATGTAACGACAACACAGCAATACGTATAAATCACATCTGTACTATAGTGGAATATGACACAGTTCCCCACGAAGGACTGAGCCAACCAACCTCAGACAAACTATACAGGAAAAAACGACGACTTGTCAGAAGTATTCTAAAACTACACTACTGTACACGCAACAACGAAGTATATCAGACAACACTCGTTATATTAAGAGCCAACTACGGCAAACACATACGAACACATAGAGGGAACTTGACGCAGCAGCTAACAATACACGCCGACGCACAGTAAAGCTCACATTCAAGTGCATATCGCCATCAAGAACCATCGGACGAAACACGACAACAGAATTTGCACACCTTATAGACGAACAGGACCAAAAAGACAAAAGTCGAACAATGATGAACATAGCCTCAACCCCTCCACACCTTCTGACATCGACTCCCGATGCAGAATACCTAATAAAACAATATTATTACAGCCATCTGACACCCAATGAAACCAAAATACATGTAATGACATAAACATTTAAAATAGTTGTGACGACAAAAATTGTAACAATACAATGTACCAAATAAGCCTACAAAAAACTATCCAAAGATTATCCAGCCCATCTAAGATAACCATGTAATCCAAAATTATATGCAAGTGAATCTTGTCAATCAATACAGTAAAAACAAACAAATTTTAATTACTTGCAACCATAAGTAACGTAGTTTGAAATAAGGTCAAAGTGAAGATAATAAATCAAATGAAAAATTCAGTGGTGCAATACAGTCAAAAAATCTCTCAGCAGTTCACCTAGTATCCTCAAAATAAATAAAATAAACGAATTGAGAAAATAGATCCGCACAGAAGATTAAGAACCATTGGGCTGCTGCACGGACCACCATGAGCGTGAATTTTAAGTGGTTTTACACTCTCGTACAGGTAAGGGAAGGCTGGTTCCCAATCCCCGATTCAAAAGATACGTGAAATTTAACACGGTTAAACTGTGGAGCACACGGTCTCAGCGATGCATAAAACATAGAACGGTAGGCGTTTGTACCTATGGCCGGATTGAAAGCATGTTGATCGTAAAAGTGGAAGCAAGTCTTCACAATGAAGCTTGAAATTACTGGAACTTAGTAAAAATAATTCGACTTTCTTTACAGTTTGTGTCGCTGTCGCGGCTAGATCTCACCTCTTCAGTCTGCAGGTGGAGGCTGAAGTGGCTGTAAGAGGAGAACGAGAGATATTTTACGATGGACAGTAGCATCGTTGGGAGGTGTGGTAGACGTCATTATCTTACAACCGAGCCTACTGAGAGTATTATGAGCAAAGATGGATGACCTAGGAAAAGATTTATGTCCGACAATGCTTGTTTACTACTGGCTTTGTATTTTGATGATGATATTTGGTTTGTAGGGCGTTCAACTGCGCGGTCTTCATTACCGGTACACAATCCCAAATTTTTACACAGTCTAATCTAGCCACTGTCACGAATGATGATGATGCTAATGAAATCATGAGGACAACACAAACGCCCAGCCCCGGGCAGAGAAGAATCGCCAACCCAGCCGGGAATCGATCTCAGGACCCCGAGATCCAGAGGCAGCAACGCTTACCACTAGACCACGAGCTGTGGATAGGCTTTGTATTTTGACGGTGGCTAATGGCATCAAGCTTTAACGTAAGCTATACTATAGGGCGATGTAAATATATACTTGGTTCTCAGTACGTGTAGTATTGCGATGTACTGATTTGTTTCCTTGTATTATAGCACTCGATAAAGAGATAACATAATCAGAAAACATGTGGTAAACATATCACACGTTTGATGCCTGATCTTCAGTACCGATTCATGAGACAGTTATACGATGGCTTCAGAACAGCTAACGAATTGCACCTATTGGAACTAAGAACTCGTTTTGTTGTGTTATCGTCAGTTCAACTCGACGAACTATGGGTAATGAAAGAGTGCGCCAGGGAGAAAATATTGGCAACCGCAAGAACAGGGGTCTTACAAATGGCTGCGAGTAAGCTTTAAGTTTCGACAGATACGTTAAATTCCACCCGAAGTTCCTATCTTCATTCATGTACAACAAATAAACTGGCAGAATCTGATAAATCTTCTTCAAACAGACCGTATATTGTGAACACCAGTGGCCATACCACACTACCGTGAGCCTTCTCCGTTATGCCATTATGAAGGACATACACAAAACTGTTTCCGAGGAAGTTTTCAATCTAACGCATATCCGTTTTGATACCTGTAATGTGTTTATTATGCATTCTGTAAGTCAAGAAACACGATACAAAACTGGGCTTTGTATCTAGAGGCTTCGGTATCTCAAGAACGAACAGAGGACTTTCGGTCTTGTCCCATTCTTGTATTGAACGAGGGTAAAATGGCTGTGTATGTGTCTCTTTACACGTCCTAAAGTGTTAGCTTTTTTGTATTCGAGCAAGGCTGTGTGACCATTATGTTGTGTTTTCCAAAAACTACGTCGCCTTTCCTCCCGAGATTCCTATCCTTTTATACAGTGCATCCATATTACATTAAGGGTTGTATCGCCGTCATTGATGCAGTGGCTATGTAAACCTAAGGGACGCGGCGATTTAAAATGTTTCTCACACTGTGTTCTCTAACTGAAAGTGGTTGCTTAATTAATTTTTACAAGTTAAGAAAAGCTTTAAAGAAGATAAAGGTAAACTAAGCCGAAAGTTGGATCGAACACCAAAGCGGTATAGCAACTTATATCGATATTGGCATACCCCTGGCTTCCTTCGGCCTGTGAACTGACTTACCCAGTCATTTACATGGGGACGTATTGTCGTTTCTCAGTTATTTAAAAGATGGAGGAGAACAGTCATCATGAAATATAGAAGTTTGTGGTTGTCTTTGCGTCTTGATGTAATTTAAAACAGCAAGGAAAGAATCGACGTTGTCTTAATACGAGCATATAAGTATTGCATTCGTTCCTCGCTCACTGATGGTTGGATGCCATACGGCTACCCAATCGCAGAGATACCGATAGTTAAATGTCACTCAAATTTGGAATCAGAATCGGGTGATTTAACGGGACTGCCGATGTGCGATAAAGTCCATGAATTTGAAAAATATCATGTCAACTTCTTCAGATGCTGATAAAATTGTTTAACTACACACCCAGTTTCTGTCGACTGAGCACCATCAGGTTACAAAAGTGTTCACAGCATCATGCTTGGCGAAATGTAAAATCAGTGACGTCAGGTAATAAAATGATGAATTCGACATCGTTATCATATCGTAATATACACTACTTTGTCAATCTATAACAACTGTTCCAGGTAGTGCACTCATGCATGTCATAAATGCAATTCGAGTGAACAAACCCATAGCATACAGAGCCAATTATTCTTCAAACCAGGAACGTATGAGTGCAGCCTTATGAACAAAGCTATTGTGTTCTTTGACCACGGGAACATCTACAGTGTAGTCATCTTGAAGACCCAGAAGCAACGGTAACACTTGGTCAACGAGAATGGTGACGGTTACCTTGAGATAGGATACAAGTCATGGTACGAAAAACGAAAAGCGCTGCATCACCTCTGGCGTGAACTACGGTTTCCACACACCGCGCGTTAAACGTCTCATTGGGACTCGGATCATGCTACACGCCTTCGTTCAGTTACTTCCTTGTCTGGCCCATTGAAGAAGAGCAGCTTTATGTGCCACTGCGAACAAAGGCCTTCTGCGAGGTGCCCGACTCCAGATGTTTGTTTCATGTAGTTCCGTACGGAGTGTTCGCTCGGAAACTGATTGAGATTGACCTACAGCCACGGACAGCAGCAGTTCCTGTCGGGTTTGCACCGTTTGTCATTGACAAGGCGTTACATTCGTAACCCGTCAGTTAGGATCTTTTTACGACCATCCTTTCTTACGTATTGTTACTTCGCTGTTTTCGGTATATGATTCTCTGTAGGCTCGTCGTACAGTCTGCGTAGATAAATCAACAAGTTGGCCAACTCCATTTACGGCATCGTCTTGGGTAAGTCCAAAATTCTCATCTTCTGCAAATGGAAATGGAAGATAATTATGTACGAGAGGCGTTCAATAAGTAATGCAACATATTTTTCTCTGAAAGCAGGTTTTTTGTATTCGGGTTTCCAGTATACCATATTATTCTCCACTCTTTTCGCCACAAAATCCTATTTTTGAACATAATCTCCGTTGAATGCGACGGCCTTACGCCACCCTACTGGGAAGACCTGTATGTGCGCATGATACCACTGTACTGGTCGATATGGTAGTGTTACGTCGGTGCCCTTTGTTACGTTATACATATATTTATCAGGTGGATTTTTCTTTTGTTAGTGCATGGTTGTTTCTCTCAGGGATATTATCTTTCCTTATCACTTTTACTTACGTGCATAAGTAAATATGAAACGGGTTCTTGAAGGGCCGCTGTTATTCATGCACCGACTTTAGATTTTGAACGTGATGACTAAAATATAGTTGCCGCTAAGTGAATTGAATGTAATTTTGTTAATTTCTATTTATTGATTGCAAAGCAAGGCTCGAGAGAATTTCGATTGTTGCCGTGGAGCGGCCAAGATAAAACTTACTGAAGTCATGGAATCTGTATAATTTAAGAAACGAACTTTAACGTAAATTAATTATCTGTTGCAATTTAGAAAGGTTCTTACAACGAAATCTCTCGCATTTACAGTTACTGTTAACACTTTAAAAAAATAAATTAATACTTCGGTGCGAATTGGCCGACCATAGGCTGCATCAGAAGATGAGCTTCCCGCAGCGCAAATTACTGAAAAAATGCTTATTAAAGATAACCAGCCACTGCGAGCATTTGAGGTGACAACTAATACAGAGAAATTAATATGGTGACAACAATAATTAGTTTATTTCAACAGAATACCGAATAACTTACAATAAATATGTGTAGCCGCTCAGTGGCTGCCTTCCGTATCGCGAAACAAAACAGTGTGAGCGTACCTTAAAGTACGTCCTTCCTCCTCGGCCGTACAATCGCATCTCTTTTCGATCCTTTTTTATTTTCATAGACATCTTTTAAATAAAGATGTTACTCTTAAATTATCGCTGCATATCAGTTGTTTCAAGAACATTAACTGTACCTTTTATACTAATTATATTCATAAAATACGTTAACTACGGTTTACAACCGATAAAAATGTCAATATTTATGTGACGCACCGTCACAGTAGCACGTCTTGCTGTGTCAATAACCTCCCCGTGCGCCCCATTAGCTGAACGGTCAGCGCGTTGGAATGCCACGCACAGGGGCCCGGGTTCGATTTCCGGCTGGGGTGGAGATTTTCTCCCCTCGGGGACTGGGTGTTGTGCTGTCCTCATCAACATTTCATCCCCATTGTCGACCCGCAAGTCACCCAATGTGGCGTCGTACTCAATAAGAATTGCCCTTGGCGGCCGAACTTCCCGTCTGGGAACTCCCGGCCACTGACGCCATACACACATTTCCAATAACCTCCCCATCACCTACGTTCTGCCTCCCGCGCTATGGATCCTTCGTTGGGCCAAACAGATGGAACTCGAAAGGCGCGAGTTCCGGGCTGTAGGGTGGATGAGAAAGAACAGTCCCATTAATTTTCATGCTCCTCTCTTGTGCACACATTTGTGTGAGGCCTTACGTTGCCATGGAGAAGAAGAAGTTCGTTTGGAGCGAGAAGCTCGTTTGTATTTTTTGGTGACGAACACGCTGAAGTCGTTTGTTCAGTTTCTAGAGGGTAACACAGTGCACTTCAGAGTTGCTCGTTTCACCACGACGGAGGAAATCAGAGTAACCTAGGAGACCATCGCCGTGACTTTACTGGCTGAGAGTGCGGTCTTGATCTTCTTCTTCGGAGGAGAGGTGATGTAGTACCACTCCTTGCATTGCCGTTTTGTTTGCGGTTCGAAGTAATGAACCCAAGTCTCATCACCTGTGACGGTTTTCGAAAGAGAAATTGTCACGATCAGCCTCGTAATGTCCAATCAATTCTGCACAGAAGGTCTTTCGTTGCTCTTTACGGTCTTCTGTTGGGCGATGACGAAGCAAGCGGGCACACACACCTTTGAGTACACCAACTGGTGGACGAGTGCGTCAACACTACCGACTGAGACATCCAGTTGAACAACGAGAAGTTTGATTGCAACCCGTCGATCTCCTCGAATGAGAGTGTCCGCATGGTCCAACATTACAGGAGTCACAGCTGTGCGCGATCGGTCGGCACGCGGGAAATGAGGCGGGTTTAGCGACCTTGTTGTTAATGCAGGCGCTACGTCGAACACCTCGCCGTGCTTTAGTTAATTGGTAGGTCTCCCTACATATTCTGCAAGCGCCTGTGATCATCTGCAATGCCCTGGTTTCCCCCAAAAGAAATTCAATGACACCTCTTTGCTTCGAACGCACTTCCATTACAGACGCCATTTTGAAGGCCACGTATAGCACCGAAACCAACCGGAACTTCACGAAATTACACGGGCTACGGAGAGAATATTCCACGATGTTCTTCAACAAATACCGAACTTTTTCAAGCCAAATTGACCGAGAAAAAAATACGCTGTACCACTTACCGAACGCGCCACGTATATCATAATATACAACAGAGGCTCCAAAATTGGACACTGCGGTATAGTCTGTCGGTAAACTGAACAGCGAGCGAGCGAGTCCCCACTCCGCCAACCCAGCTACGTCACAATGCGCTTCTACAGGCTGTTTGACAACATAGTACCGGCAATGCCGCGTCGCGCGCTTCAAATCAGTGGCGAAGCCGTGTACAGACACGTCTCGGCTGCGTTTATTTTTGGTCAAATGCATTAAGACCATAAGGAATACAAAAAACGATAGCTTCTTCCGAAACACCATATTATAGAGTAAATAAGAACGAAAGTCAGTATTCTACTACAAACATAGAACCAAATGCCTGTTCATGTGAATGAATGTACCTCTATTGCTATTCGTAAAACGAACCCCATATAATGCAATCAATCTGTAGAATTTAAGGCTTGGCCTTATTTTGTGTTTCTACTGAAAGGTAGTAGTTTTCTTTGAAGGACTGTATTGAAACTTAACAATTCTTGCAACACAAAGAGTGTTTAAAAAGTAAGCAGAAATTTATAATTTTGTGTGTTCTATTAGTCCGATTTGCACTACCTTTTTGTCACTGTCTTCGTAAACATGCCTAAAAAGTATGTGTTCAATGACATGCATATTGGGTATTTACTCTGTTGTCAGCTGTCAGAAAGGTTACATGTCTTTTGGTAGCATCAACGATTATGTGTTTTGTATAAAAATAAATTAGAGAATCTGTATTAAATTTTGTTATAAGAATGGAATAAAGTGTATGAACTTTTTACAAATGGTTAATATTGCTTTTGGTGAGCCTTTTATGAGTAAACCAAGGGCAGACAAGTGGTGTAAACATTTCAAAGCAGGCCTTAAAGGACAGCGGTTTTACAAGCATGGATGAGATTAAAAATGCACAGTTAAGAGACCTGTAAACTATCCCGAAGAAACAGCTCCTAAAGTGTTTCGGGAATTGGTAAAAGCACTGGCATAAGTGTATAGTATGTAATGGGGAATATTTTGAAGAGGATAACATTGTTGTAGATTAACAAATAAAGTTCTTACCAAAAAATAAAAATTAATATGTGAACGCACCTCGTATGTCAGGCTGTTTACTTAGAAGTCCAGAATCGGTGTACATGTATCGACGGAAATTTCAGCAGTGTTTAAAATAGCTATTGCGCATATATTTTAAGCAATTTGCCTTAGAATCAGGTGAATAGTGACCGAGATAGACGTTTAATGTTCCATAAGCATCAAAGGTTTTACGTGATTTTGAAACTGTTATAACGATGGATTTCCTCACAAAATTATTACATTACTGGACATTAAAATTGCTACATCAAGAAGAAATGCAGATGATGAACGGTTATTCATTGGACAGATATGCTATACTAGAACTGACATGTGATTACATTTTCACGCAATTTGGGAGCATAGATCCTAAGAAATCAGTACCCAGAACCACCACCTCTGGCCGTAATAACGGCCTTGATACGCCTAGGCATTGAGTCAAACAGAGCTTCGATGGCGTGTACATGTACAGCTGCCCATGCAGCCTTAACATGATACCAGAGTTCATCAACAATAGTGACTGCCGTATTGTGACGAGCCAGTTTCTCGGCCACCATTGACCAGACGTTTTCAATTGGTGAGAGATCTGGAGAATGTGCTGGCCAGGGCAGCAGTCGAACATTTTCTGTATCCAGAAAGGCCCGTACAGGACCTGCAACATGCGGTCGTGCATTGTCCTGCTGAAATGTAGGGTTTCGCAGGGATCGAATGAAAGGTAGAGCCACGGGCCGTAACACATCTGAAATGTAACGTCCACTGTTCAAAGTGCTGTCAATGCGAACAAGAGGTGACAGAGACGTGTAACCAATGGCACCCCATATCGTCACGCCGAGTGATATGCCAGTATGGCGAAGAAGAATACACGTCTCGAATGTGAGTTCACCGCGATTTCGCCAAACATGGATGCGACCATCACGATGTTGTAAACAGAACCTGGATTCATCCGAAAAAATGACGTTTTGGTATTCGTGCATGGTCTCCGAGCTGATAGTCCATGCTGCTGCAAACGTCGTCGAACTGTTCATGCAGATGGTTGATGTCTTGCAAACGCCCCCATCTCTTGACTCAGTGATCGAGTCGTGGCTGCACGATCCGTTACAGCCATGCGGTTAAGATGCCTGTCATCTAGACTGCTAGTGATACGAAGCCGTTGGGATCCAGCACGGCGTTCCGTATTACCCTCCTGAACCCACCGATTCCATACTCTGCTAACAGTCATTGGATCTCGACCAACGCGAGTAGCAATGTCGCGATACGATAAACCGCAATCGCGATAGGCTACAATCCGACATTTATCAAACTCCGAAACGTGATGGTACGCGTTACTCCTCCTTACACGAGGCATCACAACAACGTTTCACCAGGCAACGCCGGTCAACTGCTGTTTGTGTATGAGAAATCGGTTGGAAACTTTCCTCGTGTCAGCACGTTGTAGACGTCACCACCTGCGCCAACCTTGTGTGAATGCTCTGAAAAGCTAATCATTTACATATCACAGTATCTTCTTCCTGTCGGTTAAATTTCGCGTCCGTAGTATGTCATCTTCGTGGTGTAGCAGTTTTAATTGCCAGTAGTGTAGTTTTCCTTCGTGGCGATTCCAGTAAACCATGCGGCTTATTTTTCCATTCCTTACTTATGCGTCCTATTAGGTGACACTGACGTTTGCATCAATTGCAGCCCTTTGATTGGGACTGGTAATATTAGCCAACAGCCGCGCGGGATTAGCCGAGCGGTCTGAGGCGCTGCAGTCAAGGACTATGCGGCTGGCCCCAGCGGAGGTTCGAGTCCTCCCTCGGGCATGGGTGTCTGTGTTTGTCCATAGGATAATTTAGGTTAAGTAGTGTGTAAGCTCAGGGACTGATGACCTTAGCAGTTAAGTCCCATAAGGTTTCACACACATTTTTTCATTAGCCAACAGTTATTTTTGGGTCGCCTCTTTAATACACGCTGCGATAACATTAGAGACGATCGAACGCTCGTTTCTCCCCAAATACCTCTTGTTCTTCGTATTCTGCACATTTTCTTGCAATGCTAGACGATTATCCATCAGCCGGCCGGTGTTGCCGTGCGGTTCTAGGCGCTTCAGTATGGAACCGCGTGACCGCTACGGTCGCAGGTTCGAAACCTGCCTCGGGCATGGATGTGTTGTAAGTAGGCTGTTTAGGTTTTTATGTTGGTAACGCCATATAGCGCTCTGTATGAAAATCACTGGTTGTGCTGTGTTCAGTCTGTGGTTGGTTTGCATTGTTGTTTGCTATTGTAGTGTTGGGCACTGGATGTTAACAGCGCGTAGCATTGCGCAGTTGGAGGTGAGCCGCCAGCAGTGGTGGGTGGATGTGGGGAGTGAGATGGCGGAGTTTTGAGAGCGGATGATCTGGACAGAGATAGTAAATTTGTAAGACTGGATATCATGAACTGATATATATATTATGAATTCCGAACACTATTAAGGTAAATACATTGTTTGTTCTCTATCAAAATCTTTCATTTGCTAACTATGCCTATCAGTAGTTAGTGCCTTCAGTAGTTAGAATCTTTTATTTAGCTGGCAGTATTGGCGCTCGCTGTATTGCAGTAGTTCGAGTAACGAAGATTTTTGTGAGGTAAGAATTCATTAAAGGTATAGGTTATTGTTAGTCAGGGCCATTCTTTTGTAGGGATTACTGAAAGTCAGATTGCGTTGCGCTAAAAATATTGTGTGTCACTTTAGTGAATGTCTGAGTACGTTCGGTTTTGCTCAGCTGTTTGAAAATCAAATAACGTAGAGGTTTATTAGCACAGTCATTCATTAATTTTTCTAAGGGGACGTTGCAGTCTTTGATGTCCTTAGGTTAATTAGGTTTAATTAGTTCTAAGTTCTAGGCTACTGATGACCTCAGAACTTAAGTCGCATAGTGCTCAGAGCCATTTGAACTATTTGATTATCCATCACTTCCGGATATCAAACTACATCATTATGTATACAAAGTTAACTCACTGACACTGGCAACTAAGATCCCACGAACAGAAACGATGTATATCGCTGCACGCCGATCTACACTGCTAGACAGATAACAGACAGCAGTTTTTGGGTGATCCAGTACGCCGGTGGCAGCGTTCTTCCGTGAAAGCCACTTCCCCCACCAAAAGCGCTGCTCGCTCTTGAGTTTACAGACAGACTATACCACTGAGTTCCAATTGTGATGTGAAGCTCTTGCAAAGCGCGAACTGTGCTCTTTTAAGAGGCTCACAGATATTTTGCCACTGAGCTTATTACAGGAAAAACTTTTGTGAAATTTTAGCATTTCGATCCAATCTTGCATGCTGCGCAGCTTGGTAAATACGTAAGTTCGTTCAGCTGCAGTCACAGCTGGCAAATAACATCTACATGATTACTCTGCAGTTCACATTAAAGTGCTTGGCAGAGGGTTCATCGAACCACAGTCATACTATCTCTCTACCATTCCACTCCCGAACAGCGTGCGGGAAAAACGAACACCTAAACCTTTCTGTTCGAGCTTTGATTTCTCTTCTTTTATTTTGATGATCATTCCTACCTATGTAGGTTGGGCTCAACAAAATATTTTCGCATTCGGGAGAGAAAGTTGGCGAATGAACTTTCGTAAATAGATCTCGCCGCGACGAAAAACATCTTTGCTTTAATGACTTCCATCCCAACTCGCGTATCATATCTGCCACACACTCTCCCCTATTACTTGATAATACAAAACGAGCTGCCCTTTATTGCATCCTTTCGATGTCCTCCGTCAATCCCACCTGGTAAGGATCCCACACCGCGCAGCAATGTTCTAACAGAGGACGAACGAGTTTAGTGTAAGCTGTCTCTTTAGTGGACTTGTTGCATCTTCTAAGTGTCCTGCCAATGGAACGCAACCTTTGGGCTCGTCTTCCCCATAATATTATCTATTTGGTCTTTCCAACTGAAATTGTTAGTAATTTTAACACCCAGGTACTTAGTTGAATTGACAGCCTTGAGAATTGCACTATTTATCGAGTAATCGAATTCCAACTGATTTTTTTGGAACTCACGTGGATCACCTCACACTTTTCGTTATTTAGCGTCAACTGCCACCTGCTACAGCATACAGCAATCTTTTCTAAATCGCTTTGCAACTGATACTGGTCTTCACCGTGAGGGAAGTCTGCGCGTCCGCCGTGCGCAATGTTACTGGGCGGTGGAGACAGCGGCGGGCGGCCGGTCTGCGGCGCTCACTGGGAGGCTGCAGTAAGTGTAACAAGCGTGGCCGCGGGGGTGGGGGTCGGGGGAGGGCGTGCCGCCGTCCGCCCTAATGAATGGTAAGCCCGGCGGGGGCCCGGGCCGCAGTCTTTTGTCCGCGCAACCTCCGCGCATCTTTTGTGCGGCTGACGTCACTGGCCGGGCTGACTGTCCAGTCCTGTGGATGGGGCGGCCGGCTCTGGCTGGCTCCCCGCCGCCGCCGCCGCCCGCCACCCTGCCCTATCTGTGTGGGAACATCGCCGCCGGCTCCTCTGCAGTCGGCACAGATCGAGCGCCCAGATCTGCGCCCGCTGTACACTGCTGTGCTTCGTTGGGGATCGAAACCTGATGACAGAGTACAGTCCAGTTCACTGTGGCTCAGATAACAGCTGTTGGCTGCATCTGTGTCACCCCTCCAGTCCTAAACCCTCTTGTGGACTCTTGTTTCCAGTGTGTGCGTGATACAACAAGCCTTACGCTTCAATGTGAAATGAACGACTTTATGAGTATTTACACGGATCATCATCAGCAATCACTAGTGAACGTAGCCTTACCCATTCCCCACTGCGTTACAGTATTCGGCTACAATCACTTGCAGGGTGAAGTCGACCTCACCGACAATATTTCCGAGGTTCTTCATGGAAATTTGTATGTTTTGTTATAAGGATCCTGTTATCTCTGGAGGAAGATTATTATGTACAGCAAATAAAGTTGAGAACTCAAAATAGAACCCAGTGGTACACCCCGTTCCTGAGTAATAAAATAATTACGATTCACTCAGTTTGCTAATCCAGTTACTTTTTTTTTTGGAAAACGCTTTCACAGGACCAAAGAAGCAATTAATATGCCATCACCAAACCGGGCAACACGAAGCACAGTGCAAATCAACTACTCTTATTGATGTGAATAATGCTGCGATTAATATATTAACATAGTTAGGGTGACCAGACCTCCGGATTAATCCGGACATGTCCTCCTTTTTACCTCTTTGTCGGGGGTCCGGGCGGATTTTTACAGTGTCCGGTTTTCTCGCAATGTTGAGCATAATACAGTTAAATTTATAATTTGTCCCGTTCTATTGCTCTTTTCTTAAATACTTTAACTACTGGCACAGCCTTCGTGATAAACACGCACGAAGGCGGTGTTAGTAGGTGGCACCAGGATCGTCGATGTTATCGTTGATCTACCAATAAGAGAATGCAAATATCGATTATTTAAAATTTTCGTTTCGTATCTTCGCTTTGTATTGGCTTGTCTTCCTGTAGTGCACGTGTGATTAGTGAGTGTAATTTTTAACCGCGTGAGTTGCGTAAAATATTTGGCTATGCCTAAACAAAAGTCTACATTTTCTGATGTCCTTTCCTGCAAATATCCGGCTTTAAGGAAGGGAGAAATGAATTTGAAGCGGAATGTAAGATATGTGGCGCTGGAACGTACGTCTCAGTGGCCAATAAAGGTAAGACATAACTCGACAGAATAACTGTCATGGTTTTATTTCATTGTTTCATAGCCATTCAATTTATTTGTATTGGGAAGGTTAAAGTGCAGTTTACATGTCGTCAGCTGCTGCTTAAATTGTAGATGTTTGTAGCGGTGCGTCGAATGATGGGAGGTGAATGGTCTTACGTTTTTCGCTTTGTAACCAATTCCGTGTTGTTCACATAACAAAACAACTGACACCACACTGTCACCACAACCAATGCTTTTAATTTTTTTGCATTGCTCAGTGAACCACCACCTGGCCATCAGTAACAATTAACTACTAGTTTTACCGGTAATTCACGGCAGTCACGTGACTTGTCCAAAGCTGACGGGTGGCATCCTCATCTGCAGTTAACCCGTTTGATGTGTCCTCTTTTTCCTTCCTTTGTCATCCTTTTTGAAGCTGTTTGTCCTCTTTTTTAAACAATTGCATCTGGTCACCCTAAATATAGTGTCATTTGCTCTTCAAAAATGGTTCAAATGGCTCTGAGCACTATGGGACTTAACATCTGTGGTCATCAGTCCCCTAGAACTCAGAACTACTTAAACCTAACTAACCTAAGGACATCACACACATCCATGCCCGAGGCTGGATTCGAACCTGCGACCGTAGCAGTCACGCGGATCCGGACTGCGCGCCTAGAACCACTAGACCACCGCGGCCGCGTTTGCTCTTCCATTGTATTAACCCCACAATAGCATATTTATGTCCACTACTCGTAGACACTATACATGGGAACAATACAACCCAGTAATTACAATCGCTACCCCAATGGTGGAGATTCAAGTTTTCTAGCTAAGTTTTTTTTAATTGTATCGTATTTTATTTTTTTATTCACCAGTCATCTAACTGTTTTGATGCAGCCAGCCACGAACTCCTCTCCTGTGCCAACCTTTACAACCAGAGTACCAGTTGCAACCTACGCCATCAGTTATTTGTGGATGTATACCAGTCTCTGTCTTCCTCTACAGTTTTTCTCTCTACAGCTCCCTCTGGTACCATGGAGGTTACGTCTTAACAGCCGTCCTACTGTACTGTCCCTTCTTCACTTTGCTTTCCATACGTTCCTTTCATCGCTGATTCTGCAGAGAACCTACTCATTCCTTGCCTTATGAGTCCACCTCATTTTCAACGTTCTCCTGTAGTACCACATCTCAGAGGCTTCGATTCACTTCTTTTCCGGGTTTTCCCACAGTCCATGTCTCATTTCTATATAATGCTGTGTTCAAAACGTACATTCTCAGAAATTTCAAATTGAGGCTTCGATTCACTTCTTTTCCGGGTTTTCCCACAGTCCATGTCTCATTTCTATATAATCCTGTGTTCAAAACGTACATTCTCAGAAATTTTTTCTTCAAATTAAGATCTATGTTTGATACTAGCAGACAGTTCTTATCCAAGAATGCCGTTTTTGCCAGTGCTAGTCTGTTTTCTTACATCCTCCTTCCTCGTCTATTTTGTGATCCAATTCTGATGTTAAGTTTCTCGCTGTTCTCATTTATGCCACTTTTCATTACTTTCATCTTTCATTGATTTACTCTCATTCTATATTCTGTATTCATTAGATTGTTCATTCCATTCAGCCCATCCTGTAATTCTTCTGCACTTTCACTGAGGATAGCGAATCTTATCGTTGATATCCTTTCAACCTAAAATTTAATCCCATTTTTGAACCTTTTTTTACTTCTCTCATTGCCTCGTGAAGCAAAGGTATAAAATGAGCTCGGCATAATTCGAGTCCCACGAGGGGTATAGTATTGCTACTGCTACTGCACAGAGGTGAACCTCGGAAATACAGCGTTCCACGTCACTGATAAGAAAGCGACCCTCACACGTTCGGTACTCTTATGACGGACGCCGAGGGCACTGTCTCGACAAAGAAACATGGTCTTTCACAGGCTATTATTTTTCTTATTCACCTTTGCCAGAGGTGGGGACAGCAGGCCAACCCCGTGCGATAATTCTCCGAGAGTATCACGGAACTAACGGAAGTGTGCTCGTCTTCCTTAGTGTGTGACCGCGATGGAGGCTTCCTTGCCTTCTTTTCTTTTTTTTTTTTTTGTATATTAACAATTGTCTCCTGAACGACGTTATTGTCGTGCGTTTCGAGTGTACGCGTCGAAAATAAACAGAGCTCCAACACCCGAACACTTGTTTATCAAATTAACCTAAAGATGGACCTTGAAGGCCGAAACCGGTTATAATTGTATCATAAAAAGAATGATTTACTCAAAACTAAAATATGATAGTTTACAATAAATAATCACCGTCTCCGCAAATAGAATCCGTTTCTACCTTTTATTTCTTTTTTTTTCCAAAATAGAAGTCGACGGTATACAGATCAACATATCTGGTATCTACTCTTCACTGAAGCGCCAAAGAAATTGGTATAGCTTGCGTATTCAAGAGATACGCAAACAGGTAGAATACGGCGCTGCGGTCGGTAACGCCTATATAAGACAACAAGTGTCTGGTACAGTTGTTAGATCGGTTACTGCTACTATAATGGCAGATTATCAAGATTTAAGTGAATTTGAAGGTGGTGTTATAGCCGGCGCAGGAGCGATGGAACGCAGCATCTCCGAGGTGGTGATGAAGTGGGGAGTTTCTCGTACGACCATTTCACGAGTGTACCGTGACTATCACGAATCCGATAAAACATCAAATCTCCGACATCGCTGCGGCCGCAAAAAGATCCTGCAAGAACGGGACCAAAGACGATTGAAGAGAATCTTTCAACGTGACATACGTGCAACCCTTCCGCAAGCTGCTACAGATTACAGTGCTGAGCCATCAGGAAGTGTTATCGTGCGAACCATTCAACGAAATATCATCGATATGGGCCTTCGGAGCCGAAGACCCATCCATATACCCTCGATGAGTGTACGACATAAAACTTTACGCCTGGTCTGGGTCCGTCATCACCGACATTGGACTGTTGATGAGTGGAAACATGTTGCCTGGTCGGACGAGTCTTGTTTCAAATTGTGTTGAGCAAATGGACGTTTAAGGGTATGGAGACAACCTCATCAATCCATGGGCTCTACATGTCATTAGGGAACTGCTCAAGCTGTTGAAGGCTCTGTAATGGTGTGGGGCGTGTGCAGTTGGAGTGATACGGGACCCCTGATTCGTCTAGATACGACTCTGACAGGTAACACGTACGTAGGCATCCTGTCTGACCACCTGTTTTCATTCACGTCCATGATGCATTCCGACGGACTTTGGCAATTTCAGCAGGACAATATGATACCCCACAAGTCCAGAATTGCTACGGAGTGGCTCCCGGAACAGCCCTCAGAGTTTAAACACTTCCGTTGCCCACCAAACTCCCCAGACATGATCATTATTGAGTGTGTCTGGGATTCCTTGCAACGTGCTGTACAGAAGAGATCTCTACCCCCTCGTACTCTTATGGATTTATGGACAGCCCTGCAGGATTTATGGTGCCAGTTCCCTGCAGCACTACTTCAGACGTTAGTCGAGTCCATGCCACGTCGGCTACAGTCTAAAACCACGCGACCGCTACTATCGCAGGTTCGAATCCTGCCTCTGGCATGGATGTGTGTGATGTCCTTAGGTTAGTTAGGTTTAAGTAGTTCTAAGTTCTAGGGGACTGATGACCTCAGAAGTTAAGTCCCATAGTGCTCAGAGCCATCTGAACCATTTGAACCATGCCACGTCATGTTGCGGGACTTCTGCCTGCTCGCGGGGGCCCTACAAGGTATTAGGCAGGTATACCAGTTTCTTTGGCTCTTCAGTGCACGAGCTAATGGAGCGACGAAACTGGCTGCTTCGCCATATCCCCTCTCTTTCCTATTCCATCTTCTAAAGGTACAGATATCAGTACAGTTCCCACCTACTGCATCGCTCCCTTACCGTCTCTGACGGACCGGAGCCCGCATGGGGCGCGGGGATATCAGATTAGGCTACGTGAACTTCCGACCGTGGTGTTTCCGACAATATTATAGATCCAGAATGAGATTTTCACTCTGCAGCGGAGTGCGCGCTGATATGAAACTTCCTGGCAGATTAAAACTGTGTGCCCGACCGAGACTCGAACTCGGGACCTTTGCCTTTCGCGGGCAAGTGCTCTACCATCTGAGCTACCGAAGCGCAACTCACGGCCGGTACTGACAGCTTTACTTCTGCCAGTACCTCGTCTCCTACCTTCCAAACTTTACAGAAGCTCTCCTGCGAACCTTGCAGAACTAGCACTCCTGAAAGAAAGGATATTGCGGAGACATGGCTTAGCCACAGCCTGGGGGATGTTTCCAGAATGAGATTTTCACTCTGCAGCAGAGTGTGCGCTGATATGAAACTTCCTGGCAGATTAAAACTGTGTGCCCGACCGAGACTCGAACTCGGGACCTTTGCCTTTCGCGGGCAAGTGCTCTACCAACTGAGCTACCGAAGCACGACTCACGCCCGGTGAGTTTCAATATTATAGATGCCACAGGTATGTGGCTCTTCCAACTACAATACACGTCTGCACTGAAAGGGCAGAAGAGGACACGAAGGTTTTTCCTGTTTGTTTTTTTTTTTTTTATTTGCTTCCAAACAAAATTCAAAGTACGTACAAACTACTCTTCTCCGGACTAGAAAATAAGACGCTTGAGTGGTCTCAGAAAGTTTCAGTTCTGGACTTTGAAACGGCTGCAATTATCGTTATCCCCTTTCCTGGAAATACAAGAACTGCCATTAACGGAGAAATACAGGGACTGAGAAGAAGTTTCTTTATTTTGCTGCGTTTGTGCTGCAATTACACATCTTCGAACAGTGTCGATGAAGCGTGGATGGTTATAATGTAGGAAATGACCACTTACGCAAACCGCAGACTGTATGACCCATCAATGTTTTAAAAATGCTAGTTTACCAACAGGAATACGGAAGATTTTTAACCAGCAACACAGTACAACAAAGGCTGAAGGTTGACACAAAGAAACCAAACTCCGCAATTTATCAAAAATATTGGAACGTGTACGATCAGATGAATAAGCTGAAAGATGAAGCAAAATGCTACATTTGGAATTTGAAAAAAGATTCCATGGCCCGGCACCTTCAAATTAAGAAAGAAAATGACACATAAACCTTCGCAAACGGTTAAGAGGCATTGTAGAAATATGTCTAAAATCTCTGGCATTCATATAACAAAACTGAACGAGAAATTATAATTAATTAAAAAAGACGAAAAGTTTAGTCATTTGCTGTAGTAATGTCGTAGAAAGAAAAAATTAAATAAACAGTTCAACATGCGCGCGTGCTATACAGATAACCGGTCCTAAGCCTCGAAAGGTGTTGGTATAGGATCCGTTTGGCCACTATCGATTTGGCGCGTGGCAGTTGGTCTGAGGGCGTCTGCAGAAAAAGTCGCACAGTCATGCATCGAGGTGCGAAAAGTTAGGCTCGATCTTAAATTAGTGTTGATTCAGTTTTGTACAAAATGAGGCAACGTATAATGTTTTAGGGTGACCAGACTGAATCAGAAATGCACTGCCTAACTACAGCGGAATTGTGGAAACGGTGTCTGATAATGCACTGTGAAGGAACTTTAGACGTCACAGCGACGTTTTCTCTGAACGGTCTAGTACAAACTGTTCTGATTTCAGCAGACATTTCATTTAATTTTTTTTGTTATTAACTTAGTTCTGAGGTAGTGAGAGCAGGGGTTTAGGGGTTTGATGAAACGCGTGTGACTTAGGCATACGATGAGCAACTTTATTACTGTGACAAATGTACCTTGCGAGTAAAAAAAAAAAAAAAAAAAGAAAAAGAAAAGGGTTCAAATGATTCTGAGCACTATGGGACTTAACTGCTGTGGTCATCAGTCCCCTAGAACTTAGAACTACTTAAACCTAACTAACCTAAGGACATCACACACATCCATGCCCGAGGCAGGACTCGAACCTGCGACCGTAGCGGTCGCACGGTTCCAGACTGAAGCGCCTAGAACCGCTCGGCCACACCGGCCGGCCCTTGCGAGTAAAGCTACCCTCGAATGCTGCCAGGCTCAAGAGACCACAGGAATCGACAATAATCTAAAGATGGCGGGGCATTCCCACTCTCTCTTTTCTCCTTCTCACTGTGTGTGTGTGTATGTTTGCGTGCGTGTGTGTGTGTGTGTGTGTGTGTGTGTGTGTGTGTGTGTGTGTGTGTGGTTGTATTTCACACTGAAATAGGTAGTACTAATTTGACTTTCACTATCTCAAGATCTCATTCTTCTTACAAGCATTAATAAAGCACATGTTAGTATCTTTTCTATTAAAAATCCTCTCGAAAGCACTCTGGAACAGAACTGAAGATGATCTTGAAAAACTTACTGGCGATTACCAATCCGGGAGCAGGCTAGGACGTACTCTGAGAGCAGAATTCAATCTGGAAAATATAGTCAGGTGCAAGACGATTAACTTTAAAAAAGCGCAGGACTCAGCTGAACGTGAGTCATTACTGAAAGTGATGGAAGAATTTGGGATGGCTGAAAAGTCCCGAAATCTGATTAAACAGAATCTAACAGACAAAATTCGTGGTCGAGATCTCGGATCTCTTCGTTACCAAAACTGGCGTCAGGCAAGGTGATAATAAATGGGGACTGACTGAGAGGGATAGCTGCAAAAGTAGGATTGCAGGTCTCATTTGAGAAGCGAAAATACGCGCCCAACATCAGCGATGAACCAGAATGGATGATTTAAAACCATGGGAAGGCTAATCATGAGAAGAAATTTAGATACGTAGGTGAGAAATGGCTGTAGTATGGCTTAGAACAAGGAGAGATCAGTCTTAGAATCTACAAATTGGAACGAGCATATTACTGACGAAGAACTTGTATAATAGAAAGTCGCTTAGCAATGGAGTCGAATTAAGACCCTGGACTTTGGTTGTCAAACCAGAAAGATTATATGTTTTGGAGACTTTAAGGGAACTAATCGATACATTAAGCAAAAGTGAAAGCAGGATATCACGAAACATTTCAGGCTACAGATCGATTACAGGCACACATGTCTGAGACCCAACGGAGAACTGTAAAGAAAGATGCTAGTCTCGTTAGTATCTGCCATTACTTGTGACTGCCTAAAGTGTGTGGTTCGTTGGAAGTTATAAGTTGAGACTGGAATTTCAAAACTTTTCAGGTTTTTGGACTTTGTGCTTTAAACGTACATATTTTGGCACTGCAGGTGTTAAATTTGAATCCACAGATGAAACTTCAGATTAATAGTTATTATCTCAGAAAAAACTGAAAAGGAATTATGGTATTCAAATAAATATCCCATTAACGAAACAAGTGATCTTTCTGTTTAATTTTTTTTTACAGCCGATTCAAATATAAGAAACACACAAAACACAAGAACAAAGCATAATTTAGCGTTCATAGTGGACTACAGTGTGAAATAAATTGAAACTTGGAGAGATACATCGTCCAACCTTATACTCACTGGAATCGTATGCTCGGAGTGATTCCCTGATTTTAATGCAGGAAAATCCTTCGTAACAACGCTATCTCCGAAAATAATACGATGAACGTGTAATCTGAATTGTCATCAAATATTTCGTCCTCACCTTATGCAGATGCGTCAAGGACTTTGTAAATCGTTTCTCCAGAAGTTTCTACTTTCTCTGCATATTTGAACAAATATCAACACAAAATTCCCACAAAATGCACGAAATATAGAGACCTTGCTAACGCATATGAAACAGGAGACGATAGCAAATATTCCTAAAACGACGTATTGTTTTCAGTGGTACCGCTGCTAACATGTAGCAAAAACTGCGAATCCTGCAGGCCACACAGTAAGTCAATTATTATCCGCAAAGTAGTTATATAATTTTATTGTAATCAAATAGGAAACTTACAAGAACATCATTTTTCGACATAGTCTCCTTACGTTTCAACGCACTTGTTCCATTGTTGCACAAGCTTCCTGATGCCCTCATAAAACAAGGTTCTCGGTTGAGCTGCGAGCCACAAATGCATCGCTTCTTTCACTGCTTCGTCCGAGGCAAATCGTCGCCCCTTAATGCCTGTTTGAGTGGACCTAAGAAGTGATAGTCAAAAAGAGCAAGATCAGGAATATATGGAGGATGATCCAGGACTTCAAATTTGAGTTTCTGGAGCGTTTCAGCAGTGTGGGGAGCAGTACGCGGACGAGCATTGTCGTGCAACAACACAAACACCTTTTGACAGCAATCCTCGGCGTTTGCTTCGAATTCCAGGCTTTAGCCTGGCAGTAAGCATCTCACTGTAACGTACACTGTTTATTGTTGTGCCCCTTTCCCCATATTGTTCCCGTACTTGACCTTGTGCGTCCCGTAAAACCGTAAGCATCAGTTTTCCTGCAGACGGTTGGGTCTTGAACTTTTTCTTGCCCGGCGAATTTGGATGCTTCCATTGCATACTCTGCCGTTTACTCTCTAGCTCGTAATTATTGATCCATGTTTCGTCACCAGCATGATCCTGTCTAAAAAGTTTTTCCCTTCGTTACCATAGCGATCCAAATGTTTTCTGTAACTGTCTAAGCGCCTTTGTTTATGCAACTGCGTGAGTTGTTTTAGGTCCCATCTTGCACAAACTTTATGAAAGCCAAGTATGTTGTGAATGATTTCGTAGGCAGAACAGTGACTAATTTGCAGACGATGTGCCACTTCGTCAATAGTTAATGGTCTGTGTAAGAGAATCATTTCAGTGAACGCTCAGTGGTTTCTTCATTTGTGGCCGTAAACGGTCGTCCGGCTCCTTCATCATGCGTGACGCTTGTGCGAACATTCCGGAATTTTTCAATCCATTCGTAGACACTCCGTTGTGGCAGAACACTGTTCCCGTACTGTACCGAAAAGCTTCGATGAATTTCGGCCCCTGATACGCCTTCCGACCACAAAAAACGGATCACTGAACGTTGCTCTTCTTTGGTGCAAATACACAGCAAAGCAGCCATGATTAACAGCACGGCAGCGATAACGAAACTAACCTAACAGCTTCAAAATTGCAAAGATATAACAATAAATAAACAAAGCATGCGTCATCAACGTAAAATGACAGTACTACCATAACAAACAAAAGTATAACTAAAGTGCGGATAGTAATTGACTTACCGTCGTATTTGACTGACACCGCGGAAAATCATTATAACCGGCTTGACGTTACCCTTACGACCTCTGCACATTCGCATTCCACGCAAGCGCCGTAATATTACATCAGCCGCACGCTAAGTATTAGGAAAGAAAGAGATTGTTGTCCTATGGGCACATCATCACAATGGCCAATGATAGTCTAACAAAGAAAATATGGATGGTTCCGGGAATGCGTTGAAGATTTTAAAGAAATCTATATCCCACACGTCAAAATAATGGATAGGAATGGTTCAAATGGCTCTGGGCACTATGGGACTTAACTTCTGATGTCATCAGTCCCCTAGAACTCAGAACTACTTAAACCTAACTAACCTAAGGACATCACATACTTCCATGCCCGAGGCAGGATTCAAACCTGCGACCGTAGCGGTCGCGCGGTTTCAGACTGTAGCGCCTAGAACCGCTCGGCCACCCGGGCCCGCGGATAGGAATGTATTTGAGTTACTGCCGGTGTTTAAAACTGGTGGACGGACTCCAAAACCGTAGGAGGGGGCGAGGGGGGGGGGGGGGGGGGGGGAGGACGGGCGTCTGTTACAGGTGAATCAGAACAAAATGTTCAGACACTCTATGACCAAAATGGTACTGAAACAGAGGATGACAGACTAAAGGCCGAAATACTAAACGTCTTTTTCCAAAGCTGTTTCACAGAGGAAGACTGCACTGTAGTTCCTTCTCTAGATTGTCGCACAGATGACAAAATGGTAGATATCGAAATAGACGACAGAGGTATAGAGAAACAATTAAAATCGCTGAAAAGAGGAAAGGCCAGTGGACCTGATGGGATACCAGTTCGATTTTACACAAAATATGCGAAGGAACTTGCCCCCTTCTTGCAGCGGGGTACCGTAGGTCTCTAGAAGATCGTAGCGTTCCAAAGGGCACAGGTCATCTCCGTTTTCAAGAAGAGACGTCGAACAGATGTGCAGAACTATAGGCCTATATCTCTAACATCGATCAGTTGTAGAATTTTGGAACACGTATTATGTCCGAGTATAATGACTTTTCTGGAGACTAGAAATTTACTCTGTAGGAATCAGCATGGGTTTCGAAAAAGACGATCGTGTGAAACCCAGCTCGCGCTATTCGTCCACGAGACTCAGAGGGCCATAGACACGGGTTCCCAGGTAGATGCCGTGTTTCTTGTCTTCAGCAAGGCGTTCGATACAGTTAACCACAGTCGTTTAATGAACAAAGTAAGAGCATATGGACTATCAGACCAATTGTGTGATTGGATTGAAGAGTTTCTAGATAACAGAACGCAGCATGTCATTCTCAATGGAGAGAAGTCTTCCGAAGTAAGAGTGATTTCAGGTGTGCCGCAGGGGAGTGTCGTAGGAGCGTTGTTATTTACAATATGCATAAATGACCTTGTGGATGATATCGGAAGTTCACTGAGGCTTTTTGCGGATGATGCTGTGATATATCGAGAGGTTGTAACAAAGGAAAATTGTACTGAAATGCAGGACGATCTGCAGCGAATTGACGCATGGTGCAGGGAATAGCAATTGAATCTCAGTGTAGATAAGTGTAATGTGCTGCGAATACATAGAAAGAAAGATCCCTTATCGTTTAGCTACAATATAGCAGGTCAGCAACTGGAAGCAGTTAATTCCACAAATGATGGGAGTACGCATTAGAAGTGATTTAAAATGGAATGATCATATGAAGTTGATCGTCGGTAAAGCAGATGCCATACTGAGATTCATTGGAAGAATCCTAAGGAAATGCAATCCGAAAACAAAGGAAGCAGGTTACAGTACGCTTGTTTGCACACTGCTTCAATACTGCGCATCAGTGTAGGATCCGTGCCAGATAGGGTGAAAGGTGGCTACACTGAGCCACTGCGCCAGAGATTGCGCCAAAGAGTATTATTCAGCCGCCTCCACAGTGCTTGGGGAGACCTCGTAGTAGTCAGTGCCTGTCGAGGACTCGTAGTAGTCACTGCTTGTTAAGAACTCGTAGTAGTCTGTGCTGAGATGTCGTAGTGAAGAGTGCTTGTTAAGAACTCGTAGCAGTGAGTGCTTACTGAGATGTGGTACTGAGAAGTTCTTGTTGAGATGTGGTAGTAGGGAGTCGGTGTGGAGATATTGTAATGTTTAGAGTGCTTTTCATCAATATAAATTAAGGTAACAAACTACTTTTCTTTTTTCTCTCATTATTTCAGTGTCCTGAATAATGTGTCATTACAGGTTCAGTCAACAAAGCATCTGGCGTGTGTTCTTGTATTAGAGTGTAATTCTGGGTTTCTTGCGCAATTATAGTATTTCTAATTTTCTTTTATCACGTCAATATAATTGGTATTTAAAAATTCTAGTCTTGTTGAAGAAGAACCGTGCCAGATGTGCGTTGAGTCATACTTCCACATACAGAACAGTTATACTTGTGCTTTGGTTTCGTAGGTTTTATAGTTGCTGGGGACTTAATTAATTATTTGTGTTAACGAAAATTTTCTTTTATTCTTTGTTGTTGTTCTATGCAGTCAGATTGCGTACAAAAACTAGTCAGGGCCAACCGTTTACGAGACGCAGCGTAATCGGACATACAGCTACTAAAAACTAAAAAAATATTTGCATTCATTTTATTTAATGAAGCCCCCATGCACGTGGCGATCCTGCCAAAAAAAAGAAAAAAAAAAAAAACGAGCATGGGGGCTTCATTAAATAAAATGAATGCAAATATTTTTTTAGTTTTTAGTAGCTGTATGTCCGATTACGCTGCGTCTCGTAAACGGTTGGCCCTGACTAGTTTTTGTACGCAATCTGACTGCATAGAACAACAACAAAGAATAAAAGAAAATTTTCGTTAACACAAATAATTAATTAAGTCCCCAGCAACTATAAAACCTACGAAACCAAAGCACAAGTATAACTGTTCTGTATGTGGAAGTATGACTCAACGCACATCTGGCACGGTTCTTCTTCAACAAGACTAGAATTTTTAAATACCAATTATATTGACGTGATAAAAGAAAATTAGAAATACTATAATTGCGCAAGAAACCCAGAATTACACTCTAATACAAGAACACACGCCAGATGCTTTGTTGACTGAACCTGTAATGACACATTATTCAGGACACTGAAATAATGAGAGAAAAAAGAAAAGTAGTTTGTTACCTTAATTTATATTGATGAAAAGCACTCTAAACATTACAATATCTCCACACCGACTCCCTACTACCACATCTCAACAAGAACTTCTCAGTACCACATCTCAGCAAGCACTCACTGCTACGAGTTCTTAACAAGCACTCTTCACTACGACATATCAGCACAGACTACTACGAGTTCTTAACAAGCAGTGACTACTACGAGTCCTCGACAGGCACTGACTACTACGAGCTCTCCCCAAGCACTGTGGAGGCGGCTGAATAATACTCTTTGGCGCAATCTCTGGGCAGTGGCTCAGTGTAGCCACCTTTCAAGGGTTGATAGAAGAGATAGAGAAGATCCAACGGAGAGCAGCGCGCTTCGTTACAGGATAATTTAGTAATCGCGAAAGCGTTACGGAGATGCTAGATAAACTCCAGTGGAAGACTCTGCAGGAGAGACGCTCAGTAGCTCGGTACGGGCTTTTGTTGAAGTTTCGAGAACATACCTTCACCGACGAGTCAAGCAGTATATTGCTCCCTCCTACGTATATCTCGCGAAGAGACCATGAGGATAAAATCAGAGAGATTAGAGCCCACACAGAGGCATACCGACAATCTTTCTTTCCACGAACAATACGAGACTGGAATAGAAGGGAGAACCGATAGAGGTACTCAAGGTACCCTCCGCCACACACCGTCAGGTGGCTTGCTGATTATGGATGTAGATGTAGATGTAGATGTAGATGTCATAAGACCGGAAGAAGGCACGGAGTGATAGGTTTAAGAGATACTGGCAGAACATTAAAACTGGCAAACGAACAAGAACCAAATATGGAAAATGATTTTGGTTGATAACTCGTTGTCCGTAGTGGCTAAATTTTAATGTAAAAAAAAAAAAAAAAAATGAAAGGCTTACATGGTCGCCGCAATAGCTCGAGTCTTAAAGACAGATGCCACAAATTCTGTGACTAAAATGTTGAAATGGATTGTGCGTCCTTCTGGCAGGGCGGGAGGGCTTAAGAGGGTTTCGAGAAGTAAGAGGGAGCCGGAAGGCTTGTGAGGAGAGGAAGACAAGCGTCGTGCTGACGAAGGTGATTAGGCCGGCCCTCTGGGAGGACGAGGGCACTCGCCGGCGACCGCCACAGACGAGTGGTGTCGCCGGGCAAGTGGCGGACTTTCTCCGCTAATGAACTGGCCTCGCCTGGCCTGGCCGCTGCTGTTTACCGACGGCAAATACAGCCGGCCGGCCCTCCCTGTGAGCAGGGTAGAGGTTAGCCAGCCAGCACACCACTCCAAGACGCTGGCTGTCGGCCGCAGCCGCGCGTGTCCGGCACACACCCAGAGTCGGAGCACGCGCGGGTGGGAATGCAGTCAGCCGGCCGGGGGGGGGGGGGGGGGGGTAGAGAGCTGGAACCAAGACGAGACTGTCTCGCAGAAAAACTTTCGGATAAAATGCTTAGCTTGGGTAAACTTGAAGAGTCTTCATAACGTCACTCACAATTCGGTCTCTGTTTGTAAAGCATGTACAGAGGTCACAAAAAGTCACGCGATAGCGATATGCACGTATAAAGACGGCGGTACTACCGCATACGCAAGGTATAAAATGAGCTGCCTTTTGGACTAAACTGATTCTTATGAAAGCCAGCGTGATTATGGCCGCACCGCGGTAGTTTGAGCTAGATGCATGGGACAATCCATTTCGGAAGGCAATATGCCGACATCCACAGTGTCAAGAGTGTGCCGAGAATACCAAATTCAAGGTATTACCTCTCACCACGCATAACGCGGAAGCCGAAGGCCTTCACTTACTTACCGAGAGCAGCGGTGTTTGCGTAGAGTTATCAGCGCTAACACACAAGCAACACTGACTGAAATAATCCCCGATATCAATGTGGAACGTACGACGAACGTATTCGGTAGCACAGTGCAGCGAAATGTGGTGTTAAGGGGCTATGGCAGCAGACGACCGACGCGAGTGCCTTTCCTAACAGCACGACATGGCCTGCAGCGTCTCTTCTGGGCTCATGACGATTGGAAAACCGTGGTCTGGTCAGATGAGTTCAGAATTTACCTGTTGAGAGCTAATGGTCGGGTTCGACTGTAGCATAGACTCCACGAAGCCACGGAGCTTGTAATGGTACTTGAATTACGTAACCATTACGGCACCTCACCTCAACCTCTCGA
This sequence comes from Schistocerca serialis cubense, assembly GCF_023864345.2. Classification (NCBI taxonomy): domain Eukaryota; kingdom Metazoa; phylum Arthropoda; class Insecta; order Orthoptera; family Acrididae; genus Schistocerca; species Schistocerca serialis. The sequence continues at coordinate 1,014,972,837 of NC_064639.1, forward strand.
TACCAGCAATATTCTACTGTGTTTCTGTAAAGTAGTTAACATATTTCTGTGACAACATTCAGATTTGATTTCATTAATGTAGAGGTACTTCGATACGTCGATATGTATATATTACAATATTATTCTTATGTGTATTCTTTCTTTTGTCACTATGATCTTCGACGTACTTGTAACTCCGATATTTGGGCGCGTAAGCGGTTATTGGTTGTCATGTTAAAAAGAAGCAAAGTGTAGTCAGTTTATGAAATGTGAACTTTAACAGTGACGAAGATATTTTCAAGTATGTTTTATATTGTGAAGTGATGTTTTGGAACGAGTTACGTGATATTGCAACAAAAGTAATAAAAAAGAAGTGTAACTTAAATTCGGAGTGCTGATTACATTTTTACATCACCATTGTCCTAACTAGCAAAAGTTAAGTCTTCAAGAATGGTTTATGAAACACATCTATAAAACTTTTGAATATCGCAGAATAACACCTAGGCCTCTTTGCATCCGAGCTTGGAATCATCACTACCTAGATTTTCGACGATTGAGCCATGACTTCACAACGACACCAGCGTGGGAAACACGAAAAGATGACTGCCTAGTTTATCCATTATTTCAAGAAATGACTTTATTAACTGTGCTCTAATGACACCTGCCACATAATATAACTTTGTTGTTGCCCGAAAATGCAATATTTAGCAGCGTGAGCAACACTACAATCATAATTAATTTTTGACCTTTGTTGAGGTAGGGTTGTTAGAAGCTGGCCGCTGTGGTCGAGCGGTTCTAGGCGCTTCAGTCCGGAACGGCGCTGCTGCTACGGTCGCAGGTTCGAATCCTGCCTCGGGCATGGATGTGTGTGATGTCCTTAGGTTAGTTAGGTTTAAGTAGTTCTAAGTCTAGGGGACTCATGATCTCAGATGTTAAGTCCCATAGTGCTCAGAGCCATTTGAACCATTTGAAGCCATGGACCCAAGTTGTCAACAAGCACTGTGCAAGCTGGTGGTGGCCCATAATGATGTGGACTGTTTCTACATAGAATGGACTGGGTCTTCTGGTCAAGCTAAACCAATCATTGACTGCAGATGGTTATGTTCAGCTACTTGGAGACCATTTGCAGTTCTTCATGAATATCATGTTCCAAAACAACGATGGAATTTTTATGGATAACAATTCTCCATGTCACAGGCCACAATGATTGGTATGAAGAGCATTCTGGGCAGGTGGAGCGAATGATTCGGCCACCCATCGAACATTTATGGGACATAATCGGGAAGTCAGTTCGTGCATAAAATCCTGCAGTGGCAACAATTTCGCAAGTATGGGCGCCTATAATGGCATCATGCATAAATATTCCTGAAGAGGGTTTCCAAAAATTTGTTGAGTCCATGCCACGTGGATCTGCGTCACTACTCCGGGCAATAGGAGGTCCAACACAATATTAGTAGATATCCCATGAGTTTCGTCTCCTCAAGGTAAATTTTCACGAACGCATATGTCAAACTTATTAAAATACACTGCTTTCCACGAAAGATAAGGCACGCAGATGACATGGTCGGATGTCTATGAAACGGCGCACGCGCACGCAACATCTGCAGGTATGCAAATGATTACAATTGCAAATTGTAGCTCGTTCGTTTCTTTTCCGTTTGCAAAACGTAACTGCATGATCTGGTGCTCTCCGAACCGTAATGACGTCGGATTGTTCTCCACATGCAACGTACGTCCTCAATTATTTGTTGGATGTATTCCAGTCTCTGTCTCTCTGTACGGTTTTTATCCTCTACAGCTCCCTCTAGTGCCGTATAAGTTATTCGCCAACGTCATAACAGACGTCCTATCATCTTGTCCCATACTCTTGTCAGCATTTTCCGTATGTTCCTTTCCTCGCCGATACTCCGGAGAAACTCCTAATTCCTTAGGTTATCAGTCCACCTAACTTTCAACGTTTTTCTGTAGCACCATATCTCAGATGCTTCGATTCACATTCGTTCCGGTTTTCTCATAATCCTTGTCTAACTACCATACAATGCTGTGCTCAAAACGTACATTATCAGAAATTTCCTCCTCAAATTAAGACACATGTTTAATATTAGCAGACGTATTTTGGCCAGGAATGCCCTTTTTGCCAGTGTTAGTCTGCTTTTTATGTCTTCCTTTCTCCGTCCATCATGGGCTATTTGGCTGCCTACGTAGCTGACTCCTTACTTCGTCTACTTCGTGATATCCAATTCTGATGTTAAGTTTCTCGCTGTTCTCATTTTTGCTACTTCTCATTGCTTTCGTCTTTCTTCAGTTTACTCATTAGACTGTTCATTCCACTGAGCACATCTCGAAATTCTTCTTCACTTTCGCTGAAGATAGCAATGTCATCAGCGAATCTTATCATTGATATCATTTTACCTTGAAATTTAATTCCACTCTTGATCCTTTCTCTTACTTCCTTCATCACTTCTTCGATGTATAGATTGGACAGTAGACTACACTCCTGCCTTACACCCTTCTTAATTCGAGCACTTGGTCCTTGTTCTGTTATTCTTATTGTTCCCTCTTCATTCTTGTACGTATTGTATATTACCCGTCTTTCGCTATAGCTTACCATTATATTTCTAAGAATTTCTAACACCTTGCACATTTTGTCGAATACTTTATCCAAGTCGCCAAATCCAATGAACGTGTCCTGATTTTTCTTCAGTCTTGCTTCCATTATCAACAGCAACGTCATAACTGCCTCTCTGGTACTTTTCCCAAAGCCAAACTGACTGTCATCTAACAGGTGCTCAATTTCCTTTTCCATTCTTCTGTATATCATTCTAGTCACAGTCTTGGATACATGAGCTGTTAACCTGATTGTGCGATAATTCTCGTACTTGTAGTCTCTTGCTATGTTCCGAACTATGTGGATGATGTTTTTCCGAAAGTCGCCAGTCCCTTAGATTCTATATTCCAACGTGAATGGTTGTCTGGTTGCCACTTCCGCCAATGATTTTAGAAATTCCAATGAAATGTTACTAGTCGCTTCTGGAGACTGGAGGTTACAGACCAAAAGCAGACAACTAAAAAACAAAAGCACCTGTATTCTCGTAAACACATTGAAATGAGAGTCAGTCCAGATACCAATAGACGTTAACTAACCAGTTCACGAATTCGGGCTGCACAGGGGAAAGCCACAATTACATGTAAAGACACGAAATACGAACCAGTACAACGATAACTATTCCATTTGGTAGAGAGAGTCTGAGAGAGGTGAACCAGTTCTGGTGAAGATCCATTAGCGGAAATACGTTGCCATCACACGAAAGGGGTAGCACAGCAAAGACTACCGATTTAACACTGATAAAACCGGTAGGCTGATCTCTCGCGGTCCAAATGGAATATTTACATCTTAAACACGGTTCTTATGAGCATTCTACCCGAATGACTGGATAAAAACTGGGCCTAATGGTGCCCGGTTTCTTCCATGGCGGTGGAAACTAACACGTGCAGTGCTGAGTAGCGTATATTGCCGCCCCTCTGGTGTTCATGAAATAAAGCTTACCATGTACTGCTATGAACTGAACCTGCCAAGCAGTGCCACAAACTGAGGGCGAGAGGGCGACTCTCAGCAGTTTTGTAATCTCGGGCATTACACAGTACGCTTCCTCCGACATGAGTTGAGATGGGAACGCCGGCGGTCGCTTAGACTTTCAGCCGAGGGGCTGCTCGGCCCGCCCGCGCAAAGGTTGGCGTTAATCGGATGGCGCCGGGTGTCTGGACATCGGAGAGGCCAGTGTCACTCCGCGAAACCGTCGCCTTGACATGGATTTTTGAAACCAACGACCACTGGATCTTCTGCATTTCTACGCCATTTTGACAAATTTATGAGTTAAATGTCTGTTGAAGTCAGAAATTCCTCCTTACCCACGATTGGATGGTCCTGTACACACGCAAGATGGCTTGAGAAAATTACATTATGCATAACCAAGCGAATTAAATTCATCTTTTTAATAAAGGGATGTAGAGCCCCGTGACTACTATTATTAACTTCGTAATTGCTTAAGCAACCCGAATCTGTGATTGGAACGGAAGTTTTATCTTTATTTTCCCTCCCCCCTCTTCTTATATAAGGAGGTAGCCGGACCACTATGGAGTCTTTGACACGAGTTCTAAACATCACTGGATAGTCTCTGTCTTATAAATTCTCTGAGACAGGCAGAAGCCACCAGAGTGCATTAATATTGATCGTATTTAGTGTTCTTACCAGGTCTGGAAGCTTATGCAATGGGAGTGAACAGATTCAGTTTTTAGGCGATTACTGTGTATGATACTGACATGTTGGGACAGCGTTGACGGAACCTGCCCATGTTGGAAAGGGCCACGTTGTGGGTCAGCAGGTCGAAACATTTAGATCCCGACTACGAACATTCGAAGGTGATAGTGCCCCATGTTGAAGTGGGCAGGCATACTCAAGTTTCAGGTGGACTGCGTCTGGCGACGACAAGGAAGGAACACCGTATGGCACAACAATCAATGTGTAGCCCCTTCACAAATTTTTCCAACTAGAGGTGCGGTCTAACACGCTTCTTCCCGAGTGGGAAGGCGTGCCGGTCACTTGCGCGAATCTGCCCGGCGGATTAGTGTCGGGGTATGGTGTGCCGGCCAGACTGTGGATGGTTTTTATGCGGTTTTCCATCTACCCCAGCGGATGCGGGCTGGTTCCCCTTATTCCGCCTCAGTCACCTGTGTCGGCGATTGCTGCGCAAACACCGTTTCCACGTACACTTACACTATAATAATTCTACCACGCAAACATTTGAGGCTACACTCGTCTGGTATGAGACGTTCCTGGAAGGGTCCAATGGGGCCGAACCGCACAATAATCCTGGGTTCGGTGTGGGGTGACGGTGGGGTGGGTGGACTGCTGCGGCCTGTTGTGGGGTTGTGAACCTCTGAGGGCTACAGCGGGACGAAGCCTCTCCGTCATTTCTAGGTCCCCGGTTTAATAAATAAATATATACATACATACCCCTTCACATCTGCGGCTACCACATCACACACTATTAGTCGGAGACAAGCAGCTGCCCAGGCTGCCGTTGACATTCGAAAACAAATGGCTGCGTTTGGAGTGATGCCGTGGCAGGTTAACACGTAATGCTGATGAACGGTGTCGGATTGTGTGCAGCGTTTAATAACGTTTCTGCACCACCCTGGATAATTAATTTCAACGTGTATGGCGATTACCTGCTGAGAGGTCCCATTCTTACAATGTTTTGGAGAGGCGCATTGACATAGCTCTTGTGTTTACGGTTTGGGGATCCATTGGGTATGCCTTCAGATCATGGCTGATACTGAATAGGAACTGCTGACAGCACAACGGTACGTATCGCACATCCTACGCCCTCATTTGTTATCTCTCATGCTGTACTATAGTGGTAACATTTTTCAATAGGACAATGCTCGGCCACAAATGGCACGTGTCTTCGTCTGTGTGATGTTGAGGTTCTCCTGTATCCAGCAAGATGCCCGGTAAAACATATGGTACCACATACATCAGCTCAGACGGTAACTCCATTCCCATTTCAGTATCCAGTATTTCAACGACGTTACAGCAAAAAATGGTTCAAATGGCTTTGAGCACTATGGGACTTAACATCTGAGGTCGTCACTCCCCTAGAACTTACAACTACTTAAACCTAACTAACCTAAGGACAACACACATATCCATGCCCGAGGCAGGATTCGAACCTCCGACCGTAGCGGTCACGCGGTTCCAGACTGAAGCGCCTAGGACCGCTCGGCCACACCGGACGACGACATTACAGCAGCTGCAGGCCATCTTGTCTGAGGAGAGGGTACAAAGGCTTTATGGCACCCTGCGCAAATGAATCAAAGAGTACATCCAGGGCAGAGGATGTGTAATGACACACTTCCGAAAGAATTCAGTAGTGCTTACTTCATTGTAAATTTCATTTGATTTTGTAATAATTGTCGTCTGTGAAAGAAGTACAGTATCATCGGAAAATGTCAGAGTTTTTAATTTATTCTCCCTCAACTTAACTTTTTAACCCCATTTTCCTTAATTTCCTTTACTGCTTCCTCAGTGTACCGGTAGGCTTCAACCCTGTCTCACTCCCTCTCAGCTACTGCTTCTCTTTCATGTCTTCCGAGTCTTGTATCTGCAGTCTGGTGTCTGTGAAAGCTGTACGTAACCTACCACTACTTGTATTTTATCCCTGCTCCGGCTTAATTTCAAAGACTGTACTCTAGCCAAAATTGCCAAAAATACATTTTCCTCTCTTTCACCTACCTATGATAAGACTTAGGGCCATTATAGCCTCCCTTATTCCTGCATCTCTCCGGAAAAACCTAACTGATCATTTCCAAGATCAATTTCTGTCAGTTTTTTCTCCGTTGTAGTCCTATTAATTCATAGCTTATTAATCTTACATTCATATCTGAAAGAAGAGACTTAACGAGTTACAGCTGTACGAAATACTTCGAAATTAAGTCGCTGACAGCGAATTTCTTGACTTCAGTTGTATTAGATACAGATCTACTACTCAATAATGACATATGGAAATTTGTGTCGGTAATCCTAGTAATGTTGTGAGCAACAGTCGATGAATTTAGTGGATTACGATATAGAGATGTAGACAGTGGACGTAAGGAAATTTGGGTCAATCCACGGAGCGTGCATGGGTAGCCGACTTCGGTCAGCGGGCTGGCTGTCCTTTTTAATAACAGTACTAATAAAAAAAAAAACCTGAGTGAAAGGATCTACGATGAACTTCAACGTGTGTCATATGACGTACGCCCGACTAAATGCAACGAACAAAATGAATAAAAAGAACTGTTCAGGCGACAGCTCGAAAAAAGCAGGCAATCTGAGTTCGAATCCCGCTCTGAATTAATTTTCATGTGTCACTATTGGGTAGTATATCCAAATCTAATACATCTGGAGTCAAGAAATTCGCAGGCATTGAATTAATTTCGACGTATTAATCTGATGGCTCGGTAATATCCACACCAGTTACCACCCGCTTTCTTTTTAATTGGAATTATCGCATTTTTCAAGAAGTCTGAGGATATTTTCCCTGTCTCATATATCTTGCTAAACGCATTAAAACTAAAAATTATTATGGATGTCACAAAATAAAATAGAATAGAATGGCGTTGTTATGTGTCTCAAATAGTTGTGTTTGATTAAAAAAGTACAAAGATGAAATCGGATTTCTTTTTTCAGTGCAAATGTTTGAAAGTTATTGATGTTCAAATTTTTTTTATTTTTGCGTCATCAGCCTCCTGACTGGTTTGATGCAACCCCCACGAATTCTTTATTAAATAACATTGATTGAATCATATTTTTTAGATGACATTAGCTATGTGAATTGAGGTATTTTGAATTTCTACTTAGATCAAAATACGATAATACATCTAAAATGCTCTATAAAAAGGATAAAAAAAGGAGTGCTCCTGGATCAGGCTTATACATAAAAGTTAACCACCACAAAGCCTATTTTATCATTGCGAATACAAGTTTATAAAATTAAATATAAGTAAAATAGGTTACTGTGAAACGAGACGGACAATTTCAACCAATTTTGTGTTGTAGGAGAAAATGTTTGTTACGTTACATCAGAAAGAACTTCTACTACATGAAAAGTTAGTTTACGGAGAACAAGAGCATGATGTCGTGAAGGAATTGGTTAGATGTAGATCAAGCACTTGCAATCGCTGTTAGGTTATTCAGATTTGCTCGAAGCACTAGCAGGGATGTTCCTATGCCATACTCAGTAAGATATATGTTATCTGTCTTAAAACTGTGTTGCTAACTCGACAACATCGGAACACGAGTATCTAAACCTACGACATTACAAGGACTTAAATGCTAAAGTATTTTAAAAGTATTATGAGGCACCTTTTTATGAACCAAGTTGAGTATGAAGTTTAATACAGACGTACTGAATATAGGCCAAATATTCCAACCGCAAACAAAATACAGCTCTTGATATAAATTTTATGCAGTCCATTTGTTTCACCATGATAGTTCAACATTACAATCTTTTCATTAAGACAAAAATCCTCATTTACAATAATATTTGGTCTTACCATAAATGAATTTAATTAGGATATAACGCAGAATAAAAATGACAATCTGTTTGCGTGAACGAGCCTGAACGTAAATTCAATAATCGTACCGCATTAATTACTGTAATGCGCTGTTGAAATCTGATACGTTATGTCGCTGATTTTTCCCGCTTCGCTGATGCGAGTTACAAAGCAACTCTCGGCAATTCTTCGTTTTCCCATCTCAGAATAGCAACTGCAACCGACATCCTCAGTTATTTGCTGGATGTATTCAATCTCTGTTCCCTTCAAATGTTTTTACTCTCTACAGCTTCCTCTAGTGCCATGGAGATTATTCCGTGATGTCTTAATGGATGTAGCAGATTATCCCTTCTTATTTTCAATGTTTTCCAGTAATTCGTTTCCTTGCCGATTCTGCGGAGAACCTTCTCTTATCAGTCCACCTAATTTTCGACATCTCAAACGCTCCCATTATCCTCCGTTCCCGTTTTCCTACGGCCCATGTCTGACTACCTTACAATGCTGTATTCCAAACGTACATTGTCAAAACTGCTGTTTTTAAATTAAGACCAATATTTGATATAACAGACTTCTCTTTCCAGGAATGCCCTGAAGCCAGTGATACTCTGCTTTTTATGTCCTCCTTGTTCCGTCCATCACGAGTTATTTTGCCATCTAGGTAGCAGAATTCCTTAAATTCATCTACTTCGTGATCCCCAGTTCCGGTGTTAAGTTTCTCACTCTTCTCATTTCTGCTACTTCTCATTACTTTCGTCTGTCTTCGATTTACTCTCAATCCATATTCTGTACTTATTAGGCTGCTCATTCTATTCAACACATCCTGTAATTCTTCATTTTCTCTGAGGATAGCAATGACATCAGCGAGTCTTATCACTGATATCCTTTCACCCTGAATTTTAATTCCACTCTTGAACCTTACTTTTATTTCCATTATTACTTCTTCGATGTATAGATTGAGCAACAGGGGCTAAAAACTACACCACTACCTTGCATCGTTTTTAATCTGAGTACTTCGTTCTTCGTCTTCTGGTCTTATCGTTCCCTCTTGGTTCTTGTACACATTGTACATTATCAGTCTTATCCTACATTTCTTCCCTATTTTTCTCTGAAATTTTACATTGACGAACACTTTTTCCAGATCGACAAGTCCAATGACGTGTCCTGATTTTCTTCAGTCTTAGTTCCATTATCAACCACAACGTCAGAGCTGCCTCTCTGGTACCTTTACCTTTCCTAAAGCCAAACTAATCATCATCTAGGAGATACTCAGTTTCCTTTTCCATTCTTGTCAGCAACATGAATTCATGACCTGTTTCACTGATTGTACGATAATTCTCGCACTTGTCGTCTCCCGCTATCTTTGGAATAGCTCAGAGTACAGATTCAGTAACATCGGGAATAGGCTACGACCTTGTCCGACTCCCGTCTCTACTACTGTTTCCCTTTCATGCATATGAATTCTTATGAGTACATTCTAGTTTTTGTACAACTTTTAAATAACTTTCGCTGCGTATGTCTAATCTTTAAAATTTGAAAAAGTGTACTCCAACCAACATTTTCAAAACTTTATTTATGTCTACAAATTCTATAGACATAGCTCCTTCAACCAATCTCATAAGATACATCGAGGGGTTAATATTGCTTCGCGCCTACCTACAATTCTCCGGAACCCAAACTGGTCTTCAACCGGGTGTCCGTATCTTGTAACCATGGGCTACTAAGCTGATTGTTCAGTAATGTACACTTCTGTCAGCATCTGCCTGGTCTGGAATAGAAATTATTACACTCTTGAAGTCTGAGGGTACTTCACTGTTCTGATGTACGAGAGACGTCCAATACTTAATGCAACACTATTTTTCCGAAAGCAGGTTGTTTTATTCAGGATTTCGGTACACCATATTACTTCCCACTCTCTTCGTTACAATACCCTGTTTTTCACCATTATCTCCGTTCAATGTGATAGCCTGACGCCACCTTACTGGAAGGGCCTCTATTCCTGCATGACACCACTCTACTGCTCAACATTGGAGCCAACGGCTTCCTGCTGCATAACTTCCCCATCATCCACGTACTGTTTCCCGTGGAGTACATCCTTCATTGGGTCAAACAGATAGAAGTCGGAAGATGCGAGATACGGGCTGTAGGTGTAGATGAGGAAGAACAGTCCATTGGAGATCTGTCAGCTCCTCTTGAGTGCGCAGACTTTTGTGAGCCCTTATCTTGTCATGGAGAAGGAGAAGTTCGTTTGCATTTTTCTGGAGACGGAAACACTGAAGCCGTTTCCTCACGGTTGATCGTTGCACCATGATCAGAGCTGATAGTTGCACCATGAGCGAGCACATCAAACTGATTAGCCCTTCCAGAGTGCCAGAAGGCCGTCTCCTACTGGCTGAGGGTGAGGCTTTGAAATTTTTTTTAGAGGAGAGATGGTGTGGTGCCATTTTTTCCTGATGCTAATATCTTCCTGAGTAGTTCCCACCCGTAGATCAGATTGGGGGACTGATACATCTCTCAGGTATATTTTAGCTAGAGGGTGCCATTATCATTAAGCAGTACGCTAGAGCTGCATGTCCTGGGCAAGGATGACGGCTGTTAGTTTCCATTTACTTCTTGTCCTTCACAGTACCAAATCAGTCAGTCACCCTGTTTGCCCCATCAACAACCAGAAAGGCTACTGCCTCCATCCTACGACGAAAGGATTCATGTTCAAAGAGATACTCTTGTTGTTAACATGATACATGTAGACAGTCGTGTTAAACTGAAATCAATTTTCCCGCGCTCTGCGTTACCTTTTCCCGACAGAGAAATCTAGTAATCATGGGTGTTATTGCTGTAACAACCGATTTTCGGAGAGCTTTTTTCCCTCAGAAGCTTAACATGACTATTACAACCGCTCAAAATACCGGGTGATCAAAAAGTCAGTATAAATTTGAAAACTGAATAAATCACGGATTAATGTAGATAGAGAGGAACAAATTGACACACATACTTGGAATGACATGGCGTTTTATTGGAACCAAAAAAATACAAACGTTCAAAAAATGTCCGACAGATGGCGCTTCATCTGATCAGAATAGCAATTATTAGCATAACAAAGTAAGGCAAATCAAAGATGATGTTCTTTACAGGAAATGCTCAATATGTCCACCATCATTCCTCAACAATAGCTGTAGTCGAGGAGTAGTGTTGTGAACAGCACTGTATAGCATGTCCGGAGTTATGGCGAGACATTGGCGTCGGATGTTGTCTTTCAGCATCCCTAGAGATATCGGTCGATCACGACACACTTGCGACTTGAGGTAACCCCAAAGCCAATAATCGCACGGATTGAAGTCTGGGGACCTGGGAGGCCAGGCATGACGAAAGTGGCGGCTGAGCACATGATCATCACCAAACAACGCTCGCTAGAGATCTTTCACCCGTCTAGCAATATGGGGTGTTTTTTTTGTTCTAATAAAACCCCATGTCATTCCAAGCATGTGTGTCAATTTTTACTTCTCTATCTACTTTATTCCGTGGTTTATTAAGTTTTCAAATTTATACTGACTTTTTGATCACCCTGTAGTATTTTCAGAAATAATAGATTTTCGGTTTTTTATCCCCATTATTTTCTGTAATAAACATATAAATCAAACAAAAATTGAGAAATTTTGACTCTCTCAGTTTCCGGATATAGAGAATCAAAATATTAAATTAAAAATGGAAATTGAAAAAAATCTTAGCCTTTTCACCGTTCGTTGATTATCTTGTAAAGTGATAAGTGGTTGAATACTACAAAAAAATCACAAGTAATTTCCTATTGATACCAATACCAATTTTTCTTTTTAAATTCATCATGTTAGAATTGGGCATCATACCACTATTTGTACATTACGAATAGTTGCCGCTACAGGCTGAAGACTGAGGTTAAAAAAACTGTGTTTTTCGTGCGAATTTGTCTGTTTTCAAGGGCAACAAGTAGACAAAGGCATATTATGTAGAAACAGGAAGCAGATCAGCTACCTTCTATTGCTACTGTGTGCTATGAATGAACTGTTGTTAAGCTTTTAATTTATTACTGTTACCATAATTTCCTCAGAGTTTTATTAGTTTATAGAAACGGCAGACAAATCTTTAATCTTTTAAACCTGTGGTACATGATTTTCTTTGCAGTGGGCAGCTTTTTACGATCACTTCTCAAGAATTTTCAGCGAGCCATGAGCTTGTAAGTGTATGACTGGCGCAACACAGGTAGAGAATGCTCCCTTTATGGACTGTGTGCATTTGCAGCTTCAGGACTGATTGAAAACATCAAAGAAGCGACCATCAACAGCTGTGCACGCTATACACCACAGGATTAGCAAATGAAGCATTGTACTTCAGTGGTACGCCACTTCGTAAAAATGTCCCCAGACTAGGATTGGTGCCATTCTATAATACATACCATGTCAGACGACGACAGCGAGAAACTACCGTACAGACCAGACGGGGACAAGTCTTGCACACTGCACGTGCATCAAGCCAAGACGCACGACAACAGGGAAACTATTGTCTCTGGAACTCTGTGCCAACTCTTTATGCTATGCATCTGTTGCTCGTTTCTGTCGGCAATGCCATTAAAATAGCACTGATCGTTTTGCCCATTCTCTACAATAGCGCAATATTTCAAAGCAATACAATTTCTACGAATAATGTATGGGGGCTTAATTAAAATGCAATAATTTTAGTAGCTGTTTGTCCGGTTACGAAGTCTCGTAACCGGTTGGCCCTGAGTAGTATTAGTACGCAATCTGACTGCATAAAATAACAATAAAGAATGACAAGAAATTCCCGTTAACACAATTGAGTGATTAAGTCCCCTGCAACTATAAAAGCTACGAAACAGCAAAGCACAAAAATGGTTCAAATGGCTCTGAGCACTATGGGACTCAACTGCTGAGGTCATTAGTCCCCTAGAACTTAGAACTAGTTAAACCTAACTAACCTAAGGACATCACAAACATCCATGCCCGAGGCAGGATTCGAACCTGCGACCGTAGCTGTCTTGCGGTTCCAGACTGCAGCGCCTTTAACCGCACGGCCACTTCGGCCGGCGGCAAAGCACAAGTGTAATTGTTCTGTGTGTGGTAGTGTGATTCAACGTACATGTATCTGGCACGGTTCTTCCTCAATACGACAAGATATTTTAAATACCATTTACAATGAACTGATTGAAAAACCAGAAATACGATAATTGCACATAGAAACCAGAATTACAAGTCTAATACATGAACACGAGCCATATGCTTTGTTGACTGAACCTATGACCAAGAGGCATTGTCATTAAAGAAATATGAATTTTTTTTACCTCAATATATATTGACGAAAAATACAGTGTGATCATTGCAACATCTTCCATCTATACATTACACCAACCGAACAGCATCTACTCTCTCGCCCAACACTGCAACAACTGCACTCGACATCCTCTGAACTAGTACTGCTCTCGACATCCTCTCAACAACTACTGCCCACGGCAGCCTCTGAACTACTACTGCCCCAGTGTACGCGGCGGAAAAATAATCTTTGGAGCAATCTCTGGCGCTGTGACTCAATGTAGCCACCGTTCAATAAAAATTACAATTTTTTAAAATAATGTTCATTAAAACGCTAAAATTTAGGAATTTGGCTATGACTAACTGATATTTCGATCTTCTTACTCGGTTATTATTGAAAAATAGAAAATACCTGTTATAACCGAGACCATGAAAAATACTGGTTCTTCAGAACTGAAGTAACGGTATTGGTTTTAACCGACTGGTTTTTCCTGTCCCGAGATTCTAGAATGGAATCTGAAGGATATTTTCTGCGGAATGCTTCCAAAGTAGATGCGCCGGAGACACTTGCTCGGCCATTGTGCTGGCAGCAGGCAGCATCAGCGCGCCGCACAAAGCCGCGGGCTGTGGCGTCCTCCGGCAGGCCTGGCCAGTCTCATGCAGATGGCCGCTCTCCTGCTGGAGAATGTCCTGGAGAATGGCGGACAACCCCTGCCGTGAGGAGCCCGACTCTCCCACGCTGCAGGTACTGCGCGGCCCGCCCGCTAATCGCTCGGCCATTGTACTGTCGCAGTGCTGCCCGCCTTGCTGGAACCACCGTGCCTCGCACAAAGACACCAGAACCCAGCAGGCGCCGCCTTTGGTCCACTCCTCTGCTTTCCAGGAGCCCCGCCACTTCGTTTCCCCGTGTGCTACTTCCCGGTCTACCGCCTCTTACGTTCTGCGTAGGGCATCTAGGACGTGTAGCTCACAACTCCCCGCAACTCCCTTATTCGTAGTCGGTTATGTAAACTACTGTTACAGTGCCCATATTTCCACACATGTGCACAAACAATCGACTCTACAGGGTGTTACAAAAAGGTACGGCCAAACTTTCAGGAAACATTCCTCACACACAAAGAAAGAAAATATGTTATGTGGACATGTGTCCGGAAACGCTTACTTTCCATGTTAGAGCTCATTTTATTACTTCTCTTCAAATCACATTAATCCTGGAATGGAAACACACAGCAAAAGAACGTACCAGCGTGACTTCAAACACTTTGTTACAGGAAATGTTCAAAATGTCCTCCGGTAGCGAGGATACATGCATCCACCCTCCGTCGCATGGAATCCCTGATGCGCTGATGCAGCCGTCCACAATACGAGCACGAAGAGTCTCTACATTTGGTACCGGGGTTGCGTAGATAAGAGCTTTCAAATTCCCCCATAAATGAAAGTCAAGAGGGTTGAGGTCAGGAGAGCGTGGAGGCCATGGAATTGGTCCGCCTCTACCAATCCATCGGTCACCGAATCTGTTGTTGAGAAGCGTACGAACACTTCGACTGAAATGTGCAGGAGCTCCATCGTGCATGAACCACATGTTGTGTCGTACTTGTAAATGAACATGTTCTAGCAGCACAGGTAGAGTATTCCGTATGAAATCATGATAACGTGCTCCATTGAGCATAGGTGGAAGAACATGGGGCCCAATCAAGACATCGCCAACAACGCCTGCCCAAACGTTCACAGAAAATCTGTGTTGATGACGTGATTGCACAACTGCGTGCCGATTCTCGTCAGCCCACACATGTTGATTGTGAAAATTTACAATTTGGTCACGTTGAAATGAAGCCTCATCCGTAAAGAGAACATTTGCACTGAAATGAGGATTGACACATTGTTGGATGAATCATTCGTAGAAGTGTACTCGTGGAGGCCAATCAGCTGCTGATAGTGCCTGCACACGCTGTACATGGTACGGAAACAACTGGTTCTCCCGTAGCACCCTCCATACATTGACGTGGTCAACGTTACCTTGTACAGCAGCAACTTCTCTGACGCTGACGTTAGAGTTATCGTCAACTGCACGAAGAATTGCCTCGTCCATTGCAGGTGTCCTCGTCGTTCTAGGTCTTCCCCAGTCGCGAGTCATAGGCTGGAATGTTTCGTGCTCCCTAAGACGCCGATCAATTGCTTCGAACGTCTACCTGTCGGGACACCTTCGTTCTGGAAATCTGTCTCGATACAAACGTACAGCGCCACGGCTATTGCCCCGTGCTAATCCATACATCAAATGGGCATCTGCCAACTCCTCATTTGTAAACATTGCACTGACTGCAAAACCACGTTCGTGATGAACACTAACCTGTTGATGCTACGTACTGATGTGCTTGATGCTAGTACTGTAGAGCATTGAGTCGCATGTCAACACAAGCACCGAAGTCAACATTACCTTCCTTCAATTGGGCCAACTGGCGGTGAATCGAGGAAGTACAGTACATACTGACGAAACTAAAACGAGCCCTAACATGGAAATTAAGCGTTTCCGGACACATGTCCACGTAACATCTTTTCTTTATTGTGTGTGAGGAATGTTTCCTGGAAGTTTGGCCGTACCTTTTTGTAACACCCTGTGTGTTGTGAGGAGTAAATAAGTAAAGTATGATAGCAGCCACCAGTCGGTGGTATTCTGGTTAGCACTGAGAGTCCAAGATTAGCTTGTTGGGTTATCGATTCTTGATTTACAGGACATAAAATCCCGTCTGAGGCCTGCGATCATTTTTATGTTAATAATTGGCAACCAATATTGTACAATCCCAATAAAGTCTTGAGATGTTCAGTTGACTTTTTGTAACACCCTGTATATTTATAGAAGGAAAAAGGGCGTCTCTGACAACCGTCACACACACATTTACTTGTTCCTTTAGTGAATATTAGAAACGATATCTTGTTTACATCCACTCATGGCCGATGCAAGTATCTTTGTTGTCGATCGTTTGTGCACATGTGTGGCAATATGGGCACTGTAACAATACTTGATTAGTGACTAACGTTGTTAATTTACAGCCGGCCGCTGTGACCGAGCGGTTCTAGACGCTTGAGTCTGGAATCGCGCGACCGCTACGGTCGCAGGTTCGAATCCTGCCTCGGGCCTGGATGTGTCTCATGTCGTTAGGTTAGTTAGGTTTAAGTAGTTCTAAGTTCTATGGGACCGATGACCTCAGATGTTAAGTCCCATAGTGCTCAGAGCCATTTGAACCACTTTGTTAATTTACATAACCAACTACGGTTTTTCGTTTTAGGGGGATTTAGCGCTAAGAAGACGACGATGCGTAACAATTGTCACACACTGAACTACTTTTTTAATTGATCTGAAGACGGCTCGTCAAAGAGCCGAAACCAGTGATGAATAAAGAAAATTTGCGATCTTGGGGGAGGATTTTTATCCATACATGTTTTGAATCAACAGATCATGTATCTCACCATTAACAACGTCAAAGAATAAAGTTAGAATTTTTTGCATTTACAAAGACAAGTTGGTGAATAAACTAAGAATTTAAGATCTGAGTTTCACCTGGCGAATACAATGTTCAAATAATTGGGGGTGACAGTGAGAAGGGGCAGCATGTAAAATCGTCCATAAACACTGTGATTGTGATGTTTTGGTGAAGTGAAAAGTGTTTTACTACGTTATTTGTGGAAAATACTTTTTATAGTTACGAGTGCATCACAACGCCTCACCATGACGCGGAGAATGAAAGTGCTTGCCACGCGAAAACATGACAAGCTACCTGTAGTAATTAACACACAAATGATCCGGAAAATTCATGCACACCAAATGTAAAGAATAAATAAAAACGAAAACCCACTCATGATTGCACAGTGGTGCCGAAACATGTTTGGGTACTGAGAAAAAACGGCGTTTTGCCTAACTGGTGGACCTCACATCCAACAATTGTTCTCCCTAGAGTAGCATGGTGCAAGCCAACAGAGAATCACACAGTCCCAGTGACAGTCCTTTTTCTCGAAACGGAAGTTAGTGGTAGAATTACAAGTTTTCTCAGAATTCAGAAGAAACTGCAGGGCGAAATTCGATAGAGATACGGATTAGATATGTGCACAAATCAATGTGAAAGACGAGCGTTGCCCAGAAAGTAATGCACCGCATTTATTTTCCCAGCCGAAAACAATGCTACGAATGCCAAACGTTACGTATGTGTTATTAGAAGTCTCCTGAGTGAGCGCGCGAAGTTTCCGTCACTTCCGAGAGAAGCGTAGCTGCTGGACAGTTTCAGAACTGCGTCTGTAGGTGATGCATGTTACAAGCATCGTGCCGTTATTGAATTTCTCGCTGCTGAGAAAGAAACTGTTTGTAATATTCACAAACGCTTGTGCAAAGTCTATGGAGCATTTGGTGTCAACATAAGTACAGTTAGTCTCTGGCCACGGATAGTGAGGTCATCAGAAGGCGGTTGGGCGGAGCTCCACGATTTGCTGCGGTCGGGGAGACCATCCACAGCTCTCACACCTGTCACGTTGCAGCGAGCTGATGTTGCCATATGTCATTGCAGAATGTCATTCCTGGCAGAAATTTTGAGGAAGATAAGGAGGTGCGTCACACAGTGAAGCACTGGCTCCGCCACCACGACAAGGATTGGTACCGACAGGGCATACATGCCCTTGATGCGCTGGAAGAAGGCCATTGAACGGGATGGACACTACGTGGAAAAATAGAGTGTGTAGATAAAACACCATTCTTTCGTGTGTTAATTTTCACTACGCCGCGCGGGCTAGCAGCACGGTCTAGGGTGCCTGCCCCCGTCGGAGGTTCGAGTCCTCCCTCGGGCATGGGTGTGTGTGTTGTCCTTAGCGTAAGTTAGTTTAAGTTAGATTAAGTAGCGCGTAAGCTTAGGGACCGATGACCTCAGCAGTTTGGTCCCATAAGACCCTACCACAAATTTCCAATTTTTCCAAATTTCCATTATGTTCAATAACGAATTTTTGAAGAAAAAAATACGGTGCATTCTTTTCTGTCAACCCTCGTATGCTAAACGTATTTCATACACAGGTGTCCAAAATTAACGCAACAATCCGTTATGTCCCCGTCCTGTGTCTAATTCACTATATAATCACACAAACTGTCAACCACATGTCCGTATGATCTTGTTCCGCACGTAAGATGGCATTCCAGTCAACAGACAACCATGCCAACGATGACGTCAGGGCATCTATGAAAGGAGGCAGTGTTTGCAGGGTAGTCCCACATAGAAAGACGCTGTGTACACAGCTACAGACGGTGCAGTATGACACAGAGAAGATGCCTGTCAGACTTTCTGCGGTGGAGGGGCACAGAAAGAACGGAAGCAGGATAGTAGCAAACTGATGTGGCCCGATAGCGTGGCGAGAATCGTTGTGTTGTTTCTCGGATGTGGTGAGTTTACAGAGACCCAAACTGTATCCCGAAGTCCAGGGCAAGCCCGACTACGAGCGACTTCAGAAGAGAGGACCGTTATGTGGCTGTAAGGGGACTACAGTACCGCTTCAATACTGCACGGCGTTTGGCATGTGAACTCGCAGCATCCACTGAACGTGTTGTATCGAGGCAAACGGTATGCAGAAAGATCCGGCAGAGTGGTCTTTATTGTAGGAGACCTGCTGTATATCTCCCTCTGACGCGTCTTCACAGAAGTGAACGTCTAGGGTGGAGTCATCAGCATGTAACCTGGGCGGTCAAACAGTGGATCAATATCGTTTTCACAGATGAGTCCCAATGTAGTCTGGAGAGTGATTCTCGATGGATTCGTATTTAGAGGGAACGTGGAACACGATTTCGGAACCCTAACGTTGTGGAGAGAGACCGATATAGAGGAGGACTCTAATGGTATGGGCAGGGATTATGTTTATCACTCTAAACCCCGTTCATGAAATTGCTCGGGTGAATCTTGTAACCTCATTTGCTGTTGTTGTGAGGTGCTGTGGGCACAGACTTCGTACTGATGTACGATAATTCTCGACATTATAGGGCACGGTTGGCTAATGTTTTCTAGGAAACGGAAGATATTGCACGCATGGCGTGGCCTGCTCGCTCTCCCAATTTGAATCCCACAGACGATAGGAAGATGACTTGCATCACGTCAGCATCCACTAACCACTCTCCAAAACTGAGAACACCTCTGTAGGAAGAATGGGTATTATTGCCTCAACGTGAGACTGATTGCATCATTCACAGCATGCCCCATCGTCGTCAGGCCTGTATTGTTGCCAGAGGAGGTCACATCCCATACTGGGCACATTAACCTGCTGTCGCAATGTGTGTGGAAATCCATTAAGTTTGAAAAAACGCATAACTTTTTTGCCTGCAGCTATGCATGTTGCAGTTGTTTACGTTTTGAATCTTTTGCGGTAGTCCGTCTGCTTAGCTGGGTGGTAACGTGCTCGCCTCCCATGCAAGCGGGCCCGAGTTTCGATTCCCGGCCGGGTTGGAGATTTTCTCCGCTCGGGGACTCGGTGTTGTGTTGTCCTCATCATCATTTCATCCTCATTACCGGCGCGCAAGTCGTCGAATGTGGCGTCATATTAAATAAGACTTGGACTTGACGGCCGAACTTCCCCGGATGGGGCCTCCCGGTCTACGATGCCATACGATCATTTCCTTTCTTTTTTGCGGTGTTTCTACTTTCCTGTGAATTGCTTTTACTGTTCTGTGTCAAAACAAAAGTAACCTTGCAAATTTTCCTTTTGTTGCCTTAACTTTGGGCACCAGTCTATATACCCAGTGTCTCGCCCAAGAGTCATTGGGCGAATTTTCTCTGCTGTTTCTGAAAATATTTTTAATTTTCTTTTTGCAATGTGTAGCTGCTGGAGTAATCGCATACATCTTCCATGCAATGTCTAGTGTCAATGGACAGCATCGGTTTGTTTCCCATTACGAGAAAAATGATTTTTAAAGCGGAATTATATGTGCCCATTCAATATAGCGGCCACACATTAGTGTAGTGCGATGTTTCTTATTAATATGTATTATCAGGGACAGTATATCACGAAGGATAAACAGTACTCCAATCCATACTGCCTGCTCCCGCCATGCAGCAGCGCTACTCGGTCGCTGCTGGAGTACCGATTTTCTTCGCTTTATAGTGTCCCTGTTAATACATGTCGTTAAAACGAATATCGTACTACACTAATTTGGGATTGCTGTATGAATGGGCGGCAACTGCCTTGCCTCAATGGATACACCGGTTCCCATCAGCTCACCGAAGTTAAGTGCTGTCGAGGGTGGCTGGCGCTTGGATGGGTAACCATCCGGGCCGCCATGCACTGTTGCCATTTTTCGGGGTACACTCGGCCTCAGGACGCCAATTGAGAAGCTACTCGACCGAATAGTAGCGGCTCCGGTCAAGGAAAACCATCATAACGACCGGGAGAGCGGTGTGCTGACCACACGCCCCTCCTATCCGCATCCTCAGCTGAGGATGACACAGCGGTCGGATGGTCCTGCAGACGGAGTGCTTTCTACTGAATGGGCATGTAAAATTCTGCTTGTAAAATAATTTTATTTATAACAGGCTACAGATCGGCACTTTTCGTCGACGCATGTGAAATGTGATGAGCGGTATTTGCTAGTGCTGACTTGACCTATACGTTACAAAAATGAAATTGTAAACACCTGCCGAAACACGGGAGGAAATGGACCTGGCACCTCTTACAAGGGAAACTCCCCACCGCACACCGCCCCCACACCTCCCCCTCTCAGATCTAGTGGTAAGAGAGTCCAGTAGACAACCCGTCAAAAACTGAACACAGATCAAGCATGAAAAAAGGAAGAAGGTGTACGGAACTGTGAGAAATAAGGAAAAATAGAAACAGTGAACGATACAAGGATAAGAAATACATGTAGAGGTGCCTGTAACAGCAACCGTGACGTGGGTGAATGGTTAAGGCGTTAAACTGCCAAGCGGGCTGTTCGCTGTATTCAGATTTGTGTCTGTGTCATGGTGTAAAGTCCATTTGCAATTGCGAGGTGTAAGGAAGGGACTTACAGCGAACGTTTTACATATATGCTCTATTAGCAGCCGAAAGGAAGTGGCTTTCGAATGGGAACCGCAAACTACTGATGACAAGGCGACAAGTGAACCGAACAGTCCGCCGGCAAACACGTCTGGTGTGTCATACACGGCATTAGTGACAGTACGTGTGTCATGCGATAGGAATCTTATGGACGCACCTATTAGTACGCCTGGTAAGTAAGTGAGATGTGTCTCCTTGGCCGATTTAGGAGTTCGTATGAATGTGAATGTGATCACTCCTAAGGGAAAGATGAAAACCTAATAGCTTGTCACGTAAGCTGCAACAAATGAACGCAACAGTTTCACGATCACACAGATTCTCTGTGCTCTGTCAAAACATGTTTTTAACGTCTCTGAAGTTGCATTCCGTTTTGGAAGTTTTGACTCTTAAATTCTTTTGTTGTAACATGCTTCACACCCGTTTATTTGTTGTTTTCATTTCTGTGTGATGTCTATGTGGTATCTCACCTGCTCTCGCTGTTCATCACATTTACGAGTGACGACAAAGTATTCTTACCACATGGCTCATATTCTATAACAAATGTACAGTATGACAACTGACAAGACTACAGAAAGAGAGCAGACATTTCAGTGACCACATGGACAGTTCGTAATGTGGAAAAAAATTGCATGATTGAGTATTCAACACGGTTTGTCCGTTTTGCAGTCCAACGCAGTGACCACTTAACCACTACGGCTCGATTGTGCAGTGACCGTCTATCCACAGGGCCATCTCACGACTAAATCCGTGGGGACAGGGGGTGCGATGAGTAGTTTCCCTATTTAGAAGAGTCAACCTGCATATATGTTGTAAATATATGTGACATATGCGTAATTGAATAAACTTTATAAAATTAAATTTTATGAGCAAACGACCACTGCCTTCGATTTAGTTTGTGTACTTAAATGCGTCTGCTTTCGTTATATATACGTAGAAAGAAAAAAAAGTTCTATAAACGACGCCAGACACAGTTAGCTTTTGAGCTGAGCGAGTGATGTAGCCAAGGGCTACAGGTACTGGATGCGCACTCGAGGGCATCACTTGTGCAACCCTTCTTGTATACATTTCAGTTAAAATGGAGTATTAGGACGGTCGGAAACAGCCTGAAAAGCTTTTAAGGCTGTTGCGGGGTGGCTGTGCTGAGAAATAATGATTAAGAGAGAAATTCGATACGTTGCGCCGTTTCCGTGTTTGTTAGCATCGAAGTTAGCCAAGGATGCTGTTCTGCCAGCACATTCAAGCGGCCCGCCAGTGACAGTGTTGCCGAACATTTTCTTCGTTTAGTTTCCTAAAGCCGAACAAGATAGCGATACAAAAATTTGGCACGGTGCTGTGCTAAGGATCGAAGCCGAGTCAAAGGCTGAACACACTGGTGCTTTATCATGAACGTTTACGCTGTGAGAACAACTATTTGTATACGGCGGGGCGCTTTAATTTGCGTGAGCAATGGCCTGATAAGCTAACTTAAATACAGGGTGACGCACGGGAGACGGACGGTTTTTAATTGAATAAAACTCAGCCAACTTTAAAATTAATCCATGTTTATTTACACAAAATCAAAGCTCATTATTTGCCATTTTAGTTAACAAAGTTATTTGTGAAAAATAATGTCGTCAAGGTGATGTCCATCATTTCGAATGCAGGACTCAAGTCTCTTCTCAAAATCCTCCAGGGATGGTAGCAATTTTTTGAATTATTGCATTCCTCAACCCGTCAAAATTTCGTGGTTTGTGGTTATAGACACAGTTCTTAAGGCACCCCCACAGAAAATAGTCACATACTGACAAGTCGGCAGACCTGGGAGGCCAAGGAACATTGCCAAAACGTGAGATAATCCGGCCACGAAACATGCGTCTCAGAAGTGTCATTGAAGTGTTTGCGGCGTGCGATGCTGCCCCGTTCTCCTGGAACCAAACGCGTTTTAAAGGGATTCGTCGTCTTCTTAGTTCTGGTTTCAAGAATGTTTCATGCATACGAATGTAACGAACCGAATTAACAGTAACTGCGGCCCCCTTCTCTTCAAAAAAATAAGGTCCAATAATGCCAACAGAGCCAAGAGCACACCAGACTGTTACTTTTTCTGAGTGTAGAGGTCGGTGGTGGATAAGGTGTGGATGCTCTGGAGCCCAGTGACGTAGGTTTTGCTTATTCATGGTCCCGTTTAAATGAAAATGAGCTTCATCGCTCATCAATAAAATTTCATTTTCATTCGATCCTAAAATCACTTGCATTCTATAAGCGAAGTCTTCTCCTACAGCAAAATCAGTTTCCTTAAGTTGTTGGACAATGAGTATTTTGTAGGGATGGAATTTTAATTCTTTATGCAAAATTCGTCTCACCGATTCACGATTGATTCGTAACTCACTAGCATGACGTCTAGCTGACCGTCCTGGGCTTCTGACTGCCGCTTGCCTTACCCTTTCAACATTTTCTGGTGTCGTTACTCTGCGTCTCGGGCCAGGATGCTTCTTATCCAGTATGTTTCCAATTGATCTGAAGTTTTCCACCCATCTGAGGATTGTGTTACTGCTCGGAACAGCTCCATGACGACCGACATTAAACCGCGCACGAAACAATCGCTGCGTAGCAGTAATAGACTCACCACTTATCCCGAAACTGTCATAGCCAAACACTTGACGTTGCAAGTCCCACTGCTCCATAGTGACTGAGTAAATGAAATGGCGTCTTGTGTGGATCAGAACTATCCCCACCACGACCACCTCCCACCACCGCGCCCTCAGTACTACACAATTCAAAACCGTCCGTCTCCCGTGTGTCACGCTGTACTAATTGACTCGGAAACGGCGCAAAGTATCGATTTATTTGCCTTAACAATTATTTCTCAGTGTAACGCACCCTGCAACAGCCTTACAGGCTTTTCAGACTGTTTCTGAGCACGCTATATAACACCACTGTGCTCTCGGAGCGAGACGTGTGAGGGAAGGCTGTAAGCGCCGCACAGCAGCGCGGTACACAACTGGCCCACCAGGCAGACGCAACCGGGAGCCACCCCGCCCCCCACAAGCCACCCACTGTTTTTCTCCTCTCCTCCGGTCTCTTCTCCTCGCGTTCTCCATGCGCGCGCGCTGCCGCCTTTGTCCGCGCTGCGCCGGCGTGGAAACGGGCGTTACCGCTGCCGCCGCTGCCGAATCCCTCTGGGCGATCCGTCTCGCGGGTAACGCAAATATTGGCGGGCGCCGACGACGCAGCCTGCAGCGCGCCTCCCTCCTTGTGTACAAGAGCTTACGGCGCGGTTCCTCTTCGAGAGCCGCAGCACTTCAGTGGCAGCTGCTGGTCGCCTCAGGAAATGTGCAGTAGCTACAGGTCCAGGACGAGGTGTTCACCTTACATCTTCCGTTTGGCAAACAGGGGAGACCAGAGAAGGTGGTCACGTGGGTTGCTTGCCACGAGGCGAATCTCGCGTCTCACAAGGGGAGGCCACGACGTTTCGAACGCGGATTTACTTCAAACTTCGTACTGTGGTGTGCTTACTGTAAGACCTTCGGTACACCCATCAGATTACTTACTTGACTTGTCGCTCTAACGAAGTAGGCGGCTGTCAGCAATATGTCTCGTGGTCTTATCATGGCGTGTTTATCTTCTGCCGATAGGTCAGACGATAGAAATGCCACTTGCACGCTTAGAGTAGCAGATTGACAGTGACCAACTTTAAACAGAACTTGATTAATTTTCACACACATTTATAGTAACAAGCATAAACCTTATGTAACTTGATTCTGGATGCTATTTACAATTGACAATCTGAAGTTCCTTTGGTCTTGGTACGTTAATCTTATTCTCACATATCTCTGATACTTGACAAAATATACATTTATCTTCGTGGCTATGTACAGGAATATGGTAATCTTATTAGGCGCAGACTGAAACTTGACTATAGACTGGTACAGACAAATGTAGTCTGGTACAGACTGGTGCAGACAAATGCAGACTGACTAATCGGAGGTCTGTACACTCGTTATAATACCTCGCACGTTCAAGTATCACTGCGCGAGTGTGATCCGCGAGGAGAAAAGGTTCTACGTTAGCAGCAATCTCATTGGCTGCGTTACACATTAATACGCGGGTCGGTGGAAGCAGAATTTGGTCCGTCTCTAAGACAGCGCCATCTCGTAGTGCGGAGACGGGCGAGTGCTGCGCCTGCGCTGTTGTGCTTAGCAGGGCGCGCTCTAGTGGGAAAGTTGTGTACGCGCTGACTACGTGGAACTATGTACACAACACGTACACTCGTAGTACTCCATCAGGACAACAAAATGTGTAAGCAGTAGCGCGTACTTCTCAAGCGTTATTGAGAAAATCGCAAGATAATTTCTGTCGTCAAATATATACCTGTGCGTGGCCGTTTTTACCATGAAGAGGCAACAGCCGAGTGGTGCTGGCACGGTAGCTCAGCGTGTTTGGTCAGAGGGCTGCGTGCTCTCTGTAACAAAAAAAACTGAGTCAAAGAATCAACGATTAAATGAACGGATGTCTTGTGATGTCCGCCCAGACCAAAAGCAACGAACAGTATCGAACAAAATGAAAAAAAGTGGGTAGCGTTCAAGCCCCATAATCGCTGGAGCGCTGGGTCGTGTCCCGTTCGTCAGCTTTTTATTATTTCTAACACAGTCATTTTTTTACTATTTACATTACAATTGATATAATGGGAAAAATACGTGCAACCGGATGAACTTTTATTAAATTTACAATGTTATTTAGCAGTCTACAAATTTTATCATCACAAATAATATATTCGTAACTATCGACTAGTAAACGACGAAACGCATACAGTGATACTGAAAATGTATGCTAGTCCGTGTCTTCAAAAATGTTCGTATGTAATCGAAAAAGAACGAGAAATTGCTTCTCGTGAAGACACTATTAAAATACACTCGATAGTGCATGATCAAATATCAGCTCCGATATTTTAGGAAATGCTGCGTTGTGCATTGTTTGCCTCCAAATTATCGGTTGAAAGAGAGGTTTTGGGAAATGTTAACGAGGTTTGTTTTTCCGCGGAAAACCGCAAAAATCTTGCGTATGCGGAAACAGCATTTATTCAATGCAGCTGGTGCCGTTTAACTTTATGTTTCCCATGTTTTTACCAAAAATACCATCCTTCCATTGTACTCGTAATGTCGAAAGCGGTGATTAATTGTAGATCTTTCGAAAGCCGTCTGTGCCGGTCAAAACTTGGAGATAACAGGTAGTTTCGTGCTACATCCATGTATAAGGGATTTCTCATACATTTTCAGTATCGCTTTATGCGTTTGGTCGTTTACTAGTCCATAGTTATGAATATTATATTATTTATGATGATAAAAATTTGTAGGCTGCCAAATAATATTGTAAATTTAATAAAAGTTCATCCGTTTACACGTATTTTCCCCATTATATCAATTGTGATATAAATAGTAAAGAAATTGACTGTGTGTTACTTAAAATCCGTCTTGATTGCAAAATTTTTTATTCATATGACCGGTTTTGGTTCATTCAGAACCATCCTCAGATCTGTAAAAATAATGATACTAATTTACTAATTCACGGAAGCAAATCTTTTTCATCCTATCTAATCAACATCAAATGTACCAGAACGTACCTGATATTTCAGTTACAGGAGTAACCCGTCCAAATCCAGTAACTTTCACATGCAAATTGGTTGGCAGAGTGCACGTCATTTATATTAATTATAACACTATTACCGACAGGTGGCGTCTGGTATATTTGTTATATTCCATTCGCACATACTATATTCAGTAGATCTTTTTTATATTAAAAACACTTATTTAAAAGATGTAGATGTCAAGGTTAAAATCTGTACTTATCAGAATTAAAAAACAGTAAAATTATCATTCTTATACGATCTAAAAAACATAGGGCGATTTATATATCTATGGTGCTGGTGTGAACTTGTTTTCCTCTACGGTCTGCTTCCGTGGTTCACGCCATTTCGGTGTGTGGTTCAAATGGTTCAAATGGCTCTGAGCACTATGGGACTTAACATCTTAGGTCATCAGTCCCCTAGAACTTAGAACTACTTACCTAACTAACCTAAGGACATCACACACATCCATGCCCGAGGCAGGATTCGAACCTGCGACCGTAGCAGTCCCGCGGTTCCGGACTGCAGCGCCTAGAACCGCACGGCCACAGCGGCCGGCCTCGGTGTTGTGCCACGGTCCGCTCAGTCGTCTGATGTCCATCGCCGCGGGCAAGAGGGCCGCACAGGAGGGCCCCGTCAACGACGCCAGGCGCTGCACGTGTCTTCCGGCTTCTCCTACGCGCACCATCTCTCATCCCTCGGCCTGGATCTCCACACGCAACAGTTGTCATCTTAGTTTATCAGAATTAAAAAAACAGTAAAATTATCATTTTTGTACGATCTAAAAAACATAGGGCGATTTATATATCTCTGGTGCTGGTGTGAACTTGTTTTTTGCAAAATGACTGTGGTTAAAAAATTAAAAAAAAAACTGACGAAACGGACTCGATCCAGCAATCACGGGGCTTGGACGGTACCCACTCGGCTGCCGCCGCTTCCTGGTAAAAACGGCCACGCACAGGTATATATTTGACGACCAAAATTATCTTGAGATTTTCTCAATAACGCTTGAGAAGTACTGCTTACACATTTTGTTGTCCTGATGGAGTACTACGAGTGTACGAAGTTTGAAGTAAATCCGAGTTCCAAACGTCGTGGCCTCCCCTTGTCAGTCGCTTTTGCTTCCTAGTGATCTAAGCTCAAATCGTAGTACGATCACAGTATTCTGAGCAGGGTGTGTGCAGTTTCTGTTCTTGGCGGTATTTTTGGATTTCTTTCTGTTTTTCTGCGTTTTTTTTTTCAACAGTAAGCATTCACTTAATGAGATAATACCCACTATTTCTTTCAGTCTATTAGAGACATGGGAAGGTGCACCAGGCCCGGATAGAATCCTTCCGGTGTATTAACGACGTCAGCCGGTGTACCGGACAGCCAGGATCTGGTGTTTAGACGGCTTCTTACATCCTCTGGGTAAATACCGTCCTGGTGTCTACGTCCCGTATTTAGAAAACATTCGCACACTTATATGTAAATCATTCTCGGTATTCTTGCCGCGTCAGTTCTGGATAAAATCTCAAGCTTTCGACGATTACCTCCATCGTCATCGTCAGGAGCAACTGACTGTCTTCACTGTTGCTGAGGTGGCCTTTTTATAGCCCGTGTACGGCTTCTGATTGGTCGGTGAGCCGTGGTTAATAAATTGCTGTTTTGAAGAGCGCGCCGCAGCGCGTTGTGTGAAGCAGTCGCCCTCCGTTTCTGGTGGTGGCGCCGCTGTGGCAATCGCAGCTTTGGTGTCTCCCTGTGGTGGGAAAGCGGGAAGGTTGCCTGTTCACGTGCATTTAAGGGGTGCTATCAGCTCGGCTGTTGATCAGTGGGGGTGAGGCTAGGTCAGTCTCGCGTCACCAGTTGCTGGTCTGTCGCTCGTACGCATTTGTGCGGCAGTTAGTGTCTGTCTGTCGTCGGAGTGCGACTATGTCTGTCGTTTGGGTCAAACTTTAAGCCAGAAAATGAGAGTCTTGCAAGTAACAGAACACAGCTAGTGGTCGCCCGATCGGGCTACGGTCATTGGCGATTGGATCGGTCGGTTGGTCGGTCGCACACTGAGACACGTGATGACTAGTCCGCCTTGAGCGTCGGCGCATGTGAGGTCCCCATGTGAGTCCAGTGGGCCGCGCCGTATAGAAACGGGTAGTCGCTTCGCGGTTGACACGACAGCAACAGGAGTGAAACCATGACATCGGGCTGGCCGGGGCGAGCTGCGACGCCGTGAGACGGGAGATCGGCGCGCCTTCCTGCGTCCGTTGAAGCGGCTGGCAGTGGACGGTTCGGGAGAGCGTTGGGGTTGCTGCGCCAGGTCTTCGCCAGAAATCGCAGTTTATTAGAAGTTAAGTGACTGGAGATATGTTGTTTCATTTACTTGTTAAATTCTACTTGTTTTCTTCAAAATGGTTCAAATGGCTCTGAGCACTATGGGACTTAACTTCTGAGGTCATCAGTCCCCTAGAACTTAGAATTTCTTAAACCTAACTAACCTAAGGACATCACACACATCCATGCCCGAAGCAGGATTCGAACCTGCGACCGCAGCGGTCGCGCGGTTCCAGACTGTAGCGCCAGAACCGCTCGGCCACCCCGGCCGGCCTTGTTTTCTTGGTGAGGTCACCAGCCGCTTTGTTTTGGGGTCGTCCCACTATTCTTCTCCGTTTGCCCACCCGCGGGAAGGTGGTTATTTGTGAATTGGGTGGTCCGTTTTTCCCTTGTGGAGTTGGGGAGGGTTACAGCAATCTGCGGTTCGGCTTGTTCAGTAATTCTCCTGTCAATCTGCCATACGTTAATAGTTCCCTCTATCATATTTGTCGGATTCGGTTATAACGAATTTATAGAATTAAGATGTAAAGGCCGAATTCCTGAAATATGTTTTTATCTTGCCTATCATCTTGAGAGGCGGGATATGTGTAATGTAAAGCATGTTGTACATTTTGTGTACGTCTGAATTTCATGGGTTTTATTTAAATAGCCATTTTTATAAAGTTGCCACCCACCGTAAGAGTCCTTTTAAAAACAAATTGCACTTTCGGTGGCAAATAATTTCTTAGCGTGAGTGTTTGTACCATTTCCATCCCTCTTACTTGGTGCATATTTAATGTGTTAGTTGCTAAAATTTTTAGTTTAAAGTAATCTGGTGTGTTGCAGATCGCACCAGTGTAGTCTTTCGGAGGTTGTTGTGAGCGGTCGTGACTACGGCCGTGTTGAAAGGGAGCGGCAAGCTTCTCAGCCCGAAGGCTCATACTGTCAATATTGTTCTTTCTGCCACTAAATAAAATTGTAACTTGATATTTCGAGGGTGCTGTTCTGCTTATAAATTTTAAATATGTTTCGAAAAGGCTTTTATGAATAAAATTCCCATTTGTTAAAGGTAATTTCATTTTCATCAGTTACTCCCTGGCAACTACTTCCACGCTCACCTAGTGTGATTAAATGTGTTAATGTTCTTGATGAATCGCTAGTAAATAAAGTAAATTCTTTAAGAAGTAAGTAAATTCACGGTTCAGTCGGTTTATGATTGAGATGGAGAAGAAAGGGATACTGCCTTTGTGGTGTCACCGCCAGACACCACACTTGCTAGGTGGTAGCTTAAATCGGCCGCGGTCCATTTAGTACACGTCGGAC
The DNA here is from genome assembly GCF_023864345.2 of Schistocerca serialis cubense. Classification (NCBI taxonomy): domain Eukaryota; kingdom Metazoa; phylum Arthropoda; class Insecta; order Orthoptera; family Acrididae; genus Schistocerca; species Schistocerca serialis. The sequence continues at coordinate 1,015,003,464 of NC_064639.1, forward strand.
CCGCGTGTCGCCACTGTGTGATCGCAGACCTAGCGCCACCACAAGGCAGGTCTCGAGAGACGATATAGCACTCGCCCCAGTTGTACGAGGAGATTGCTAGCGACCATACGGACGAAGCCTTCCTCTCATTTGCCGAGAGCCAGTTAGAATAGCCTTCTGCTAAGTCCATGGCTACGACCTAGCAAGGCGCCATTAGCCTTACCTACTTTGAGAGTTATAGTATAAATGTCTCAAGAAGAATGCTGTAGTCATCAAATAATAAAGTTAAGTATAAAGCAGCTACGTACTTTTCTTGCTACCATTCAATAGTTATCCTGTTCCAGAATTGACGCCCGTCGGCGTGAGTGTGTACGCGTGCCTTTCTATCGGCTACCCGTCACTGTGGACTGGCTGCCTTGTCAGTACACTTCAGCCTTTCTTAGAAGTTTTAGTACAACGACAGGCGGACGGGCGCCTTGGATACTCTGTACACCTTAAGCCGACTCATACCGATTTATACCTGAATGGACAGAGTTTCCATCATCCTGTTCAGAAGAGAGCTGTTTTGAACAGGTTGGTATATAGCGCAAAAACGACGATGACCACTTAAGATCCGACATTAACCAACTGAGGTACGTGTTCCGAAAGAATGGTTATGGTGCACGCGATATAAAGGCAGCGTTCTCCAAAAAAAAGGAAACGTGAAAATGCAGCACACTCACAGGATGAAACACCGATTGCGGCTCTCCTTTTTGTGGCGCGATTTCCAGCAAAATAGGAAGAGTCCTGTGTAGATGAGGTACAAGACCGATTTTCCGTCCTCCTAAGAAAATTAATTACATGATGCGCCCTGTTAAGGACAATCTACATACAACACTGCATTCATAAAATAACACACGAAGAGCGTTGAAACATATCCAAGAGGAAATTAACCACAACCAACCAATTCAATTTTCACCCAAAGAAGTTACGTTCGTAGCGCAATCCTGTCCGTCATGAAATTACCACACACTGGTATACTAAATTCATACTAACTCTCTGTGAGATCTTCCTGAAAAGAATAGCTGAGGGCTACTTGCTTCACGTGGTCAACTTGGTTTACACAAAGAGTGTAACTCCACAATAATTTTGATAATTTAAATAAATTACATCGAAACGCAATGTACAAAAGAAAAACCTCGAACTGGTTACTATCGTCATATTATTAACCTGATGGGTCAAACAATTGTATAAGCACGTGGTACTGGTCTCACAAAGTACACCCCATGTGGGTTGAACATAAAGAAAAGTTGCTATACTGAAAAATATTGTCAAGACGAGATGTCAAGACATGGTGCGCGGTGGAGAAGCCGGAAGACGCGTGCAGCGCCTGGCATCGTTGACGGGGCCCTTAAACGCACATTCGCATTTAAGATTGATGATCTTAGTTAGAGTTCCTGATCAATACGTGGTTCCACTTTACTCACAAAGTAGTGACAAAGCAACTACCGGAAGATATTCTGAACTTCACACTCGAATTACACTGCATTGCAATTTAAGATAACATTAGACATTTTAGAGCTAAACCTGAGATAAAGGCTGAACATAAGAAATCCATTGTCCTACAGACTTGGCAGACACACGCTTAGCCGGATATCTTACCACTTCACACACTCACCGCAGACAGACTGACCTGGGCTCCTACTGAGCGTGCTTAACAGATACAAACGGAAGTGACCAGAGAGGCAGCTTCCTATACCAACATGACAAGGGACGGACAGGACCATACTAAGAATAGAAACCTCTCTGCTTTTAGAAAGCGTAGCTACCTGTTCCGACGTTGGTCCTACTGTTCTCTAGCAGACAGGCTTGTCTGCTACCATCAAGCATGCAACTAAAAATACATTTGCTCATTCATCCTCTCACACAGAAGGGAAGGGGGATGACAGTATCTTATCGTATACAGTATATAAAAGAAAGCGGATGTAGGTTCCGTATGAGACTGTGTGACATGAATTACATATAAACTGTGTTTTAAAGTGCAGTGGTGTGACAAATCGTTCTTGTTTATGTGTAAAAGTAACACGTTTCACTGCTCAGTCTCCTCCCAGATAGTCAGAAACACCACAGTAAATTTAGAAGAGGAATTTATGCCGTAAATGGCAACAGATTTAAGAATTTAACATGAAAGGAATCCAACAGAGACCTTTCATAACCCCAACACTCCGGGAAAAGACTGTGCAGGGAATTTTCTGGCCATTCTAGGACATTCCCAAGCAGGCTTCTCACACCAAACTTAAACAAAAAATGTAAAGAAAACGCAAAAGGTCACCAGCTACTTGCTAAAACACAATAATTTCAACACATTTCCACGTCCTCTTTGCATCGTCCCACAAGAACGACGTGGCGCAAGTGCATCGGCAGTTTGGTGAAGCATATCCTAATTAGGAAGCAAGGCTAAAGAAAAATCAGGACGCTTTCATAGGATTTGTCGACCTGGAAAAAGCGTTCAACAATATAAAATGGTGCAAGCTGTTCGAGATTCTGAAAAAAGTAGGGGTAAGCTATAGGGAGAGACAGGTCATATACAATATGTACAACAACCAAGAGGGAGTAATAAGAGTGGACGATCAAGAACGAAGTGCTCGTATTAAAAAGGGTGTAAGACAAGGCTGTAGCCTTTCGCCACTACTCTTCAATCTGTACATCGAGGAAGCAATGATGGAAATAAAAGAAAGGTTCAGGAGTGGAATTAAAATACAAGGTGAAAGGATATCAATGACACGATTCGCTGATGACATTGCTATCCTGAGTGAAAGTGAAGAAAAATTAAATGATCTGCTGAACGGAATGAACAGTCTAATGAGTACACAGTATGGTTTGAGAGTAAATCGGAGAAAGACGAAGGTAATGAGAAGTAGTAGAAATGAGAACAGCGAGAAACTTAACATCAGGATTGATGGTCTCGAAGTCAATGAATTTAAGAAATTCTGCTACCTAGGCAGTAAAATAACCAATGACGGACAGAGCAAGGAGGACATCAAAAACAGACTCGCTATGGAAAAAAAGGCATTTCTGGCCAAGAGAAGTCTACTGATATCAAATACTGGCCTTAATTTGAGGAAGAAATTTCTGAGGATGTACGTCTGTAGTACAGCATTGTATGGTAGTGAAACATGGACTGTGGGAAAACCGGAACAGAAGAGAATCGAAGCATTTGAGATGTGGTGCTATAGACGAATGTTGAAAATTAGGTGGACTGATAAGGTAAGGAATGAGGAGGTTCTATACAGAATCGGAGAGGAAAGGAATATGTGGAAAACACTGATAAGGAGAAGGGACGGGATGATAGGACATCTGCTAAGACATGAGGGAATGACTTCCATGGTACTAGAGGGAGCTGTAGAGGGCAAAAACTGTAGAGGAAGACAGAGATTGGAAAACGTCAAGCAAATAATTGAAGATGTAGGTTGCAAGTGCTACTCTGAGAAGAAGAGGTTAGCACAGGAAAGGAATTCGTGGCGGGCCGCATCAAACCAGTCAGTAGACTGATGACCAAAAAAAAAATCCTAATTAGTTCCTAATTAGTTCCGCTCGTATGGGTCGTATAGAAATTGATTTGCCTGCAGCATGTGGTCGAATAGGCGTGCTGGGCTGCCAAAACCAGACAGGTTCAAATTTGGCAGCATAATTATGCCATGCTTGACCCTATCTTGTGCCGCTTCCGACCAATAGGCAGACAGAAAGGCTTATCGAAACTCCCAAGTGGAGTTGCAGTGACGCGCTGCTGACCTCATGCGAATCGCCGGTTCGCCTTCCAAATAGCCACATATATATTCTATCTTATGTGAACTTGCCCATCGGGGGGAAGAAAGAACTCAAAGTGCATGAGCCATGCTCGTGGATGTTTTCCTTTTTGCGAATTTCGAAATATCTCAAACTTTCTCACCGTAAGGAAATGTTTGAAATCAAATCCCCGCATTTCCTCCCGGCGAGGCCCTTGAATGTTTCTATTTTTCTCATGTCTGCCCCTCAAAATAAATTCTTCCCTGTCGTCAAAATCTCCCTCGTGCCCGGAGTCCCTCTGTGTACTGTTCGTACAGCTATTTTTAGTGCTATTGGCGAGTTCGGAATCACACCCCATGTGGCTTTTCAGATGCGCCACGCGTTCTTGTAATTCGCCTGTTACAGCTTTGTGCCACCTGTTCACTTCGAACTGTCCCTTCTGAAATCTAAGAAGCGAACTGAATTCTTCGGTCTCTGCGACCGCTACCGGTGTAGTATTGTTCTTGCTTTCTGTCACCTTCATCGTGCCTACAATGTCCGCTAATGCCGCAATCTAATCATGTATTTGTCTGTTGTCCTCCGCCCCAGTCTGCCTCAATTGTTCTACTTGCTGTTCGAGTGCGTGAATCGCTTCACTGTTGTCTGCTACTGTGTTGCTAACGGACGCGGGACAATGCGTTTCCGCCTCCTGGACCCTGGAGAGTACCTGCTGGTATTCCCTTTGGCATTCTTCTCTCAGAGCTTGGAAATTCCGAAGTAGCTGTTCCTCGCTCTCTTTCGATTCAGCATCGCGACTCCGCTTGCCCTGTTCTAAGGCTTGCAGACGATCATCAATTTGTTCAAATGTATGGCCTAATTCTTTCATAATATCACTTTTTATTTCACTTGCCAGATTGTTTATTCTTTGTGAGATATCTTCGGACACTCTCTGCATCGACTTGTCGACTTTATTTGTCTGCTGGATTAGTTTTTCGTCTATTTGTTCGCCTAGCTCGCTGATCGATTTTTCAGATATCTGCATCATTTGTTCACCTAGCTCGCGGATCGATTTTTGAGATTTCTGCATAATTTGTTCGCCTAGCTCGTGGATCGATTTTTCAGATTTCTGCATCATTTGTTCGTCTAGCTCTCGGATCGATTTTTCGGATGATTCTTTTTGTTCTCAGAACGATTTTTCTGATTTCTCTGCGTTTTCTTTATTTTGATGCAATAAGGCTTTTATGAGTTCTGCCAAATCAATTTGGTTAGTTGGACCCAAATTAATTTCTGGCTCTGCTGTGAGCCCGTTTGTCCTGTTTTGCGTTTCCTCTGAAATATTCCCCATTGCATTTTCGGAACCGTCTGACGTGTTAATATTCGAAATCAATTTATCCCCTTGGTCCATGTTGCTTAAGTTGTTGGACGCCTACTTTTAGCTTGGTTACGTGTCTGCATTAGTTCAATTTATACCCAGTACGCAACACACTAATCAGAATAAATGTATCCCCCAAAAATTACGACAGTCACACGAAAGGTACCCAACCTAGTACGCACTTTTTCACATGCAAAACAAGTTTATATCTTTGATCGAAGTCAGTGCAATTTACAAGCGAGAAAAAAAACACATACATATAAAACACAAAAATATAGAAAACAAAACAAGACAAACAACACAGCGCCGCTCAACAACGCCGTGAATCTTTTGAAAGTCTGCTCATAAACAACGCAGAAGTTGTTTGAGCGCTGCAGGGAAAAAAATTAAGATTATACAACGCTTGCAATCTAACATTTCAGAGATTCCAGAGTCTAGCGGAATCACAGAACAGGGTCGTCATGTGTAAAGTGTTGTGACTTGGCAAGACAGCCAAGTCACTATGAGAGGAAGCCGAAAGGCACGCGTTTAAGCTCACGCAGGATGGCGTGAGGTCTGGAACAGGTAAAGTAATTATACTAGCAAGAAAAGTACGTAGCTGCTGGAATACTTAACTTTAATTCATCATTGGTGAACATCGGTCTGATGGTACATGCATCACAAGATAAATAGCAATTGATAATGGCGCCTTGCTAGCAAATTACGTAGCTGAAGGCTATGCTAACTATCGTCTCGGCAAATGAGAACGTAATTTGTCAGTGAACCATCGCTAGCAAAGTCGGCTGTACAACTGGGCGAGAGCTAGGAAGTCTTTCTAGACCCGCCGTGTGGCGGCGCTCGGTCTGCAATCACTGACAGTGGCAACATGCGGGCCCGACATATCCCAACGGACCGCGGCCGATTTAAAGGCTACCACCTAGCAAGTGTGGTGTCTGGCGGTGACACCACATAAAGTTGTTGCATTAATTTGTTCTGAAAGCGGTGCTGATATTCATAGAAGTGGGTTAAACCCTGTGAGCTATCTGAGGAAGTTAACCTTGAATTACTGCGCAACTGTTTCACCAGGTATCCAGTCTAGCTTTCCAAATTCCCAACCATACCAACATTAATTATAATCTTTTAGTACTCATCTTACGATAACCAGTGATATATATATATAAAAAGAAATAAATCAGTTTATATTTGGACATTTATTTTAACATTGATCATTGTTCCGTTAAAATTTCAGCATATCAAACTTGATTCATAACTAAACTGGTGCCTTATTTAGGATTGTGACAATGTGAGTTTGTAATCTTACAGAACACATCAAATAGGGAGCCAAGATTGGGAGACTACATACAATACTGCTTTCATAAAATAACATACGAAGAATGTTGAAACATATCCAAGAGGAAATTAACCACAACCAACCGATTCAATTTTCACCCAAGAAAGTTACGTTCGTAGCGCAATCCTGTCCGTCATGAAATTACCACACACTGGTATACTAAATTCATACTAACTCTCCGTGAAATCTCCCCGAAAAGAATAGCTGAGAGCTACTTTGATGCTTACACCACACGCTTCACGTGGTCAACTTGGTTCACACAAAGAGTGTAACTCCACAATATTTTTGATAATTAAAATAAATTACATCGAAACGCAATGTACAAAAGAAAAACCTCGAACTGGTTACTATGGTCTTATTATTAACCTGATGAGTCAAACAATTGTATAAGCACGTGGTACTGGTCTCACAAAGTACACCCCACGTTGGTTGAACATGAAGAAAAGTTGCTATATAGAAAAATATTGTCAAGACGAGACGTTATAATCTCACGCACATTCGCATTTAAGATTGATGATCTTAGAGTTACCGATCAGCACGTGGTTCCACTTTACTCACAAAGTAGTCACAAAGCAACTACCGGAAGAAATTCTGGACTTCACACTCGAATTACAATGCGTTGCAATTTAAGATAACATTAGATATTTTAGAGCTAAACCTGAAATAAAGGTGATTAAATTTTCAGTTAGGCTGAACTTAAGAAATCCATTGTCCTACGGACTTGGCAGACACGCGCTTAGCTGGAGATCTTACCACTTCAGACGCTCGCCGCGGACAGACTGACCTGGGCCCCTACCGAGCGTGCTTAACAGATACAAACGGAAGTGACCAGAGAGGCAGCTTCCTATACCAACATGACAAGGGACGGACAGGACCATACTAAGAATAGAAACCTCTCTGCTTTTAGAAAGCGTAGCTACCTGTTCCGACGTTGGTCCTACTGTTCTCTAGCAGACAGGCTTGTCTGCTACCATCAAGCATGCAACTAAAAATACATTTGCTCATTCATCCTCTCACACAGAAGGGAAGGGGGATGACAGTATCTTATCGTATACAGTATATAAAAGAAAGCGGATGTAGGTTCCGTATGAGACTGTGTGACATGAATTACACATAAACTGTGTTTTAAAGTGCAGTGGTGTGACAAATCGTTCTTGTTTATGTGTAAAAGTAACACGTTTCACTGCTCAGTCTCCTCCCAGATTGTCAGAACCACCACAGTAAATTTAGAAGAGGAATTTATGTCGTAAATGACAATATATTTAAGAAATTAACATGAAAGGAATCCAACAGAGACCTCGCAGAGGAATGGCGCCATTCATTGCTCGCTCTCTTCGCTTCCTGTTGGTGGAAGTGAACCCAGGTTTCGTCCCCAGTAACGATTCTCGCAAGGAAGCCATCACCTTCTCGTTCAGAGCGCCGAAGAAGTTCTTCACAAGCATCAACACGTCGTTGCCTCATTTCAGGAGTCAGTTGCTGTGGCGCCCATCTTGCAGACACTTTGTGAAACTGGAGCACATCATGCACAATGTGGTGTGCTGACCAATGACTAATCTGTAAACATGCTGCAATGTCATTCAGTGTCACTCAGCGGTTTTCCTTCACTATGGCTTCAACTGCTGTAATTTTCTGTGAAGTCACAACTCGTTGTGCGTGACCTGGACGAGGAGCATCTTCCACTGAAGTCACACCATCTGCAAACTTCCTCCTCCATTCGTAGACTTGCTGCTGTGACAAACATGCATCACCGTACTGAACATTCATTCGTCGATGAATTTCAATAGGTTTCACACCATCGCTACGCAAAAACCGGGTAAGAGAACTCTGTTCTTCCCTGGTGCAAGTCGCAAGTGGGGCGGCCATCTTCATACTGATACTGCGAGGGTTATGTGTGCATCTGCACAATGCTGCCACCTGCAGGCCATTCTGTACGCTGTTTGTAGCACGTTTACCAACTTACAGGATAACGGCGAGAAATTTCGATCTGTTATTACAAATTTATGGTTTTCATTTGACTGACGCCCGTACAAGTATGCCTGAACACAGTGCACCGAACACTCCTAATAATGGGCCTCCGCAGCCGACGACCCATGAATGTGGCAATGTTAACACAACGACATTTACAACTACGACAGAACTTACAAGGGAACCTCCCCATCGCACCCCCCTCAGATTTAGTTATAGGCCTTGATAAACTGAACACGGATCAATTGAGAAAACAGGGAGAAGTTGTGTGGGACTGTGAAAAAATAAGCAAAATATACAAAAATGAGTAGTCCATGGGCCACAAAAGCAACATAATGGATATTGTGAGGTTAGGAGCGTCGTGGTCCCGTGGTAGCGTGAGCAGCTGCAGAATGAGAGGTCTTTTGTTCAAGTCTACCCTCGACTGAAAATTTTACTTTCTTTATTTTTGCATAGTTATTATCTGTCCTTTCGTTCATTGACATATCTATTCACTGTAATAAGTTTAGTGTCTGTGTTTTGCGACCGCATCGCAAAACCGTGCGATTAGTAGACGAAAGGACGTGCCTCTCCAATGGGAACAGAAAACATTTGATCGCAAGGTCATAGGTCAACCGATTCCTCCACAGGAAAACACATCCGATATATTCTATACGACACTGGTGACGGCATGTGCGTCACATGACAGGAATATGTTGTCGACCCACCTAACTTGTACACTTGGCGAATGGGTAAAAAGATTCTTCTACCTTGCCCGATTTAGGTTTTCTTGTGGATGCGATAATCACTCCCAAAAAAGTGATGAAAACATAAGAGTTTGTCACATAAACTGAAAATAAAAAATTAAATTTTTCACTCGATGGAAGATATGAACCACAGACCTTTCGTTCCGCAGCTGCTCACGTTACCAAGAGACCACGGCGCTTCTGCAATCCCAGCGTCCTTAATGTTGCCTATATTCCCTTGAACTACTCAGTTTGTATATTTTGCTTATTTTTTCATAGTTCCACACAACTTCTTCCTGTTTTCGCAATTGATGTGTGTTCAGTTTTTCAAGGCCTATCCACTGTGCCAACTTATAACTAAATCTGAGGGGGGTGCGATGGGGAGGTTCCCTTGTTAGTGATTCCCAATTCGGCCCTCTCTTATATCACTGAAATCGGGCTCATCTTTCCTTCTTTACTCTAGGAGTCCAATCATACGCCTAAAATAAACAGTATAAATGTGAAAATAGTTATTAGTGTGCACCCGACATGCGGACCAACACCGGCCTACAGTTGAGGGCCCGAGGCGGGCTGGGGCACGGTAGATGGAGACCGCGCAGTCACGCGCGTCACCAAGTGCACGGCCCTGCTTCCCAGGCCAGCCACGTGGCGAGACAACTGCCGCCGCACAAAGCGAATTGCACGTGCGGGACGCCATTGTCGCCGGCTGGCTGCAGACTGGAAACGGCAGCCTCTCGCGCTCTGGAGGCGACTTGAGGCCAGAGGTTAGCTGGAACTGCCCGCCCGTGGCGACACAGCGACAACGGCAAACCTCCTCTCGCCCTTTGCTCTCGCCACCCAGTCCGTAACTACGGTACTGACATCTGTGTGACCAAGTTTCGACTAGTCACGAAGAAAAGGAGGTAGGGAGATTGCGGTTTAACATCCCGCCGACAATCGAGTCAGAGACAGTAGTCGTGAGGAGTCAGCTAATATTTAGTGCTTGCCATTAAACTGCAACGCCAACAAGGATAATGAAGCTAAAACAATTTTGTAGACTCTCAGACTCTAAGAAGAATACAATAATTCCAATCCCAAAGAAAGCAGGTGTAGGCAGATATGAAAATTACCGAACGATCAGTTTAATAAGCCACGGCTGCAAAATACTAACACGAATTCTTTACAGACGAACGGAAAAGTAGAAGCCGACCTCGGGGAAGATCAGTTTGGAATCCGAAGAAATGTTGGAACACGTGAGGCAATACTGACCCTACGGCTTACCTTAGAAAATAGATTAAGGAAAGGCAAATCTACGTTTCTAGCATTTGTAGACTTAGAGAAAGCTGTTGACAGTGTTGACTGGAATACTTTCTTTCAAATCCTGAAGGCGGCAGTGGTAAAATACAGGAAGCGAAAGACTATTTAGAATTTGTACAGAAACCAGATGGCAGTAATAAGAGTCGAGGTGCATGAAAGGGAAGCAGTGGTTGGGAAGGGAGTGAGACAGGGTTGTAGCCTATCCCCGATGTTATTCAATCTGTATTTGAGCAAGCAGTAAAGGAAACAAAAGAAAAATTCGGAGTAGGAATTAAAATCCAGGGAGAAGACATAAAAACTTTGAGGTTCGCCGATGACATTGTAATTCTGTCAGAGACAGCAAACGACCTGGAAGAGCACTGAAACGGAATGGTCAGTGTCTTGAAAAGAGGATATAAGATGAACATAAAAAAAAGCAAAACGAGGATTATGAAATGTAGTCGAATTAAATCGGGTGATGCTGCGGGAATTAGATTAGGAAATGAGACGCTTAAAGTAGTAAATGAGATTTGCTGTTTGGGGAGCAAAATAACTGATGATGGTCTAAGTAGAGAGGATATAAAATGCAGACTGGCAATGGCAAGGAAAGCGTTTCTGAAGAAGAGAAATCTGTTAACATCGAGTATAGTGTCAGGAAGTGGTTTGTGAAGTTATTTATCTGGAGTGTAGCCATGTATGGAAGTGAAACGCGGACGGTAAATAGTTTAAACAAGAAGAGAATGGAAGCTTTCGAAATGTGGTGCTATAGAAGAATGCTGAAGATTAGATGGGTAGATCACATAACTAATGAGGAGGTATTGAATAGAATTGGGGAGAAGAGGATTTTGTGGCACAACTTGACTAGAAGAAGGGGTCGGTTGGTAGGGCATATTCTGAGGCATCAAGGGATCACCAATTTAGTATTGGAGGGCAGCGTGGAGGGTAAAAATCGGAGAGGGAGACCAAGAGATGAATACACTAAACAGATTCAGAACGATGTAGGTTGCAGTAGGTACTAGTAGATGAAGAAGTTTGTAAGTAGGCTGTTTATGTTTTCTTATTGGCAACGTTACGTAGCGCTCTGTATGAAAATCACTGGCTGTGCTGTGTGCAGTCTGTGGCTAGTTTGAATTGTTGTCTGCCATTGTAGTGTTGGGCAGCTGGATGTGAACAGCGCGTAGCGTTGCGCAGTTGGAGGTGAGCCGCCAGCAGTGGTGGATGTGGGGAGGGTTTAGGGACAACAGGTTTACGTAGGATTTTCTTGGAAGTAAATGATGAGGAAAGATACTGGAAAATAAATAATGAGGTAAGAAATATGTGAACATATAAATACAGAAAGCATGCTTAGACAGGATTTTCTTGGTGGAAACAAATGTTAAAATAAGACGAAAGATCTATGGAATGAAGTTTTGGGTTGGACTGCAGTACCAAATGTCACACGGAAAACGAACACTGTCTTTCCTTTTGTATTATTTTGCTATGTGTTTATGTACCATTGTGTATTTGTCCTTTTCCTGTCTTTAAGTGTTTAGCTAATACGATTTATGTTGTAGAATTTTTCAAATAATATGTTATTTTCTTTGTAAAGATGTTTAGAAATTATTTATTCTGTTTTGTTTTAATGCTCATGTGTGAAGTTGATGTTTCGAAAATTATTCTGATCTTTTATGTATTTACTTATGTCATAATTGCTGTAACACTGATGTATATGTTTATTTCTATTCTTTTGTAAAGCCCCTATTACTACAAATGTTACCTGTATTATTATGTTTTTAATTATGTATTTTGTACCTTTGTAATTGTATTCGTATGTTACAAAATTGTAATTGACACCAGTTCATCATATTATTAACTTGTAAGTTACATTTCACTGTACACGTTTCTGTTGGTCATAGTATATGGACAATATGTGAGAAGTAGGGACTGTTAGTGTTTGCATGTGTGTTAATAATTCAGCAAGGGACTGGATGACAGCATTGCTGGTTCTAAGGACAATTCCAAAAACTTTGTGAGTGCACAAGTGGTGGTTATGGACTTGCTATATTATCCGCAAGACTCTTCAATGGTGATTGTGCACCTGCACAGTCACAACAGATGGCTGCTGGCCATTTCTACAAGGACTACAGTGGGTCTACACCTTTGCTGACTCACGAGTACAATTATTTCTACAAGGACTGAAGTGGGTCTGCACCTCTGGTGGCCCACCAATACCGTAATCTCTACCAGGACTACAGTGGGTCTACTCTGTGATGACCTACCTATCAATATTCTTCAAAACTCGGACTGAATCTGCTGTGGGTTTGCTCTGTTGTGGCCCATTACCTGTCTGCATGTCAAGAGTCAGCACTGTCTTTCCGTTGGAAGGACAACAGTACTTCTTCAAGACTGCATGGAAATCCACTACTTCTGTGTGCATTTTCTTTTACTGCTCAGACTTTGAGAAAAACACTGCTATTTTACTGTGATGAACGATCAGGACTGTCTTTATGGACTGTGAGAAAATTTTAGCTTTTGACCAACATTGTATCAACAAGTGGGTGCATTTGATATCTTTGTTATTGTAATTATAAAAAAATTTATCAAATCATTATTGGCTACTGCCCAAAACAATTTGTAAAATTTTTTGTGGGGAGCATGGGAGCTATGTAAGTAGGCTGTTTATGTTTTCTTATTGGCAACGTTACATAGCGCTCTGTATGAAAATCACTGGCTGTGCGGTGTGCTGTCTGTGGCTAGTTTGCATTGTTGTCTGTCATTGTAGTGTTGGGCAGCTGGATGTGAACAGCGCGTAGCGTTGCGCATTTGGAGGTGAGCCGCCAGCAGTGGTGGATGTGGGGAGAGAAATGGCGGAGTTTTGAAATTTGTAAAACTGGATGTCATGAACTGCTATGTATATTATGAGTTTTCAACACTATTAAGGTAAATACATTGTTTGTTTTCTATTAAAATCTTTCATTTGCTAACTATGCCTATCAGTAGTTAGTGCCTTCCGTAGTTTGAATCTTTTATTTAGCTGGCAGTAGTGGCGCTCGCTGTATTGCAGTAGTTCGAGTAACGAAGATTTTTGTGAGGTAAGTGATTTGTGAGAGGTATAGGTTAATGCTAGTCAGGGCCATTCTTTTGTAGGGATTATTGAAAGTCAGATTGCGTTGCGCTAAAAATATTGTGTGTCAGTTTAAGCACAGTCACGTGTATACTTGTTCAAAAGGGAACGTTTCAAGCTTGCACAGGATAGAGTAGCATGGAGAGCTGCATCAAACCAGTCTCTGGACTGAAGACCACAACAACAGACATTAAGTGATTACCAATTTTGACGGAATATTCAGCCATCTTTAGATCTGAAACGGGAAGAGAAAGTTGCATCCAAGGGGGAAGAATGATGAAGAATTCATTAAAATTGAAAAGAAATGAACAAACGCACTACAGAGAAATTATCAACTCGAGAGCATTGTCTGATCGTAAGATCAGATAAAGACACATTGGCATCACCATGGCGATACGTCATGCAAGTCTGAATACAATGAAGTAATGGCAAGTACCATTACGATGAAACTTTATGCAAGCAAAAGCTAAAAAATAACAAGTCAAATAAATCCAAAATGTAACACAAAATACGACTAGCCCAACCTAAGTACACGAGGAACAATTCTTTCTTACAAAAATATATAATATTCTGCGCACGAGCAGTCTCATTACATCAGCAGCTTGCACATCAAAAATGTGGACAATTTAGAGCAAAAAACAGAGTAACAAGCAATGCGTGTTTATGCACGCAGGAAAGCGAGCTGCCGGTAGGTGGTACTCGAGTAGATATAGTTAAAAGAATAAGTAATATTACAGAGAAATACAACAAATGAAAAAGTGTGAAAAAACTAATAAAACATTTCTAATATTCCCTCCCTTAAATATGCTATTTATATAAAGTTCACAGCTGTCGGCAGCCTTTAATACCAACTCTCCCTACATTGAAAATTTTAATTATTTCGATTATCAGCCTCACTATAGAAGATTCAACCCTTGACTCAAGAGGCAGTAATACATAGAAAGAAGGATCCTTTATTGTATTATTATATGAATGCGGAACAAACACTGGTAGCAGTTACTTCTGTAAAATATCTGGGAGTATGCGTACGGAACGATTTGAAGTGGAATGATCATATAAAATTAATTGTTGGTAACGACGGTGCCAGGTTGAGATTCATTCGGAGAGTCCTTAGGAAATGTAGTCCATCAACAAAGGAGGTGGCTTACAAAACACTCGTTCCACCTATACTTCAGTATTGCTCATCACTGTGGGATCCGTACTAGGTCGGGTTCACAGAGGAGATAGAGAAGATCCAAAGAAGAGCGGCGCGTTTCGTCACAGGGTTATTTGGTAAGCATGATAGCGTTACGGAGATGTTCAGCAAACTCAAGCGGCAGACTCTGCAAGAGAGGCGCTCTGCATCGCGGTGCAGCTTGCTGTCCAGGTTTCGAGAGGGTGCGTTTCTGGATGAGGTATCGAATATACTGCTTCCCCCTACTTATCCCTCCCGAGGAGATCACGAATGTAAAATTAGAGGGATTCGAGGGCGCACGGAGGCTTTCCGGTAGTCGTTCTTCCCGAGAACCATACGCGACTAGAACAGGAAAGGGAGGTAATGACAGTGTCACGTAAAGTGTCCTCCGCCACACACCGTTGGAGGGCTTGTAGATGTTGAGTTCTAAACGGAAATCACTGGCCCATCTGCCAGTAGCGAAAACTCAGCGTGTTTTCATAAGGATCGGCGAACCGCACGCAAATCAACGCAGAAATACAGACACTTCAAGTATACCTAGCCTATCGTAACACAAAAACAACAGCGGACACAGAAATAGAAATGGTGGCTCGCAACACATTTAACACTTACAGGTCGAGTGGCTAACTGTTACAGGTATATGGCAATAGAAATTAAAAGTGGAAACTGTTTTTATTCGCACCCTTTAATAACCGTTTCCATCCTTTTACCCTTCGACAAGTAAGATCCCATCTAGTCTCTCTATTTATCTGGTGTAATAAACGCTGCTTCATGCCATTATGATTAATAAAGTTTAAACTAACCCTTAGACACTTCCAGCCCTTCCTTCCAGATAGTAAAACCCAAACATTACCAGGGCTCCAGTCTTCGACCGATCAGAATTACTTGCTCCCACCCTTAAATGCAACTAAAGGAAGTTTACTATTGCCTTTTATCTTTGATGGTGGGCGCTGCCCTGTGGTCCAGGCTGCTTCCAACACCTCAAGCTGCTGTTATCATTTCACAATGACACTACCGGCCCCGACTCCGGACCAGCACGCCCTGCCTTCTCAACTCTTTTCTTCTTTTCACTCCTGTGCTGCGATACCCAACCTCAGTCTCTGCATCCTTTTGATTGACTGTCTCATAAACAACCACAGCAACGAGCTGTCATTGGTCACTCAGCTCGCTCCCACCCCCCACTGCCTCTCTTGCGCTCACGAGATGAATTCCCCGGTGTAGCTGTGTCCTGTAAACCATAGGTATTACCGTCCACAGGAAAGTAACACTTAAGGTACAAACACACATACATTCTGGGTATGCAAAACAGTCTCGGAGTTCCACAGTGACTCCAAGGGTCGCAAGGCGTCGTGACAAATACTTCTGAGAACGGTTTAGATCAGCTGTGTCTGGCGTTTGGCAGCTCCCGAGAGACATCCGTTCTACGTCTGCAAAATAGCCTCGGAGTTCCCACAGCCTCTATGAGTCCACAATGCAAGGCGTCTTGTCACAGATTTTCGAGAACAGGTTGAATTCTTTACGTCGAGCGTTCCCAAAGCTCTAGTCAACGAGAGAGCGGCCAGACATCCCCTCCATCGGCGGAAACCGTTATCCAGTAACGTTTTCTGCTCGCGGCCGAAGCAGCAGGTTTCCCATCTGCTCCTTTGAGTAAAGCGTGATCAATATCGAGCTTAACTACATCTGCGGTCTAAATGAGCCATCAAAAATTAACTTTACATCTTAAACGCACAAATATTTTTTAAACAATACGTGCAACCCTGCGCACAAACGAAATGGATAGATGGTATTTTAATAAAGTACAGTATGCATTTGGAAACATCGAAACCAGTGACGGAGGGCGGACTGGTTATATAGGTCCTATTTAAAAGAAACGAACATAGAACTTAACGTAAAAGATTGCAAAAACAAACATTCCATCGTAAAGTGCGCACTGAGGATTTTTCCCGGTGGTAAAAAGTGGAAGAGGTGAACAGAGTGACTGTACTCTGCATGCATTCAGGTCGGTAGTCTAGTCACCGACTTAGGCCACATTTTCATTTTTAAGTAAGAACTTTTTGAATATGTAAATACCTGAAGATGGGAAGAACATGCTCCAAACTCGTTGCAATTTGGTAAATTAAACATAAAACAAATAAAAGCGATTGACAGCAGAAAATGCAAATAAATAAAACCTGGGTACTGGAATGTAGTCGAATTTAATCAATTGATGCTGACGTAATTAGATTAGGACATGAAACACTAAAGGTTCGATAACACCCGAAGTAAAGATGATATGAAATGGAGGCGTGCTACAACACGAAATACATTTTTGAAAAAAAAAAAAAGTTTTAGGCAATCTTTTCTGAAGGTAATTATCTGCAGCGTAATAAGCATGTGAAAAATGATCGTTGAGCAGTTCAGACAAGAAGAGAATACAACCTTCTGAATTGTGGTGCCACAGAAAAATAGTGAATAAGAATAGAAGAGTAGGTCGTTAACTAATGGGATACTAAATCGAATGGGGATAAAAGAAGAAGAAGGGATCAGTTAATGGGAAACATTCTGATGTATGAAGGAATCGTCAGCTAGGTAATGAACGGAGCTGTGGGGATAAAGGTTGTAGAGCGAGGTGAAGTGATGAATACGGTATGCAGAGTTAGATGGATGTAGATAGCAGTAATTTAGAGATAAAGAAGCGTGGGCTGGATAGAATAGCATGCAGACCTCCATCAAACCAGTCATCGGATTGAAGACCATAACTACAATAACAACAACAATACTTTATCCATAATGTTCAAAAAATGTGTGTGAAATCTTATGGGATTTAACTGCTAAGGACGTCAGTCTCTAAGTTTACACGTTATGTAACCTAAATTATCCTATGGACAAACACACACACCCATGCCCGAGGGAGGACTCAAACCTCCGCCGGGACCAGCCCCATAGTCCATGACTGCAGCGCCCTAGACCGCTCGGCTAATCCCGCGCGGCTTTATTCATAATGAATATGATCTTTGAAGTAAGTAGGTCATGGGGCAGATTGAACTGAGAATCTTGATACGAATTTCCTGCCAGGAGCTAGCATTAAATCAGTCATTTAAGACATAAAATGTTCAACAACTTTATTTCGCATTTTCATATATGTCAATGAAGCTATTGGTGAATCCTCACAATACTAATCATTGGACGACACTAAACTTCTGTGACACTTGAAAAAGCGAATTGAATTTCCGTCATATCTCCAATAAATGGTTTAGTCGTAGCTGTTTTGCGAAATTTTATAACAATTTCTCAGCTGTAACCAAGTGGAGTTTTGCGTTTCTGCTTGACTTGTAACAAGCTGCCTTAGCGCTCTTTCGAAATCTTGTACAGATTGAGTGTGTATGCACACCAGACAAAGAATTAGTCACCTTTAGAGAAATCATTATAAGTATCATTTAATACCGAATAATAGCGCCCCTGTACCTGATAGCTGTCTGGATTCGGTAGGAAGTGAGTCCAGAAGGTTGTGCAGGTACGTCGCGTTCAGGTTAAGACATTCGCTGAGGATCTGATGGCACAGTTCCACCATATTGCGGGGATGTTGATGTCAGCGTTTTCCCCCTGTTCCAACGTGCTGCCGGCCGCTGTGACCGAGCGGTTTTAGGCTCTTCAGTCTGGAACCGCGTGACCGCTGCGGTCGCAGATTCGAATAGTGCCTCGGGCATGGATGTGTGTGATGTCCTTAGGTTAGTTAGGTTTAAGTAGTTCTAAGTTCTAGGGGCACTGATGACCTCAGAGCCTTTTGAACCATTTTTACAACGTGCTACAAAGAATTATTCTGGGCTTCAAGTCAGGTGATTTTGCAGGCCACTCCAAACGTAATAGGGTGGGGGAGTGTTCAGAAAACCAGCCACACGTTCTTCCACTCCGATGAACTTCGTAATTGTCTTTGCGTGTCTGTGTGAGCAAGGATCTCTTGTAAAGCGACTGATTCCAACTGGTCGTAGCGTGCAGTCTCCTTCGCAGTGTTGCCTTGCTAGGGACTGGGATGGACTTTCATTCACTGCCTGCAGCAATTTGGAAGCGATTTTGATCACAAGCCGCGAAACGCCTCTCCGGTCCCTCTCAATCAGAATATTTATCAGACCACAGTTCTGACGTTGTGTGTTACTCCAATGCTAGTAGACATCCTGAGCAGTCCGCCGCAAAACATCGACAAATCTGGCAACTTCACACACCGTGTGGCCATGGGCACAGCCAAACACGATTGCTGCTTTTTGCCACTCCGTCATTTACCCACGTTTATGCACAATGTCTGTTAGAAACACTAATATCTTTCTTATTTGCTTCTGCGTTATGCTCATGTAGAGACAGTCCACGTGCGTTTCATCACGTGACTCGATCGTTACGCCATCTGTAAAGTCTTAGTGATTCACTTGTGCGAGCACACCGGACTGACGAACTTTTTCTCTGGTGAGATAATTTGCACAACTTCTTTTCAGACAGTACATCGTTACAGAAAACTGCATCATCTGCAGCGGCCTTGCAACGTTTTGATGCATATCGACTATCGCGTATTAATATTATCTGTCTGTTTACTAACCTACAAAATAAAAAGCAATGGTTCCAATATGGTGCGTGCCTGTAGTTACATATAACGATAACTCTCCACCCACGAAATATGCTGCATCCTCTCCCCTAAAAATTTTGTTAGATGCTCCATATGAGTCTGCTATCCGTTAATAAGCGTGGATTTGGTATGGAGTCAAAAGATTTTAGGAATTCTAGATTTTCATGATGCGTTGCTCTGAGGATGTTGTGTGAGAAAAGCGAGAGTTGGGTTTCGCATGACCAACATTTTCGTGATACATGCTGTCATGGGAAACATTTCTTTGGAGGTGCCTCGTTATGCATGATCTCAGAATATGAAGTAAACTATTCACTAATCTCTAAAACTAACTGAGAAACTGACACACGTTCTTGATCCATAACAGACAGATAGCGTAATCATAAATATGAAGAAAACTGGTTATGTATCACACGTTTTCTTACTTCAAGAGACTGAAAGAAGCTGAACGTTTAAAAAGAACTGCATTTGTTGTTATAGCGTATCCTAATGGATGTTACTGACACGACGAGAAGAAGAAAAGAACAACATTGTAAGGATATTTCACTAATCCATTGGAATCTACGTAATGAAGACATTTTATGTGTCTTTTACTCATATTCTTGTTCACTGATTGCACGTATTCTTTCGAAATTGTTTCCTCAGACTCACGCTTCATTCCAACTGCTTTTGGCGTGGTTCAAAAGGAGGGACTTAGCGGCGGCAGGAGATGAAGCCAAGCGACAACCAGCTGGAAATACTGCTCTCGTAGAAGATATATAAGCAATTTATATGCAAAGTGTAGGAGTCCACTGTCCGAAACGGCCAAGTGATAAGCTCGGGTCGGAGGGCGGACGTCGCAAAAGAGTGACAGATGGCTTTTCGCGAAGGAATGGGCAGTAGACCACACTATGGAGCTATAGCGCGCACACGCGCACACACGCACAAATAAACAAACAAACATTCATACACACAAGTGCGGGCGCGAGCTCTCTCACTGTTTACACGAATGAACCCTAGTAGAGGAGTGTTAATATTGTATTCATTTGCCTTCTTTTGAGCAACGGCTGAAAAGCTGGCTGGTTTGACAAGAATTACTTTAGTGTTTTTGACCACTGTATGTTAGTAAAAGTAGTTAATTCAGATCTGGGATAGATAATTATCGCAACTGTAGCAGTTAGATCTAAAGGTTTTATCACTCTGAGAAGATGTCAATGTTTTAAGCACATTTCAAATAAAAGAACGTAGTAACCTGCCACAACAGTATCAAAGATTCATGTCTTGAATCAAGTTATTCAAATATCAGAGCGTAACAGTTTGTAGGGATGTGAAATTAAACGATCCCATAACATTCTCAGTCGTTGGTAAAGCAGGTTGGCAGACATCGGTCCATAACAAGGATACTCGTAAAATGCAGTCAGTGTAAATTTTCATTGGAGCCGACCTGTAATATTATTGAAATGTGTAAGACTGACAGGAAATGCTGTACGTATACACAAAGGGGCACCACGAATGGTCGTGGGTTTATTTGACGCGTGGATACTGTCGCAGCAATTCTGGAAAACCTGAACTGCAAACGTTTGAAGATAGACACCAGCTATTCCACGAAAGCCTACTTACGAAGCCTCAAGACTCTTTACTAAATGAGGAGTTCAGGAAAATGGTATAACACACTACGTATCGCTCCTGTAGAGGCTGCGAAGCGAAGACAAGATTAGATAATTACGGTGCACTCGTAGGCTTTTCTATAAGCAAATAGAACGGGAAGAAACTCTTAATACGTGCAATAGTGGAAAGTACACTCCATCATGCACTTCTGAGTTGTTTGTAGAGATATACACTGTCAAGTCGCTTTAATGTGAATAACTGTCAAAAGCCGGAATCACCTTTTGCAGAGGGACCACGAGACGTGTGAGACGTGCCGGAAGTCAACAAAGTTCTGGAAGATAGCGACAGGAATGTGTAGCCTTGACGATTCCAGTGTCGTGGCAAGTTACGCTAGATTACTCAGGTGAGAACTCATGGTGCGAACAGCCCGGTCGAAGTCGTCCCACAGATTCGCGTTCGGGTTTGCATCCGGAGGAGGCAGGTTTCGTGGCAAGGGAAGTACGGTAAACACATCCTGGTGCTCTCCGCACAATGCGTCTTCACTGGGATCTGAGTGACACATTGCATTGTACTGCTGGTTGGTGCCATCGTGTCGAGGAAAAACAAACGGCATGTAGGAGTGGACATGGCCCACAAGAAAAGATGTATACTTGTGTCGATCCCTTCTGCCTTCCAGAATGACGAGATCACCCAGGAAATGTCACGTAATCTTTCCCCAAACCACAAATATTCGAGGGTGAGCCATGCTGCGGCTCGCGTTGGTGCTGTTTGTAGGTTTCCGCCCTCTGTTGGGAGGCCAGACGGTATCATCTAGCTCGCATGGTTGCGGTTGTTCATCTTCTTCTTGTGTTGACTGGCGCCACTCGGTTTCGCAAGCGTTGCCTGTCCGCTAGTGGCTGCAGCAATGGTTATCCATATGTAGTAACTGTGGCCCTATCTTTGGGGCGACGTCATTGCTTTTCCGGGTCGTGTGAGTGGCCGAGTTCGGTTCGGGACTCAGCAGGAGCCAGGTCCGCGCAGTGCCAGAACACGCCGGACCGCTGGCGGCTCGCATGGACTGCCGGAGGGAAGGGTTGTGGTTACGACCTCGTCGTAAACCAGATCAAACAAGCTTTAAGATGAGTGCATTTCAATTCAAGTTGAGGAACCTCCACCATTGTGACATATCGCGATTCTTCAGTGATTTGGGTTCGTGTTGCCGCTCGTAGTGTAGCCGAGGCGAAGAGCAGCGTGTGGAGTGCTTGGGGAAGGCGGATCGGAGTAGCTTTCCTCGACTTCTTATTACTATTTACTGCGTTCAACTTGTTACAATTTGTTAAGTTCCACCAGCGGTAATTTTTCTTCCCTGGTGGCCGATAACGCCCTAGTTACCTGCCCTAGGGTTAGTTACGTAACGGCGGTGTACGTTTCCTCGCCTTGCCGCTGCTATCCGGTAAGGTGTGTAGTTTTGACAGCTTTCTTGATTGTAAGACGGTGGTGATTCTTCTACTCTGGTGGTAGTGATTCCTTTCTCGTTCCGGGCACTCTAAACCCAGTATTCTGGGGACGTAGTGCAGACCACCGGTTCCGGCTTTGGCGTATTGTTCCATCGTTGCATTTAGTTTATCGGACGTCAGGTAGCTTCAGCAAGATTATCACTACTCATTCGTTAGACTGCCACTAGTCTGAGGTAACATCTTGTGAAGTGGATGCAAGTCTTAGCTGCCTATCTTATCGCTCGCGGAAGTGTTTGTTGCCGGACCTCCTCAGAAGTCGATGCCTGGAGCACCGTCTGTGGCCTCTTGGTTCTTGTAAGACTTGTGTGTTCTAAAAGGAGGTCTGATGGCCAGTAGTTCAGTGTAACGTTCCTTCAGCCCACGCCTTCTGCGCATATAATCTGCCTCAGTACCCTTTAAGGAACTTATGTACTGGTCATTGTGTTTTATTATTGTATTATTTATTACAATACCTTATATATTAAAGGTTATATATGTCAAGTTAACAGTTCTGGTCGCCTTGTGGAATAAATCTAGCAGTGTAGTGTTCAGTGGCTGTTAAGGGTTGTGTCAGAAAGTTTACCATCATCTTATTTCACCCGTTTGGTGATCAGTTGCTTGCTTTTTTAATTAACTTTTGCTATTGTATTTGCTGTTTTACAGCAGGTTCCCAAATTTTTTATATTATTGCCGTTCCTGCCGTGTAAGGCCTTCAGCCGTGACTGTGGTTACTTGCCTTTAAGTTCTAATTTGGTGTTTGTATTTTAGTAGTAAGCCTTAAAACCTTATTTACTGCCATTCTTGGCGTCTGATGCCTTCTGCTATGTTTGTGCTCACTTGCCTTTAATATTACAATACCTGTAATTTGTAAGTTGCAGCGAGTTTTAAACAATTCTTCATTTATTGTCATTCCTGCCCAGATCACAGTGGCTTGCTTTTAAAGCATTATCTGCTGTATCTGTCTTTAATGGTGATTTGCTAAACTATAAGTCACTGAAAACACTATTATTTACACAGTTGTTTACTCCTTCATTAATAACGTGTGATATTTTTATTTACTGTTGAGTCTGGAATTACTGGTTTAAAATAAATTGTGAGTAACTGTGAAAGGCAACCAATAGTAACTGATTACGGCCCCGTCCACGATCGTAACCGAATCCTGCCTTCCCTTGACTACCAGGTTTCATAGGGTGTTTGCATTCAGACGTTCCAAACCTTAGACGCCAACGGCTCCGATGGAGCGGAAAATGTCATTATCTGAAAAGGCCACCTGCTGCCACTCAGTGAATGTCCAGCTGCAGCACCGGTGTGCAAATACCGGCTTTCATCACTCATGAACAGAAGTCAGCATGGGTGCATGCACCAGGCATCTGCTACGAAGGCCCACAGCAAACAACGTTCGCTGAATGGTCGCTGCAAAGACGCTGTTGGTAGCCCCTTTGGTTCATGTGGGCGGTCAGGTACTCAGCAGTTGCACGTCTATTCTTCCGTAGAAATCTCAACCCGTCGTTCTCCCCAGTCATCTACGGATCGTGGTGCACCAAAGTCGCCTCGGGGCTGTTTTTGGATAGCGCTTTCTGCCATGCAGAGTACACTTTGGCAAACGTGGCTCGTAAACTGTTTACGTACTTCCATCTGTGGCCCGAAGGCCAATAATCATGCCTTTTGAACGTCAGATAAATAGCTCCGTGCAATGAGTGCACTGTTTTCCGCGTCCCCAGACACGCTTTATAATATATACCCTCTGTTGCTAGTGCTGCCACCTGTCGTCTGTGATTGGTTATCGAACGTTGACGTTGGACGTAGGTGGCCGTCACATTAATGTGGCTGAACCGTGTAATTCTGAATTCATACATTAGCTCGCCAAACGCTCGTCTTCCCCCAACAGAATGCTTTGAGGAGAGACTGAAGAAATTACTGATTTTGTTTTTCAATTTCTTACAGTGGCGTGTGACGAAATGACATCCCAGATTTATATTATAGTAGCCCCAACAAAACAGTGCCTCATTCAAAATATATAAAAAAAATATGATCGTGGCAAGGATGCAATGGCGTAAGGAATATGGGCGAAGGGAACAGAGAACGTACTTGTCCTTTTCAGTATATTAAGAACTGCGCTACCCCACTGTGAGAAAATTTAGCCGTTTCTCAGTCAGTGATTAATTGTCATGTTGTTACCTGATCAATTTCCGATTCAACAGAAACTACAAATTTCTTTCTCTTTCCCTTATTTTTAATGGCTGTTACGAGACGAATCTTCGAGAGTTACGTGGAATGAAATGTTCGAGACACTGGTTGTCTCCCCGTCCCTTCATACATGGGATGGATAAAAATATGAAAACAGCGCGAGAAAGACACGCTTCAAGACAAATACAGATGCTAGACAAGCCTACTCGTTGTGTTGTTGCATTTGACCACGAACTCCACCTGTGTAATGTCCTCAATAGGGTAAAAGCGTCGGACGTGTTCAGATTAAGGTTCTGAGTAGTTGTGAGTGCATTATGTTCAAGCTAATTAAATCCGAACTTGGGAAAAATTTTTTGTGCTCACATGGTGGGTGCTTCTGTAACGAAGGGAGCAGAATTGTTTTGTGTTTGAAAAAGCGCCGTATCGAAGATGTATACGACATACAAATAAAGCGGAAAAACGTCATCTGCTAAGTCACAACATGGACGAAATTGTTTGTTGAGCAATCGTGACGAACAGTCATTGTAGAGGATTGTGACGAAAAACAAGAAAACAACAGCTGTAAAATTCAGTGCAGAACTTAGTGTCGGACTCAAGAAACATGTCAGCACGAAAATAACACGGAGCTCTAGAAGCAGGGAATTCCAGAGCGAGCTGGAATTCCAAATCCCTGTAAAAAGAAAACGTGACGCCGAAGCCATAAAACATGGAATATGAAGCAATGAAACGAAGTCACTTGTTCGGATGAGTGTTGTTTCACACTGTTTCCAACTTCTGGGCGAGTTTACGCCCCGTGAGTGAAACATGACGGGGTGACGAATAGGCAGCCATATAGTGATATTTCTTGGACCCCGTGGTTATTTCGCAAGGTCGCATTACTGCCAAAGCTGATCAGGTCTATCTATGGTACAATGTTTGTTCACCACTGGTGATGCTACACCGACTGAAAAAAGCACAACACCAGAAGGAGTTGTGCCACATAAACTAAAGTTGGTAGGTGTATATCTACTTGTGTAATATGGTGTCTATACAAATTTCGGGCCAGTCGCATTAAAAGGGTTTCAATCAGGTTTGTTGAAATGCACACTGTAACGGTTGTGATCGTCAGTTGCCTTTGAGATTGATCTTGGTGAGTTGATTTAGTCAAGAATGACAAAGACGCCGTTATCAGCACTTCACTGAGTTTGAGCGAGGTCGTGTAATAGGGCAACGAGAAGCTGAGCGACCCTTCTGCGGTACTGCAGAAAGACTTGGCAGGAATGTAGCCACTGTACATGATTGCTGGCAGCGGTAGTCAAAAGAATATTCCGTCGCATGATGTCCGGGCATCGGATGGCCACGTGGAAGTAATGAGGGGAAAAACCATCGTGTTCGGCGTATATCTCTGGCATATCGCACTGCATCTATAGCACCAATTTGAGCAGGGGTTGCACCACAGTGACACAGCGAACTGTTACAAATCGATTGCTTCAAGAACGCTCTGATCCAGAACCCTTAGCGTGCATTCCACTGACACCAAACCACCGCTATTTGCGACTTTAGCAATGTCAAGCTAGAGCTCGCTGGAGGCAGAATGGAAGTTGGAAGTTTATTGTGTTTTCTGATAACAGCTGGTGCAGCCTCGGTGGCAGTGATGGCCCTGTGTTGGGTAGTAGGATTGCCAGTTGAGGACCTGCAACCTATTTGCGTTCTAGACATACTGGATCTACAAATACAATTATGGTCTGGGATGCGATTTCTTATATTACTCTCGTAGTCATCCCAGGCACCCTGACCGCAAATTTGTACGTCAGTCTAGTGATTCGACCTGCTGTGCTGTCATTGATGAACAGCATTCCAGGGGCCATTTACCGATATGATAACGCTCGCCCACATAGCGCTATTGTAATCCACAACCTGCTCGATCACTACATCTGCCTCCAATCTAGCGAATATGGGACATCACCGGACAACTCCAGCCTCATCCACAATCAGCATTAATCGTCCCTGTACTCACCGATCAAGTGCAATAAGCATGAAACTCCATCACACAAACTGACATCCGTCACCTATACAACACAATGTGTGTACGTTTGCATGCTTGCATTAAACATTCTAGCGGTTACGAGCGCTTCTAATTTTCAATAGCTTATCTCGCGCTTACATTAATTTGCGATGTTGCAACGTTAATCATTTAAATACGTTACCCATACAAATGTGTTCCCGAAATTTCATTACGCTACATTAATTAATTTTTGCAGTTCCGATTTTTTTTTCCAGCAGTGCTTGTTCCAAGACGATGGATCCCCTGGCCACACAGTTCGCATCGTCCGGGGCTGGTTTTGTTTGCGTGAGGATGAATTGTCCCCAGATTTCAATATTACTGAACCTTCGTGGTCTACTTTAGAGAGAAATGTGCATGATCGCTATCCAAGCACATGTCAGACTTCGAAATCCTCCGACATGCATACATTCTATTGTGAAAAGGTCCTTTTTTGAGGAAGGCATATATACTTGTAGGAGGATTTTAAAGTCTAACATGGGCTGAAGCAAATTTTTTTGCAGTACCACTTGAAAATGGCCCAAAGGCTCAAATTGAATAGTGAGATAAATAATTTCTACAGTCAACGTGGAATACGTAGTACTTAAAAAAAACTGGAAACGGTGCTACTGGTATGATGACAATGGAAAGTATTACAGTGGAGACGCATGCAGTTCCGTCAGTAGGTAGCGGGGGGACGGGGGTTAATTAGTTTTAAGTGGCATTATTTCGAAATCTCGGCGCTTGTTATTAACGAGGCGTCGGCTGGACACTAGCTTCACCCTGGTCATACGCCGTGCGAGCGCCCCAGTGTGGCTATGTCACCCATGCTAGCTACCGCACTTTACATCGCCCGCCACTCAGCATTAGTGATGCAAGCTCCTCGCCACGAGAGAGTGGCGGGCAGCCGCCTAATCAGGCGCTTGCAGCCTGATGTGTCTACTACGAAACCACTTCCACAGCAACACGTTTAATCCTCAAGCGTCTTGTTCTAATCGTGATGGCACACGGGATGTTTTTGATAATCTTCTTGTGAGTAAGAATCTCTCTAATTTTACCTCATGTTCTTTTCGCCAGATATTTGAGACGAGGCAATATATTGATTGACACTTCTAGGAACGTGCGCACTCGTAATGTTATAAGTGAACCACACCGTGCTGCGCTTCACCTCTTCTGTAGTGCCTGCCATTGGAGTTGTGTGAAACTTTCGGGCTCACTAAACGTGTATCTATTGTTTGGATCTTACCGATTTCACATGCCGATTCTATCTTGGAAGAGTACCATAGTGATGAGGGATGCTCATGTATCGATAGAACGAGAGATTTTAAGGTACCTCGTTTACGAGTGGATTACATTTCCTTGAGAATTCATCCAATGAATCTCAGTCTGGCATCTGTCTTTCTAACGATTAATGTCATGTGGTTGTTCCATTTTAAAAAGCACCATACGCATATTCCTACATTTTTGATAGATGTTTCTTATAATTTAATGGCAATCGTTTATTGATGTAACAACACGTTTTCCACCTATTTATGCACAATACGTTACACTTGTTTATGTTGAGGGTCGACTAACAAACTCTACACCAAGCGTGATCGCCGGCCGATGTGACCGAGAGGTTCTAGGCACTTCAGTCTGGAACCGCGCGACCACTACGGTCGCAGGTTCGAATCCTGCCTCGGGCATGGCTGTGTGTGATGTCCATAGGTTAGTTAGGTTTAAGTAGTTCTAAGTTCTATGGGACTGATGACCTCAGATGTTAAGTCCCATAGTGCTCAGAGCCATTTGAACCCATTTTGAACCAAGCGATATCCTCAACATGCCTGCGTGGAGCCTTTGACATTATCCCCTTGGCCGTTCATAAACCGTATATTGTGAGCAGTGACCTATAACACTACTGTTGGGTACGTCCGAAGTTTTACATCCGACGATTTCTCTCTGTTAAAAATGACATGCCGTGACACTTGACAGATCTCTCACTTTAAAAAAGAACTGCATGAAATACAAATCGAAAGTCTCCACCAGTAACGATCTCCTATGGCACTATGCTATTCTGCGGCAGAGTATGCCTATCCTGTTTGGTATAATTCAGCTCATACAAAACAGGTGAATGTAGCTCTCAACGAAACCTGCAGAATTATAACAGGTTGCTTGAGATCCACTCCAATGGAATGGATGTACCACCTCGGAGGAGTAGCACCACCAGCTGTTCGAAGAGAGATTGCTGCGAACAAGGAAAGAAAGGCAGTGGAACAGGAAATTACTCATCCTCTGTATGGCATGAACCGCATCCGCAACGACTGAAGTCAAGGAAGAGTTTCCTTGGGACATCAAAGGAACTTAGAAGCACTGCTGAAAAATCTAGGTTACAACTGTGGAGGGCTACGACCTGCCTTCCCCCTGGTTGGAAAAGTGCTGTTGAAGCTTTACTTCCAGGCCATGACAGGGAACGGACAACTTGGAAATCCCTGAATAGACTGAGATCCAGAGTTGGAAGATCAAAAGTTAACCTGGCAAAATGAGGATACACTGATCCAAATGATATTCGGTGTGACTGTGAAGAAGAGCAGGCAGTCCGGCACATGCTTCGAGGTCGATTGTATCCAGTATGACCTTCAACAAGCAAAGGATAATGCATTGGAAGTGGCCAAGTTTTGGTCAAAAGTAATTTAAACATAACTGTGTAAAATGTATGTACATATACCTGTATGTTTCTGACACGACAATATTAATAATTGATTTGTTTCTTTCGATAGGCTTTGTTTATATTCTTCCATAGCAAACAAGTGTTTATTAAGCTTTCTTTCTGATTTGGAGGCTTACTCATTATACTATTGTTTCGTTTAGTTTACGAATAACAATGCTTTGTATATGGTAGAGTCTATCTGAACACGCCAGCATTGCTAAAAACTGAGGACTACGCCGTCTTAAGAATCCAATCAAAATCGCGAGGCGAGGCTTGCTGTAGTTTGAGAACACCAGGCTTTAACTCGCCCTTTGGAAACTCTCTCCAAAAGTGAGGTGCGACGTAACTCTGATTGAAAGCGTCATGCATTATCTCGCTTCAGAGAACCACTCACTCACAGAGACCTGAATTTACTTCTCTACGACGTAACGTTAAAGAAGCGGAAATTTTGACGGAAAGCGGTGAAGGCAAGGGAACTTTTATACCCCAAATCCTGCTTGTTCCTAATAATCTACCATTTAGCTTTAAACATGTACAATTCCCGGTGAGCACATTTTACGTCAAGACTCAAAACAAAGCACAAGGCCAGATTCTGCGAGCTCTGGGAGTGGAGTTTAGTGTCATATGCTTTTCGCATGGACAGCTCTACGTTGCTCTCACCAGTGTTAGTGTAGCAACAAACTCTGAGTTCATGCCCCAAATCGTACTACTTCAAATGGTGCGTACAAAGAAGCTCTATAAGTCAAAAACAAAATCCGCTTATAGGAAGTGTTGGGCACATCTATTATATAAATACCCAGATAATGCTAATATACATGCATGAGCATCTTTGGCTCTACGAGTAAACAGTGATGAGCTGTTCAGTCGCCTCTCTGTGGTATGAATCTGTTCATAGCGGTAACGCCGATTACGGTTTTAACAAGAATGTGTACACTCCTTTGCACAGCTTTTATAGATTGACAACGTAATTTATACACGCTGGCGCATGTCTCATAAACAGCATAGAGGCAATTCATTCGTTTATTGTAAATACAGAATGCAGAGTTGTAAATTATTATTATAAAAACAACATACTGAAAATTCAGTAGGTCAGTAACTCACGGGAGATCCTGAAAATGTTCACCGTAAATTTCGACACACAACTCGGCACATCTCATCAACTTCTGGAAACTTTCGCCAATTCATTTGGTGTGATTTCCGCAATCGCATTGCGAACGTTTCTTTTCAGCTCTTCAATTGTAGGATTACTGTAGAGTTTAGCCTTTAAATTACCCCACTAATAAAAATCACAGGTAGACAGATCGGACGATCTGGGAGGCCATAAACTTGCGGAAATTGTACGTTCTCCTCCTAAAGCTTCATGGATGCGAGAATTGAAAATCGTGACGTATGCGCCTTAGCGTACTCTCGTTCTTCCTCCGTTAGCTGCTTTATGTAGGGGTGCAACTGTTCCGTTACATACATTTTAGAGTTCGTGCGCTACTAAAGAAAAGAGGCCTGCTGCACACCAAACGCCTACTTTCAGGTCATTCAGACACACCTCTGAGAGTTCCTTTGGATTGTCTGTAGACGAGTTGAAATAAATATTTGGACCCAGATAACTATCATCTACACTACTAGCCATTAAAATTGCTACACCACGAAGATGACGTGCTACAGACGCGAAATTTAACCGACAGGAAGAAGATGCTGTGATATGCAAATGATTAGCTTTTCAGACCAATCACACAAGATTGGCGCCGGGGGTGATAAATACAACGTGCCGACATGAGGAAAGTTTCCAACCGATTTTTCATACACAAACAGCAGTTGACCGGCGTTGCCTGGTGAAACGTTGTTGTGATGCCTCGTGCAAGGAGGAGAAATGCGTACCATCACGTTTCCGACTTTGATAAAGGTCGGATTGTAGCCTATCGCGATTGCGGTTCATCGTATCGCGACATTGCTGCTCGCGTTGGTCGAGATCCAATGGCTGTTAGCAGAATATGGAATCGGTGGGTTCAGGAGGGTAATACGGAACGCCGTACTGGATCCCAACGGCCTCGCATCACTAGCAGTCGAGATGACAGGCATCTTATCCGCATGGCTGTAGCGGATCGTGCAGCCACGTCTCGATCCCTGAGTCAACAGATGGGGACGTTTGCAAGACAACAACCATCTGCACGAACAGTTCGACGACGTTTGCAGCAGCATGGACTATCAGCTCGGAGACATGGCTGCGGCTACCCTTGACGCTGCATCACAGACAGGAGCGCATGCGACGGTGTACTCAACGACGAACCTGGGTGCACGAATGGCAAAACGACATTTTTTCGGATGAACCCAGGTTCAGCTTACAGTATCATGATGGTCGCATCCGTGTTTGGCGACATCGCGGTGTTCACCGCACATTGGAAGCGTGTATTCGTAATCGCCACACTGGCGTATCACCCGGCGTGATGGTATGGGGAGCCACTGGTTACACGTCTCGGTCACCTCTTGTTAGCATTGTCAGCACTTTGAACAGTGGACGTTACATTTCAGATTCGTTACGACCCGTGGCTCGACCCTTCTGTCGATCCCTGCGAAACCCTACATTTCAGCAGGATAATACACGACCTCATGTTGCACGTCCTGTACGGGCCTTTCTGGATACAGAAAATGTTCGACTGCTGCCCTGGTCAGCACCTTCTCCATATCTCCCACCAATTGAAAACGTCTGGTCAGTGGAGGCCGAGCAACTGGCTCGTCACAATACGCCAGTCACTACTCTTGATGAACTGTGGTATCGTGTTGAAGCTGCATGGGCATCTGTACCTGTACACGCCATCCAAGCTCTGTTTGACTCAATGCCCAGGCGTATGAAGGCCGTTATTACGGCCAGAGGTGGTTGTTCTGGGTAGTGATTTCTCAGGATCTATGCACCCAAATTGCGTGAAAATGTAATCACATGTCGGTTCTAGTATAATATATTTGCCCAATGAATACCCGTTTATCATCTGCATTTATTCTTGGTGCAGCAGTTTTAATGGCCAGTAGTGTACATGTATGATTAACTATTCGCAACAGTGTTGTTGTTATGCGGAATCCGTCGGTTTGCACACTTACATCACTCTTACTTTGCAATCTCGTATTTGCAACAGCTTCAAGATATTCTGCCATGTCGTTTGTTTGATGTTTAGTTCGGAGAAGTCTAGATGATTCCCGTGGACTTCTTACACCATAACCTGGGGCAGGGGGTGGGGGGGGTGGGGGAGGGAAGAGATTTCCACCCCACACCGCCCCCGCCGCTCCAGCCCTCGTCAACCCCCGCCACCCCACCCGTGTCCAGGTGCTCCACGCCGTAGCGTCAATCCAAAATGAAGATAAAATCCACTTACCTCTATTTTAAAATGATGGGAAGTCTGCTAGTTGTCGAAGTATAGGACACTCGTCCTAACTTTAAAACTGAATAGTCACTGATGCAATGAGTATGATTGTCACAAACTCGTCAATGTCGTTCATTGTTAAGGGAGGGGAGGGGGGCGATGGAATAGAAGAGGTTTTCCCCTACATCTTTATTTAAACACTGCTACCCCCATACAGCGCCGCGCTGAAAACCGGTCGAGTCGCGGACTCTGACAAGCGTGAACTCCCACAGCACCTGCTGTGGCGTGTCATGCCAGACAATGTCGCGCGCTGCGCCGGAGACATCCTCTCAGAGCTACAGACCACATCAAACTCAGCACTACTCTCGTTCCCAGCGCTTCACATGACGTGACACGGCCACCTAATTCACAGCTACAGAGGGGCTACTTTCACCTTCAGTAGGTATGTGTCATTCAGTTAGGAATGCAGGAAGGTGCTCGCCAATACTTCTGACATTCCACAGTTGAAGTAGTCCATTGCTTCAGGACTGCTACAAGCCGTGAATGCCTTCAGTGCTCTGCGCCCCTGTCTCTGCTCGCATTCACTTTCAATAGTGCCGTCACCGTGTATTTATCTCGGGCTCTCGGACGTTATCCGGCCAGCATTACATTCCAATAGAGCACGTCACATAGCAGGTGCGTTCTCAATTTTGCAACTGTACAACTGTGTAGGCAAACGTCGGGGCTGCGCACTGAGAAACAGGCCGACACCACAGTGGACACTGCACCGATGTTAGAAGCTGTAGTAATACTTCGTGAAGTTGTGCATGTGGCTACACTTTGAGCGAGACGTTATTTTAGTAACGCTCCAACCAAATTGCAAATCTAGATAGATATTCCGTATTCTATTCGTATGGTGACAGCACGAAACTATATCGAAAATAGTATCAGCATAAGACTCATGTACAGTATTATAGGGTGAGTCACTATTTCCACCTAGAATAACTCCGAAAGTATGATAGTAGCTGTAAAGTTTGTGGGACCAATGTTGCATGGGACACCGGGGGCCGTTATTTGACGGTGGTTTTTTGTTGCTAACTGGGGTTGCGTCAGAGGTATGAAAGTCTATCGAGACGGATCAAATGATGTGTAACAGCAATGTCTTTGAAGGTCGACGAAGATCAAAAAGAGAGAATGGACATCCATTTACAGAAGGTGTTCAAAGTGATGACCGTTGGTATCAATGCAGTGCTGCAATCTTCTTTTCCTGGACTGTGTGGTATTCCTTATCACAACGGCACTTGTCGAAGCATATGCTCTGACAATTCTCTCTCGTATGTCGTGCAAATAGTAAATATGATGGTTTCGCAATACAACACTAATAGGAACGGTAAGACTGGTATCGTCGAATGTATTCCTTCGAAGAACAAGTCGATAGACTTCTCATTCACGGAGAATGCCAACGAAATTCAGTGAGAGCTAGAAACTTATATGTTGAAGATATCCTCAACGTACTCAAGCTACACGCCGTACATTTAAACACCTGTATGATAAATTGAGAACAACTAGATCTTTACCACTTCGGAAACATATGCGGCAAAGGAAAGTTACTAACGAAGAAACGGAAATTGGTACTCTTGCCGCTGTGCTTCGAGATCCTTGTGTCAATTCGTGTCAAATCGCAAGGGAATCTTGCATGAGCCACAGTAGTGTTGTTCGTGTTCTGCATCGCCATAAATATCGTCCTTACCATATCAGTTTCCACCAAGAATTAACTGGTACGGATTGTATGCGTCGCATTGAATTCTGCCGATGGACTCAACTTCAGATGCAGAGGGATGACACATTTATTAATTTGATTTTGTTTACTGACAAGTCTACATTCACGAACCATGGAAATGTTAATTTGCATTACATGCATTATTGGGCAACTGAAAATCCATGTTGGTTGCAGCAAGTTGCACACCAAAAACCGTGATCGGAGAATGTATGGTGTCGGGTTCTGGAGGACAGAGTTATAGGCCCCTATTTCATAGAAGGAAATCTTAATGATAGGAAGTACACCCCATCCCTGCAAGAAACATTGGGTCTGTTATTGGAAGAAATACCTTTAGGAACAAGGAACAGAATGTGGTATCAACACGATGGGTGTCCGGCACATTTTTCGCTGATGGCTTGAAATGAGTTGCAGAGACAATTCCCAAATCGTTTGATTGGACGCGGAGGAGATGTGTCGTGGCCGGCTCGTTCGCCAGACTTGACGCCTCTGGATTTGTTCTTGTGGGGATTCGTAAAACACATTGTAAATAAAGACGCTACGTTCCAACTACACCTGCATATATGCGAGAAAGAACTGTCAGAGCATGTGATTCGTTAAGCGCCGATGTGATAAGGAATACCACTCAATCCATGATAACAAGATTGCAGCACTGCATTGACACCAAAGGTCATCACTTCGAACACCTTCTGTAAATGGATGTTCATGCCACCTTTGTGACCTTGGCTGACCTTCAAAGACGTTACGGTTACACATCATTGGATTCGTCTCGATAGCCGCTATCAGAAAATACGTACCAAATTGTAGCATCCGATTTAAAAAAAAAAAACAAGTTGACCATCATATCTCTGAGGGATCACACCTAGAACAAAAACCCAACGTCATATTATGACCCCCTTTGTCCCATGCAACTTTTGTCCTACAAACTTTTCAGCTCCTATCATACTTTCGGACTTATTCTTGGTGGCAACAACTAGTGACTCACCCTGTATAACGCCATCAAGCGTCCTGAACGAACACAGTGAGTTACCACCCCTCTGTTAAGAACAAAATACTATTTGCTAGAAACTCTCCAAGTCAATTACTAATCCCGCGTGGTACTCCGTATTTACGGAACATACAGCTGCGACAGACATCAGAACGATTCTCATGACACGTAAGAACCTTGAATACATGACAAATCATGACATGCACAGAGGCATATGGCAGTTTTCCCATCGCTTAAGCATCGTTGCTTGAAGAGCTGATATATTTTTACGCAAAGCGTAATGTCACAACGCTGTTAGACACCGAGTGTACTTGGAGGAGGCAGGAGACAAGACAATACGTCTGTGCGTTGTAGGATCGAGCAGGCATGAACGTTTATCAAACAGCGCGTCTTGAGATCACTACACCATCCATCCTGCCTGCTACAGATTCCTGCATAGCGGTCGAAACTGATAAGCTTTTCATATTTTTGGGTCACAGTCATGTAATAATTTTCGAATGCAATTTCCGCTATTTTACTGTACAATTTGTTTTATATTACTATAATGATTTCTGCCTTAAGCCATTATCAAGTACAACAATGATGGATATAATTAGACTTTCTTAAGTGAAGTGATTTCGGTGATTTGGTACTTACCTACACAATAGGACACGCAGTTCAATAGATCTTGACGATGACTTCACTTAACAAAGTCTAATTATACCTAACATTGTGAACATGGTTGTGGCTGAAGGGTGGAAGCATGATAGTGATATAAAATAAAGAAATTGTACAGCCAAACGACGGAAATTCAATTCAAGCAGCCGAAGTTGTTATCTCACGTGTGCGTATTAGGGTAGGAATATTTACGTATACATATTTAAGGAGCTTTAGGGGGCGTCATCAGACTGCAACATCCATCGCTGTGTTGGCGCGAGGCCACCACGATCGTGTGTTGAGCGATTTCGGCCGTAGCAGAGCTGACTTGGGGTGATTGCCTCTGCCGGCTATACTTCCGTTAATGCATGACACACCGGTAAGCGTCAGATATTTCTGCACCATCCAACGAACGAAACGCGCACCGTAATCACATTTTAGTGCAGTGGCTATAGTTCCGTGAAAGCTGTAGGGCAGACAACTGTTATGATCCCAGCAGCGTGTCCCTGATTTCGTTTGATTCCTGTTGTCATGCACTCTACAACTGATCGTACCTGTACCCAAATTGCTATTTTTTTCTTTTCAGAACGTGTCAGAAACCTTCCAGCAGACCTGTTTCCATCCAATTTTCCATACTTTACATGGTCAAAGAACGATTCAGGTTAACCATTATTTAGGAAACTAATTGTAAAACCAATGCAATTAATCCGAAATCCTTAACAGAAATAGACCTGTAGCGGAAAGCAGCGTTTAACATAAGAACTTAAACAGTATGCTGTAGTAACGTCGTGAACAGAAC
Organism: Schistocerca serialis cubense; assembly: GCF_023864345.2. NCBI lineage: Eukaryota > Metazoa > Arthropoda > Insecta > Orthoptera > Acrididae > Schistocerca > Schistocerca serialis. The sequence goes on from NC_064639.1 coordinate 1,015,040,200, forward strand.
ACTAGATCACCACAATATCTCTCACATGCGCAGAATAACTGTCAACAAAAAGGGTAGAGAAAAGTATGCGCATATCTGGCAGAACCTCACCAAAACTATCTACATATACATCTACATGGACACTGCAAATCACACTTAAGTGCCTGGCTCTCACAGCGTGAGGAAACAACAAACACCTATACCTTTCCGTGCGAGCTCTGATTTACCTTGTTTTATTATGACGATCGCTTCTCACTACGTAGGGTGGCGTCAGCAACGTATTTTCGCATTCGGAGTGGAAATTTGGTGACTGAAACTTCTTGAGAAGATTCCGCCAGTAACGAAAAACTCCTTTGTTCTAATTATGTCCACCTCAAAGCCTGTATCATGTCGCTGACACTCTCTCCCCTATTTCTAGATAATACCAAACTTGCTGCTCTTCTTTGAACTTTCTCGATGTACTCCGTCAATCCTATACGGCAAGGATCCCACAGCGCGCAGCAGTACTTCAAAAGAGGACAGACAAGCGTAGTGTAGGCGGTCTCTTCAGTAGATCTGATGCATTTTCTAAGTGTTCTGCCAATAACACGCAGTCATCGGCTAGCGTTCCCCACAACATTTTCTATGTGTTCTTTCCAGTTTAAGTTGTTCGTAATAGTAGTTCCTAGATATTTAGCTGAATTTACGGCCTTTATATGTGACTGATTTTTCGTATAACCGAAGTTTAACTGGTTCCTTTTGACACTCATGTGGGTGACCTAAGACTTTTCATTAGTTAGGATCAATTTTCAATTTTCACACCGTACAGATATCTTTCCCAAATCGTTTTGCAATTTTTTTTTATCTTCTGAGGACCTTACTAGACGATAAACGACAGCATCATCTGCAAACAACCTAAGACGGCCGCTCAGATTGTCTCTTAAATCATTTATATACCTAAGGAACAGTAAAGGGCCTATAACGCTACCTTGGGGAATGCAACTTATCTTTTAGTCGATGACTTTCCGTTAGTTACCACGAACTGTGACCTCTCTGACAAGAAATTACGAATCCAGTCACATATGTTCCATAAACACGTAATTTGACTGGAAGCCGCTTGTGTGGTACAAAGTCAAAAGCCTTCTGGAAATTTAGAAACACGGAATCAATTTGAAATCCCTTGTCAATAGCACTCAACACTTTGTGTGATTAAAGAGCTAGTCGTGTATAATAGTCTAACCAGTACATTGTAAATATACATCTCATGATGTATAGTACTTAAACAAAACTGTCAATTTGTACAGTTCAGCTGCAACCTTCAAATTGCTGTCGATTTTTAACGATGTGCAATTGAAGACTGAAAATGTATTACACCATATTAAGATGGGCAAAAGCCCGAAATCCTTATTGCCATGAAAGAAAATGACTGATTGCTGTATTTCTAAAAATACAAGGGGCTTTGAATAAGTAATACAACACTTTTTTCCGAAAGCAAGTTAGTGTTATTCAGGACTCCAATACACCGTATTATTCTCCATTAGTTTTACTACAAAACACTACTTTTTAACATAATCTCCTTTCAATACGACCGCCTTACGCCACCTTACGCTGGGTTCTGGGGGGGGGGGGGGGGGAGGCGGGGAGGGGGGGGCGCTGTATGCTTGCATGGCAGCACTCCACCAGTCCACGTCGAGGACAACGTTGTGCTACATCAATAATTTCTCCATCATCCACGCACTGCTTTCCGCGGAGTGCATCTTTCATTGGGCCAAACAGGGACGTCTGAAGGTGCGATATCCAGACTGTAGGGTGGATGAGGAAGAACAGTCCAGTGAAGCTTTGTGAACTCCACTCTGGCGCGCAGACTTGTGCGAGGCCTTGCGTTGTCATTGAGAGAGAGAAGTTCGTTTGAATTTTTGTGGCAACTTTTCCGAGTTAATGATGATTGTCCTGTGACTAGGGCCTCCCGTCGGGTAGACCGTTGGCCGGGTGCAAGTCTTTCGATTTGACGCCACTTCGGCGACTTGCGCGTCGCTGGGGATGAAATGACGATGATTGGGACAACACAACACCCAGTCCCTGAGCGGAGAAAATCTCCGACCCAGCCGGGAATGGAACCGGGGCCCTTAGGATTGACATTCTGTCACGGTGACCACTCAGCTACCGCGGCCGGACATTTCCGAGTTGATAATTGCACAATGAAGGTGAAGTAGAATAACCCCTTCAGAGTTCCAGAAGTTCGTTGCCATGACTCTAGTGGCTGAGGGTGCGGCTCTGAAGCTTTTCTACGAAGGAAGAGTGGTGAGACGCCACTCCATGGAATGCCGTTTTTTTCGGTTCGAACTAATGGACCCATGTTTCATGATCTATGTCGATATTCAACAAAAAATTGTCAAGATCAGCCTTGTAACTCGGAAGCAATTCCACACAGGCGCTTTTTATGGTCTTTTGTTAGACCACGAGAAACCCATCGGGCACATACCTTTGAGTACCCCAACTGGTGGATGAGTGTTTCAGCACTAACGACATAGACCTCCAGTTGTTTAGCGAGGTGTTTGATTGTGATCCATCGATCACCTCGAATGAGTGTGTCTCACGTTTCTGCATTACTGGAGCCCCACCTGTGTTTGACCGGCCGGCACGGTGGCGATGGACAAGTTTGAGCGACCTTCTTGCCATGTTGACGGACGCCTCGCCCAACGACTCACTGTGCTTTTGATCACTGCTAGGTCTCCGTAGACCTTCTGTAAGCCCCTGTTAATATATTAGAAGCTCTGGTTTTCCGCCAAAAGAAACGTAATGACACCTCTCTGCTTGGAACGCATCTCCGTTACAGACGTCATTTTCAAGGCTACTTATAGCGCGGCCACCGACAGGAACGTCATAAAACTACAGGGGCTGAAGTGGAAATTCCACAATGTCCTGCAACATATTCTGAATTTTTTCAACCAAAATTGGCCGAAAAAGCACTGTGTTGCATCACTTATTGAACTGCCCTCATAAACTACTGGGAATCAAAATCTACACCAAGAAGAAATGCAGATGAGAAACGGGTATTCATTCCACAAATATATTACACTAGAACTCACATATGATTACATTTTCACGCAATTTGGGTGCATAGAATCTGAGAAATCAGTACCCAGAACAACCAACTATGGCCGTAATAACGGCCAAGGCATTGAGTCAAACGGAGCTTGGATGGCGTGTACACGTATAGCTGCCCATGGAGCTTCAACACGATACCACAGTTCATCAAGAGTAGTGACTGGCGTATTGTGACTAGCCAGTTGCTCGGCCACCATTGACCAGACGTTTTCAGTTGGTGAAAGATCTGGAGAATGTGCTGGCCAGGGCAGCAGTCGAACATTTTCTGTATCCAGAAACGCCCGTACAGGACCTGCAACATGCGGTCGTGCATTATCCTGCTGAAATATAGGGTTTCGCAGGGATCGGATGAAGGGTAGAACCACGGGTCGTAACACATCTGAAACGTAACGTCCACTGTTCAAAGTGCCGTCAATGCGAACAAGAGGTGACCGAGACGTGTAACCAATGGCACCCCATACCATCACACCGGGTGATAAGCCAGTATGGCGATGACGAATACACGCTTCCAATGTGCGTCCACCGCGGTGTCGCCAAACACGGATGCGACCATCATGATCTGCAAACAGAACCTGGATCCATCCGAAAAAATGACGTTTTGCCATTCGTGCAACAAGATTCGTCGTTGAGTACACCATCGCAGGCGCTCCTGTCTGTGAGGCAGCGTCAAGGGTAACCGCAGCCATGTCTCCGAGCTGATAGTCCATGCTGCTGCAAACGTCGTCGAACTGTTCGTGCAGATGGTTGATATCTTGCAAACGTCCCAATCTGTTGACTCAGGGATCCAGACGTAGCTGCACGATCCGTTACAGCCATGCGGATAAGATGCCTGTCATCTCGACTGCTAGTGATGCGAGGCCGTTGGGATCCAGCACGGCGTTCCGTATTACCGCCCTGAACCCACCGATTCCATATTTTGCTAACAGTCATTGGATCTCGACCAACGCGAGCAGTAATGTCGCGATACGATGAACCGCAATCGCGATAGGCTACAATCCGACCTTCATCAAAGTCGGAAACGTGATGGTACGCATTTCTCCTCCTTACACGAGGCATCACAACAACGTTTCACCAGGCAACGCCGGTCAACTGCTGTTTGTGTATGAGAAATCGGTTGGAAACTTTCCTCATGTCAGCACGTTGTAGGTGTCGCCAACGGCGCCAACCTTGTGTGAATGCTCTGAAAAGCTAATCATTTGCGAATCACAGTCTCTTCTTCCAGTCGGTTAAATTTCGCGTCTGGAGCACGTCATCTTCGTGGTGTAGCGTTTTTAATGGCCAGTAGTGTAACAAAGACGGTAAGGCGTAGAGAGCTCTAGGGTATGCGTTTACTACACAATGAATGGTGAATATCATTTGGCCTGATCACTGTATATCGGCTGGTAGCTTGCCCATGTGGTGCTCTCGGTGTTCCTCTAGGTCGCCGCAGCCGCTGAGGTGGCCGAAGTTCGCCGCCCTCGCCACTCGCCTCTCTGCCTGGCTGGCAGCTGCGGGCCACGTGATCCGGAAGGCCGATGCGGGGGCAGGCGGGCACAGCCGGAGGCTTTTGTGCCGCGCGCAGCTGCGGCAGGGGCGGGGATTACCCGGCTCCTCGTGGAGTGTCACAACAGACGCGTGTTGGCCGCCGTCAATCACCTCTACGTCTTATAAAGCTCACCTCATACGCCGTTGTGGGCTCCCAGAGGCTTGCGGAATGATACCCCTGCGGCTTCCAAGCCGCACCCCTTTCACTAGACCCCCATCCTCCATTATGGTCCTCACGAAACGATTCTGGTTACTTATAAATACGTTTGTATGGGTATATAGCACAGTCAGAAGCGTATAACGCAGTATATATCACATCGTTGGGCAGATGCTTTTATTACGCGCACGGCTTACCAACTGAGGTTAGGAAGTATCAGTGATATCCTCGCTTTAGGTATCCAAGATATATTACTGACAAAAATTGAAAACACATTTAAATCACATTAAATTAGAGCATATTTTTCTACCAACAGCCTATCGGTGTGGCCGAGCGGTTCTAGGATCTTCAGTCTGGAACCGCGCGACCGCTACGGTCGTAGGTTCGAATCCTGCCTCGGGCGTGGATGTATGTGTTGTCCTTAGGTTAGTTAGGTTTAAGTAGTTCTAAGTTCTAGGGGACTCTGAGCCCTTTGAACCATCTACCAACAGTCAGTTAAGCTAAAGGTTATCCCACAATACTGAAAACAATACTAATATTTTGTAAGTAGGCTGTTTAGGTTTTTATGTTGCTAACGCCACGTAGTGCTCTGTATTAAAATCGCTAACTGCGCTGTGTGCAATCTGTGGCTGGTTGCACTCAGTGTTGGTATATCGCTTGTGTAATTCAAATGGCTCTGAGCACTATGGGACTTAACTTCTGAGGTCATCAGTCCCCTAGAACTTAGAACTACTTACATTTAACTAACCTAAGAACGTCACACACATCCATGCCCGAGGCAGGATTCGAACCTGCGACCGTAGAGGTCGCGCGATTTCAGACTGGACCGCCTAGAACCGCTCGGCCATCTCGGCCGGTGCTTGTGTAGTGTTGAGCAGTTGGATGTGAACAGCGCATAGCGTTGTGCAGTTGGAGGTGAGCCGCCAGCAGTGGTGGATGTGGGGAGAGAGAGCCACAGTTTTAAGCGGACGATCTGGACGTGTGTCCGTCAAAAAAAGGAAATTTGTTCAATTTGATGTCACAAAATTATATATATAATGACTTCTGAACGCTATTAAGGGAAATACATTGTTTGTTCTCTATTAAAACCTTTCATTTGCTAACTACACTCCTGGAAATTGAAATAAGAACACCGTGAATTCATTGTCCCAGGAAGGGGAAACTTTATTGACACATTCCTGGGGTCAGATACATCACATGATCACACTGACAGAACCACAGGCACATAGACACAGGCAACAGAGCATGCACAATGTCGGCACTAGTACAGTGTATATCCACCTTTCGCAGCAATGCAGGCTGCTATTCTCCCATGGAGACGATCGTAGAGATGCTGGATGTAGTCCTGTGGAACGGCTTGCCATGCCATTTCCACCTGGCGCCTCAGTTGGACCAGCGTTCGTGCTGGACGTGCAGACCGCGTGAGACGACGCTTCATCCAGTCCCAAACATGCTCAATGGGGGACAGATCCCGAGACCTTGCTGGCCAGGGTAGTTAACTTACACCTTCTAGAGCACGTTGGGTGGCAAGGGATACATGCGGACGTGCATTGTCCTGTTGGAACAGCAAGTTCCCTTGCCGGTCTAGGAATGGTAGAACGATGGGTTCGATGACGGTTTGGATGTACCGTGCACTATTCAGTGTCCTCTCGACGATCACCAGTGGTGTACGGCCAGTGTAGGAGATCGCTCCCCACACCATGATGCCGGGTGTTGGCCCTGTGTGCCTCGGTCGTATGCAGTCCTGATTGTGTCGCTCACCTGTACGGCGCCAAACACGCATACGACCATCATTGGCACCAAGGCAGAAGCGACTCTCATCGCTGAAGACGACACGTCTCCATTCGTCCCTCCATTCACGCGACACCACTGGAGGCGGGCTGCACGATGTTGGGGCGTCAGCGGAAGACGGCCTAACGGTGTGCGAGACCGTAGCCCAGCTTCATGGAGACGGTTGCGAATGGTCCTCGCCGATACCCCAGGAGCAACAGTGTCCCTAATTTGCTGGGAAGTGGCGGTGCGGTCCCCTACGGCACTGCGTAGGATCCTACGGTCTTGGCGTGCATCCGTGCGTCGCTGCGGTCCGGTCCCAGGTCGACGGGCACGTGCACCTTCCGCTGACCACTGGCGACAACATTGATGTACTGTGGAGACCTCACGCCCCACGTGTTGAGCAGTTCGGCGGTACGTCCACCCGGCCTCCCGCATGCCCACTATACGCCCTCGCTCAAAGTCCGTCAACTGCACATACAGTTCACGTCCACGCTGTCGCGGCATGCTACCAGTGTTAAAGACTGCGATGGAGCTCCGTATGCCACGACAAACTGGCTGACACTGACGGCGGCGGTGCACAAATGCTGCGCAGCTAGCGCCATTCGACGGCCAACACCGCGGTTCCTGGTGTGTCCGCTGTGCCGTGCGTGTGATCATTGCTTGTACAGCCCTCTCGCAGTGTCCGGAGCAAGTATGGTGGGTCTGACACACCCGTGTCAATGTGTTCTTTTTTCCATTTCCAGAAGTGTATACCTATCAGCAGTTAGTACCTTCAGTAGTTAGAATCTTTTATTTAGTTGGCAGTATTGGCGCTCGCTGTATTCCAGCAGTTCGAGTAACGAAGATTTTTGTGAGGTAAGTGATTCAAGTGAACTCATGAAAGGTGTAGGTTATTGTTAGTCAGGGCCACTTTTTAGTAGGGATTATTGAAAGTCAGATTGCGTTGCGATAAAAAAAAAGGATAAACAGTAACCTAAAATTACAGAAACCTATAAGAGGGACCTGTATGAAGAACTTCCGATTCTCATACACAGCAAGTAGATTGGACAACAAGTAGTAACGAAAAAAATCTAATCCAAGTCTATTTCTTTCAAACTTGTGTGAATGCTCTGAAAAGCTAATCATTTGCATATCACAGCATCTTCTTTCTGTCGGTTAAATTTCGCGTCTGGAGCACGTCATCTTCGTGGTGTAGCAATTTTAATGGCCAGTAGTGTAAAATTGTAATCCTTTGTGTTTCTGTACATGTACATCACATCTACCGAAATCCATCCCATCCGAATAATACCTTTGACAGCATGCCGTTATTTATTATTATTAGTGTTTCGCCCTTAAAGAGTGCAGTTTGACTAAACTACGTGGCCAATTCCTTTTGCTGCCTTCCTTGCTGCCCAAACTTCCCTCATTCGCTCGCTGCGTTTCTGTTTCCGGTCCTCTGTCTATGCTTCTTGTCGGCTTCGTTTCTTCGGCTTCATCTTGACTGCCTTTTTGGTTGCTCACATTTCTTTTATCTTCCGTCCGTGATCTTGCTTGCGTTCTTCGGTCCATTTTACGCCTGTTCGTTTGTTACAGTGTATCTCATGTAGTTTACTTTTCCAAATGATGTTTCTGAGCTGGCCGGAGTGGCCGAGTGGTCCTAGGCGCTTCAGTCTGGAACCGTGCGACCACTACGGCCGCAGGTTCGAACCCTGCCCCGGGCATGGATGTGTGTGATGTCCTTAGGTTAGTTAGGTCTAAGTAGTTCTAAGTACTAGGGGACTGATGACCTCCGAAGTTAAGTCCCATAGTGCTCAGAGACATTTTGATTTGATGTTTCTGAATTTTATTATGTCGTTTATTGTGTCTGCTGTGATGTTCAGTTGGTTCAGGTCGTTTTTTACCTCTGCCACCCATTTGTTGTTTATAGTGGTTACCCAGTCAAAGATGTGTTCGGTCAGTCTGTGTGATGGCATTCTGTACAGGTGTCCACAGAATTGTAGTCTGCGTTTTCTAATCTTTTCTGTGATTGTCTCCGTATGTTTGTATAGTTCCTCTGTTCTTGATCCATATTCCATTGTTGTTACTTGCGCCAAATATTGTCCTAAGTATTTTCCGTTCTACTTTTTCTAGTAGTCTGATACGTGTATCCCCTAGGATTAGTGTGGTCTCTGCTGCCTATAGCGCCTCGGAGTGCACCACCGTGTCGTAGTGGCGTGATTTGGCTTTTTGTGAGCTAGACTTCTTGTTGTAATGATTCCACACTACTTTGTATGCCTTGTCCAGATTAGTTTTTCTTTCTTCGTTTAAGTCTCTGTTATGTCCGCTCATTTGTAGTGCCGTTACTTATTTATTTATTTTCATTAAACGACAGTGTTAAATTGCCTTGAATACCTTCTGAAAGTGAAGGAACACGTTATCGGTTAGAACGTCTTTACTGAAATTTCATGAACGAACAGAGCTTCAGTCAGTAGCAGGTCACTGTGTGCAGTGAATCGAAGCCATTGCTATCTCTTTCCCCCTAAATTCCTTGCAGACGCGGACGAAGCGTTGGGTTCATGAATGCAATCCAAATGACCACATCTCTGTATACCAGGCCGGATGATATTAAAAACTGTAATACTTCTGGTCATGACTGTTCACATTTTGTCATTAAATCAATATAAAGCGTGCATATTGCCCCATGCGGACGTAGAGCCTTCCTCTGATGCTCTCTTAACGGCAGACGTCAAGCGGTGTCTCCATATGTGCGCTGCGCAGGATTGCAGCAGCTGTGGGCACAATCCTGGCCTAAAGTGTCCGCTTCGTGTAGCGAGCATTGACCCTGCTCCGTTCTTCCGCTGCCTCCCCCCCACCTCACCCCAGCATCACCCACTCCGGTGACCGCTGAACACACAAACAGGCGTGGTTCCGTCCCAAGCCAGGTAGCAACCTTTATGCTGAGGGCTTTTAGCCACACCAAACCAGAAAATGGGATTTGTTTACTGCTACCTATTCAGTAACAAGATTATTCGCATCGAAAGCGGATCTGGCGCACAGGATTGTTTGGCACAAGTACGACGTAAATAACACTACGGTGTCGGCTTCTTTGTGCTGCTCTGAGCGCTGATTAATTTACTTTATGGGTCCGGTGGTTTCGGGGAATATCAAACAGGTGGTCCAGGAATAGAACAGATATTGCTAGCGCTACGCCCATTCTCTTCCACAGTGTATATGACCAGCGATTTTTACGACGTTTACATATATTCATGTGTATTTCTGCGTGTACTAGATGCGCATATTACAAGAACTCAACTGATAGGTCGCATTTAAACATTTCGCCTAACGTAATATTTACTGTAGGACACTGCACATGCCATTGCTCACAAGCATCAGGAAGTATACCGCTAATTCCAAACATTCGTCTGCTGGAATTTCAATTATATTTCTGTAGAATGTCACATACTGAATCAAATTTCTTATGAATTAAAGAAAACAGGAGGGTGAGTGGTCGTGCTCATCTCCAGAAACTGAAGAGGGTAGTGAGGGCAGCACAGCCCGGATCCTATTGACACCGATGTGGAAATATTAGAAAAATATTATCAAAGTAATGAAGTTACGGTTTCTGAGTTTTTCTTTACGTCAGATTTCTCACACTCACCAGTATCAATCAAGTCTCTGACTTATTATACTTACTTTACGAAATTTGTAACTGGAGTAAGGATTTCGTAGTAGGTAGGATGCAGCAAACAATCTTTGATGGCGTGATATCGACAGTTCTGTAAGTAACATCGGGCGTGCGAGGAGAAGTGTGCTGGGGCCCTTGCTCTTCATGTTGCGTACTGCTGAACTGGTACACAATATTAATGCACATTTTGTAGATTACGCAGTTTTCGAAAAAGTGTGACTTGCTTTAAACGTTCATAAACGTTTAAACGTCCATTTTACAAACTGCATCCAGTGACTAAAACATAAATCAGTCATAACTAAAATCAATCCACCTGAAAGTAACAGTTTGCAGGGGTATAAAATGAGGTGATCAAATAGGAGCAATCGCAAGTAAAGAAGGTAGAAGACTTCGGTTTATTCGTAGCGTACTGGGAGAATGCAACCAGTTTACGAAGTAGATACTTAACAAAACACTCATGCGACCAATCCTAGAATATTGGGCAAGTAAATAGCATCCATACCACATAGGACTAAGAAAGGATGTTGAACGTATACAAGAAAAGGGCAGCACGAACTTTTATGGGCGTGTTTCATTGTATGGAGAGCATCAAGTGAAAGATATCTTTAAGATAGATGCCAACTATCTCTCAGAAATCTACTTACAAAATGTCAAGAACCGGCATTAAGTGAAGAATCTAGAAATGTACTACAGTCTGCCGTGCTGCACGTGACCGCAGGGGTAGGAAATAACTGCGAGCGTAGAAGCATTTAATCCTTTTCACTTGCGTTCCGTACCTAATAAATGGAACATGAAGGGGCCCAAGTATAACTGGTGAAGTAGGAAGTGATCTTTTCATACACTTCGGTTGTTTGCAGAATATTGGTGGAGTAGCGGGATAGGGTTTTAGAGTTATTGAACGACAAGGAATTTTGTTTAATGGGGCTTAGCTTACCTTGGCTTGGCAAAGTGAAGTTCAAATGGCTCTGAGCACTATGGGACTTAACATCTATGGTCATCAGCCCCCTAGACTTAGAACTACTTAAACCTAACTAACCTAAGGACATCACACACATCCATGCCCGAGGAAGGATTCGAACCTGCGACCGTAGCAGCAGCGCGGTTCCAGACTGAAGCGCGTAGAACCGCTAGGCCACAATGGCCGGCGCGAAGTGAGGATTAGACCATTTACGACAGCCATGGGGACATTTAAGCATTCTTCTCTTTCTCCATGTTTGGACGGAACGGGATGAATTACTAATATAGTGGTGTGCAAAACTTAAGAACGAAAGTAACTTTCGCATGTTGTCTCACTGCCAACTAACAGGTTGTTGATGTTGTTGTTGTGATCTTCAGTCGAAACAATGGTTTGATGCAGCTCTCCACACTACTCTATCCTGTGGCAGCCTCTTTATCTCCGAATAACCTACATCCTCTTTGTGTCTACTCGTGCTTTCCCTCTACAATTTTTACGCTCTCTCTTCCCTCCAATTCCAGATTGGTGATGCCTTGATGTTTCAGAACGTGTCGTATCAACCTACGTCATCTTTTAGTCAAGTTGTGCCACAAATTACTTTTCTACGCAATTCTGTTCAGTACTTCCTCATTAATTAGTAAACTTGTTTTGCTTTTGTTAATGTTCATCTTATATACTGCGTGCAACACACTGCCCATTTCATTCGACTGCTCTTCGAAGTCCTTTGCTGTCTCTGACTTAACTACAATGTCGTCGGCAAACCTCAAAAGTTTTTATTGCTTCTCCCTGAACTTCAATTAGTTCTCCAATTCTTTTTTTTTTTTTTTTGTATCCTTTACTACTTGTTCAAAGTGCAGATTGAATAAATTCGGGATAGGCTACAACTCTCTCTCACTCCCTACTCAACCACTACTTCCTTTTCATACCCCTCTACTCTTATAACTGCCGTCTGTTTTTCTGTACTAGTAGTAAATAGCCTTTTTCTCCCCGTATTTTGCCCCTGCTACGTCCAGAATTTCTAAGAGGTATTCCAATCAACATTGTCAAAAGCTTCCTCTAAGTCTATAAATCCCACAATTGTAAGTTTGACTTTTCTGAAGCTGTCTTCTAAGATAAATCGTAGCATCAGTATCACATCCCGTGTTCCTATTTTTCTCCCGAATCCAAACTTATCTCCGCCCATGTCGGCTTCTTCTAGGTTTTCAATTCTTCTGCAAAGTACGAGTGTTAGTATTTTGCAAGCAGGACTTATTAGACTTATATTTCGGTAATATTCATACCTGTCAGTATATGTTTTCTTACATTCTTCTTCTTCTCTGGTGACATGTCGCCTGTATCATACATCTTGCTTCCACGTGGAATAGTTTTGTTACGGCTGGCTCTTCGAATGATAACAGCAGTTCCGACTGAATGTCATGTACTCCATGGGCCTAACATATTTCGATGAAATTTTGACCGTACATGGAATGAACTGCTACAGTACAGTAAGAAAAGTAATAAAATAAATAGGCAGAGAGACTAACAGGAATTGCACTTCTATTCTAACAGATGCTCCCGTGAACATCACAAATGCTTGGACATGTTTCTTAATATGGAGTGTGATCACCACGGGCAGCATAGCATGCTCCGCAACGTGCTCTCATGATGGCCCCATGGTTGGTAAGGAGATCTTCTGGTAGGCGGTATCATTCCCCAAACAGCGCGGTTGACAACTGGTGGATCGTAGTTTTTACATGTTGACGAGCAGCAGTAAGTTTTGTTGACGCACACTTGCTCGACGAGATTTAAATCGGTTGAACAGGTAGCCAGAGAATTCGCTGGATATTCTCTCGTTCCAAAGGCTCTTTCACATGCGCAGTTCGACGCGGACTCGCACTGTCATTGAGGTCAGGGCCGAATGCATCACTGAAAAGACGCGCGTGGGCAGATTAGTAGGGTCACAGTAATGTTGACTGATGAGCGTACCTTATACAAAGGTTTGGAGGTCAGTACGCCAATGCAACATCATGTCTCCCAACACCATAACACCTGGACTGCCAAAGTGATCATATTCGACAATGTTCCTGGCTGCAGTACGAGTTCCCACTTCTCGCCACTCGAGGGTACGTCCAGAATCACTTCTCACTCAAACTATTCTCTTCCGAGAACAGCACGCGACCCCACACTTTGTTGGTGTTCTTGGTACCATCCCAAACGGTGCTGCCGATGTGCGGGTGTCAAACGATCATAATGTACTGTCGTCGGCGAGACCACCCCCACGCTGTCGCCGTGTCACTGTGGAGTGTGAGATGCGCGTCTCGCAGTCCTGTTAAATGTGAGTTTGAACTGCACCAACTTTTGGACGTGGGCCCCTTCTCGCCTATTGCGCAATATAGCAGGCGTCAGACTGCTGCAGTTGATCGTGGTCGAACATCCCATCTCCTTCGGACAGCAGTGTCCCACGCACATGAAACAATGCAGTGTACAATACCAAACTCCTGGGCTACACTTGTTACACTTCGTTCTTCTTCCAGCTTGTCAATGATTATCCTCCGGGTGAAGTCATCCAGATGTTGCCTCCGGTCCATGATGTAATGAAGAACACCACCACAAAGTACCGTGACGGTTCACTGGGTAACACAGACCATGTTCTCCCGGAATGCCGAACATTTGCCACGCCGGACATTTGCCACACTTGCCCCTTCGCCAGGTAGCTTGAGTAGCGATCCCTCACGTAAGGGACGCCCTTCCTCGTACTTCTTCTGAACGCTTTCAAACCGCCGTCTCCACATCTTACTCGATACAACCAGTACGTAAGGGACCTTCTTCTTCGACATCTTGGCGAAATACATAGCTTCTTTTCCTAAATCGAAATATTTATAACTTTTCGGAAACTAAAGCAATATCGACGATTATGTCAGTATGTAATTAGTTCTGCCAAGTAGAAATATAAATCCCTCTGTCTGTAGGGTAGCTTCCTTTCACGCTTACTGTTTGCGATAGAAACATTCCATCGGCATGGGAGCAACAAGAAAGGAACGATGTAAAGAAAATGCGAATGTAAGCTAATCATTTCTTTTTTTATCACTGCATTTGTGCCTACTTTAATTACTACAACTGCATGCCCAAAAGACAATAAGGAAAGAAGAAATGGGAATGTGAATGTTTGAAATAAGGACAACATACTCCATATTAATTTACTCTCTAAAATCCGATATCCCTTGCGGCGAAACATTAGTTAGTAAAATGTAGCGGGACAATGTTCAAAACGTGACTAAAAATGCGTTCACTAAATAGAGATAAGAACATCTATGATTGACGTGTCATCTGAAGTCGAGGTACAACTTTAAAACATTAGAAATAAGGAAATTAAGTAATGCAGAATGCTATGCTTGTAACGAACGTTGCTGTTCTACATTGTTTAGCTCTGGTATTTACAGGGTCACAGAGAAAGCATCCTAGGTTTTGGGGGTAAAGCCGTAATTGTAATTATCTACACTACAACAGAGACAAGAAGCACAACTTAAGGAAAAATAATGTTATGTGTGTTTCAGCTCACAAGCGACATTGAAGCAGATAGTTCCTGTGACTTAGTATGGGCAGAGGTTATATTCAAAAACCGGAATAAATTAATAACTGGCTCCTTTTACCGACCCCCGGTCTCAGATGAAACATCTGCTGAACAGTTCAACGAAAACTTGAATCTCATCAGCAATAGGTACGCTACTCATACAATTATAGTTGGCAGTGACTTCAATCTACCTTCCGTACGTTGACAAAAATACAGTTTCAGACCCTATTGTAGATAGAAAACAACTTCCGTAATTGTTCTAAATGCTTTTTTTAAAATCATTTTGAATAATTAGTTCACGAGGCCATTGAAATTGTAAATGGTTACGAAAACACAATTGACCTCTTAGCCACAAATAATCCTTAGCATCACGACTGATACAGGGATTAGTGAACACACAGTCGAGCGAGGCTCAATTCCGTAACAAAGAAATTCACCAAAACTAAACGCGAAATATCTCTATTCATAAAAGCAGCTAAAAATTCAGTTGAGTTCTTTCTAAGAGACAGTCTCCAATCCTTCCAAACTATGTAAGTGAAGACCATATGTGGCTTAAGTTCAAAGAAATATTATCAACAGCACTCGAGAGATTCATACCAAATAAATTAATAAGAGATGGAACTGATCCCCCATGGTACACAAAACACGACAGAAAGCCGCTGCAGGACCACCGAAAAAGGCACATACAATTTAGACGAACGCAAAAAGATTGGCAAAGTTTCGCTGAGGCTAAAAATTTGGTGCAGATTTCAATTCGAAATGCATTTAATAGTTACCACAACGAAACTGTCTCTAAAAATGTGGCAGAAAATCCAAAGAGATTGTGGTCCTATGTTAAGGAAACCCGAGGAAAGGCTCAGTAAGTACCTTTACTGCGCGACAGCGATGATGAGGAGTAGGGGGAGACAAGGGACCCAACCCTTCGGATCAGGTAAAATTTGGCAAATGTCCGGCGTGGCAGGTGTCCACACACCGTTCTTCTGTTCCTTCAACTGCCTCGTGTTGCTAGGCCAGCCCCATTTGACGCCACAGTCACGATAACGGCATCTGACGTCCAGTTCTCTGTGCCCGACTGGGAGACTTCTAGTAACGTTATCATGCACTTTCATTCATTTTTGCCGATTAGTTAATGTGTTATGGAACTTTATCTGTGTCGTCTGTAAGTTCTGCAGAGCAGTGTAATCAGGTTATAGTATTTTGCAGGGTGTGAATGTTGATGTAGGAAAGGGCTTCACAGAGCAGCACGGAACTGGGCACTGTGGGACGTGGCTAGGCTCCCTGTGTGCTGTGAGTCTGTCGGCCAGTGTTGCAACAGGTCTGTGTGTAGCAGCGTGGCAGGCAGGGAACGGAAAGCAGCCCCCTCCGTATTGTGAGCCGGCCGCTCCCTTGTTACCGCGACGTTACCTGAGCTGCGCCCCCTGGGGCGGCGGCCCGCCGTCGCTGTCATCGCAGGCGTAAGCTCGGGGAACATCTTCATCCGATCCAGGCTTTTAGCCAGCTTCTCTGCGCCACATGTCACGTGGAACCTGCTCAACTTTGTGACGTCAAAGTGCCTTCAGACTGGGTGTCAGTGGACAGTCACGTCACGAGGCGGCAGCGTACTGTCAAACGCCTATTCGTAAGCAGAGAGGCAAGAACACCAAGTATCCAACTCTTCTGGTATCCCCAGTTGCGTACTGATACTGAAACAAAATCATATATCTGTTCAGACAGCGTCAAATAAGAGACAAAAGTCGAGCTTTCGAAGGTAATCTCCATTTTCTTCGTCAACAGACGTTTGGCGGGAGCGATGTCTGCTTGTGGCCCCTTTTAGCTTGCCATTGTCGCAAGCCCCCGCTTGGAATCCTACTGGCGGTGCGACGTCACGTCGAGGACGAGATTCGCATGAGCAAATGCAAGAAAATGACGCCGTGGAAGTATGTCCTCCCCGCGGGCCGCGAATGAGGGATAAAAGGGGAATAGAGATCACTCCCAGCATCAAATGGTTCAAATGGCTCTGAGCACTATGGGACTTAATATCTAAGGTCATCAGCCCCCTAGACTTAGAACTACTTAAACCTAACTAACTTAAGGACATCACACACATACATACCCGAGGCAGGAGTCGAACCTGCGACCGCAGCAGCAGCGTGGTTCCAGACTGAAGCACCTAGAACCGCTCGGCCACAGCGGCCGGCTCCCCCAGCATCACCTATCCCCTTAAGAGTTATGATTTTTTATTACTTGCCTTACGTTCTCCACCGAATTTGCTTTTATAGCTTTATAGGTATGTGAACGACACGATTTTAATCTGGCCTCATGGAATGGATGCGCTGCATGCTCTTGGACCACGTGTGTTACATC
The DNA here is from genome assembly GCF_023864345.2 of Schistocerca serialis cubense. Taxonomy (NCBI): domain Eukaryota; kingdom Metazoa; phylum Arthropoda; class Insecta; order Orthoptera; family Acrididae; genus Schistocerca; species Schistocerca serialis. The sequence continues at coordinate 1,015,057,211 of NC_064639.1, forward strand.
AGATTACAGGCAGCCGCATTCCCTGGTAAATGTAGGCGCAAACACACCCATCCAACGGAATAAAACAAAATCGCAGCTTTGCTTCCATTCTACGGGGCGACATCAAGCAAAACAGGGGGCATACTACGTAAATATGATATCAGACTAGTAATCCGACCCTTGTGAAAAATTATTGGTTTGATGCGGCCGAGAAAGACAACCTGGATTTGAGAGTACTCGATGTGAATGTGGTGAAAATTACGTCGGACGGACAATCCGCATCATAACTGAGCGCTGCACTGGACATAGACGGAACATGAAGTAACGAAATCTTGAAAAACCAGCGATAGCTGGAGACAGCCTTACCGAACGGCAAAAGATCAACTTCGAAAAAAAGAGGGTCCTCTTCCACGCATTGATCTACTGGAAGTTCGTAATAAAAGAAGCGGTAGTAATTCGCCTGCGCAGTAGCAAATTTCAAAGAAACAGAGGTTATAATCAGGGGGGTGTCTGGAGACGAGCAATTGAGATGGGGTGTCTTCGAAGACACACGAAAAAATCGTAGCTTGTAAGGCAGTAGGTGATTTTGGGGGAGGTCTCTGTCCCCCCTTCAGCCCCTTAATTTGTATAAATGTCTGCTAGAATGCTTATTATTACTACGTCTTAATGCTATTCAAGCAAATGCAGTGCTCTAGCATGCTAAATCATTGCCCATACTCACAACAATCCTCCAATTATCGTGCAAACAAAAATTATTTTTCTTTGGTTTCTAATTTTAATTTTTCTTTTTAGTGTCAGTCTTCTAGATGGTTTGATGCGGCCTGCTACGAAGCCCTTTCCTGTGCCACCCTTTTCATTTCAGAGTAGCACTTACACACTACGTACTCAGTCGTTTGCTGGATGTATTCCAATCTCTGTCTTCCACGGCAGTTCTGCAGCTCCTTCTGGTATCATGGAAGTTATTCCCTAATGTATACTATCATATTGCCCCTATGTCTTGCCAGTGCTGTCGGTATATTCCAGTCTCCACCGATCCTGTGGAGAGCCCCCTACCTCCTTGTCTTATCGGTCCACATGACTATCAGTGTTCCTCTGTTGCACCACATCTCAAACGCATCGATTCTCTCCAGTTCCGGTTTCCCACAGTCCATGTTTTGCTACCATAGAATGCTGTGCACCAAACGTACATTCTCAGAAATTTTCCCTCAAATTGAGGCTTGTGTTTGGTATTAGTAGACCTCAGTTCTCCAGGAATGCCTACCTGTGCTAGTCTGTGCTTTATATCCTCTTGCTCCGTCCGTCATGGGTTATTTTGCTGCCTGGGTATCAGAATTCCTTAACTTCATCTACTTATAATCGCCAATACTGATGTTAAGTTCCTTGCTGTTCTCATTTTTGCTACTTCTTAATATCTTCGTCTTTCCCCTATTTACTCAGTCCATATTCTGTACTTACTATACTATTCATTTTATTCAGCAGACCCTGTAAGTCTTCTTCATTTTCACTGAGGTCCGCCCCTGGTAGCTAGTGGTCAGCGCAACGGAATGTCATGCTTAACGGCCCGGGTTCGATTCCCGGCTGGGTCGGAGATTTTCTCCGCTCAGGGACTGGGTGTTGTGTTATCATTATCATTTCATCCCCATCGACACGCAAATCGCCGAAGTGGCGTCAACTCGAAAGACTTGCACCAGGCGAACGGTCTACGAGATGGGAGGCCCTAGCCACAAGGCATTTCCATTTCCATTTTCACTGAGAACAGAATGTGATCAGTGGATCTTATCATTGATATCCTTTCATCTTGAATTTTAACTACACTCTTGAACCTATACTTTATTTCCGCCATTGCTTCTTCGATGCATACGCCAAACATAATTGACGAAATACTATAAATACTACATCTCTGTCTTACACGCTTTTTAATCCGAGCACTTCATACTTGGTGTTCCGCTCTACTGTTCCCTGTTGGTTCTTGTACATAATATGTATTACCTATCTTCCTTTACGGCTTCCCCCTATTTTTTTCATGATTTAAAAGAGTTTGCACCATTTTACATTATGGAAAGCTTTTTCCAAGTCGACTAATTCTACGGAACTGTGGTTCAGAATACTTTACACTGAAGTAGACTTACTTGGGGTGTTTATAAAAAGAATTTGGTGTAACAGGACGTCGGGGTGTCACATAAGCTCACGATCATTTTGTTTGATTAGGAAGGGTCTTTATGTAGTAGCCGGCCGAAGTGGCCGAGCGGTTCTGGGCGCTAAAGTCTGGAATCTGTTCGAATCCTGCCTCGGGCATGGATGTGTGTGGCGTTCTTAGGTTAGTTAGGTTTAACTAGTTCTAAGTTCTAGGGGACTGACGACCTCAGAAGTTAAGTCCCATAGTGCTCAGAGCCATTTGAACCATTTTTTATGTAGTAAATACCGACTGCCGGGTTGTATGTGCCATCACAGAGTCTAATGCTTCGGACTTCGTTACCTTTGAAATAGGTGCCTCTTCGTAACAAGGCGCACAGGACAATGTGCTTTGTGGGCAAAAGTTGATAGCCATTTACAATGATTGCCCACATTTGTTTTTTCAGTCTTTCTCTTTTCCCGATTACGCCCAATTTTTTTGGCCTCCGGCGTATTTAATCAGTTGAGGGATCATCGTAACCGAGTGACGAGAGACTGTAGCGTGGAGGTTCGCTTAGAGGAGTCAGATCCATAAATGATGCGAGCCGAGAGTGCGACGCGCTCGCACATGCACAGAGCGCTTCATTCCGCTGCAAACGCGCTAATTTGCATGTATCAATAATAACCACGGAGGAGGAGGTGGAGGAGTCGCGTCACGGGCCGGCGAACAAATGCTGCCGCCTGGCCCTTTACACGGCGAGCGCGAGGGCGCTAAGTGGATTGGGCCAATCTATAACTCTGCATGCGACATCGCCGGTAATCACACACACTCTCTGCGCGGCTTCGGCACGGCGTATTATAAATGTTTCCTGCCGTAATATGCTGAGAGCTTTGTAGCGCTCCGAGCGACCAGCGCGCATCTCATTGTGCAAATCCGCCTATTCGCAGCAAATTTCACACCTGGTGGGCGGTTACGGAACACGAAACTAAGTAAGCGCCCTTTTTTCCTCTCTGCTTCTTTTTTTTTTTTTTTTCGCGAGCGCGGAAAGCGAGAAACCACCTCCGATTCTGATGGAAAACCTGTGCGCCACCCTTCTCGTATCACCTATTGTGTACATTTCCCCCGTGTGGCGTTCCGATCCTTTTGTGAAAAGACACCTCTCCCTGCCAGGACCAAAGATGAACTTTGCCCTGCAATTCACGTCTTTTCTCCGGGATTGTGGATGCTGTGGCATGGTTTCTTCCAATTCTCGGATTTCTACACCATTTGCTCTATGAGAATTTCACAGATGTCCTGAGAATCTGTTCTCTATATTTGAAACGACCAGGTCACATTAGGAAGTTTTGAAAACGAAATTCAGACAGAAGCACACATAGTGGGCTGGGATGCTGCTACGTAAGGTATGATAATTTTCACGTGTGAAACTAAAATGATACCCTTTCGAGGATTAGAACCCAAAGAGCAAAAATTGTGATTAATGGACAAATAATCGAATAAATAAATGAATTTAAATACCTAGAGTATGATCTTAAGTAGACCTATATAAAATCTGCTGATGTCGAAACGAATCTTCATAGATTTAGAAAAATATATGGCATAACGCGCCAAAAATTAAAACGTGAACTTTGAAAGGAAAACCATTCATAATATATACTTCCATTTGTGTTATGCGGAAGTGGAAGCTTCACTTCTGATGAAATAAGAAAAACTGAATCGTCTGGAACACCTTTTCTCCTCTGGATGTTCTCTCTTAGGTCACAAGAAGCATACCTGAATTACAGAAGTTAAATATGGAACCAGTTACAGACCTTATAAAGAAATACAGAATAAAATTAAGGAATTCTGTTCAACTTATAGAAGAAATAGAGTACTAACGCATTTCTGCGATAACATTCCAAAGGAAAACGAAATATTGGACTCCGCAGGTTATCTTTCGTCCACAACTCGCAGGAAATCGTCCGAGGATAAAGCAAACAGAGCTTTGCACGAGTGGCGCTGTCTAAATCCAAGCTCTTTTGCGGGTAGAAACGTTTCTGTCTCAAGGGAATTTCTTATTTTAAAGCTCAGAATAGGCTCAATCCGCAGCAAACCGATGTTGAGGATTCGGCTATTTTTCTTATATTTATGGGTATAAGAATGACAAATATACATAGTGTGGATCTCTTTAACCCATAACGAGGAATAACTCGGGATACAGATGAGATATAGTAAAAATTTTTCAATAAAAGTTGTAAGTGGCAAAGAGGGTCGGTCACGCATTGTTACTAATGGTCATGACTTTCAACGTGAAATTCAAAGTGATTTGGAGGATAAAGTGATTTTTTAAAAATGAAACCCCATTATTTGGCTTCAGATTGGAAAAGCGCGGTAAATTTTACGTATAAAATTATACATTATCCAAGATCATGGCGAGGTTCAATGAAGTTTAAATATGTTTTTACTTTTGGTAGAGATTAACTCGGAATAGAGGAGAAGTGCAGCTAAGTACAATGTTAAATACAAGTTAGAAGGAGCACCCGAAGGAATGGGAGACGAGCGAACTCACTCAGCGACTTGTAAATCAATTATCTACGTTTTATTCATGTTTGTTCTGCGTTCCAAATGTCAAAATAATATGTATACGTTGTGATGTTTTAATTTTTGTCAATAAACACGTTAATTAAAACTTAAAGCTCAAATCTCTCTACTCTACTTCCAAATCTGATATCAGAAATAGGGCTTTCTATGAAACAAAACTCAACCTTAGAATGACTTTCGATAATTACCTTTAAGTTCAGAACATATCTGCTTATGTCACCTTCACTGAACTTTGCCATGAGCTTGAATAATTTATCATTTTATACATAAAGTTTGCCGCTCTTTTCAAATCTTAAATCAAACATTGTGGCTCCTAATTTTAAAAAAATCGCTGTAACCTCGTACGCACCTTGAAAATCATGTTGGAGTTCACGGCCATTACCTTTAAGATCATTATTACTGGTAATGACACGTGACCCCTTATGCCCCTTCCAGTTTGTGTCAACATTTTATTTATCTATGCCCCCCGTCTATTCCGAGTTCATCCCTATTATACCTAAGAACACATTTACTTATGTGACCATCATTGAACCTTGCCATGACCTTGAATAATGTATGATTTTATAAGTAAAATTCGCCGCTGTTTTCAAATCTTAAGGCAAATAGTATGGTTCCCAATTTAAAAAAAAATCGCTTTAACCTCGTAAGCACCTTGAAAATCACTTTAGAGGTCACGGCCATTAGTAGCAACTTTTATCTAAAACAAATTGCTTTATCTCATCTGTAGACCGAGTTATTCCCCAATATGGTTTAAAACAGTCCAGTCTGTGTAGATATTGTCATCAGTCTTGTGACTGGTTTAATGTGGCCCGCCACGAATTCTCCTCGTGTGCCAACCTCTTCATTTCAAAGTAGCACTTGCAAACTACGTCTTCAATTGTTTGCTGGATGTATTCCAATTTCTGGATTTCCCTGCATATTTTACCCTCTACAGCTCCCTCTTTTACCATGGAAGTTATTCGCTGATGTCTTAATACATGTTCTATCTTCCCGTCCCTTCATCTTGTCACCGATTTCCATGTGTTATTTTCTTCGCCGATTCTGTGGAGAACTTCCTCATTTCTTTCCTTAACAGTCCACCTCATCTGCAACGTTCTTCTGTAGCGCCACATTTCATGCATTTTGATTCTCTTTTGTTCGGGTTTCCCCGCAGTCCATGTTTCACCACCATACAATACCGTGTTCCAAAAGTACATTCTCATAAATTTTTTCCTCAAATCTTTTGACCAGAAATGCCTTCCTTGTGTGTCTTAGTCCGCATTCTCCCGTGCGATAAATCTCGCGAGAAAAACAGCAACGGAGGTTCCGTTTGATGCTCTAAGTTGCTATGAAACAGAATGAAATACTCATTACTAACAGTTTTTCAGATCTGAAATTTCTCCACACAAATATCCAAGGATGTACGAAGCAAGTTATTCACTTATGCTCTCTTTAATCAGTTCTCTGATTACGGAAGAAAGAAACGGTTCTGTGGGCAACTATGGCACCACACGAAAGATCTACGGTGACACTGATGATTTTTCTACAACAAAAAGATACGAAGACCTTAGGTTTTGCAACAGTAACATCTCTCAGGTGCCTAGTTGCACAATGACAGAAACGTATGATGCTTTTTGTAATCTTCTGTGGAAGTTTTACACTGTATGAAAGGTAAAAGGAAATTATTCAGTTTTAGGACTAATTACAATGCAAATCGAAAAATTTACATTTAATAGTTACGGGGTATTTCTTATTAGCGTTTCAAAAACCCCGAAGCGACACAGATGACTCTCGCTCATAGAAAGATCCGTACCTAAAGACAGGAAAATTGCTCAAGTCACACCAACACCCAAAAAGAGAAATAGAAGTAATTCGCTGAATTACAGGCCCATATCACTAACATCGATTTGCAATAGGGTTTTGAAATATGTAATGTGTTCGAACATTATAAATTACCTCGAAGAAAACGATTTATTGAGACATAGTCCGCACGGATTCAGAAAACAGCGTTCTTGTGAAACACAACTAGCTCTTTATACTCATGAAGTAATGAGTGCTATCAACAGGAGATGTCAAATTGATTCCATATTTTTAGATTTCCAGAAGGCTTTCGACACCGTTCTTCGCAAGCGTCTTTCCAGTCAGAAAGGTCACATTTCGTAGTAATAGACGGAAAGTCATCGAGTAAAGCAGAAGTGATATCCGGCGTTCCCTAAGGAAGTGTTATAGGCCCTCTATTGTTCCTGATCTATACTAACGACATAGCAGAAAATCTGAGTAGCCCTCTTAGATTGTTTGCAGATGATGCTGTCAAACCGTCTTGGGAATGCATCAAATACCCAAAACGAATTGCAAAATGGCCTAGATGAGATATCTGTATGGTGCGAAAAGTGGCAATTGACCCTGAATAAAGAAAAGGGTGACGTTATTTACAAGCGTACTAAAAGGAATCCTCTAAATTTCGATTACGCGATAAGTCGCACAAGTCTGAAGGTTGCAAATTCAACTAAATACTTTGAGTTTACTATTACAAATAACCTAAATTGGAACGATCACATAGATAATGCTGTGGGTAGAGCAAATCGAAGATTGTGGTTCATTGACAGAACACTTAGAAGGTGCAACAGGTCTAGTAAAGAGACTGCTTACAAAAACGCTTGCCGGCCGGAGTGGCCGAGCGGTTCTAGGCGCTACAGTCTGGAACCGCGCGACCGCTACGGTCGCAGGTTCGAATCCTGCCTCGGGCATCGTGTTTGTGATGTCTTTAGGTTAGTTAGGTTTAAGTAGTTCTAAGTTATAGGGGACTGATGACCTCTGAAGTTAAGTCCCATAGTGCTCAGAGCCATTTTTTTGAACAAAACGCTTGTCCGCCCTATTCTGGAGTATTGCTGTGCGGTGTGGGGTCCGCATCAGGTGGGACTGACGGATGACATCGAAAAAAGTACAAAGAAGGGCAGCTCGTTTGGTCTTATCGTGAAATAGGGGAGATAGTGACACAGAGATCATAAGTGAATTGGAATGGCAATCATTAAAACAAAGGCGTTTTCCGTTGCTGCGGGATCTGCTTATGAAATTTCAATCACCAGTTTTCTCCTCCGACTACGAAAACATTGTTTGTACCCACGTAATAAGGTAAATAATAGAAATCCGGACTCGCACAGAAAAATTTAAGTGCTCGTTTTCCTGCACGCCGTTCGAGAGTAGAACGGTAGAGAGACAGCTTGAAGGTGGTTTTTGAACCCCCTGTCATGCACTTTATTGTGAATAGCAGAGTAATCACATAGATGTAGATGTAGATGTGGACGAGTCATTTGATATTAGACACACAGGATGGCATATGTCGGAGTATTTCCGAAAAGTGGACGACAGATGTTGATCACGTGTCGTTACCAGACGACGTACCTTGCACCACGTGCAGAGGTAGAGCTTGTCGACTCTATTTTGCTGGTAGGGGGCAGTGCTACACACAGCTCCGCTACGAAACTCTGTTTTCGTTTTTGCGTTATCCGACTTGATACAGGAAAGCAAGCGGCAGTGGTAATTTAGTGCTACGATGAATCCGTTTACATTTACGCAGAGTAGCCCCCAGCCAATAGGGCGACAACACCAAACGCAGCATACGCGGCAACGCACATCATTTGGGACGTCACATGTTCAACATCTGTCATCCACTTCTGGAGTATTCTCCAACATTTGCGAACCCATGCGCCATATCAGATTACTCGTGTCAGAGTTCTCTACGTCACTCCGGGGATTTTAAATCTTAACACGTATGGACCTGTATATAAAATACTATAACGTGACTTTTACAGATGTCTTGTCAATCCTGTATGTCAGTTACGTTTACTTCTTAAATTAAAGGGCAGTGCCGACTCTTTGGCGATGATTATAAAGTTCTCATGCGAGGAAGCAGATTTCGGGGGTACCCTTGGTAACTGCTGTGTATGATAGAAAAACTTTGCTCAAAACTTGCTGCCTTAGCCCCACTTGCGATGCGACAGGATTAATGCCAATTAGAATCCTGTCTTTCTGTTCCGATGAAACGTGAAAACCTTCAAATCATCTCATTTTTTAGACACTTTGTATGTTTCACAAACCAAAATACCGTTCAAATTCGGTACCAATTTTAGAAATTGTCTATGAGTATTTGTACACAATGTCAGGGTAACTTTTGCAGTGACCCCTTCTATTTTCGTGCTTCAAGGTACGTTAAATTCGTCACATCGACTACAAGCTGTAAGGTTTCTAGTTTACTTTTCGTATTCAAGAAAAGTGATATGAGCTTTATACATCCAACACTTAACAGTTTTCAAATAGTATTTTTCAATAGTACATAGTTACGCCATAGAGGTTCTGAGTACAAATACTGATCTTTGGTTACTAGTTGCACTGTCGTTGTTGCAGCTTTCTAAGAGGAGCTAGTGAGTCTGTTAGGTACTGAATTTTCTAGCGAGCGGACTGAAATAGCTTGCAGAACACAGAGATAAAGACACAGAGAAGGACGAATTTTGAAATATGATTTGGTAAAGATTAATTTTACAAGTGAAGATAACCAGGTATAGTTGTTTCTTGCCTGTAATCATGATGCTGTTGAATACCTGAAAGTTTTTGTAGGATTTTTCTTTATAGGTTTTGGTTAGTTAGTTCATTGTTCAGACGGGAATGAGAAAAGTTAACTGTTCACATGGCTTCCACTCAGAAGTTAGTTTTACCACTCCTTCACCACTTCCAGTAGTTACCTTCATGGCAGAGAAATTTTTTACTGTAAACGATAATTTTAGTAAAGAATATTGTAACTATTGAGAAATGGATTTTACTTTTCGCAGTACAGCTTTTTAAGGACAGATTACTTTCAACCACTTACTTAAGTCAAAGTCCACCACCATCTCCTCACGAAAGAATTTTCATATTTTCTGCTTATGTGTGTCACCGCAACGCATAGAGCAGAAAGCGTTTATTAAAAATCTAAGCATAATCCACTAATAATTGTTCCACGTCCTTGCACTGCACTGCACAAGGCTTCTTTTTTCCTATTTATTTCGTTTGCTGCTGCGCTACATATTTTATGTTCATCACTTCGCGCAGTAACCAAGTTTCTGTTATCAAAGCTAAGCCATGAAAGTTTGTTACGGTCGGCTGCAGTACAGTCAAAATGGTAAGATCATTTGTAATTTGGCGTTGCTTTTCCAAATTCATTACCATGTCAGTCTGGATAAATTTCAGTTCAGATTTCATTTCAAATGCAGACGTTTTATTTTTCACATTGCAGTGTTACATTCAGTGATTAGAAATTTATACAGTCAGATTGTGTATGTAAAGTACCCGCCAGGGTAACCGATAGGTCCAATGTACTGCTTCCTGGACTCGGGCAGGCGCGCCAGCACCGGATCGAATCCGCCCGATGGATTAACGTCGAGGGCCGGTATGCCAGCCAGCCTGGATGTGGTTTTTAGGCGGTTTTCCACATCCTGCTAGGTGAATACCGGGCTAGTCCACAAGTTCCGCCTCAGTTACACGACTCACAGACATTTGAACACGTTCGCACTACTTCATGACTTACACTAGACACAGACAGCTGGGGTACACTACTGCCATCCCGGAGATTCAGGGTGGCGGCAGGAAGGGCATCCAGCCACCCTCTGCAATTAACACTGCCAAATCCGTCACAACAAAGCCGACCCCGCGTTGGGGCAGGAAAGAGGCCCAAGAAAGAAAGAAAGAAATTGTGTATGCAAAGTTATAAAGGACTTTAGTATAAATTTTGTTTATTTATTGTTTCAAAATTCATTTGGTAAATTTATTTAGTAGTTTTATCCTGTTACTTGGGTGTTGGAAACACAAGTACGTATCGTGACATCATGCTTTGTAGCGCTCCATTGTTGTTATTGTTGTTGTGGTATTCAGTCCAGAGACTGGTTTGATGCAGCTCTCCATGCTACTCTATCATGTACAAGCTTCTTCATATCGCAGTACGTACTGCCACCTACATCCTTCTGAATCTACTTAGTGTATTCTTCTCTTGGTCTCCCTCTACGATTTTTACCCTGCACGCTGCCCTTCGATAGTAAATTGGTGATCCCTTGATTCCTCAGAACATGTCCTGCCAACCGATCCCTTCTCCTAGTCAAGTTGTGCCATAAATTTCTCTTCTCCCCAATTCTATTCAATACCTCCTCATTCGTTATGTGATCTGCCCATCTAATCTTCAGCATTCTTCTGTAGGACCATATTTCGAAAGCTTCTATTCTCTTCTTGTCTAAACTATTTATCGTCCACTTTTCACTTTCATACATGGCTACACTCCATACAATTACTTTCAGAAATGACTTCCTGACACGTAAATCTATAATCGATGTTAACAAATTTCTCTTCTTCAGAAACGCTTTCCTTGCCATTGCCAGTCTACATTTTATATCCTCTCTACTTCGACCATCATCAGTTATTTTGCTCCCCAAATAGCAAAACTTCTTTACTACTTTAAGTGTCTCATTTCCTAATCTAATTCCCTCAGCATCACCCGACTTAATTCGACTACATTCCACTATCCTCGTTTTGCATTTGTTGATGTTCATCTTATATCCTCCTTTCAAGACAATGTCCATTCCGTTCAATTGCTCTTCCAGGTCCTGTGCTGTCTCTGACAGAATTACAATGTATTCGGCGAACATCAAAGTTTTTATTTCTTCTCCATGGATTTCAATTTTTATTTTGTTTCCTTTACTGCTTGCTCAATATACAGATTGAATAACATCGGGGACAGGTTACACCCCTGTCTCACCCCCTTCCCAACCACTGATTGCCTTTCATGAGCTCCATTACGCAACAGAAAATTCCACTGGATCTGTTATTTTGTTTAAACGTTTACCTTTCTAATTAATTTGGTTGGAATAATTAAAATAAAGCTACATAATTTCAGGTAGCGTTTCCGCAACCACACCACTTGCACTGTTCAGGACGACAACATAGGCACACGAAGTTTAGGGTTTAGTTCACAAAAAATAAACTCTTTTACTTAGATGAGTTACAAAGAATTACTGTCCCCCCTCTGCGAGAGAGTTTGGGACTGAGTACCGAGAACTTGGTACTCTGATCATTCGATTCCTCGGAGTCGTCCAGCGCCAACTACCATTCGCTTTCTGGTTGTTGTCCCCCGTTGACTGTGCATTTTGAATATCTAAGTGTCGCTTTTTGCTATAGCTTGAGGTGTTAGTTTCTTACCTCAGAGTCCACATTCTGAGCAGCTGGCATTTATCTGTTTGTTTGCGCATCTTGGGTGTAGAGTTCAGTCCGCAGCTCGTGGTCGTGCGGTAGCGTTCTCGCTTCCCACTCCCGGATTCCCGGGTTCGATACCCGGCGGGGTCAGGGATTTTCTCTGCCTCGTGATGACTGGGTGTTGTGTAATGTCCTTAGGTTAGTTAGGTTTAAGTAGTTCTAAGTTCTAGGGGACTGATGACCATAGATGTTTAGTCCCATAGTGCTCAGAGCCATTTGAAACATTTTTGTAGAGTTCATTGGGTTATCTCTCTTGTTCACTTGAAACTGCAACTCTGATTTGTTATTCTTTCTCTCTTCATAACGGTGTCAATCAAAGTCCTAAATTATAAGCTTCAGTTTTTCATGGTCATTTTCTGTGTTTTTCTTGTTTTTCAAGACTCACGTTGCAATAAGATTCCACAAGTTTTTAAATTTGAGTACAGATTAATAATTTGTGAAACTGATTTCCATTTATGAACCGTACTTCCTGCAGCTTCTCCCGTGATTAAACTATACTTATTTAATACACTGAAGTGCCAAAGAAACTCGAATAGGCATGCGTATTCAAATGCAGATATACGTAAACAGGGAGAATACGGTGCTGCGGTCGGCAACGTCTATATAAGACAACAAATGTCTAGCGCGGTTGTTAGATCGTTTACTCCTGCTAAAATGACACGTTATCAAGATTTAAGTGAGTTTGAATATGCTGTTATAGTCGACGCACAAGCGATGGGACACAGCATCACCGAGGTAGCGATGAAGTGGGGATTTTCCTGTACGACCACTTCACGAGTGTAGCGTGAATGTCAGGAATCCCGTAGTACATCATATCTCCGAAATCGCTGCGGCCAGAAAAAGATCCTGCAAGAACGGGACCAACGACGACTAAAGAGAATCATTCAACGTGTCATAAGTGCAACAGTTCCGCGAATTGCTGCATATTTCAATGCTGGGTCATTAACGAGTGCGGATCATTCAATGAAACATCATCAATATGGGCTTTCGGATCCGAAGGCTCGTGTACCCTTGATGACTGTACGACAAAAAGCTTTACGTCTCGCCTGGGCCCGCCAACACCGACACTGGACTGTTGATGCTTGGAAACATGCTGCCTGGTCGGTCGAGTATCGTTCCAGAGTGTATCGAGAGAATGGGGGTGTACGGGTATGGAGACAACTTCATGAATCCATGAACCCTGAATGTCAGGAGGGGACTGTTCAAGCTGGTGGAAGATCTGTAATGGTATAGGGTGTGTGCAATTGGAGTGATACAGACCCCTGATAAGTCTAGATACGACCCTGACAGGTGACACGTACAAAAGCATCCTGTCTGGTCACCTGCATCACCTCATGTCGATTGTGCATTCCGACGAATTTGGGCAATTCCAGCAGGACAATGCGACCCCCCACACGTCCAGAATTGCTTCAGAGTGGCTCCACCAACACGCTTTTGAGTTTAAACACTTCCGCTGACGACCAGACGCCACAGACATGAACACTGAGCATATCTGGGATGCCTTGCAACGTGCTATTCACAAGAGATCTCCACTCCCTCGTACTCTTACGTACTTATGGACAGCCCTACAAGATTCATGGTGTCATTTCGCTCCGGCATTACTTCAGATATCAGTTGAGTCCATGCCACGCCGTGTTCCGGCACCTCTGCTTCCTCGCGGGGGCCCTACACGATATTAGGCAGGTGTACCAGTTTCTTTGGCTCTTCACTGTAAATACAGGATGGTCCATTGGTAGTGACCGGGCCAAGTGTCTCAAGAAATAAGCGTCAAACGAAAAAACTACAAATAACGAAACTTGTCTAGCTTGAAAGGGGAAACCAGATGGATCTATGGTTGGCACGCTAGATGGCGCTGCCTTAGGTCAAACGGATATCAACTGTGTTTTTTAAAAAGGAACCCCCATTTTTATTACATATTCGTGTAGTACGTAAAGAAATATGAATGTTTTAGTTGGACCACTTTTTTCGCTTTGTGATAGATGGCGCTGTTATAATCACAAACATATGGCTCACAATTTTAGACAAATAGTTGGTAACAGGTAGGTTTTTTAAATTAAAATACAGAACGTAGGTACGTTTCAGCGAAAACAGCAAAAAACATGAATAGCAATAAGAATTACAACTGTTTATCGTAGTAAGTAAATCACGTGAACACCGAGCGAGGTGGCGCAGTGGCTAGCACACTGGACTCGCATTCGGGAGTACGACGGTTCAGTCCCGCATGCGGCCATCCTGATTTAGCTTTACCGTGATTTCCCTAAATCGCTCCAGGCAAGAGCCGGGATGGTTCCTTTGAAAGGGCACGGCCGTCTTCCTTCCCCGTCCTTGCCTAATCCGATGAGACCGATGACCTCACCGAAGCAATCCAATCCATCCAAATCACGTGACCTCCCTCAAACAATCGAATCCATCCAAATCACGTGACCTCCCCAAAATAAGCGAATCCATCCAAATCACGTGAACTTCTCATGATCCTAGCACACAAAATTGTAAGAGAAAAAAAAAAAAACATATTGGCACAGTGACCACTGAAGATACTTTAGAATAAAGCGAAAAGCTTCAGGTCTTGAAAAGCCTTTCATTATAGATGCAAAAGGAAGTAATTATAGTATACAACTTGTATATCTGCACCTGTGGAAAAAAGAAGGTGAAAAACAAAGAAGACAAAAATGGTTCAAATGGCCTAAAGAGCTATGGGACTTAACATCTGAGGTCATCAGTCCGCTAGACCTCATGACGATGATGATGATGATGAAGTCCCATACTCCTTGACAGAGCGTAGGGGAACGATGCGGGACATCCGAACCGCCGTACTAGGCAAGGTCCTAGTAGAGGTGGTTTGCTGTTACCTCCGTAGTGGGTATGAATGATGATGATGATGAAGACGACACAACAACACACAGTCATCTCGAGGCAGGTGAAACTCTCTGACCCCGCCGGGAATCGAACCCGGGACCCTTGCTTTTTTTTGTAACCATATATATCTATTTAAATATATTAACAACGATACATTAAAAAAATCATTTCTATTAACCTACTATATTCCTAGAGGTGATTAACATTAGTGTCATTTTATAGGTTTTCCCTTGTATAATCTTTTCTTTTTCGTTTATCTCTTATTGTTGTTCCTTGAATCCTTTTACATGGCCATTTGTCGTCTTTTTTGGGATAAAACGTTGCCGGACAGGCGTAACAATTTATATTTAGCATCGACACATTTATTTTCAGTTCAAATTTGTGTATGTCATGCACCTGTGATGCCACAGGCACATTGTGCATTCTGGTTTGATCTCTTCCTATAGTTTTTGCACTGTTAGGTGGGACAGTATGAGGGAAAACATTAGCATGATAGATGGAGCAGAAGTGGAAGAAAACTTTTTTACATATACTGCAGATTATACATAAAGTGAAGAAGAAAGAAAAATTATGACATATTATATAAGAGAAGCAGAGAGGAAAGTGTGAGTAAACAATGTAAATTTTGTAAGGCACATAGTAAAGGAAATCATTCCAAAAAAAATAATTATGAGTAGTTGGTACTTTTCACTAAGTGATGCTTGTATCCTAGACAATAAAGTACAAATAATGAAAAAAAAACTGTTAGTACTACTGGGCATACTTTTGACACTGATTTGGCTGCGAGCATGACAGATGTTTGGTGAGGAGCACTTTGTATCACTGATTTCACTAAGAAGAAACACTTTAGAATGCTATACTTCACTATTTGAGGCGAGAGGAGAAAGCACTATATCTTTTCTGTTGCCCTTGTTCAGTGTCACTGCACACTTTCTTCTTGTGGTGCGTGTGGTGAGGTGTCTGGTGGCGGTGCTGAGGGTCACATGCTGGGGAGGACTCTGGCGATCGCTGTCTGCAGGTTTCTTATCAGCTTAATATCTGATACGTCCTGCATCGCAGGACCAGAATATTAAACTCATTTTTGGCTCATGGTGGAGTGCTAGGGGCTTCCTCCACCTCTGTTGCGGGTTGGCCCGGCATTGCAGTACCGCCGGAATTGGCCCACTTTTAACGTATTCAAAAGCAGTCTCACAGCCTGAAACGACTTAATCTTCTGCAGCCATTAGATATGCAGCTCGGGAAGCGAGAATGCTACCGCCTGACCACGAGCTGCGGACCCCCTAGACTTAGTACTACTTAAACCTAACTAACCTAAGGACATCACACACATCCATGCCCGAGGCAGGATTCGAACGTGCGACCGTAGCAGCAGCGCGGTTCCGGACTGAAGCGCCTAGAACCGCTCGGTCACAGCGGCCGGCCGAAGAAGACAACATATATATTGCAGGAGTCACAGTTGTGTGCGGCTGGCTGGCGCGTGGGACTTTCTTGTTATGATGATGGTCGCTTCGTCTAACAACTCACAGTGCTTTTGTTGATTGCCACGTCTACCTAGACATTCTTTTAGCGCCCATGAATATCTGCGATGCTCTGGTTTCCCGTCAAAAGTAAGTCTGCTCTCTGCTTGGAACACACTTGCGTTACAGAAGACATTTTGAAAGCTACGTATATCGCCGCCACCTCTCAAAACTCCATGAAACTATAGGGGCTGAAGCCGGAATATCCTATGATGTCCCTCAACACATTCCGCACTATTTTCGAGCGAAACTGGCCAAGAAAAATGTGTTGAATTTAACGCCCCTCGTAGTTAATTGTGGAAGGGACGTGGGACAACTTGGGCTGTTGCTGCCAGCGAAGTGCGGCGGTCCTTTTCCCTTTTGTTTGGCCAGCGGCGGCTCCTTAGGGAGCCCTGTGTGGCCAGCCACGCCGGGCCATTTGTCACGCGATTCGCCGCGCCGGGAGATGTGGGAGCCGGGAGCCGCCGTAACTTTCTCTCCGGCCAGCGCGCCGCTTTCACGTGTCCCTGCCCGTGTCCGTCGTGCAGTCCACAGCGGGCCTCTGGTGGCACACGTGGCGCGGGCGGCGGGCCGCATTGAAAACCCGCACAAAGGTATCTCGCTGCGACATCGCATTACTCGCCGGCCTTTATGGAGGTCACAGGGGCTTATTACGTTCACAACGGGGGCCATGCAAACTTTCGAGATGGCATCTCTGTGCGTGAGAGAGAGAGAGAGAGAGAGAGAGGACGTACGTGCGAGTGCAAAAAAGTGTCCTTCAAAGTCCATTTCCGAGAGGGGGGAGGGTAGGGAGGCAAAAAAGTGTCCGGTAGCGCATCCCCTACTTAGCGCAATAAAGCCGAACGGCGGGCGCGTAGTTGTGCCGTCGCCCGGGGTAGGTGCGGCGAGGGGTGAGGGGTGTTACTAAATGTGGGGCGAGCCACGGACGACCCCCCTGCAAAACCGCTCGTCAGAGATGGCTCCCGGCGATAGCGGCGCGCTCCGGCGGCGAGCGAGTGGACTACCGCCGCGGTTCAAAGGCGGCGGCGTTGACCGGGAACACCAGGAACCAGCCCATCACGTCAGCTTGCTAAACACGAAGCGAGAAGCTGAATGATGATTATGTTTGCACTGATAGCATGACGTGATGCTCAGATACGTGACAGCTGACAAGAAATTTTCCTATCTTACCAATCAGAAAGGTTAGAAAGGTCACATTTCGTAGTAATAGACGGAAAGTCATCGAGTAAAACAGAAGTGATATCAGGCGTTCCCTAAGGAAGTGTTATAGGCAATCTATTGTTCCTGATCTATATTAACAACATAGCAAACAATCTGAGTATCCCTCTTAGATTGTTTGCAGATGATCCCGTCATTTACCGTCTTGTGAAGTCATCAGATGCCCAAAATGAATTACAAGATTATTTAGATAAGATATCTGTATGGTGCGAAAAGTGGCAATTGACCCTGAATAAGGAAAAGTGTGAAGTTACTCACATGAGAACTAAATGAAATCCTCTAAATTTCGATTACGCAATAAGTCACACAAGTCTGAAGGCTGCAAATTCAACCAAATACTTAAGGATTACAATTACAAATAACCTGAATTGGAACGATCACGTAGATATTGTTGTGGGTAGAGCAAACCGGAGACTGCAGTTCACTTAGACGGTGCAACAAGTCTGTTAAAGAGACTGCCTACACCACACTTGTCCGCCCTATTCTGAAGTATTGCTGTGCGGTGTGGGATCTGCATCAGGTGGGACTGACTGATGACATCGAAAAGGCACAAAGAAGGGCAGGTCGTTTTTGTATTATCGCGAAATAGGGGAGATAGTGTCACAGACATGATACGTGAATTGGAGTGGCAATCATTAAAACAAAGCCGATTTTCGATGCGACGTGATCTTCTCATGAAATGAGAATCACCTGTTTACTGCTCCGATTGTGAAAACATTCTGTTGGCACCCACCTACATAGGGAGAAATGATCATCACGATAAAATAAGAGAAATCAGGGCTCGCAAAAAAAATTTTTGAGCTCGTTTTTTCCGCGTGCCGTTCGAGAGTGGAACGGTAGAGAGACAGCATGAAGGTGGTTCATTGATCCCTCTGCCAGGCACTTTATTGTGAATAGCAGATTAATCACATATATGTAGATGTAGATCAGGACACAAAAGTGATGTACCTTTGCAGTACAGCATTTATGAATGGAATTAAAAATGGACAGATTAGACAACGAGACAAATTTTATGATACTTATCTGGTGTCACTTATTAGATAATGTAGTTTAAGGATTTTTGCGAGTCAGAGAGCCATCGAAAGGCAGTGCAGTTAACTCAGTGTACCTATCTGCTGATGCATATAGACTGAAATCCACAGAAGAATCTTGGTGAAATGTAACTCATTCACGAAATCAGTGGCTAACTAAACGTTCGACCGATTTTTGAGTAGAGCTCGTCACTCTGGCTAAACTGTCAGGATGGAAAAATGGCTCTGAGCACTATGGGACTGTTTTGTTTTGAGGTCATCAGTTCCCTAGAACTTAGAACTACTTAAACCTAACTAACCTAAGGACATCACACATATCCATGCCAAAGGCAAGATTCGAACCTGCGACCGTAGAGCTCGCGGTATTCCAGACTTTTTTTCATTTTTTTTTTTCATTTTGTTCGATATAGTTCGTTGCGTTTGGTCTGGGCGGACGTCACGAGACACCCGTTCAAGCTGATCGTTGATTCCTTGACTCAGTTTTTTTTTTGTTACAGACAGCACGCAGCCCTCTGACGGAACACGCTGAGCTACTGTGTCGGCGTAACAAATGTCGTGTGACTGGGGCCTCCCGTCGGGTAGATCGTTCGCCGGGTGCAAGTCTTTCGATTTGACCCCACTTCGGCGACTTGCGCGTCGATGGGGATGAAATGATGATGATTAGGACAACACAACACCCATTCCCTGAGCGGAGAAAATCTCCGACCCAGACGGGAATCGAACCTGGGCCCTTAAGATTAACATTCTGTTGCGCTAACCACTCAGCTTAAGGGCGCGGACATCTGGCTACCTTGTCAGGTAGGAAAAAATGGCTCTGAGCACTATGGGACTTAACATCTGAGGTCATCAGTTCCCTAGAACTTGGGACTACTTAAATCTAACTAATCTAAGGACATCACACACACCCATGCCCGAGGCAGGATTCGAACCTGCGATCCTAGTGGTTGCGCGGGTCCAGACTGAAGCGCCTAGAACCGCTCGGCCACAACGGCCGGCTGTCAGGTAGGACTGATAGAAGAGATAGAGAAGGTCCAATGAAGAGCGGTGTGTTTCGTCACAGGATCGTTTAGCCGATGCGAGAGCGTTACAAAGACGCTCAGCAAATTCCAGTTTCAGGCGCTACAAGCGAAGCGTTGTGCATCACGGAACGGTCCTACTATTGAAATTCCGGAAGAGTAAGTTTCGGAAAGAGGCGGACCTTACTTCCTCCTAAATACGTCTCGCAAAATGACAACGAGGAAATGCGAGATATTACGAGTAGAGCGACGTTCAATCTATACATTGAAGCAGCAATGGCCGCTAATTGCCCACGCTGTCCTGACCTACCTCGATAGAGAGGGTATTTGACTTCGTGGTCTTTGCTAATACAGTTGCACCAAGTCCTGTACAGATGCCGTTTGGAAAACACGTTCCCTTTTTCCGCGAAATGTATAGGACTCCATCTTCAGATATCATTTGCCTTGACATACGGAGGACAACGTTCGCAAATAGACCATAACTTTCCAGCTATATATTAGTTTCTTCTTCATTTGCCTTATGGCATACGGCCTAGCTATGTCTACATCTACATACGTACTCCACAAACAACCGTACTGGCGTGGTGGAGGGTACCATGTACCGATATTAGTTATTTCCTATCCTGTTCCACCCGCAAATATAGCGAGGGAAAAATGACTGCCGCCCAGAGTGGCCGAGCGGTTCTAGGCGCTTCAGTCTGGAACCGCGGGACCGCTAGGGTCGCAGGTTCGAATCCTGCCTCGGGCAAGGATGTGTATGATGTCCTTAGGTTAGGTAGGTTTAAGTAGTTCTAAGTTCTAGGGGACTGATGACCTAAGATGTTAAGTCCCATAGTGCTCAGATCCATTTGAGCCATTTGAAAAATGACTGTTTATGTGCCTCCGGTTAAGCCCTAATTTCTCTTATCTTCGTGGTTCTTACGTGAAATGTATGTTGACGGCAGCAGAATCGTTCTACATTCAACGTCAAATGCCATTTCCCTAAATTTTCTTAGTAGCGTTCCTCGAAAAGAACGCCGCCTTCCCTCCGAGCATTCCCATTTGAGTTCCTGAAGCATCAACGTGACACTTGCATGTTGCTCGAACCTACCGGTAACACAAACAATCCTGTTGGAAGAACATCTGCAACTGAGCATTATAGCAGAGGTTGAAAATACCGCTTCAGTTGTAAATTACTTTATTTTCACACGACCGGTTTCGGGCTCTGATAAGCCTATCCTCAGGTGTCGTAGCTGTGCTGTGGTCCCCGAGTGCCGAGTGTACCAAGCGCGGTGTGCTGCCTATGAGCGCAAAACAGGGAGTGGGAACCGCATAGCTTCACTGTCATACTCAACAGCAGAGACAATAGCTATGTCCACTGCAATGAGCACTCCCCCTCCTGTAGAGCATAATTTATCCTTCCGATATACGTTCCATGATTAGCTAAATATCTCTGAGACCTCAACCTGCCAAACTCCCTGTTCTGCGCTCATAGGCAGCACACCGCGCCTGGTACACGCGGCGCTCGGGGACCACAGCACAGCTACGACACCTGAGGATGGGTTTATAACAGTCCGAAACTGGTCGTGTGAAAATAAGGTAATTTACAACTGAAGCGGTAGTTTCAACCCCTGCTACCGGTAACAAATTTAGCAGCCTGCTTCTGAATTGCTTCGATGTCTTCCTTTAATTCGACCTGAAACGGATCCCAAACACTCGAGCACCACTCAAGAGCAGGTCGCAGTAGCGTCCTTTACAGATATAACGCTTTTCTAAAATTCTCCCAATAAACCGAAGTCGACCACTCGCCTTCCATATAAGCTGACACATGAACTACTCTTTATGCTTAACTGAGAACGTGAACACATACAAAATTAAAATTCATTCTGGAAATAAACACAAAAGTCATTCATTCACATATAAAAGTATACACTCGGCATTAGCTCTCCTGTGGTTCTGCTGAAAACAAACATCAATACACTTACTTATCTAACTAAACCTACCTACACCTAAAAATTCACTGAAATACAGTCTCCTTAATACATACTATCTTTACTAGAGACTGGACTAATTTAATTTTCACTTCGCATAGTACCTTTCCCGTCACTGGGTAGGCCAATAGATATGCCTCAGGATGTGGAATCATTATTATTTCAAACGGTCCAACAAATAACACTTGCCATTTCTTGTACCTCTTCTTCAGTAAAGATGCCCATGGACGAGCGCGGAACAACACTTTATCTCCTACAACAAAAGTTTGTACTTTCTTTATTGTCATATTTTACCTTTCTCTTTCTGGCCTTTTCAGCCATGTTCACTAAAGACAACTTAATCTTTTCTTCCAAAGTGGGCGTATCATGTATGCAACTTTGGTAGACTGTTCACCCACTCATTCCTTTCTTCGTTCTGAAACATCAATTCCCCTGGTTTAGGTACAACTAACAGCGAACGGCAATATGGACTGACCGATGGTTCTATCAGGTCCCAATTTACCATCCAGTGTATTTCTTCACTTACTGATTTCTTCAGTCTCCGGTCAATTGGATATGATTTATTACAATACGTCTCATGAGGAAACACCTCCAAATGACACGTAAATCCCTTAATAACTGCCGGTGTGGCCGAGCGGCTCTAGGCGGTTCAGTCTGGAACCGCGCGACCGCTACGGTCGTAGGTTCGAATCCTGCCTCGATCATGGTTGTGTGTGATGTCCTTAGGCTAGTTAGGTTTAAGTAGTTCTAAGTTCTAGGGGACTGATGACCTCAGATGTTAAGTCCCATAGTGCTCAGAGCCATTTGAACCTTAATAAACCCTGACCTTTCTTCAAAAACCTGGATATATTTCTCCAAAAGATCTACCAACTGATCATTTTGTTCGTTTTCCAATCCGTCAGCTTCCTTTGCCTTTTCTTCTACTTGTTCTGCTATCCCCAATTATCTTGATTTCCTTTACCTCTTCTGTGCATTTTCATCTCCTTTCTTTTCTAATGAGCTTAAGACCATGCCCAGGACAGTAATTTACAATGCTCCTTTCTTCCCTGATCAGATCAACTTGTGCCATTTCCCCATTATCACAAAAAACTGACTTTACCGGACGAGAAGTCTATTTTTGAGTCCTTCTACCTCATAGTCTCTAATCCGATGATACAGTCTTGGATTAATTTTTGAATTGCTAGGAACACGCATCTTATTGCTGTATTTCCTATTCTTACATCTAGCAAAGTTTCTACCCAGAATGGTTGCGAGCGGGTACCTACAGGGTGTTTCAAAAATGACCGGTATATTTGAAACGGCAATAAAAACTAAACGAGCAGCGATAGAAATACACCGTTTGTTGCAATATGCTTGGGACAACAGTACATTTTCAGGCGGACAAACTTTCGAAATTACAGTAGTTACAATTTTCAACAACAGATGGCGCTGCAAGTGATGTGAAAGATATAGAAGACAACGCAGTCTGTGGGAGCGCCATTCTGTACGTCGTCTTTCTGCTGTAAGCGTGTGCTGTTCACAACGTGCAAGTGTGCTGTAGACAACATGGTTTATTCCTTAGAACAGAGGATTTTTCTGGTGTTGGAATTCCACCGCCTAGAACACAGTGTTGTTGCAACAAGACGAAGTTTTCAACGGAGGTTTAATGTAACCAAAGGACCGAAAAGCGTACAATAAAGGATTTGTTTGAAAAATTTCAACGGACTGGGAACGTGACGGATGAACGTGCTGGAAAGGTAGGGCGACCGCGTACGGCAACCACAGAGGGCAACGCGCAGCTAGTGCAGCAGGTGATCCAACAGCGGCCTCAGGTTTCCGTTCGCCGTGTTGCAGCTGCGGTCCAAATGACGCCAACGTCCACGTATCGTCTCATGCGCCAGAGTTTACACCTCTATCCATACAAAATTCAAACGCGGTAACCCCTCAGCGCCGCTACCATTGCTGCACGAGAGACATTCGCTAACGATATAGTGCACAGGATTGATGACGGCGATATGCATGTGGGCAGCATTTTGTTTACTGACGAAGCTTATTTTTACCTGGACGGCTTCGTCAATAAACAGAACTGGCGCATATGGGGAACCGAAAAGCCCCATGTTGCAGTCCCATCGTCCCTGCATCCTCAAAAAGTACTGGTCTGGGCCGCCATTTCTTCCAAAGGAATCATTGGCCCATTTTTCAGATCTGAAACGATTACTGCATCACGCTATCTGGACATTCTTCGTGAATTTGTGGCGGTACAAACTGCCTTAGAGGACACTGCGAACACCTCGTGATTTATGCAAGATGGTGCCCGGCCACATCGCACGGCCGACGTCTTTAATTTCCTGAATGAATATTTCGATGATCGTGTGATTGCTTTGGGCTATCCGAAACATACAGGAGGCGGCGTGGATTGGCCTCCCTATTCGCCAGACATGAACCCCTGTGACTTCTTTTTGTGTGGGGACACTTGAAAGACCAGGTGTACCGCCAGAATCCAGAAACAATTGAACAGCTGAAGCAGTACATCTCATCTGCATGTGAAGCCATTCCGCCAGACACGTTGTCAAAGGTTTCGGGTAATTTCATTCAGAGACTACGCCATATTATTGCTACGCATGGTGGATATGTGGAAAATATCGTACTATAGAGTTTCCCAGACCGCAGCGCCATCTGTTGTTGACAATTGTAACTACTGTAATTTCGAAAGTTAGTCTGCCTGAAAATGTACTGTTGTCCCAAGCATATTGCAACAAACGGTGTATTTCTATCGCTGCTCGTTTAGTTTTTATTGCCGTTTCAAATATACCGGTCATTTTTGAAACACCCTGTAAGTTCCAATGACCTTACAGTTTCGTATTGGCAACGTCGGTAACTCTGTCTTCTTCGACAGCCGTTTAAATAAATTGTTGGAGATCGCATTTATCGAAGCTCCGGTATCCAAGATTACTCTAATAGGTATGTCTAATATTTCGGCACGGATCGCTGATTTGGCATTTAATTAGAAACTTGTTCCCCAAGAGTTACATCTTCCGTTAACTCCTCAATGATCCTCACTCCATCGTTGTACCTAAAACATTTTACAGGTGATTTCTTGCACCCCCCCCCCCCCCCCATTACTCTTTTATCGACCGAACCTCTGGGGCGTAGTCCGGTCGGATTCAGTTTAAATTGCTCGGTCTAGCCTGTCCGTTGTCATCGGTTGCTTCGACTACGACCGGCGGTTGTTCTCAGCAGGCTTGATTATTTGTTGGCCTCTTCCTCGCCTCGTATATGTTTGATTACTTTGTCCTTGATTTCTACGGTCATTATATGCAGCATTGTACCTCCTTTCAAATCGCTTCTGTCTGTTTCTGTTCATCTCATAGTGTCTTCCATTATTCTGCTGTTCCATACAGTTTGCTCCATTGTTGTAAGCATTATTCATATTGGTTAGATGAAAATTCTCCACTTGTCTTCCACTCATTCTTCTGTTATTACTGTTTTAACCTATCTGCCTATTTTCCACTTGACAGGATTTATTGTAATTATTTCTCCCTCTTTGTTCCACCTGTAGCAAATCGATTGAATCTACTGCAGACATGAATTCTTCAAGATTATCTTGTGAAACATGCAGCAGTTCTTCCCTGATCTCCATCGGAAGCTGAGCTTTGATTACCATTATCACATTTTTGTGATCTATTAGTTGATCCCAATATCTTGCTTTATTCAAATGTTTTTCGAAGTATCTCCTTAAGTTCCCGTTTCGGTAAGAGAAGGGTTCCGGGTTATGTACTTCCTTCTTCAATCTCTCCTGAATGCCTCTTGACCAATATCTATTGCGGAGTGCCTTCTCAAATTCTTCGAAGACGTGACACTCTTCTATAACGTAAGTCACCCGCAGACTACCATCGCCTTGGATATATTCCGATACATATTCGATTTTCTGTCGATGAGACCAAGCTCGTGGTAACACTCCTCTGAATCGCCTGATAAATAGACAGGATTTACTGTCTTCTTTTCCGAAAAAAATATTTTGAACTGCTTATGCTTTAACATTTCCTCTTCCATGATACATCTTGTATAATGACTCCTAGGTGACATACTTCCATACATCGGTTCGTTTGGGCTTGTATCTGGGTACTGTTCATCACCCCCATAATTATACATCGAGCCCTGATTTCTACCTTTCGATCTCAACTTTGGGCTGGCTTCCTTTCTTTCTTCCGTAGCCGTCCCCCGCAGTTCTATCCTTTGAGTTCACATTTGCAAATTCTGTGTAACTTCTCCTTTCCCTCTTTGGAACTCGGTTCCTACCTGCTCGCGAACTTCTGATCTATTTGGCGAGGTAACGGTAGGCCTTCACTCACTATACAGGGTGAGTCACCTAACATTACCGCTGGATATATTTCGTAAACCACATCAAATACTGACAAATCGATTCCACAGACCGAACTTGAGGAAAGAGGCTAGTGTAACTGTTTGATACAAACCATAAAAAAATGCACGGAAGTATGTTTTTTAACACAAACCTACGTTTTTTTAAAGTGGAACCCCGTTAGTTTTGTTAGCCCATCTGAACATATAAACAAATACGTAATCAGTGCCGTTTGTTGCATTGTAAAATCTTAATTACATCCGGAGATATTGTAACCTAAAGTTGACGCTTGAGTACCACTCCTCCGCTGCTCGATCGTGTGTATTGAAGAATACCGAATTACGTAGGGATCCAAAGGGAACGGTGATGGACCTTAGGTACAGAAGAGACTGGAACAGCACATTACGTCCACATGCTAACACCTTTTTATTTGTCTTTTTCACTGACGCACATGTACATTACCGTGAGGGATGAGGTACACGTACACACGTGCTTTCCGTTTTCAATTACGGAATGAAATAGAGTGTGTCCCGACATGTCAGGCCAATAGATGTTCAATGTGGTGGTCATCATTTGCTGCACACAATTGCAATTTCTGACGTAATGAATGTCATACACGCCGCAGTACATCTGGAGTAATGTCGCTGCCACAATACGTTGTTTCATATCCTCTGGGGTTGTAGGCACATCACGGTACACATTCTCCTTTGACATACCCCACAGAAAGAAGTCCAGAGGTGTAAGATCAGGAGAACGGGCTGGCCAATTCATGCGTCCTCCACGTCATGGTAATGTACGTGTGCGTCAGTGAAAAAGACCAATAAAAAGGTGTTAGCATGTGGACGTAATGTGCTGTTTCAGTCTCTTCTGTACCTAAGGTCCATCACCGTTCCCTTCGGATCCCTACGTAATTCGGTGCTATCAGATACACACG
This sequence comes from Schistocerca serialis cubense, assembly GCF_023864345.2. Lineage (NCBI taxonomy): Eukaryota > Metazoa > Arthropoda > Insecta > Orthoptera > Acrididae > Schistocerca > Schistocerca serialis. The sequence continues at coordinate 1,015,084,012 of NC_064639.1, forward strand.
ATCCATCAGCGGAAGAGTGGTACTCAGGCGTCAACTTTAGGTTACAATATCTCAGAATGTAATTAACATTTTACAATGCAACAAACGGCACTGATTACGTATTTGTTTATATGTTCAGATGTGTTAACAAAACTAACGTGGTTCCATTTAAAAACACGTAGGTTTGTGTTAAAAAACATACTTCCGTGCATTTTTGTATGGTTTGTATTAAACAATTACACTAGCCCTCTCCTCACGTTCGGTCTGTGGAATCAGTTCGCCAGTAATTGATGTGGTTTACGTAATATATCCAGCGGTAACGTTAGGTGACTCACCCTGTATTCTCTGCCACTTCTTTGTTACCTTTATTAATAGACAATATCACCTGCTGTTCCTTATCCACTACCCAGTCGTCTAATTCTTGCTTAAACTACAGTGCTTTTTCTTGGAACTTTTGTTCCAGTCGCCCTTCACATTCGGACGCTAATTCCTTTACTGTTGAGGCCAGGTTTTGTACCTCTACTTCTACCGTTTGTTGTCTCCGCAGCACATTTTCAATTTCACTGTTTACTCTGTTTATTTCGATAGGAAATTGTTCATGGGTTTGCTTCACTATTTATTTCTTCCTCCATTTCTGTCTGCTCATTTGTCAAAGTACTCACATGAGCTAATACTTTAACAATATCTTCCCTTGTGGGCAGTTCTTTCACTTTATTTGTTATACCCTTTACTTTCTCGGCTAACTCTGTCTGTTCTGTAACTAAATTGCTCACAGTGGTGGTCAGATTTGTTACTTTAGCCAAAACAGTTTCGTCTGAATTGGTGAAATATTCGCTAGCGTAGCAGATATGCGAGACTCTTCCGAAGCTAAGTTTTCAGCGTTCTGAAATGTTCGCTTGTGTAGCAGACATAGTCTTTTGAATAGCAGACATATGAGACTGTTCTCAGCTAAACTAGCTACGGCATTCATCAAAAGTTTCATTTGATTTAAGAGCTCAGCCACAGGATCTTTGGATTCTCCTTGGCCAGCATCTACCGTTTGCTCTGGGTTTTGTTCATCACAATTGGGCTGCAAATTCGCTTCCTCTTCCCTTTGTATTTTGAACTGTGCTCTGGTTTTAGCCATAAGTATTCAGTTTTTCACTATCTTTTACTTACTTTACTCTGGACAGTATTCAGCTTTACCCCACTAATATACACATCAGATTTTATACTCCAGAATATCTCTCCACAATAGTGAACACATAAAAAAACATATCAGTCTGTATATACTAAAACATACAATAAATAAATTTACAAATATTCCTAACCCAGTCGTTATCTACAAAGACCAGACTAATGTGTGCAATGAGTTAGCATGTCATTCTTGTGTTGCCTTTACTGCAGAGTAGAGCCGCATGAAGTCCATGTGTGATGGACCTGCGTTGTCGTGGCTGTCTGATGTCGGATGTAGCCCACATAGAATGATTCCATAAGTCGTACATGAAATTAAACAAAACACAACATTAGTACATATACATAACAAAAAATACACATTTATTACAACAAATCACAATATACAGGGTGGTCCATTGATCGTGACAGGGCCAAATATCTCACGAAATAAGCGTCAAACGAAAAAACTACAAAGAACGAAATTTGTCTAGCTTGAAGGGGGAGACCAGATGGCGCTATGGTTGGCCCGCTAGATGGCGCTGCCATAGGTCAAACGGATATCAACTGCGTTTTTTTTTTTAAATAGGAACCCCCATTTTTATTACATATTCGCGTAGTACATAAAGAAATATGAATGTTTTAGTTGGTCCACTTTTTTCGCTTGGTGATAGATGGCGCTGTAATAGTCACAAACATATGACTCACTATTTTAGACGAACAGTTGGTAACAGGTAGGTTTTTTAAATTAAAATACAGAATGGAGGTACGTTTGAATATTTTATTTCGGTTGTTCCTATGTGATACGTGTACCTTTGTGAACTTATCATTTCTGAGAACGCATGCTGTTACAGCATGATTACCTGTAAATACCACATTAATGCAATAAATGCTCAAAATGATGTCCGTCAACCTCAATGAATTTGGCAATACGAGTAACGACATTCCTCTCAACAGCGAGTAGTACGCCTTCCGCAATGTTCGCACATGTATTTACAATGCGCTGACGCATGTTGTCAGGCGTTGTCGGTGGATCACGATAGCAAATATCCTTCAACTTTCCCCACAGAAAGAAATCCGGGGACGTTGGGTCCGGTGAACGTACGGGCCATGGTACGGTGCTTCGACGACCAATCCACCTGTCATGAAATATGCTATTCAATACAGCTTCAACCGCACGCGAGCTATGAGCCGGACATCCATCATGTTGGAAGTACATCGCCATTCTGTCACGCAATGAAACATCTTGTGGTATCATCGGTAGAACATTACGTAGGAAATCAGCATACATTGCACCATTTAGATTACCATCGATAAAATGGGGCCAATTATCCTTCCTCCCATAATGCTGCATCATACATTAACCCGCAAAGGTCGCTGATGTTCCACTTGTCGCAGCCATCGTGGATTTTCCGTTGCCCAGTAGTGCATATTATGCCGGTTTACGTTACCGCTGCTGGTGAATGACACTTCGTCGCTAAATAGAACGCGTGCAAAAAATCTGTCATCGTCCCGTAATTTCTCTTGTGCCCAGTGGCTGATTTGTACACGATGTTCGAAGTCGTCGCCATACAATTAATTCCTGGTGCATAGAAATATGGTACGGCTGCAATCGATGTTGGTGTAGCATTCTCAACACCGACTTTTTTGAAATTCTCGATTCTCGCGCAATTTGTCTGCTACTGATTTGCGGATTAGTCGCGACAGCAGCTAAAACACCTACTTGGGCCTCATCATTTGTTGCAAGTCGTGGTTGATTTTCTTGCTTTTCTTCGCTCGCCATGGAACAACGTGGAGTCAAGGAATAAATATTTCGCTCGCACAGGCGAAACACACCACCTCGCGATATGTACCAAAACCAGTAACAATAGAAAGGTCGTTAGATTGACTCCTACCAGCTAGCACGGCAAAGAGTTATAATAATATCAACTCGAATACCTCCTTGGCTGCCACATTCCCGAACAATTTTAGAAATTCTGATGGTATGCTAGTTACACCTACTACCTTATTTGGGCTCAAATCTTCTAGAGCTTTTTAAAATTCTGTCTCTAATACTTTTCACCTATATCCTCCATATAGACTCCAGTTCCTCCCTCCATAACATCAGACGAGCCCTCCCCCTCAAATAGGCCTCCGATGTAATCCTTCCATTTGTCTGCTCTCTCCTCTGCATTTAACAGTGGAATTGTTGCACTGTTGAGGTTACCATCCTTGCTTTTAATTCTTATATGCTAAGTCAGTTCTCCCGACGATCAGTTCTATTTCTATTTGTTTCCCTATAGCAGATAGATGGAACCGCTGCCGCAGCTCCCGAAGAGTAATCAACGAAATCCCGTGTGTTATCGTTTGTTTAACACTTATTTTTGAGAGAAAGGAAAGGAATAGCCTAGAATAGCAGAGTATTGCACGTATTAAACGATATGGAGTAGCGTGATAGTATGTAATCGTTTAATCTAGCGAACGATGATTATGATTTGAATATCAGAGTTGAATTTCTTGGAATATAGCTAGAACTGAACAGCTCTCCGTGCAAGGAATAATAGTGAAGTTATTACAACGTAGTGTTGTATTTTTGGAATATGTGCCTAAGAGAATCTGAAGCTTAGACCATGGCGTCTGCGCGTCGAGTAAGAGCCAACGAAATCACAGTTATAACAGAATTTAAGGTTCTCACTCGAGATAAACAGCATAAAACTGAAAAAGACGTATCAGGAAAGTACAATTTGTTTTGTAAGGTGTAACTAACAGTATTATCATTTAGCAGCTGGCGCATCTTGTGATTTTTACAACTAGAAAATCTCAAACAATTGTAATGTAATATAAGAACATGCAATATAAGATGTTTATCCTTACTTAGGACCATCACGCACAGTTAATTCCACTGGAAACATATCCCCCCCCCCCCCCCCCCCCGAAAAAGAACAGTCGCAGAAGCAAAACAGTTCATTTAATAAACGGTAACTTCATCGCTAGTGAATGTTACACGGTCAGCAAGATAAAGTTCTCTTGGAGATGTCTCACATGCTCATCTTTAACAATACGTCTTTGAGATTATCTAACTAAAAGCCGAACTGAAAAGCAAAACCCCAAAAAACAGAAAAACATTGAAATGTAACATACAGAGTCAAATGCCAACAAAACGCTTTTTATCTGGGAGAGAACGGTGAGATACTCCCATGTTGATATTTCAACAAAATGGATATGAAAACACTTCCTCTCCAAGTGCTACCTCTGCGAGAGTATTTTAAATTTCAATCGAGCGTAAATACAGCGATATTTGTTCTGTCGGATTGCAACGGCAATCTGTTAAAAGTGATTTTCGGAAAAGAACTAATCTTTCATTTAAAAACAATATCTTTCTTACTCGAAGCTCTTTCCGCTTTATTCATAATTTCGCTATACTGACCGATACGTATGGAGCAGTGAACTGATTCTGACGTTGGCGCGGTGGCAATAACCATAGCCTGATCAATACCCTTTTTATATGGCCGCAGCATAGAGCGGGCGAGGGAAAATGCAAAAAATCACTCCGGCAGTTCCCTTTCACAGCCACGCATTTTCCATTCTTCATCTCACCCCACAAGCGTAGTTTGAGCCAGACTACATCGGACACTTTTCATAAATTTCTCGTTAGCTGGTCAGAATATCTTTCGCTGTCGTTGTGCGTTGAGCTCCACGAGAAACATATCAGCTGCATATTTATGCTGCCCGTCTATTTTAGTGACTGAGCAAGCAACAGTTGCAGTATAAAAGTAATCGATGATCTTAAAACATATAAATGGTACCATGTTATTAAAGACGAGCTCATTTCAGTAAATCACAAGCTTGCCACGCGCCAAAGGATCTAGATTAATTTCTCACTCTCTATCGGTAACTGGGTGAATAATGCACAGAGTCACTTGTTAACATTTATTACCTTAACATTAGAAATTCTGAAAACCTATACCTGACAACTTCTTGCTACAGCAAAATATTCATCCATAAATCATTTTAATTAATACAGTTTGCTACTTTCTTCACTCCTTCGTAATATATTTTCAACAGTTGCACTCGGTGCTACTCCACCACCAATTTAAATCTTGGCTTCTACCAGCGTTTCCACTCTTTCGTAAATACCTTGTGTCAGTATTTTACATCGGTATATTCGCAACTGTCACCATTTACCCACTATGAAATTTGAACTAACTCATTCTTCTTGAAATCTGAAGGTATCTCGCCTGTCTCATACATCTTCCTCAGCAGTTCGAACTGTTTTATCATGGTTGGCTCTCCCAGGGATCTCAGTAATACTCTAGGGGCATTATTTCGAATTAGGTATTTCAGTGCACTGCCAAAACTCTTCTTCCAGTACCATATGTCTACCCACCTAAACTTCATCTATTTTCTCCTTCCTTTCTACAGTGTGTTCCACACGAAAGAGGTCCCGCAAACATACTTTTTCTTAAATTACACTAAAATGCGTTGCATAAAAATGAGGAAATGAAATTAGCATGTCATATTTTGTTCATGGCCAAAAAAGTTGAATCAAAAAAGGTGCTAGAAGTGACCGCCCTCGACTTAAAAACACAGTTAAAAACGACATGCAGATTCTCGGATGCTGCTGCCAGGATTCCTGCCCGGATTTCACGGATGGTGTTCTCTCGTAAATTTTCCAAGTTGAATGGTTTGTTCCCGTAGATTTTGCCTTTTAGGCCACCCCAGAGGAAAACATCAGGTGGCGTTAAATCATGTGACCTTGGGAGCCACAGTTCCTTTGAAATCACTCTGCCGGTTGTAAGGAAGCAGCCTACTCACGCCATATGAAATTCATATGCTTTCCATTGTGTGTCGGCCTAGTCTGCTGTAACTAGCTATGACATCACAAATGTTGTGCAATACCTTAAAGGTAAAGTAAATAATCTGAAAAGTTAATAGCATGTCAGAAATGACGCTAAAATGATAATGTGTTAAGTTTCAGTTTAGTAACTTTAACAGGTTTCGAAATTTGGACGTTTTACCTAAAAATCATCGGCGCAACAGGAAGGAGCTAGAAACTTCAAAACTTACATTTGAATTTCTTTTTCATTGTAATTTAATGGAAACAGCATGCTGGATCTCACAAAGTAAATATTTGGTTGAATTTCATGATTTTCTGTTTTTGTGTGCTAAGAGTATGGAAGAAAGATAGATTAAGTAAGTCATTCGATAAGGCTAGGATGTTTAAATTTAGGTAGAATTGAGATACGCTATAATAACAAAGACGTGAGAAGATTATTGAGAAAGGTTTAGATGGGAAAAGAGGAATGTGTATTGGTGGAAAGAGAATAGAATGTGTAAGATTTGCTGATGCCATGGTATTAGTGGCAGAAAGTGAGCGGACAGTGAATAACATGCTCAAACATCTGAAAGAAGCTTATGTAGAATATGGGATGCAAATAAACACAGCAAAAACAATGAGTATGGTCATCAGTACAAGACGCAGACTGTCCAATATTAAAATAGGACAATCTACCATTAGCCAAGTAAGTGCATTTAAATATCTCGGAAGCACAATAACTGAAGACTTGAGATGTCACCAGGAGGTGAAAACTCGAATTGCCATAGCGAAGGAGGCATTCAACAGAAAAAGGAGACTCTTATGTGTCAAATTAGATAAAGGACTAAGGAAAAGGCTCGCCAAATGTTTTGTCTGGAGTGTGGCACTATATGGGGCAGAAACATGGACTCTGAGACGAGAGGATGAAAAAAGGTTAGAAGCATTTGAGATGTGGATGTGGAGGAGAATGGAGAGAATAAGCTGGATGGAAAGAGTGAGTAATGAAAGAGTATTGGAAAGGGTTGGTGAGAGAAGATGTCTGCTGAAGGTTGTAAGAGAAAGGAAAAAGAACTGGTTGGGACATTCATTGAGAAGGGAGTGCTTGCTAGTAGATGCTTTGGAAGGATTGGTTTGTGGGAGAAGATTGAGGGGAAGAAGGAGATACAAGGTGATAGACGACATAAAGGGAAGAGGAAATTATGCAGACCTGAAGAGGATGGCAGAAGACCGGACAGCCTGGAGAATTACCATGTAAAAACCTGCCTTTAGGCAGAACACTAATGATGATGATGATGACCTGTGTGCTGATAGCACAATTAAATTGAGAGATTCATTGGCCTTCAGCGAATGAAACAATTAATTATTTAGTAACTTGAAGTGGTGCTTTACTAGCCCAGCGGCTGGTCAGGAAAGCAAATTTTGTCGGCTGCGCCTTCGGCGGTCCGCACCGCGACTATATAAGTAAGAGCGTCCGAGCTAGTCAGACCTTAGTTCTCTTCTAGATTCGTATCAGCGCGAAATCCGTGTCGGAAGCCGGGTCGCGCCTGTGCAATTGCAAGGAACAGCCTTGGATGCTGTATTACGTAACTCGGTATGCACGTAACAATGAGTCCGCATTGGGGTAAAGTGTTAATTGCGGAACGACTCCAGTGATTTATTCTCAGTTTGCGTATGTCGTATTTTCACGTGTCATTGCAGGACAGACCTTCTATCATTACTAGCGTGGCGTTTTGTGAGTATTAACATCAAATTTTGGCGAGCATTCACTTTGAACATTTACATCGATAACGGTTATTGAACAGTTTCGTTATCTAGGGATCGTAGCATCCGCGCAATAGACTCTGAACAGCTCTGATATTACAAGAGTTGATAGGGTAAACTTTTGCTTGGAACTTTAAGCTTTATCGTTTTCCAAATATAGTGAAAATTGTTATAGTAAACTGCATTTTCTATGAATCCCAGACATCATCCTATATCCTCAGCGTAATGAACTTCAATGATCAATAACTTTATTTTTCCATCAGAGTGGGCACAGTGAACTTTAATTACAGGCATCACGTTTTTGTTAATCACTTTCTGGTTGCCAACATTGTAGTTAGAGAGCCTCTGTTGAGAACGGCAGCAGATAATAGAAAGTAATAATTTTCCACCCGCCACCGCACACGGGGAAAAATGATTCGACATCAGCCATTGTCACTCAAGAAGTGTGACTTGTAGCGGCATCCTGTTTCTACCAGCCGAGGTTAAGTTCTTCATCGTCCCACTGGTTTACAAACTCCCGGAACTTTCCGACGTAAACTGCACTTGTCACGTTAGACTCGAAAAAAAATTGGTTCGGTGACGCGACACTGTGATATTGCACAGAACATGCCAATCTTTTGTGAATTCAAGGGTTACTCGACCAGTGCATGTGGATTTTCGTTACACCAGGAACATGCATTCTGAGACTTTAGATAACCAGGGAGGTGGAACCACGCCTCATCACTTAACTGTGTGGACTACAGTATTTCTGACCTCTGAGCAAAAAATTGTTGAAACCAATGGCAAAATGTAATGCGTTTGTCTTTGTCATTGATATTCAGTTCCTGAACAACTGTAAGCCTGTATGGACACAAGACAGCTTACTTTGCAGCTCTATGACATGTGCTCAGTGACATTCCACATTCCTGACATCGATCAGACTTTGCAGGAGATGCCAACAATCGTTGTTTCACGTCAGTGACTTTTTCTTCCGATAATGGCTGCCGTTCCCGTCGTGAAGATAAAACATCGTTCCGCTGCTCCCCCTCCTGTTCCCTAACTTCTGTATGCTGTATTTAGAAGATGTATGCTGGTCACCAAACCGTTCAACGGACATTCGATGACATGTGTTTCATAAGCAACAAGGGCTCTTCTCTAGGGATACATTGTTACTGAACACTAAGGTCCAGCAGCAGCGACGCGCGGAAACACACTGTTGCGTCAAACGATGTTGCCAAGTGCAGTGCTGCCACGTCAAACATCACATGTTACACGGTGCAATTTCACCGGAATCACTACACATGTTTGTGGGGCCTCTTTCGAGAGAAACACCTGTATAATACTGCCTTAAATATAATCCTCCCAACTTTCAGTTTGCCCTTCTTTGCTGAGCACTTGCTTGCCAGCTGAGCTTCTAATAGTCATACTAGTGCTCCCCTTAGTGTAACTGAACTAAATTCAAAACAAAGGAAGTAGGTTGCAGTGCACTTGTTCGCCCACTGCTTGAATATTGCTCACCAGTGTGGGATCAGTACCAGATAGGGTTGATAGAAGGGATAGAGAAGATCCAACGGAGAGCAGCGTGCTTTGTTACAGGATCATTTAGTAATCGCGAAAGCGTTACGGAGTTGATAGATAAACTCCAGTGGAAGACTCTGCAGGAGAGACGCTCAGTAGCTCGGTACGGGCTTTTGTTGAAGTTTCGAGAACATACCTTCACCGACGAGTCAAGCTGTATATTGCTCCCTCCTACGTATATCTCGCGAATAGACCATGAGGATAAAATCAGAGAGATTAGAGCCCACACAGAGGCATACCGACAATCTTTCTTTCCACGAACAATACGAGACTGGAATACAAGGGAGAACAGATAGAGGTACTCAAAGTGCCCTCTGCCACACACCGTCGGGTGGCTTGTGGAGTATGGATGTAGATGTAGATTGTAGAACCGCCACGAGTGGCATGTAAGCTTTTCTTTGTTTCATATATATCACCTGACCAGCGCTAGCATCGTCAGAAATTCCATGACTGAGAGCTACTCGTTGCAAATATCGCGCTATGTATAGCACCGTCATCATGCATAAAACGGGGCGATATACACAGTTCGTGTTTCACGTAAGACGACGGCGTTATACACAGCCTGATTGTAACGGGTGGCTCTCATCCACGGCGAAATAAAGAAGAACTTACAAGCGACTTGTGGCGGCTCTACAATTTTTAATTTCTAACAGCCTGCGTTCGTGAACTAAATTAAATTTTCCATTTATTTCGCTACTATTTCATTCGATGTACGGAATTTAACACTCTTCCTTTCGGCGAAAACAAAGTCTACAAAGCCTTGAAAGGTCTCTGTTGGATTCCTTTCATATTAATTTCTTAAATCTGTTGTCATTTACGGCATAAATTCCTCTTCTAAATTTACTGTGGTGTTTCTGACTATCTGGGAGGAGACTGAGCAGTGGAACGTGTTACTTTTACACATAAACAAGAACGATCTGTCACACTACTACACTTTAAAACACAGTTTATATGTAATTCATGTCACACAGTCTCATACGGAACCTACATCCGCTTTCTTTTATATACTGCATATGTGAGAGGATGAATGAGCAAATGTATTTCTAGTTGCATGCTTGATGGTAGCAGACAAGCCTGTCTGCTAGAGAACAGTAGGACCAACGTCGGAACAGGTAGCTACGCTTTCTAAAAGCAGAGAGGTTTCTATTCTTAGTATAGTCCTGTCCGTCCCTTGTCATGTTGGTATAGGAAGCTGCCTCTCTGGTCACTTCCGTCTGTGAGGCACCCTCAGGAAGGGACCACGGCAGTCTGTCCGCGGCGAGTGTCTGAAGTGGTAAGATCTCCGGCTAAGTGCGTGTCTGCTAAGTCCGTAGGACAATGGATTTCTTAAGTTCAGCCTAACTGAAAATTTAATCACCTTTATTTCAGGTTTGGCTCTAAAACATCTAATGTTATCTTAAATTGCAACGCACTGTATTTCGAAAGTGAAGTTCAGAATATCTTCCAGTAGTTGCTTGGTCACTACTTTGTGAGTAAAGTGGAACCACGTGTTGATCAGTAACTCTAACTCAGATCATCACTCTTAAATGCGAATGTGCGTGAGATTATAACGTCTCCTCTTGACAATATTTTTCAATATAGCAACTTTTCTTTATGTTCAACCCACGTGGGGTGTACTTTGTGAGACCAGTACCACGTGCTTATACAATTGTTTGACCCATCAGGTTCATAGTAAGACGATAGTAACCAGTTCGAGGTTTTTCTTTTGTAAATTGCTTTTCAATCTAATTTATTTTAACTGTCAAAATTCTGGTGGAGTTACACTCTTTGTGTAAACCAAGTTGACCACGTGAAGCATGTGGTGTAATCATCAAAGTAGCCCTCAGATATTCTTTTCGGGAAGATTTCGCAAAGAGTTAATATGAATTTAGTATACCAGTGTGGGTAATTTCATGACAGACAGGATTGCGATACGAACGTAACTTCTTTGGGTGAAAATTGAATCGGTTGGTTGTGGTTAATTTCCTCTTGAATATGCTTCAACGTTCTTCGTGTGTTATTTTATGAATGCAGTGTTGTATGTAGTCTCCCAATCTTGGCTTCCTATTTGATGTGTTCCGTAAGATAACAAACTCACATTTTCACAATCCTAAATAAGGAGCCAGTTAGGTATGAATCAAGTTTGATATGCTGAAATTTTAACGAAACAATGATCAATGTTAAAATAAATGTCCAAATATAAACTGATTTATTTCTTTTTATTTAAATTGTCTTTTTATATATATATCACCGGTTATCGTAAGATGACTACTAAAAGATTGTAATTAATGTTAGTCTGGTTGGCAATTTGGTAAGCTAGACTGGATAACTGGTGAAACAGTTGCGCAGTAATGCCGGATTAACTTCCTCAGATAGCCCACAGCATTTAACCCACTTTTATGGTCTTGAATATCAGCACCGCTTTCAGAATAAATTAATGCAACAACATTACACATAAGAACATTACAGCCTTTACACTGATTTCGCAGTGTGCTACATAAGCTCTTTGGCTTTTTGTCGAAGGTAAGTGCTACATACTGATCACGACACGAACGAAATAGTTAAGGCTAGACAAACTGCTACAACCGTAAATGATAAAAAAGGTAAGAAATAAAAATATGAAGTTCTTACAATCGAGTTCAGTAAACAGCAGAAAAAATAAAATGCAGAAGATGAAGTTAACAGATATGAGCCTGCGACAGAGAATACTACCATGAGGAACAAGAGTAGCAGACTCATACGGAAAATAGATTCGAAACAGTTCTATGACTTGAATCAGATATTGCGCTCAAAGTTCTAAAAAAAAAAAAAAAAAAAGCCAGCAAGTTCCGATAACAATCTTCGAAATTACCTAATCGGGTTGGGATTCTAAAAGTGCGAGGCTCTCCAGTGTGTCGACGAAAATTTAGGAGCCAGGAAATGTATCATCAGACAGAGCGTTACCAGAAGAGTCATCGACGATATGCGAAAACTCTGCAAGAAAATCAGAAACTACTAACTTAATGCAACATTCAGTCTGTTGCCAAATCATTCTTTCAGTAACATAACTCTTTATTCCCGCACTATCGTTCTTACGTGGTTATCACGAGGGTTATTTTGGAATTTAGCGAACAGGGACAGAAGTATTAAGTTCGCCCTGTGATTCTGTTCTTGACCCGATCTCAGATGCCTCCAATGATTCACTGTGCCCACGAATCCGCGAGTTTTGGGTTTCTGTTCCAGCAGAAACATCTTTGAATCGTCACCAATTTTCATCGACAAAACCATGATTAGATGCAGAACAAAGTCCTTGCAGTATCACACACAAAAAAGAGAGGAGGGGGGGGGGGTGACGATCAGCAAATCAGAGCTATACACCGACTTTCAAATTGTTCTACAATGTTACTGTGTTATTCCGAGACAGGGTGGGCATGCAAGTCTTCTGTGAAGTAGAATATTCATCGTAACTGATGAACATCTTATTCCGCACCATGAGCTATTCTTCTAAAGCGTAAATTTGCTAGACCGGTAGTCGGACATAGAGCGCATAATCAGTGACTTCTAATACAGAGGAAAGGTAAAAAATGTATGCATACCTACGTCGAAGACAAAATTGTATACACAATCCTACATACAAGACCATGGAATGATACATTATCTGTTGGTAAAAACGAAGTATCTTATCTCTAGGTATACTAATGGTTGTATGTACACGCAAGCAGTATTATAATTAGATTTTGAACATTGACAAGGCTTCTATGGTTTTTAGACGGATATAATTTCTCATTACCTTAAAGAGACTTTACTACTTGTTTAATGTTAACTTCAAAGTTATGGGACAAGCTGTACAACAGTTCTGCGTGGAGTAGTGCTTAAAGATGGAAATATGATATCAGCACAGTTATAACATACACTCCTGGAAATGGAAAAAAGAACACATTGACACCGGTGTGTCAGACCCACCACACTTGTTCCGGACACTGCGAGAGGGCTGTACAAGCAATGATCACACGCACGGCACAGCGGACACACCAGGAACCGCGGTGTTGGCCGTCGAATGGCGCTAGCTGCGCAACATTTGTCCACTGCCGCCGTCAGTGTCAGCCAGTTTGCCGTGGCATACGCAGCTCCATCGCAGTCTTTAACACTGGTAGCATGCCGCGACAGCGTGGACGTGAACCGTATGTGCAGTTGACGGACTTTGAGCGAGGGCGTATAGTGGGCATGCGGGAGGCCGGGTGGACATACCGCCGAATTGCTCAACACGTGGGCCGTGAGGTCTCCACAGTACATCGATGTTGTCGCCAGTGGTCGGCGGAAGGTGCACGTGCCCGTCGACCTGGGATCGGACCGCAGCGACGCACGGATGCACGCCAAGACCGTAGGATCCTACGCAGTGCCGTAGGGGACCGCACCGCCACTTCCCAGCAAATTAGGGATACTGTTGCTCCTGGGGTATCGGCGAGGACCATTCGGAACAGTCTCCATGAAGCTGGGCTACGGTCCCGCACACCGTTAGGCCGTCTTCCGCTCACGCCCCAACATCGTGCAGCCCGCCTCCAGTGGTGTCGCGACAGGCGTGAATGGAGGGACGAATGGAGACGTGTCGTCTTCAGCGATGAGAGTCGCTTCTGCCTTGGTGCCAATGATGGTCGTATGCGTGTTTGGCGCCGTGCAGGTGAGCGCCACAATCAGGACTGCATACGATCGAGGCACACAGGGCCAACACTCGGCATCATGGTGTGGGGAGCGATCTCCTACACTGGCCGTACACCACTGGTGATCGTCGAGGGGACACTGAATAGTGCACGGTACATCCAAACCGTCATCGAACCCATCGTTCTACCATTCCTAGACCGGCAAGGGAACTTGCTGTTCCAACAGGACAATGCACGTCCGCATGTATCCCGTGCCACCCAACGTGCTCTAGAAGGTGTAAGTCAACTACCCTGGCCAGCAAGATCTCCGGATCTGTCCCCCATTGAGCATGTTTGGGACTGGATGAAGCGTCGTCTCACGTGGTCTGCACGTCCAGCACGAACGCTGGTCCAACTGAGGCGCCAGGTGGAAATGGCATGGCAAGCCGTTCCACAGGACTACATCCAGCATCTCTACGATCGTCTCCATGGGAGAATAGCAGCCTGCACTGCTGCGAAAGGTGGATATACACTGTACTAGTGCCGACATTGTGCATGCTCTGTTGCCTGTGTCTATGTGCCTGTGGTTCTGTCAGTGTGATCATGTGATGTATCTGACCCCAGGAATGTGTCAATAAAGTTTCCCCTTCCTGGGACAATGAATTCACGGTGTTCTTATTTCAATTTCCAGGAGTGTATATTCCTTTGGTTAGATATACACTACTGGCCATTAGAATTGCTACACCACGATGAAATGCAGATGATAAACGCGTATTCATTGGACAAATATATGTACTAGAACTGACAGGTGATTACATTTTCACGTAATTTGGGTGCAAATAAGTACCCAGAACATCCACCTCTGGCCGTAATAGCGGACTTGATACGCCTGGGCATTCAGTCAAACAGAGCTTGGATGGCGTGTACAGGTACAGCTGTCTATGCAGCTTCAACACGATACCACAGTTCATCAAGAGTAGTGACTGCCGTATTGTGACGAGCCAGTTGCTCGGCCACCATTGACGAGACGTTTTCTATTGGTGAGAGATCTGGCGAATGTGCTGGCCAGGGCAGCAGCCGAACATTTTCTGTATCCACAAAGGCCCGCACAGGATCTGCAACATGCGGTCATGGGTTAACCTGCTGAAATGTAGGGTTTCGCAGAGATCGAATGAAGGGTAGAGCCACGGGTCGTAACACATCTGAAATGTAACGTACACTGTTCAAAGTGCCGTAAATGCGAACAAGAGGTGACCGAGACGTGTAACCAATGGCACCCCATACCATCACGCCGGGTGATGAGCCAGTATGGCGATGACTAATACACACTTCCAATGTGCGTTCACCGCGATGTCGTCAAACACGGATGCGACCATCACGATTCTGTAAACAGAACCTGGATTCATCCCAAAAAATGACGTTTTGCCATTCGTGCACCCAGGTTCGTCGTTGTGTACACCATCACAGGCGCTCCTGTCTGTGATGCAGCATCAAGGGTAACCGCAGCCATGGTCTCCGAGCTGATAGTCCATGCTGCTGCAAACGTCGTAGAACTGTTCGTGCAGATGGTTGTTGTCTTGCAAACGTCCCCATCTGTTGACTCAGTGATCGAGACGTGGCTGCACGATCCGTTACAGCCATACTGATAAGATGCCTGTCATCTCGACTGCTAGTGTTACGAGGCCGTTGGGATCCAGCACGGCGTTCCGTATTAGCCTCCTGACCCCACCGATTCCATATTCTGCTAACATTCATTGGATCTCGACCAACGCGAGCAGTAATGTCGCGATACGATAAACCGCAATCGCGATAGGCTACAGTCCGACCTTTATCAAAGTCGGATACGTGATGGAACGCATTTCTCCTCCTTACATGGGGCATCATCACAACAACGTTGACGTTGAGGTTGACCAGGCAACGCCGGTCAACTGCTGTTTGTGTATGAGAAATCGGTTGGAAACTTTCCTCATGTCAGCACGGTGTAGGTGTCGCCACCGGCGCCAACCTTGTGTGAATGCTCTGAAAAGCTAATCATTTGCGTAACACAGCATCTTCTTCCTGTCGGTTAAATTTCGCTTCTGTAGCACGTCATCTTCGTGGTGTAGCAATTTTAATGGCCAGTAGTGTAGGGACTATCCAGAAACGCTCGAATTCTTACAGCAGCATTAGTCTGTATGCTTCAGACGTAAGAGTTGATCGTAGCAATCACCATGAGCAGAACTGTAAATCAAAATATGACCTGAATGAGATTTCGTTATTACTCCCATTCAGCAATGAAGTGTCCCACTCTCCTACAAAAGGAAATAAAATACACAAAAATTTCTCGTGAGGGGTATATATATATATATATATATATATATATATATATATATATATATATATATATATATAGGGTGTTTCAAAAATTACCGGTATATTTGAAACGGCAATAAAAACTAAACGTGCAGCGATAGAAATACACCGTTTGTTGCAATATGCTTGGGGCAACAGTACATTTTCAGGCGGACAAACTTTCGAAATTACAGTAGTTACAATTTTCAACAACAGATGGCGCTGCAAGTGATGTGAAAGATATAGAAGACAACGCAGTCTGTGGGTGCGCCATTCTGTACGTCGTCTTTCTGCTGTAAGCGTGTGCTGTTCACAACGTGCAAGTGTGCTGTAGACAAGATGGTTTATTCCTTAGAACAGAGGATTTTTTTGGTGTTGGAATTCCACCGCCTAGAACACACTGTTGTTGCAACAAGACGAAGTTTTCAATGGAGGTTTAATGTAACCAAAGGACCGGAAAGCGATACAATAAAGGATCTGTTTGAAAAGTTTCAACGGACTGGGAACGTGACGGATGAACGTGCTGGAAAGGTAGGGCGACCGCGTACGGCAACCACAGAGGGCAACGCGCAGCTAGTGCAGCAGGTGATCCAACAGCAGCCTCGGGTTTCCGTTCGCCGTGTTGCAGCTGCGGTCCAAATGACGCCAACGTCCACGTATCGTCTCATGCGCCAGAGTTTACACCTCTATCCATACAAAATTCAAACGCGGCAACCCCTCAGCGCCGCTACCATTGCTGCACGAGAGACATTCGCTAACGATATAGTGCACAGGATTGATGACGGCGATATGCATGTGGGCAGCATTTGGTTTACTAACGAAGCTTATTTTTACCTGGACAGCTTCGTCAATAAACAGAACTGGCGCATATGGGGAACCGAAAAGCCCCATGTTGCAGTCCCATCGTCCCTGCATCCTCTGGGCCGCCATTTCTTCCAGAGGAATCATTGGCCCATTTTTCAGATCCGAAACGATTACTGCATCACGCTATCTGGACATTCTTCGTGAATTTGTGACGGTACAAACTGCCTTAGACGACACTGCGAACACCTCGTGGTTTATGCAAGATGGTGCCCGGCCACATCGCACGGCCGACGTCTTTAATTTCCTGAATGAATATTTTGATGATCGTGTGATTGCTTTGGGCTATCCGAAACATACAGGAGGCGGCGTGGATTGGCCTCCCTATTCGCCAGACGTGAACCCCTGTGACTTCTTTCTGTGGGGACACTTGAAAGGCCAGGTGTACCGCCAGAATCCAGAAATAATTGAACAGCTGAAGCAGTACATCTCATCTGCATGTGAAGCCATTCCGCCAGACACGTTGTCAAAGGTTTCGGGTAATTTCATTCAGAGACTACGCCATATTATTGCTATGCATGGTGGGTATGTGTAAAATTTCGTACTATAGAGTTTCCCAGACCGCAGAGCCATCTGTTGTTGAAAATTGTAACTATTGTAATTTCGAAAGTTTGTCTGCCTGAAAATGTACTGTTGTCCCAAGCATATCGCAACAACCGGTGTATTTCTATCGCTGCTTGGTTAGTTTTTATTGCCGTTTCAAATACACCGGTCATTTTTGAAACACCCTGTGTGTATATATATATATATATATATATATATATATATATATATATATATATATATATATCGCCATCCTTCTCGACTCGGATGGGACCTACGACTTCGCTGTTTGTTCCACTTGCACGAATCAACCAACCAATCGGGACGAACGTTCCTGAAAATTTATATAGGATTATAAAACGATGAAATAATTTTGTAAAAGCTTCTACAGTAATTGACAACAGCGTGATATTTAGGTAAACTAACTTCTTGGCGGACGCGGTACTAGTCTGCAAGTACCTGAAATGGAACACAGAAATAAATAACTCAAAGAACCAGAAGGAACTAAAAAAAGGGAGGAAAATCATGAGAAACGTGTTTCATTGATACTTGTGAAAATATGTCTTTTGGGATCTTAGGATCTGAAACAGGTTCGACAAAAGATTAGGCGAATATATCTTTATTGTTTTCTGTAAACTGTCAACAACAATACTGTATGCTTTTGTTCAACTAACGCTTTTCGCACAGGCTTTTTAATTATATTTTCATTGGCATAGTAAGTTTATATCCCACTTTCTTCTGTGATCATTCATTTTCTTTATTACACCACTGCATTAGTTCTTTCTGTCGCTGTGTTGATGCTCGATTATCTGCTTTTCAGTCGAACATGAAGGAGCGTTTCCCATGTTCTTACATCGTTAAATTCAGTGGCGGCTCGTGAGTATACAGTCAAAGCGTTCACAAATTTTTAGATTCAGATAAATATGAGAGTGTGAAATTAATAACATCTGCTGTATAACAGTTGTGCTTATCAACATATTTATACAACTACAGCCGTTGCCACTAATAACAACAGTAATAGTATGTATAACTTGTCTGAAGAGAGAATTGTGTTTAAGGAATTTTGTTGTTTTGTACATAATTAAGCACAGTTTATGGCAAGAACGGAATAACATTGAAGCTTTCGTTAGTCTTCATTTCGCATTTTTACGTTAGTGAGAGTTTTCGTGCTTTCTTTTCGGACAGATGTACAAGATCCGTAACACAAGGTATTAGGTAACTAATTAACTTGTGGGCTGAAAATCGGACATTCTTACGTTGCACCCATACACCAACTTATGCTTGTTATACACTTCTTTGTTTGCTTCTAGTCACGCTAATTTGATTTCGTCACTTTCTCAGTCTGGACTGGGAGGCCTATTCCTTTGCAGGCTAATTTTTTCTGGTAATTTTCTTATCTGTTAGCACTTAAAATACATTCAATAGAGTTCATGTTGGCACTACACACGAAAGCTACTCATGCACGCTACACAACCAACTCCAATCACAAACGGCCGTTTGTGGAAATGATTGAATTACTCTAGTACTGTTTACTATCATGATTACTTGGCTAGAATAGAAATGAGGCGCTGAGAATCACAAGAACCAAAAGCGCAACGTCGTCGATCTCACATTTAAGGGAATATCAAAGAAACAAGTGAGACAGCTTTTTGTGAATGTTCAAATAGACAAAAAAACAGGACCCATCATAAGATTAACAGATATCAGAAGAATGAATAAATGCTACAGTCTTACAATCGATGATGATGTACTTTATGATTCTCAGCGCCTCAAATTGATTCTATATGATAAAATCCAAAACGTAATGTGTTATATCTTATTCAGAAGTCCACAAAATAGGTTTTTCTGTCAGCGTAACCTATATTGATGTCTGATCTAATTGTACTATATAGTGAGTGAATTGGCATATCTGAAGAGAGCGCTATCTTATAGCGTGTTTTTTTTCCAAGTGAACGGGGATAAAAGTTTGCTGCTGCGTGCTACCACCTGGTGGCATGAACATAAACTTGTACTTCATTGGTAACGGATAGCTGAGCACGTCGTTTATCAAATCCGTGTATATTTGGCCCGTAAGGCAATTACGTGATGCCAGTTGCGCATGCACTGAAACTCCTTAAAACAGCTGAAGGTGCAGCGAAAGCGCAGATTTAGTGCCTGTGTTTCAGATTACTACATCTACATACGTTTAACAGTATTCAAAGAAAAATAACAAATAACCCGAAAGGTGTAAAAAGCTAGCGTCTTCACCTCTTCTTGAGCTCTTACCCAGCAGCCACCACTTGTTAAATTGCTGTAATAATGTCGATGCAAACAGACGATTTTATTTAAAGTAGGCAGTATGCTAGTAATGTTAAGTTTATGCCAAGTGAACGGGGATAAAAGTTTGCTGCTGCGTGCTACCACCTGGTGGCATGAACATAAACTTGTACTTCATTGGTAACGGGTAGCTGAGCACGTCGTTTATCAAATCCGTGTATATTTGGCCCGTAAGGCAATTACGTGATGCCAGTTGCGCATGCACTGAAACTCCTTAAAACAGCTGAAGGTGCAGCGAAAGCGCAGATTTAGTGCCTGTGTTTCAGATTACTACATCTACATACGTTTAACAGTATTCAAAGAAAAATAACAAATAACCCGAAAGGTATAAAAAGCTAGCGTCTTCACCTCTTCTTGAGCTCTTACCCAGCAGCCACCACTTGTTAAATTGCTGTAATAATGTCGATGCAAACAGACGATTTTATTTAAAGTAGGCAGTATGCTAGTAATGTTAAGTTTATGCCAAGTGAACGGGGACAAAAGTTTGCTGCTGCGTGCTACCACCTGGTGGCATGAACATAAACTTGTACTTCATTGGTAACGGGTAGCTGAGCACGTCGTTTATCAAATCCGTGTATATTTGGCCCGTAAGGCAATTACGTGATGCCAGTTGCGCATGCACTGAAACTCCTTAAAACAGCTGAAGGTGCAGCGAAAGCGCAGATTTAGTGCCTGTGTTTCAGATTACTACATCTACATACGTTTAACAGTATTCAAAGAAAAATAACAAATAACCCGAAAGGTGTAAAAAGCTAGCGTCTTCACCTCTTCTTGAGCTCTTACCCAGCAGCCACCACTTGTTAAATTGCTGTAATAATGTCGATGCAAACAGACGATTTTATTTAAAGTAGGCAGTATGCTAGTAATGTTAAGTGAGACTGCGGCCTATAATTAAGCATCAGAATCAATAGCACATGAATGTGATTCGTTATTGTCGAACTAAGAAATCCGACTGATACGGTTATACGTCTTCCTCAACGATGAGATAACTAGATTTCATCACTCACCTCAGAGGAATGTGATTATTTTACATTTATATAAAAGCGTATTTCCTGAAAGAATGTGTTTTTAACTTCATCTATATTCCTCATTATCCATGTATAGATTCCTGGAAATAAACTCCCTCCGTCGAACGACGTCAACTGTGTTAACGCTTGTTGTAAACTGGAAACCAATACAGAAATTATCGCGCTAATTCATACATTTATACATGTATGACAAACTGAATCTGATATATATAGCATTATCCACAGAAATGTAATGCATTCGGAAAATGCCCACCTAATAATTAGATGTATAAATCGCATTTTAGGTTAACTAACGGATTTATAGCACGCGCTCAGTTGTACGGGTAGGCATCGTTCCCCGCCATCTGTGAGCCACGGCAGGAAATGTGCTCGCTGGCGCGCGATACACATTCCGCATCGCCGCTGCCACCTCCCGGGCATTCATTGAACTACAGCGAAGCTGTTGCGTTCTACTGGTTCTCTGACTTGTTACGCCTCCAGCTACGTAAAAATTAATTCCAGCGAGCACATTTAGGGCAAATCAGAATGTGAAGTACTCTTTCTCGAGAGAAGCGTTTCCAGTATTGTCTTCAACGGAACAAATATTGAACGTAATCAAATGAAAAGTGTAGTAATACGTCAAGCGTGTTAGCAACTAAACAACTTGACATAATAGTCATCTATGTCTGCAGTATACGGAAATAATGAGTTATAGTAGCAGCAGAATACAAAAACATGCTGACGAAAGGATTGAAAGAGTCAAAACGGAGACTAGATTTTCATTTGTTAGATCGTAGCCTATCCCTGATATTCAATTTACGCACTGAGCAAGCTGTGAAGGAAATGAAGCAGAAACTAGGAAAGGGAATTAAAGCTCGGAACGAGTAAATACGAACTGCGATGTTTGCCAATAAGAATATAAATCTCTCAGAAACACTTAAGGTGTCGTAAGAGCGTTGAAAGGACTGTTTAGCGTCTCGCAAAGAGATTATTAGATAAACATAAACAAGAGTAAGACAAGGCTAATGGAATGCAGCCGAATTTAATCAGACGATGCTGAGGGAAGCAGGCAATGAGCCATTCCATGCCAAGCCCCCTTACCATCAAAATTTTGTTAATATTTCGTGCGAACTTTTGCACATGTTCCCAATTAACAATGCTACAAATTTACTTTCGCCAACGTAATACTTGCAGACAAAGTCGTTTGTTTATCCCATCGTGCAGCTATCAAAAGCGTGCCTCTAGTTTTAGACATAATATCTTAGGCAATATTTACTTTAAGGAAACAAAATTAGGCCATCTTGTAAAACTGAAACTTCGCACGTAATAACTTACCAACACAAGGCCTTAGAATATAAAATGTCATTCTCCTACTGCTTTCCTATAGTTTCCAAATTGAGGACAAAGTGTTAAACAGTTTGTAGAAGTCTTGTTTTTTGCGGAAGTAGGCTAAATATCTCCAATTTTTGTCGTTTTCACAAAATTTGTCACCTTTGCCCTCAATTTGTAAACTATTGGAAGTCAGTAGGAGAAAGAAAATTCATGTTCTAAAACGTTTTGCTGGTAAGTTAATAGGTGCAAACTTTCAGGTTTATCCCGCAGTTATTTCCGGAGATATAAGAAGCTAAACTTCACATTTTTCAAGCGTCTATTTTTTCAGCTGAATTTGCTTCAAATTATCTATATAAAAGTTGCTCAAGAAATCTTTATTATTTCGCTCAAGAGACTGCAAGAAGTTGCACAAGATGACCTATTTTTGCTTCTTTTAAATAAATATTGCTGGAGATAATATGTCTCAAATTTAGTGAGAACTTTGGCGTGCCATTTTGATAGCTGCGCTATGTTGTCAAACAGTTGACTATATCTCTGCAAGTACTATATTGGCGAAATTAACACTTTACCAAAGTTCATTGGAAATATGTGCAAATGCTGAAACAACAATTTATCAAAATCCATGATGGTCATGTGGGAACCTCTAGATCACTCGACTTGGAATGTCCCAAATGAGACACTAAAAGCAATTGATGTGTGTAAGTAGGCTGTTCAGGTTTTGTTATTGATAACGCCACGTAGCGCTCTGTATGAAAATCACTGGCTGTGCTGTATGCAGTCTGTGGCTAGTTTGGATTGTTGTCTGCCATTGTAGTGTTGGGCAGCTGGATGATAACAGCACGTAGCGTTGCACAGTTGGAGGTGAGCCGCCAGCAGTGGTGGATGTGGAGAAGTGAGATGGCGGATTTTTGAGAGCGGATGATCTGGACGTGTGTCCATCAGAAACAGTACATTTGTAAGAATGGATGTCATGAACTGCTATATATATTATGACTTTTGAACACTATTAAGGTAAATACATTGTTTGTTCTCTATCAAAATCTTTCATTTGCTAACTATGCCTATCTGTAGTTAGTGCCTTCAGTAGTTAGAATCTTTTATTTAGCTGGCAGTAGTGGCGCTCGCTGTATTGCAATAGTTCGAGTAACGAAGATTTTTGTGAGATAAGTGATTTTTGAAAGGTATAGGTTAATATTAGTCAGAGCCATTCTTTAGTAGGGATTATTGAAAGTCAGATTGCGTTGCGCTAAAAATATTGTGTGTCAGTTTAAGCACAGTCATGTATAATTTTTCTAAGGGCACGTTTCATATGACGACCCTTAGCCGAGGATACCTCACTGGAATCTTCAGATTTTATTGTAGTTTGTGCAGTTAGTGTAGCTTTTATTTATTGCTAGCGCGTAATTGTAGAGAGAATCTCCTTTGTAGTTGCAGTCTTTCATTGTTGTACAGTAAAACAGTTGTGGCATGCATGTAGATTTGCACCAAGTATTTTGCAGCTGCGCTTACAATTAACTAGATAATATTTTCAGTGCTATGTTTATGTGTTCTCTTATTTTGCTCTTCAAATTGTGCTTTTCTGTTTTATCGTGTGAAATATTGTGACAATAATGGCGTGTGAAAAACGTAACACTAGGCTCCAAAGTAAACTGAGAAATAATAGTGACGACGAGCGTAACTTATCAGCACCACTTTGTAATGAATTAACAGACATTCAAAGTAGTAATTTGGTAATAGTGCATAGGGAAATGGAGCGGGCGGCAAATAATGGTGTAGACAGTGAACCAAGTAGTGAACAGGGAAGCATTATCAATCGATCGGTCAGCAACAGCTCGCCTCAGGAATCTGAAATGACAGAACACAATATTGCAAATACTGTAGACTCAGGTTTTGGGTCCTCACCATTTTCTCAAATGAGTTAAGACACATTTTCTGCTTGTCAAAATGTGAATGTTGCCGGTGAAAATGCACTGCCAAAAAGCATAGAGAAACAGATTCCAGACACTAATACATTATTATTGCAATTAATGCAACAAATGGAACAAAATCAGAGACAAACACAACAAAAGCTTCAAAAGTTAGACACAATGGAAAAAAATCAGAGACAAACACAGCAAAAGCTTCAAAAGTTAGACATAATGGAACAAAATCTTCAAAAGTTAGACACCACATTGAACAAACACGTGAAGATTTAACTACTGAGTTACATAACATTGAATCGAAATGTCAAAAAGTCTGTAATGACGTAAAAACACAAATTTGTGAGCATTTTCAACCTATTTTATCGCAGCATGAAAATGCATTACAGAATCACGAAGCAGCCATAAAAGAACTGCAAACTATTGTTCATGAAAATCATGAGACCTTGCAAGCTAAAATTGACTCAGTTGCATCTACCGATTCGATTACGCAACTTGCAAAAACTCAGGAAAACTTAAAGGACACAGTAGATACGATTTCAACACAAATGGACACTCTGAAACTTGGTTCAGAAAAACACACTGAGGATATAAGTTCACTATCGGAGAAAGTAGCCGAACTTTCGGATCAGTTCACTAACTTATCTACAAAGGTGGTTGATGATCTGAATGACACGAGACCTGTAGCCTTCACTGACACAGCAGAGTACGAACAAATTAGGAAATTCAAACAAAATCGGAATCAAATTAATACGCAACACCAAAGAGAAATCCGGGAAGTACAAAATCAGTTGACACAGGTAATACAAGAATTACGTATTTCAGAGGACACTCGCGTTCCAATACGGGAAGAGGGACATAGAAATACGCAACAGCCACAAAATAATAAAACAGGGTACTTCGGAAATTATGAAAGAAATTGGCAAGGTACACCGAATTTTGAGATGGAACCGCCGAAACGACGTAACAATGACCGACATGCGACTCGCCGACATGATGATTTTGACTATAAGCTGTTCATTACTACACGTAAATTCAAACCATTTAAGATTCTGGCAACGACATTCATCCACAAGCATGGCTCCATCAATTCTCTCATTGTTTTCCTCCCAACTGGTCATTAGAGCACAGATTAGAAATTATGTGTGGCTACTTAGAGAACGAACCAGCTGTAAGAATGCGATCGGTCATTCACGATTGCCATAGTGAAGAAGAATTTTATCATTCCTTCCTCTCAACATATTGGTCTCAAGCCACACAAGACCGAGTAAAACATAGCATCATAATGCTGAAACATTTCGGACAATCGGAATTTTCTAGTCTTGTCAAATATTTCGAAGACATTTTATATAAGAATCAGTATCTTTCAAGCTCTTACAGCCCCTCATAACTCATCCGCATTTGCTTAATCAAATTGCCTGAAGATTTACGACATAGTATTTTGGCAGGATGTTGGAAAGACGACATTAAAGCTTTTCAGGGACTTCCAAGAATTGGAAATCGACATTGACAATCGCGGGACGCGAAAACAGGAACACAACAATTACAGGTCACATCCATCACAATTCCGTGAGGAAAGAAATAATAACTGGACACGACAAGGCTATTCTTACAACGTAAATCGTGACCAAAACAGACACCACCCTTATGACAACCATTGGCAGAGTAAAAATATTTACGGACAAAGATCGCATTTCTGTAGTAATGAATATGACAGAGAAAACCATAGAAGCAGACAATATGGAAACCAAAACAATTATTATCAAGGGAGACAGGATAACTTCAGATGCAACGGTGCAGCGCGCAGTTACGATTCAGGGAGAAATTCTCCACCACGTGACCGACAAGAAAGAAACTCTGGAATCTACCGACATGACGACAGACGATATGATCGTAACGACAGACCTCAATTGCATCAGAACTGGCGGGATTCAAACAGGGCAGGGCCCTCTCGAGAAGGTGAATTTGTAGAAGTTAGGTCTCCTAATCCCAATAACGACGTGCGCCAATGAAGAGACAGACAATGACTCGCACTGCAGGCAGCCATGTGCGCCAGCTCGCTCAGAGAAACATAACATAGACTCTAACCTTGAGAAAAATTCCAGTATTCTTTACCAACGTATACCACATAATAATTGCGTTGAAGTTGAAACTTTGCATACTGGGAAGAGTAAAGGTTTGCACCACATTTCACATGTAAAACCGTTTATTGAAAGATAATGTGCAATGTTTGAAGTTAAATATCCAGTTAAGAACCAAGAGAACTTATTTAAACAGAAATTACGAATGCGTTGTTATAGTGAACAGATGACACAATGTTGTTATTTGTACATTCATGCTTGTTAGTTGCACGATCACATAACGACTATAAGGCTCACATACTTAGAACATATACCGGCACTGCTAATGAGATTTTCATGCAACATTTTGGTTTACTTGAAAAGACATTCTTTATTTGAAGTACTTTCTGTGGGATTAAAGATGACTTAACATTTGGTTTCTTTGACAGCTACACGATTGAATCATGACGCTACTGATGTGTCACACAATTTACATTGTTGCTTTTGTGCTGTATCTGCTTTATATTTGCACAGTTTTTCTGAATTCTTCTGGAAAGGAAAACATGTTTTAGTACAAACTTTGTGGTATAGCTACAATAAGACAGCCTTTTTTGTAGCACAACAATACGTTACAGTGTAGTACTTTCTTCATCACGGTAATGTACGTAATCACTACGATATCTACACGCATAGCAATTCACTTCGTTTATTACGAGGTAAGTACATTGACTTCTACAGAACTTTGCTTACAGACGGCGATAGTTACAACACTTGGCACATTTTTTACCCTTAAGTAATGACAGAGATTATGTTACAATAAGACGCACAATTTAGCGTGGCGGTACACGTATTTGAGTCATTAATTGTGTACTTAAATCATTTATTTCTGAAGATTTTTGAATTACAAAGAAAGTTTTTCGTGATACATTTCATTCCATTGCTGTAATCTGTAACACCTGAGGGTATAATTACATTAATCCTCAGGGGGTACACGCCTACTTTGTGTACCATGTGTTTGGCAAGCACAAGGAGCCTTAGCTAGTATGGTATTTGCTTATACAATTTTACACATCAGTACCATATTTCTCTAACACAGAATTACACAGGTATCTGATTATTTGACAGTGAAACAAACATCTTTTTACTACATCAGTGACACATGTTTACGCAATTACACAGTTGGATAACTTCACACTTATTAAATTGTATTTTGTCTGTACTTTGTGAACTGTTCATATATTTTTTCGGAACCATTGCGATACTATGAGAGCTTTGAATGATGTGTTTGGTATGGGATCATGATATTTAAAGTACGTTTGAGGTAGATGACACTATTTAAATGAGCAGAGAATGTTTTAGGTTTTGAAATTATTGGAGGAAGCTAAGACGATTTTGAGATTTGACTGAGGTGTTATGATGTTATTATTAGATGACGATGTGTATTATGCTGTTGAGGTATGTTTATGATCAATAAGCTGATGCTATATGAGGAATCTGATTATGCTACATATTTATTATGATGAAATATTGAAGTGTCGACGCAAGATTGACGTGTCGACGTGTATGTATATGTGTAATAAGGTAAGGAATAATGAGAAGTGGTTATGGACTCAGATTTGTGAAAACAGATGTTGGAAACCAAGATTCGTACTTTAACAGTTATGAAATGTGTGTACATGCGTGAATGTTTCACAGTGCTGACGAAAATGTTTTGGACACTGTTATATTCATAGGATTTTGTTTCTACACATTTGCAACGCAAATTCTCGACCTGTGAAATTTTTTATATGTGACTGTCACTGTAGTGCAAACTGGTGTTGTAAATATTTAGGTAAGAAAGTTAAGCGACCTTCACGTAATGCATCGTGGGCACCCAGCTGCGCGACAGTCGCCTGGAAAAAAGCCATTAGTGTGTGCCTTTCAGAGGCACTGGTGGAGAAAAAAAGGAGGCCATTATCCTCGCTATTGACAGTTCTTTTTGAAAGCATCGCAAACACGACACGCTCAAACTTGAAAACATGATTACACTGTAGAGCTCCTAATTTATGATATTTACTAAAGTCCCTAATGAAATGATGAGAAACATTTTACATCTATTGTCTTTCTAGTTGAGAGATTGCTCATTTTGTTTAATATCTGGTTTCCAGCTGTGTTGCAGCATTGGTTTTATAAAATAAAATTAAGTGCATTTGCTAATGTGAACACTTTCTGCCAACAGATCTATTAAATAATAATTTTATGATCCACATTCTTCGAAAAAGGAGCACTTGGAAAGGAAAGAACAATAAGAAGGGACAAATAACAGTAACTGCATACATAATTTTCTTTTCAAGTACTTTCTAATGTTTTGTAGAATAAGGTTTTTTGGTGCACCACATTAATTACATAGACATTAAGATATGAGTAGACATTTCCCTTATCTGCATTGTTGTCTTTAGTGTACTATTTTTCTGCTTGAGTTTTGTCATGTTTAGGTGTAAGTTATAGCATGTGCAGCTGTTGTTTGTCAGGCATAGTGCTACTGAATTTCGCTTTGTATTGCTGTGTTAAGCCAGTTTTACTACTGATTTATTTTTCTTGTTGCTGCACATTGGCTCATATTAGTTGTAATGTTGCATTTCCTCTGTTAATTTAGATTTATTGCTGCTTGCTTTGCCACTTTGCATTTTTTTTTGTCATTGCTGTTTGTGTTAATTGTTTTGTGCTGCTGCATTGCCTCATCCCTTAGTTTAGCATCTGAGCTCAGTAGATTTAATTTAGATTAAGATGGGGTAGGCTATATAAGAGAACGAGTTGTGATGAATTGGAAGAAATGCATTGAGAAGCTACAAGAAAATGGTTTGGCTAAAAAAGAGTATTTTGAAAGAGAATATGAACAAAAAAGTAGGGTTTAGGGACAACAGGTTTAGGTAGGATTTTCTTGGAAATAAATGATGAGGTAAGATAATGGAAAATAAATAATGAGGTAAGAAATATGTGAACATATTAATACAGAAAGCAGGTATAGATAGGACTTTTTGGAAATAATGAAGAACAAAGGGAGATCTCCAAGAAGTAAGTTTTGTTTGCAAAATACTGCAGTAAAACGAACCCTGTCCTTTCCTTGTGTTATCCCACAATGTGTTTGTGTACTCTTGGGTATTTGTGTTCTTCCTGTCTTTATGTGTTTATCTGATGAGAGTTATGTTGTAGAATTTTTCTAATACTGTGTTATTTAGTTTGTAAGGATATTTAGACATTATTTATTCTGTTTTGTTTTAATGGTCATGTGTGAAGTTGATGTTTCAAAAGTTATTCTGTTCTTTTATGTATGTACTTATGTCATAATTTTTGTAACACTGATGCACATGTCTATTTCTATTCTTTTGTAAAGCCTGTTTTACTACAAATGTTACCTGCATTGTTATATTCTTTAATGATATATTTTGTACGTTTGTATTTGTATTTTTATGTTATAACACTGTAATTGATACCAGTTCATCAGATTAAGTTACTTGTAAGCATACATTTCACTGCACATATTTCTGTTGGTCATAGTATATGCACAATATGTGAAAAAAAAGAGGACTGTTAGTGTTTGGACGTGTGTTAATAATTCAGCAAGGGACTGATTAACAGCATTGCTGGTTCTAAGGACAATTCCAAAAACTTTGTGAGTGGTTTGTGAGTGGTTTATGGACTTGCTATGTTCTCCGCAAGACTCTTCGATGGTGATTGTGCACCTGCACAGTCGCAACAGATAGCTGCTGGCCGTCTCTACAAGGACTACAGTGGGTCTGCATCTTTGATGGCCCACCAATACCATTATTTCTACAAGGACTGCAGTGGGTCTGCACCTCTGGTGGCCCACCAATACCATACAATCTACCAGGACTACAGAGGGTCTGCTCTGTGATGACCTACCTACCAATATTCTTCAACTTCGACTGACTCTGCTGTGGGTTTGCTCTGTTGTGGCCCATTAGCTGTCTGCATGTCAAGAGTCAGCACTGTCTTTCCGTTGGAAGGACAACACTAATTCTTCAAGACTGCATGGAAATCCACTACTTCCGTGTGCATTCTCTTTTACTGCTCAGACTTTGAGAGGAAAAAAAAACTGCAATTTTACTGTGATGAATGATCAGGACTGTCTTTATGGGCTGTGAGAAAATTTTAGCTTTTGACCAACATTGTATCAATAAGTGTGTCATTTGATTTCTTTGTTATTGTAATTGTGAAAATTTTTCAACAAATATGTACTGGCCAGTGCCCAAAACAATTTGTAAAATTTTTTGTGGGGAACATGGGGGCAATGTAAGCAGGCTGTTTAGGTTTTCTTATTGGTAACGCCACGTAGCGCTCTGTATGAAATTCACTGGCTGTGCTGTGTGCAGTCTGTGGCTAGTTTGCATTGTTGTCTGCCATTGTAGTGTTGGGCAGCTGGATGTTAACAGCACGTAGCGTTGCGCAGTTGGAGGTGAGCCGCCAGCAGTGGTGGATGTGGGGAAGTGTGATGGTGGATTATTGAGAGCGGATGATCTGGACGTGTGTCCATCAGAAACAGTACATTTGTAAGAATGGATGTCATGAACTGCTATATATATTATGACTTTTGAACACTATTAAGGTAAATACATTGTTTGTTCTCTATCAAAATCTTTCATTAGCTAACTATGCCTATCAGTAGTTAGTGCCGTCAGTAGTTAGAATCTTTTATTTAGCTGGCAGTAGTGGCGCTCGCTGTATTGCAGTAGTTCGAGTAACGAAGATTTTTGTGAGGTAAGTGATTCGTGAAAGATATAGGTTAATGTTAGTCAGGGCCATTCTTTTGTAGGGATTATTGAAAGTCAGATTGCGTTGCGCTAAAAAAATTGTTTATCAGTTTAAGCATAGTCATGTATAATTTTTCGAAGGGGACGTTTCATGTGTTCTAGTTGGACAGCAAAATAACCAATGGCCGTAGTGTTAAGGCTATAAAACCTACAATGATAATAACAAGAAAATCACGCCTGAAGACGCGGGATTTGTTAACATATGATAGATTTAAGTGTTAGGAAATCTTTTCTGAAGTATTTGTCTGGTGTCTAGCCTTACATGGAAATGAAACGTGGACAATGAGCACTTCAAACAAGAAGAGAATAGAAGCTTTTGGAATGTGGTGCTATTAACTAATGCTGGATATTCAAATCGATAGATCGAATGGCAAATGAGGTACAGAATCGAAATGGGGAAGAAAGAAATTTATAACTAAAGAAAGGTATCAAGGAATTTTGTGTTCAGTAATGGAAGCTAATGTGGAGTGGGGAAGGGGGGCAGAGGCTACGAACTTCCGCTGGTTTAAGAGCCTGAATAGCAAGCGTCCTATCATCAAGTGTCAAGAGATATGTCGGCAATATAGATTCGTTATTGATGGCCTTTGTTCAACAATATATTTTATCTCTCGTTTCTCTACATTACTTTCTAAAGAGAATTTCCTTAGAGGCGCTATTAATGATATTAATAGGGCCATAGCAAATCTGGCGCTAATATAACGTGTTTGTAAGGTAGAAAAAATAATGACGAACTGCCAGTCTGACAGCAACATTGTTGTGAAGCAAATTGTCTAACTAACCAGCAAATAAAATAACAGCGCTATGTGAAAGGTATTGTAAAAGCCTGTGTAACAGCTTAAAAGCAATACTAGCTTAGCTCACGTAACTAACCATTTTATTTTACTTATTCAGTTGTGAATAACGTGGTATCACAGACATATCTTCATGCATCTATGTTATGTGAGCTACAATACATAAATTTTGTTATATTTCGAAAGCAATGTAACGTTAACTTTCAACAGTGAAATTAATACTCATTTTCTAGCAGTATGTTATACTTACAGTTACACATCGATGTCACATTCATGCCTGTCTGAAATACTACAAATGTATAAAAATATGGGAACCTACAAGAAAATCATAGGCAGTTAAGGAGCAGTTCTTGAAAACAAAATTGACCACCATATTCAAAATGTTGGGCTCAAATGGCTCTGAGCACTATGGGACTTAACAGCTGAGATCATCAGACCCCTAGAACTTGGAACTTGAGAGGCACCCACATGCCTTGCTCATACTGTGGCATCAAGCAGTCAGGCCTGCAAGATGTTTGGTCTGCCAAGCGAGTGGATTCATTCTTATTTATCGAGTAATATGAACTCTCGTACTCTCAATTAAGTTACAAATTATCCTCCTGTATGAATAATACGCAACGGAAACTCACATTTGACTATCAGTAATTTACAGAACTCTGTTCACTACGCACTGGCAATACCACATTTTCCTTTTTTTTTTTATTTAACGGCTTTTATCAATACGTGGCCACCGCACTGAATATGAATGGCGCACACATTATAAATTCGGGACATCATGACAACATACAATTTGAAGGAAAAGTCCACCAATCTTTTTCTTTTCACTATCTTATTTATTCCGATAAATTCTATAACCTAAACACACAAATTCTATAACCTACAACAATAACACATGAGAAATTCCGCCCAGTGGGCATGGCTTTACATTGGTGATTCTCTACCTTATGGTCTTGTAATTATTTAACGCTACAGTGCACTTTCTGGATATGATGGTGCATCTTTTGCTATATCTCACACTTCGACTCTCACAATCATCATCACGAAACTTTCCTCCAGACCGAGCGGTACCGAAGGAACAAGCATAACCCACTAATCTTTTGAAACTACCTTGCTACTCTCCCATGCAAACCACACATACCCAAATTACATGAGATACACCGCACTTCAACATGGAATACAATACAATAAATAGTCACAACACTATAACTTTCAGCTTTCCCACTTCAATTAGTATTTATCCCAGTTTCACACGACACTGCCACTCTTTGTAATTCTACTTTCCTACTATGAACTCTGGAGATATATGCACGTCTTCCTGTGCAATGCAAGCCAAGTGGCGTTGCTGGATAGACGGCCGACTCACCTTGCTTCTCTCTCAGAGTTTGAATCTAGCGTCACACGGAATCATATCACGCAAAGTAATATTAAGAACATATTCCTCAACTGATACCGTGGACGAGTACTTCTCTTTATCCTTTGTCTCATACACAGATTGAGACTCACACAGTACTCACCATGTGGAAGTACTCGTCTCTAATTTCAAGTCCTGCACACGCCATTTCTTAAATATTTCAACTTATTGTACACACGCTAGTAATTCAGCTTAACTTAAGCATACGGAAGGATTTCAACTTATTGCTACACGTGGTTTCATTGTGACCGTTGGTCACTTCCGAAGATTACTACGATCCCATTAATATTACCTGCCTGACATTTAATTCTCCCCACAAAAGTTCCTAAGATAGAGAAATTATTATTTCAAACTACTCTTAAAAATTCCACATGCACACCATGTCTCCACTCTTTTGTCTCTATGGAGCACAAATAAGACAGGTCTTAACAGCACAAGATCCAGCGGCAGAGTGCTGAAACATGGCCGTTCTTCAGGTCATCTCGCACCTCTGTCGAGGTGGGGGAAGACCATGCTACCGTATTGGTCAGCCACATTTCAGGCGCTCAAAGCTCCGGTAAGTTTCATCTCTTTGGTTCCACCAAAGGTGGCCAAAGGATCGTCTCAAAGATGATCATATATTCACATTCACTATCTGCGGTTAGCAGATGACCAAACATTCATTCATTTCACAGATCTCACCAAACTGGATGTAGGGATTTATTTTGTGGGAGTGCACATGTGATCAATTAAATAAATAAATTGTCATTCTTTCCCACACTGGTATCCGGCTTCGCTGTATTAATTGAAATTGAGTTATTATTAGAAAAAATATGTTGTTCAGACAAGAATAATGAAGTATGTTGTACCTATTTTCAATGCCGGGCGGTACTGTACCCTTTCAAACTACTTAAATCTAACTAACCTAAGGACATCACACACATCCGTGCCCGAGGCAGGATTTGAACCTGCGACAGCAGCAGCTGCGCGGCTCCGGACTGAAGCGCCTAGAACCGCTCGGCCACTCCGGCCGGCTTAAAATGTTGGGGCTACAGATATTTTGTGCCTTCAACTAACACTGGATATAGTTAAATATAACAGCTTTCATGAGTATCTACAGACACACTTCGCAAGCCAACAACATCAGTTAGCCATTCCATTTCCTGGTCCAATCGTAAACCGAACGAGAGAAACTCACATATGAGCCTTCATTTCTCTTGTCTTCGTGGTCCGTTGGCAGTATCTACATTATTGGAAGTAGAATCGCTCTGCTGTCTGTAGGAAATATTGTTTCACGAAGAGAAACGTCAACTTCCCTCGAGGGGTTTCCGTTTGACCTCACGCGGAATTTCTGTGATACTCGTGTGCTCATCGAAGCTACTGGCGACGTATCTAGTAGCATAGAATGTCTAATCAAACACCAGAGGTGGGAATCTTCTTACACGTAGATCAGGGGTCCTAAAGATGGCGTGATGTATCGCCGAAACTGGTAGCCCAATAAAATAACGGTGTGGAAACTTAGACAGCTGAAAGGTGCTTGATTTGACATTGACATTGTTCTAGGGAACGTACCAGTTTGTGTCATCCCGGGTTCCAGTTTGTCGCATTGTGATTTACTAAGAGCTCACTGTGATTGCAGATCAATATAAGCTGCGTTTAGAACAAAATGTAAATTCAAATAATGTGTTCCGTTACGCTATACGTTAGAAAGCGTTGTCATTTATCAAAAGTTGCTGTGTGATTCTGACCCGGGTGACGGGCGAGTGCTGTTGCCGGTAAGTTATAGTACGACTAATTAGTACTTCCTTGTTTTCGCCTTTAAATTTCCTGAACAAATGGTTCAAATGGCTCTGAGCACTATGGGACTTAACATCAGAGGTCATCAGTCCCCTAGAACTTAGAACTACTTAAACCTAACTAACCTATGGACATCACACCCATCCATTCCCGAGGCAGGATGCGAGCCTGCGACGGTAACGGTCGCGCGGTTCCGGACTGAAGCGCTTAGAATCGCTCGGTCACTCGGTCACAACGGCCGGCTTTCCTGAATAGTTAGAAAATTATTGTAAGCAAACTACATTACGTTTACTGGCTCATTCACCTGTAGCCGTTGTGTAATAATTTAAAGTCTATTTTCAAGTTTTATGTTCTGTCGGTGGTTGAAGTATAATGTGTCAGTTGCCCTCGTTTTTATATGCATTTGACGTCGCAGGTAGCTTGTTATCGTTTGGTAAAAATCTTGAAAGTATAAGCAGTTACGCGGAAGCCTTGGAGTAGGATCTAGTGAAACAGATGCGGTTCATTGCGAACACATTGCCACTGTGCATTCACATTGTGCAGTTCGAATGAGTGATTTGGCTACCCAGGACGCCCGACGTAAGTCCCATCGAAAATTTGTAGGAAATATTCAAGATGTCAGTTCGCGCACAAAATTCTGCACCGGCAGCATTTTTGCAACTTTTAAATAATTTTTTAAAGTAGTGTGTTTTTCATTAGCGCCCAGTACCTTACGACATGCACCTAGCTCCCCACGGAAATGAGTGCTTGGCGTCAGTGGCCGGGAGGCCCCTTGCGACGCAGGTCCGGTCGCCTTGGTGCAGGTCTTATTACATTCGACGCCACAATGGGCGACCTGCGCACTGGATGGGGATGAAATGATTATGAAGACAGCACAACACCCAGTCTCTAAGCGAAGAAAATCACCAACCCAGCCGGGAATCGAACCGGGGCCCGTAGGACGGCAATCCGTCACGCTGACCACTCAGCTATCGGGGCGGATCACCTAACTCCCTATCATTTCAAGTATGTAGACGAATAAGTAAAAATCTTTTTAATAAAGAAGTTCTTTTTGGAACGCTCCTCGTGCACCAATCCACCCAACAGGAGTACAAGGAGAAAGGCAGCGACTCGGTCACAAGTAGTGGGGCTTCTCCCTTCTGGACATTCCTGTCGTTTTCAAAGTTCCTCGTTTCTTCATGAATGCGACGAAAATTTCCCTTTGTAACAACACTGGGATGCTTGCTTCTTCAGGCAGGTGCACATGTTTTGTGTGGTCATGCTCCTACAGACACAATCTTTCAGGTAACTATATCCAAATGACAATTTCTTTACAATACTTGGTATTAACAAAGGAATTTCGGAAACATAGCTCGATCTTCTGTAATCCTTAAGGGAAACTCGTATCTTTATCTGAAGTGTAAAAAAAAAAGCACTCCGTCTTCAGGCCACGAGTGGCCTACCGGGACCATTCGACCGCCGTGCCATCCTCAGTGGAGGATGCGGATAGGAGGGGCGTGGGGTCGGCACACCGCTCTCCCGGTCGTTACGATGGTATTCTTGACCGAAGCCGCTACTATTCGGTCGAGTAGCTCCTCAATTGGCCTCACGAGGCTGAGTGCACCCCGAAAAATGGCAACAGCGCATGACAGCCTGGATGGTCACCCATCCAAGTGCCGACCACGCCCGACGGCGCTTAACTTCGGTGATCTCACGGGAACCGGTGTAGCCACTGCGGCAAGGCCGTTGCCCTGAAGTGTAAAGATACGTGAGTATTGGATCAAGAATTCCAGGAGGTCTATCTTTCGCGAAACGCTGTCTTCTGCAATAGCTGAAGAGGAGGTAGAAGATGTAGTAGAGCAATGGGATATATAAGTCGAAATAAGACACCTCGAATAGATGAAAATCCCTAAGAACTATCGAGATACCATGACACAACTATTCCAACTTCTATGTAAGTTATATGAGACGGGTGAAATACCATGAGACTTCAAGAAGAATGTAATACTTCCTTTTCCAAAGATTGTGAAAGATTAAGCCATTTTACGATGTTTCACTTAAATTTAACTTCATTTCCATATCTTTAGCACCTCAAACAACCTCAGTAAACCATGGCGTGAGAAGGAATCAGCAGCTGAGTATGTCGTTATCAACCACGATTTCATACATTTTCTGAAACCACATCTGTTTAAACCATGTCTGTTTTACATGTGTTTTACACCTTTATGCATAGATCAATTAAGTGTCCATGCGTGCTTCCTCTGGCTTCCTCATCTTTGGTTAAGATGTCTTAATATAGTATATCTATGTTTCCATGATCCGTATCCTCTTTAAATGACAGAGTTATTGAATTTGTCTGTGTATTGTGTTTTCATTGTGTTTGGTTGTGGGTAAACTTCCCGTCTGCTGCTCTGGCAGTTAAACAAAATATTTTGTAGACGTAGAGTGAGTCAAAGAGATTCGGTTCCTTCTGATCGAAGCGCTATTGTGCTAAAGTTGGCAAAGTGTGGAAGATTAGATTAGATTAGTACTTGTTCCATAGATCATGAATACGACACTTCGTAATGATGTGGAACGTGTCGGGTTAATAAAAGGTGTCTATACAAGATATTACATTACCCAAAATATTACATGACACTTATTTTTTTTTTTTTTTTTTTTTTTTTTTTTTTTTTTTTTTTTTTTTTGCCGGTGGGGAAATTACCCACTTACTATATCCAAAAATTCATCTAATGAGTAGAAGCAGTTGCCATTCAGAAATTCTTCTAATTTCGTTTTAAATAGTATATGGCTATCTGTCAGTGTTGTAGCCATGTACACTGATATTACTTTTGAATTCGTTCGGATTGTTAATAACAAATTTCATAAGTAAATATATATATATTGTGAGGCTACAGTGAAGCTCCCTACAGTGAAGATCCCTAGCTCTTTAAATAAGTGTCTGCAGCATGATCTTGGATGAGCTCCAGCAATTATTCTGATTACACGCTTTTGTGCAATGAACAGTCTTTTACTCAATGATGAGTTACCCCAGAATATGATGCCATACGAAAGCAGAGAATGAAAATAGATGTGGTAACCTGATTTTCTGAGATGTACATTGCCAAAATTTGTAATGACACTTAGCATAAGTAGCTAAATCAAACGTTTCAGCAGATCTTCAGTGTGTTTTTACCAGTTCAACCCCTCATCAATGCTTACGCCTAGAAATTTTGAATATTCTGCCTTAGTTACCTATTTCTGATCGAAGTCTATATTTATAGTTGATAGAAGATATAGAGAAGATCCAACGGAGAGTAGCGCGCTTCGTTACAGGATCATTTAGTAATCGCGAAAGCGTTACGGAGATGATAGATAAACTCCAGTGGAAGACTCTGCAGGAGAGACACTCAGTAGCTCGATACGGGCTTTTGTCAAAGTTTCGAGAACATACCTTCACCGAAGAGTCAAGCAATATATTGCTCCCTCCTACGTATATCTCGCGAAGAGACCATGAGGATAAAATCAGAGAGATTAGAGCCCACACAGAGGCATACCGACAATCCTTCTTTCCACGAACAATACGAGAATGGAATAGAAGGGAGAACCGATAGAGGTACTCAAGGTACCCTCCGCCACACACCGTCAGGTGGCTTGCGGAGTATGGATGTAGATGTAGATGTAGATGTATTAATGGTGTCATTCCATTTACAGTGTGGAACTGTATATACTGTGTTTTGTCAAAGTTTAATGAGAGCCCATTTGCAGAGAACCACTTACTGATTTTTTGAAAAACATCGTTTACAATTTCATCAGTTAATTCTTGTCTGTTGGGTGTGATAGCTATACTTGTATCATCGGCAAAAAGTACCAGCTTTCCATCTTCGTGAATATAGAATTGCAAGTCATTAATATATATTAAGAACAGCAGAGGACCCAAGACCGAACCTTCCGGCACCTCATTCTTGATTGTTCCCCAGTTTGAGAAATCACCAGTTTTTTGCATCTTATGTGAACTACTTACTTCAACTTTGTGCACTCTTCCAGTTAGGTATGATTTAAACCATTTGAGCGCTGTCCCATTCATACCACAGTAGTTGAGCTTATGTAGAAGTATGTAACGCCGGAAATGCATATCCTCTTATTTCCATCTACTGTACTATAAATTTTTTCCTTATTTTGTTACTTGAAGATATGACATTTCTGTGTCTTTATATATTGTAATATATGCATTTATATTGATGTATAATTGGTTTGTTTTGTAAATACTATTTGTATGTTTACGCTGGGTCTTGCCTAGGGAAAACTATGCTATCGAACTATTACATAGATAAGTCTTGTGGAGAACCAAAGTGTTTAGGATCTTTGGTAGTGTTAACTCTGCCGCGTGGAGCGCGGGCAGAGCAGAGTCTGGCTGGAGTAGGGCGGTAGAGAAGGTGTGTTGAGTGACGCTCCCGCGAGTTGCCGCGCTTTCGGGGTTTGACAGCATGTAATTGCGCTAGACTTGCTATGATAGTTTCTGTCACGGTGTCGCGGACGGGAAACATTAGTTGGCACACATATAGAGTCCGTTTCGCCCGGTGACCGTGTCGAGAAGAAGGCGCGCCAACATCCAGCTTCTGCAACAGCTACGGCCGACAATGAGTGATTGTCGCCACCTCCTCGATCGACGACTTCAAACCTTCAATCAACCAACAAGGAAGACTGACAGCACGTAAAGTTTCAGAACTGTATGGCAGACCTCAGCTTTTCAAACTGTTCCATTTGCATCACTAAAATGCAGCAACTTAGCATGACCCTTTGTTGCTCATTGTCCCAGCTGCATTACCAAGCAGGGTCCCTTCCTTTTCCGAAATAAACCCGTGTGTCGTTGATATTCAAACGCCAGCATTAAAGTAATGTCATTCCATATCACTGCTTTAATTTCAAAGTTCAGTTAAAGTATTCACAATATTTAGATTACACAAGCAGAAATTAAGAGTTCGAGTTTTGTTACCATGTTTTAGCTTACCTGTGACTGCAAAAATGGTTCAAATGGCTCTGAGCACTATGGGACTTAACAGCTGTGGTCATCAGTCCCCTAGAACTTAGAACTACTTAAACCTAACTAACCTAAGGACATCACACTCATCCATGCCCGAGGCAGGATTCGAACCTGCGACCGTAGCACTCGCGCGGTTCCGGACTGAGCGCCTAGAACCGCGAGACCACCGCAGCCGGCCCTGTGACTGCAGCTCAGCTTCGTACGTACTAAATTTTACTATTATTAATTGTTCAACATCATTTAATTCAAGCCGGCCGGTGTGGCCGAGCGGTTCTGGGCGCTTCAGTCTGGAACCGCGCGACCGCTACTGTCGCAGGTTCGAATCCTGCCTCGGGCATGGATGTGTGTGATGTTCTTAGGTTTGTTAGGTTTAAGTAGTTCTAAGTTCTAGGGGACTGATGACCTCAGAAGTCAAGTCCCATAGTGCTCAGAGCCATTTGAACCATTTGAACAATTTAATTCAGGTTCAAAATTAAACCTCTTATTTTTAAATTGCGTAGATTCGGGTAGCTTTTGAGATGATTGTTGAGGTAGCCCAAGACTAACCTTATTTTATTTAATTTCGTAGTGCTTCATAAACAAAGTTCACTATTAGATTCAGTCACTAAATTAACTTTCAGTGTTCCGGTTTTATTAATTCTTTTGCTAATTTAAGTCAGAGTGTAGCGAACTTTATTACTTCTGACAAACATTCAGTTTTCACACAACACGTGTCAACCTTCAGTTACCACGCTTTTAGTGCTAATTATATGTGCATTAACCTTTCTTTTTCAGTTGTTATAGTAGTTGTCCATAGGACCGTAATTTTCCCCAAATCTCAAATATCTAATTAACGCCAGTTAATTGTTAACGTAACGACCGCACAGTTACTTTCTTTATTAGCTTTACCCTTTTTCAAAATTAATTTCCACCAATTTCATTTGCATTTTTTCTTTAATTTAGATGTAACCCTTTCCTCCCTCTTTACCGACAGTTTAACTTCGGTGACGATTGCTTTTCCGAAATTTCGATTAGGTACACGCTGTTTAATTTTTCACTGTCATTAAGGTCGATAAGTGAGGGGGAGGTTACAAGTATTTCATGATTTACACAATCAAAAGCCTTTGAGAGATCACAAAAAAATCCCAACGGGTGACTTCCGGTTACTCAGAGCATTTAATATTTCATTAGTGAAAGTATATATGGCATTTTTCCGTTGAAAAACGTAATTTATCTGTGACCACTTCCGCTACCTGTGTGTACCCCGAGTTTACTAGGGTGCTCTTCACTCATTCCTAGGATTTGGTGAATGAGGTTGCTCGTGGTAGCTCGTTTGCAATAGCTGAGTATAGTAACTGAGATGTGTGACAGCCCACCTGACGCACTGATCCATTTCTTTCACAGCTTCACATCTTAATAATCATGTGGCATAGCCTGTTCAGTTTAGCAAATGTTAGGATGTTGCAAAAATTCAATTTCTGTGGGTAGTTACTTTGTTCAGGCGAAATTTAGGAATGTGGAAGTGTGGTGCGTGAGTTATGCTTGGTTTCAGCTAGTATTCTCATTTCTCAGTGTGAATGTGCGTGTGCTTGCGTTCCTTATATTTTTAATTCTTTTGTCTCGATACTTTCATTTCTATTCTGTAATTTCTATTCGTTAACACACGTGCTTTTTTTTGTTCAAACCCATGTGCAAGCATATACACTCCTGGAAATTGAAATAAGAACACCGTGAATTCATTGTCCCAGGAAGGGGAAACTTTATTGACACATTCCTGGGGTCAGATACATCACATGATCACACTGACAGAACCACAGGCACATAGACACAGGCAACAGAGCATGCACAATGTCGGCACTAGTACAGTGTATATCCACCTTTCGCAGCAATGCAGGCTGCTATTCTCCCATGGAGACGATCGTAGAGATGCTGGATGTAGTCCTG
Source organism: Schistocerca serialis cubense (assembly GCF_023864345.2). Classification (NCBI taxonomy): domain Eukaryota; kingdom Metazoa; phylum Arthropoda; class Insecta; order Orthoptera; family Acrididae; genus Schistocerca; species Schistocerca serialis. The sequence continues at coordinate 1,015,125,934 of NC_064639.1, forward strand.
TGGAACGGCTTGCCATGCCATTTCCACCTGGCGCCTCAGTTGGACCAGCGTTCGTGCTGGACGTGCAGACCGCGTGAGACGACGCTTCATCCAGTCCCAAACATGCTCAATGGGGGACAGATCCGGAGATCTTGCTGGCCAGGGTAGTTGACTTACACCTTCTAGAGCACGTTGGGTGGCACGGGATACATGCGGACGTGCATTGTCCTGTTGGAACAGCAAGTTCCCTTGCCGGTCTAGGAATGGTAGAACGATGGGTTCGATGACGGTTTGGATGTACCGTGCACTATTCAGTGTCCCCTCGACGATCACCAGTGGTGTACGGCCAGTGTAGGAGATCGCTCCCCACACCATGATGCCGGGTGTTGGCCCTGTGTGCCTCGGTCGTATGCAGTCCTGATTGTGGCGCTCACCTGCACGGCGCCAAACACGCATACGACCATCATTGGCACCAAGGCAGAAGCGACTCTCATCGCTGAAGACGACACGTCTCCATTCGTCCCTCCATTCACGCCTGTCGCGACACCACTGGAGGCGGGCTGCACGATGTTGGGGCGTGAGCGGAAGACGGCCTACCGGTGTGCGGGACCGTAGCCCAGCTTCATGGAGACGGTTGCGAATGGTCCTCGCCGATACCCCAGGAGCAACAGTGTCCCTAATTTGCTGGGAAGTGGCGGTGCGGTCCCCTACGGCACTGCTAGGATCCTACGGTCTTGGCGTGCATCCGTGCGTCGCTGCGGTCCGGTCCCAGGTTGACGGGCACGTGCACCTTCCGCCGACCACTGGCGACAACATCGATGTACTGTGGAGACCTCACGCCCCACGTGTTGAGCAATTCGGCGGTACGTCCACCCGGCCTCCCGCATGCCCACTATACGCCCTCGCTCAAAGTCCGTCAACTGCACATACGGTTCACGTCCACGCTGTCGCGGCATGCTACCAGTGTTAAAGACTGCGATGGAGCTCCGTATGCCACGGCAAACTGGCTGACACTGACGGCGGCGGTGCACAAATGCTGCGCAGCTAGCGCCATTCGACGGCTAACACCGCGGTTCCTGGTGTGTCCGCTGTGCCGTGCGTGTGATCATTGCTTGTACAGCCCTCTCGCAGTGTCCGGAGCAAGTATGGTGGGTCTGTCACACCGGTGTCAATGTGTTCTTTTTTCCATTTCCAGGAGTGTAGTTTATACCACCTTCAGTTTTCGGAATCTGCTTCCTCTTGCAACTACATTGCGATAATTTTCTTATGTCGGTAATTCTTTCACTGGAATAAACGATTTTCAGAATTGTCATATTTTCTCTTGGTCTGGCTTTCTGTGGCTTGGAGCACGTGCTCGATAAACGAACGAGGCTTCAGTTCATCGCCCTCCGGTTCCTCCTTTTATTAATAGATTTCATATTAACTTCCATTCGAACACATATTATTTTTTACACAAATTTCTGCAATTGTAAGTCCTTGTACTTTCTTTTCTCTGTGCGTGGCGTTGGGTGATTGCACTACCGGATGTGGCTGCCACGAGCTTGAGGCTGCGATTACTTTAGGATCGCAGTTTATTTTATAAATGCAATTTCTTTCTTGTTTCCTCTCTTTATTTCGTCGGTAATGGGAAACGTTCGCGGTTTATTCTGCACGATAACTTGTTCGACCGCATGGTTGTTTTCTGGTCTGTTTTAGGTATATCCTCATTTCTTTGCATTATTGAGTCTCTATTTCCGATCTGAATAGCATTTCGCGTCGTAATTTCCATTCAATTCTATGGCATGAATTTACGGTTGATGTGATACGCCGGCGGAGCAAACCTTTATCGAGCTTTCCGTTGTGCGTATTGTAATTATTTTTGTTTCTTTTCCTTCTCCTGTCTATAGTGTGGATATGAAAGGCGTGCGTGTTTCCCTTAGCATAGCATTATTCCTGCTTTGTTAGTATACACTGAATTATAAGCCCATGAATCAAGGTTTATGCGTAATTTTTGCACTCACTTGCTATCTAAAGCAGGCATCATCAACCATTAATTTTTATGAAAATGTGTAATATTTGTCTAGTTGGCTGTACAGAATAAATGTTCCGTCTAGTTCGAATTGATTTTCAGTCTTATAGCTAGCGATTTATCCCATACATCCCAACTTCTGTTTAATAGGATGCATCCTACAGCGGTTTCCCTTGTGCAAATGTATCTAGGTCAATTCATTTATTTTCTTATTAAGTAAAGATTCGTTTTATAAAGTGCTCAACCTAGAAATACACTGATGTCTAATTAATGATATTTAAAGTGTGAGTCGTCTACTTTCAACCTGCTCTCCACCCAAAAAATCAGTATTTTGAAAGTGAATTATTCTTTGATGCTAGAGAAATATCCACAGCTTGTTGAATTCAAATTATCTGTTGTCGAGTAAGAAAATTACGTGGTAGTGAAGATACTGCCAGTTGATCCTAACACATATCCAGCGATTGAGCCTCTCAGTAACTTAATGTATTACTTTTAAATAAATCTAGTGATCAGTCAGCTCTTATCGAGGTTAAAACCATATACTAACGACTATCTTTTAGTAGCGACCCTGAATTATATCTTGTATAAGAGTTCAACCTTTATTTAATGTAACTTTAGATGAACAAGTTAAATAAATAAATCATACACATAGCTTATACAGCCTCACATATCGTTCAGTTGTAGGTTGTGAAAGATATGAATATTACAAAATCATCAGTTCAACAAGCCACGGTTGCAAAATACTGACACGAATTGTTTACAAAAGACTTGAAAGACTGCTAGATGTCCTCTGTGAAGATCAGTTGAGTCCGGAGTAATGGAAAGCTTATGTCCGTAATTAGATTAACAGATTTGGAAAAGGTTCTTTGTACTCATGACGGTAGCAGGAATAAAATACAGGAAGCGAAAGATTATTTACAACCGTACGGAAACCAGACCAGTTATGAGTCTAAACACATGAAAGTGAAATAGTAGTTGAGAGGGGAATGACACTGGGTTGTAGCCTATCCCGGCATGTTATTTAGTCTGTGCAGGAAGCAAAGGAAACCAAGGAGAAATTTAAAGGGAAAGAAAAGGGAATAAAACTTCAGGGAGATAAACTAAGAACTTGGAGCCAGAATGAGATTTTCACTCTGCAGCGGAGTGTGCGTTGACATGAAACTTCCTGGCACATTAAAACTGTGTGCCGGACGGAGACTCGAACTCGGGACCTTTGCCTTTCGCAGGCAAGTGCTCTACCATCTGAGGTACCCAAGCACGACTCACGCCCCCTCCTCACAGCTTTACTTCTGCCAGTACCTCGTCTCCTACTTCCCAAACTTTACAGAAGCTCCCCTGCGATCCTTGCAGAACTAGCACTCCTGAAAGAAAGGAGAGCTTCTGTAAAGTTTGGAAAGTAGGAAACGAGGTACTGGCAGAAGTAAAGCTGTGAGGACGGGGCGTGAGTCGTGCTTGGATAGCTCAGATGGTAGAGCACTTGCCCACGAAAGGCAAAGGTCCCGAGTTCGAGTCTCGGTCCGGCAAACAGTTTTAATCTGCCAGGAAGTTTCAAGAACTTGGAGGTTTGGCGATGATATTGCAATTCTGTCTAAGGCGTTGATCGGAATAGATAGTATCTTGAAAAGAAGTTGTATGATGAATACCAACAAATGTAAATCACGGGTGATGGAATGAAAACGAATCAAATCAGGTGGTGCTCAGGGAATTATATTAGATAATGGAAAACTGATGGTATCAGATGGCTACTGGTATTTGGGCAGCAAAATAACAGACAATGGTCGAAGTAGAGAGATAAAATACTGTCTGGAAATAGTACGAACAGCATTTCTGAAAAAAAGAAATGTGGAATATATATTACACCCTCGGCGAATCTTTTCTGAAGGTATTACTATCGTAACGTTGAAGATTCGGCTTCAGTTTCTGCCAGGTTGCTTTGTCACACACCTGGAGAAATGATGACGCCAGCGACTCAGCGAGAGCCCTAACACGAGGATCACGCAGCGATCTGGGCCGAGTGAGCGCCGAGTGGACAGTTCCACAGATCGAGGCCGGACGTGCTGGAAGGTGGGGAATCTCGCTGTACACCTCTCAGAGGAAGACAGATCTCTGCGGCGGTGCCTGTCCTTGCAAGCGGAGGCAGACAGCGGCACCATACCTCCACGGGGGAAGGTGGCAGAGCGGCGGCCCAGTCCTGGTCTCAAGATTTGCTGTCGAGGGTAGTGGGCTGTGTGGCGTCCCCGTACTCCAACCGCGTGGAAATATTGTCGACGCCGTAGAGCTGCTACTGCCACAGCTCTCGCAGTGGAGTTGAGACACGATGCGCAATGACGTAGGTCCCCGCTGGTGAACGGGAGACAGACATGCGAACTCAAACGATGGATGCCTCTTCTGATTTAAGATTGAATGATTCATTGCCCGGATATGCTGTAGTTGTTAAATCTTATCTCATCCGCACCGTACACACCACCAATTGCGAGGAAACATTGTAATTATCAGTCCTCTCGTACGTTGTTGGCTCGTTGCTATGGAGTTGTTGAACCTGTATGAAGCGAGATCCACAGATACTCTTTGATCACGTCTGAGTGAACCTACAACGTAGTGTTAAAAAAATGTTCAAAAGTTCTCTTTTCGATTAATGAAGTAGGTATTTTGATATTCAGATTAAATTGTCCCTGCTGAACAGTCGTTGGTTAACTATCATTGATTAAATCACTTAATAATGTAGTCCACGCTTGATATTTCACTTGGAACGAACAGTTTATTGTTCCTTGGCCACTAAATACTTTATAACTTACGCACCACACGCATACTCAGTTGGTTGGTAAAGTCAGTTCTATTAAAATTAAGTTTCTTGACAATTACGACAACTTGACTCTTCAGCGTAATTGTATTATCTTCGATAAGTCGTGTAATTGTATCCTACTCGAAACCATTTGAGTGTAGTCCTCTGATATAGTATCCACTCTTCTTTTAGTTCCAGATATTTGAAAGTCCAGTCCAATATTCACTAGTTTCGTCAATAAAGTTCAATTAAGCCGTTATGCACGGTTAAACGCGTCTATCAGTTCCTGTCTCTGCTTAGAAAATCTGTTTCCGAAGTTCGTGAATCACGTCACGCAAGAAACACTTCTGAAAGCAAAACGATCTCGTTGCGTTCCGTACTCTCAATAACTAAGACAAGAATTGTTCTCGCACGTCTTTACAGGACGAGAGCCAGCAAGCGACTTCTTCTGTGAAAGAGTATCGTAGGCGCATTGAATTTCTTCGTTGCGCTTACAACTCTCTTCCAAATAAAGTTATATCTACCTAACATCACCTTGGACTTAGCTTTCAAGATATTAATTGCAATTATCACTTGGCTATTTGTCCATTAATTAAATCTGAGGTTTCTTCCTCCTCTTTTCATAACAAAAACTCTCAGTGACGTATAACGTTGTTATCAAAACTTCTTGGTGTTTGCTTATCGGCAAAGATGTCGTATTTGCCAAGAGAACTCTTCCCTACTTCATATTATGATATTCTGTCTTAATTGACTTTAAGAGGGTCGTTGGGGTGTTATAGCTGCCAGCGACGTGAAATAGGCTCGAAGATGGCCCGTCCGCTGGAAGGCGCTAACTCTCCAACATCGCACTCGGAGCTTGTAGCTGGAGAAGAACATGTCTCGTGGTGACAGCTCGTAGAATCACGTAAAACCGTAGACTCGAACAGACCTCCTATTGAGGCTTCCATTGAGGCATCCATGAGTCTAAATGTGGGGTATTTACACAAGCCTGGCGCAAAATTGTTTTGGCAGGGCATTGATTTCCACCACATGAACCCCAAAAGAGCCCACCAGTCGGATGACAAACAATTGGGTGCCTCTGAATGTCTGCTGCATCGATGGTATTAGAACTGTGATCCCTAGGCTGTCCCAGTGATGTGGTAGTTTCCCAGTGAGTGGCAGTTCTTGGTGTATCAGCAGGCAGCCTCTGATGTATGGCCGGCCCCGGTCTGGCCCGTTCCCCGGCCTCTTGCACTAACTGCAGCAGCATTGTTACTTTATTCAGCCGCACCAATAACGCAAGTAAAGAGTGGTGGCGCTACAGGTAGAGCCCATCCAGAACCATACAGGAGTCGTCAGTTTGATACTTCTGGACATGTGGGGATTAAAAATTGTTAATTTGTCAATGTAAAACATGTTTTTTGCACACAATAAGTTACTAGTGCTCAGTTAGAGAGTTCACAACCAGTGTCACTACCTGACAAAATCTGTCATCATAACCATAAACCAGTAATACTGTAATCTTCTGTATTTTAATTATCGTGTACAAAATTGTCCATTGTCTAAAGTTTAATTTACAATTATTAAAAAAATCTTTTGTTGCACTACATAAACGAAGAGTGCTCAGTTTAACAGTTTCTCAGCCAATGTCAAGACCCCACAACTTTAACTTACAACTGTTTATCCTGTAATATTGTTTAGTTTAATTATTTATTGTGCTTCATATTGTCCATTGGGTAAACTGTAATTTTAATGTTAAGAATCTAGCCGGCCAGAGTGGCTGAGCGGTTCTAGGCGCTAAGTCTGGAACCGCGCGACCGCTAAGGTCGCAGGTTCGAATCCTGCCTCGGGCGTGGGTGTGTGTGATGTCCTTAGGTTAGTTAGGTTTAAGTAGTTCTAAGTTCTAGGGGACTGATGACCTCAGAAGTTAAGTCCCATAGTGCTGAGAGCCATTTGAACCATTTAATGTTAAGAAACAAGTGTGATGCACAACACTATGTAGGTGGACTCTATCTTTGTGTATAATGTTTGATTACCTGAGAACTAGTGTTTTTTTCAGATGCTAGTAAATTTTACAGCACCTTTATACAGATTGGAGGGATAAGGAAACGTGAGGGAGCAACCGAGAGTAATAGCGTCATTTGTTGTTTGATTAAATTTATTCAAATAGCAACAAATAATATTAAATACAGTAATGATCAGACTCCCTCTTAAACAACAACCGAAGAGCAGAGACATACACACAATGAATAACAGTAGCATTTCATATTAAGAAAATGGTAAAAAGGAGGCCTCAGAGCCTATTCCCACATTCAGACTGGCCACGTCACAGCCTCCAGTTTCATTACCGCCTTCATCACAGATGCGCCTAAGCGCATCGGCAACCAGACTATCGGAACCTCTGATATGGCGATCTTTAAAACGGAAGGCAGATATGCGAATGGCCCACCTTGCAATCCTAACAGTCTTCCTAGGACACGCCAAGGCTAAAGGACGCCTTTACCCTAAGTCTTCCTGCAACAAAACGGCCGCAACTTCGGCATTAGAAGCATCAGTTTGTACAACAAACCTCTTCCCGAAATCCGAACAACCAATACCGAGGTGTTGCTAAGAGCGGTCTTAATAGCTTCAAATGCCGATTGCTGGCTTTCTCCCCAAACAAAACTCTCCCCCTTTTTACTCAGGTGCTTAAAGGGACGGCAAGCTGAGCAAAATTGAGGACATACCTGCCAAAATAATTGGTTATTTTAGTGAATCTCCTAGGTGCAGATAATTTTAACAAGGTAGAAGGTCGCTCTTGGGCCACCCTAACCTTGTAAACCAGATGTCCCAAAAAGGAAATCTGTCACCTAGAAAGATTAATCTTAGATGGTTTGACCGTTAATCCGGCAGATCGGAGCCTTAACAATACCTGTTCCAAATGGGTAAGATGTACCTCAAAGACTACCACATCATTAAGATGATTGTATGCACAACGGAACTTAAGGTCACCTAAAACGTGATCTAAAAGCAGTAACAGAACAACAGCCCCGGTAGCCAAGCCCAAGAGTACTCGATTAAACTCATACAAATTCCGATCTGTATAAAAGGCAGTAATGGGCTTAGACTCCTCACCTAAAGGAATTTGATAGTAAGCCTGGTTTAGATCAAGAACAGTGAAATAACAAGCACCAACAAACCATGAAAACAGTTATGGAGCCCTGAACCCAAAATAACTTTCTCTTTAAGAGCCCTCTAATCAATAACTGGCCTATAATCTTCTCCTTGTCCATTTGTCACCAGAAATATGGGTGAGGTATACGGAGAACTAGATGGTCGAATCGCAACATCCCGCAGCATCTCATAAATTTTTCTTTTAAGTATCCTCATCTTGGGAGGTGAGAGACGGTAGGGGGAATGGCATGCCGGGATGTCATCGGTTAGCCGAATCCTGTAGTTAGTGAGATCGATGACCCCCAGTGTATCCGTCAAAACGCTAGGAAACTATTCAAGGAGGACGGTTAAATGTTTAGCCTGATCCTGCCCAAGATGACTAACCTCAAATTCCGATGGTTTAGATTTGAAAAAAAAATGATGTTATTAGTGGACGACAAGAACATAAAACTATTTTTTCGGATGGACAAAACCTTAAGAAAACGTTTTACTAGAAAAATCGAGAATTAAGCCTGTTCGCTGATAGCAAACAAGTTCCTAACAGCAATGAGTAAGATAGGCTAAGAAAAATCAGTAATAAATAAACTCTCAATCACCTTCACAACATCTTGCTTAATAGAGTTTTAGATTTAACCGACTGTACTGTACCAGCTTTCTCTCAAGCATTAGGGATCCACAGTTTATTTGAGGGTGTCCTCTAACTGGCTTTATCCCTAGCTGCCAAAGTACTGCTTTCATCTTGTATCCTCTAGAGGCACTTTAATGTTATTTACTCAAAAAAAAAATAAAAACTGGGGAAAATATTCTGCTTCTTTTCTTGGTATAAGTAACTGTTAATGTTACTGTGATATAACTTGTTACCTTTTATGAAATTACCGATACTACTATCAACTGTAGCAGTTCCTGCAATTAGGAACATAGCTTGGTTGAGTGCAGACTGAATGTAAGAATAAGCCCTGAGGACTCATTTTTACCATTTTCTAATTTTCTTGATCTGAAATGATACTGTTCTTTATTGTGTGTATATCTCTGTTGTACATTTGGACTTATAAGCCCTTTAGTTGTTGTTTGTTAAGAGGGAGTCTGATCGTTAGTGTGTTTATTATTATTATTAGTAGTAGTTATTTGAATTAATGTAATCAAAAGATAAAATTAAGTTACTACTCTGGGTTGCCCTCACGCTTCCTTATTCTTCCGTCCTGTGTAAAGGGGTTATCAGTGATAGCCACAGAGCGTGGTAGCCTTCTCTATTAATAACAGGGGCTCTCAGTTTATCCTTTGTGTCATTTGTCGTTTGAAACTTAGAACAATCTTGTTCTAATAGAATTTGTGTGTTGTTTCAGTTGTTAATGTTACCTACTGAAAGTGACGTTTTTATAGCCGTTGGAACCACGGTAAAGGGGTTATAATAAACAGCCCATTTTGTAGTTGATTTGCTGTTTATTATTTTTTATTTCTACAGGAAGGTACACCAAAAATCCTAAGAAGGTTTGATAGGTAAGCAGATCGAAATCTTCTACTCAGTCAGCGTTGGTAAAGCTCAAATTCCTCCCTCTCAAACCCCACCCTATGGGGAGAGAGGGAGAGTTTTAGTTTTAGCGAATCAAAATTTACGATGTAAATAAGTATTTTTTATTGATCCGTAACCACTTTCCACGCAAAAATGACAACATGGATTTTCTTGAATTACAGCGCCAACTATCGAGAATCAAAACAAATGTTTAAGGCAAAATGTACGTAGTTTTTTACGTAGAATCTGATTCTGGAATAAAAAATGGGAGTTCCCATTTGAAATTTTAAATTTGCCTCCCACCTCACCCCCAGGGGGGGGGGGGGAGCTTATTTTAGCACCAGCGGATGTCCCCCTCCAAAATAATTAACTTTGTATTCTACACATTTTTTCGTGTGAAGCTTATTTTTCGAGTTATTCTGGTTTGTCAACTTAAAATTTACACCTTGTATAGAATTCAGTCTTATGAAACTGTTTCACCACAGAAGATCATAATACGGTTGCTCCTTTCAATTATACAACGAATGCTAAAATGCCAGATGTTGAGATGAGTAATTGCAGAAAAGAAACAACAGCGGTGAAGCAAATGAACTGGATGAGGTACCTATGAGGTCCTACAGAGATTACGTGAAAGAACTGGTCACCCCTCTAGCAGGCGTTCTTGTTAGGTCACTGGAGCAACGGAGAGACAGTGCAAAAAACTGTAGGTGATAACCACTTTTAGAATTGATAAACAGTATAGGTCTATACTACTGTCGCCAAACTGTTGTAGAATTATGGAATGTGCTTTGTGCTCACACATTATACTCATAATGTTTATAGAGAACGGTTAGCGCCTGTTCGTTTAGTTCGTCTATGACAGAGGCGGCCAAGATTTTTGCTTGCGGGCCATGCCCTGTCATGAGTATCACGTGCGCAGATTCGCTACACGTTTCACCTACCACCACGTCACGCTGAGAGAGGGGGGGGGGGGGGGACAGAAAGAGAGTGAGAGAGGGAGGTGAGAGGGGAAAGAGAGGGGAACCGCAAATGCGCCGCAATTAAAGGGTTGTGCAGTCACACTGCATACTACTTCATTTTATGTTTCAGATTTTTCAACAACATACATCACATAAAAAAAAACAAATTTTCAATTTCTTTAACTGTTTTTGGCGCCCTGAAAACATAATTTTTATTTGGTACAAGCTGTCAGCATACAGCCAGACGCAGACAGTTTCACAGATTTTTGCACTCAAGTTGTCATGTAATCATCACTGAATTAGTTTCATTGTCAATAAAAGTTCTTTCACACAAATACATCGATCGAAATATTGTAGCATGTTTAGCAGCCTCATTATGAAGTCATGGAAACTACCTGAGGAAAGCAATGCAGGTGTCCTGTAGAATTTTAACGTAAAAGGATTCTCATTTAAACGGTAATTGCCTTGTAAGTCAATTACTTACATCGGCACATGCACAGGAGTACTTCCAACAGAAATGGCAAACAATATAGAAAACAGCTCGAAAACAGATGTAAGATTGCTAGTGTCCTCAACATCTACATCTACGTCTACATCTACATGGATACTCTGCAAATCACACTTAAGTGCCTGCTAGAGGGTTCATCGAACCATCTTCGCAATTATTCTCTATTTTTCCAGTCTCGAACAGCGCATAGAAATAACGAACACCTATATTTTTCAATGCGAGCTCTGATTTCCCTTATTTTATTGTGATGATCGTTTCTCCTTATGTACATCGGTGTCAACAAAATATTCTCGCATTCGGAGGAGAAAGTTGATGACATAAATTCTGTGAGAAGATTCCGCTGCAACGAAAAACGAATTCCCTTTAATGATGATCACCCCAAACTCAGTGAGCTTAAGGAAATAGACTATGTCTGTCAAAATGTGTCCATTCTATAACACGATTTTCTTTTTAAATGCAGTCCCATCACATCAGGAAGAGGTTATTCCTAACCTTGCAGTGTGTTATTGTTGGCAGTGTGCAATCTTCTTCTTCTTCTTCTTCTTCTTGGTTGGCTCTACAGTCCTTGAAGAACGTTGCCCTCCTGTATCACCTGCCTCCATTCTTCTCTGTTCATCGCCTTCCTTCTCCAATTTCTTATTCCCATCGCCTTTAGATCTTCTTCCATATAGTCCAGCCACCTTTTCCTGGATCTACCTCTTCTCCTTCTACTGTCAGGTTTTCCCATGAAAACTCTCTTGAGACTCCGAGTTTCTGGCATTCTCTGTACATGTCCTGCCCATCTTATTCTCCCCTGCTTAATTTTAACAACACTATCTATCTGTCCAAAAAGTGTTTGTAGTTCTACATTTGTCCTTACTCTCCAGCCATCTTCCACTCTCACTGCTCCAAAAATCCTGCTCAGTATCTTTTTTCCCCATTTCAATAACCAGTTCTCCTCCTTTAATGTCAATACTCAGCCATCTGATCCATATATTACTATAGGTCTTAATATGGTTGTGTATATTTTGATTTTTTGTATTCCTACTAACATTCCTAGGATTAAATACCTTCGGCAAGGCAAAATAGCAACGGTTTCCACTCGCTATCATTTCTTGAATTTCTACTGCTACTTTATTATCCTCCGTTATTACAGAACCTAAATATTTGAATGTTTTCTCTCTTTCATATTCTTTCCCATTCACTACTATTGAATTCTTTTGTCCGTTTATATTGGGCTCCCCCATCACCATATACTTTGTTTTGTTTATGTTTACATCTAAACCTACTTCTCTTGCTGCTTCCTCCAACGTATCGTAGTTCCGCTTTAGTGACCTTACATTCCTTGATATTAATGTTACGTCATGCGCATATGCTACCACTTGAACTTGCCGATTAAGTATTGTGCCTCCTGGTTTATCGGCATTTGCCTCATCACCTTTTCTAAAACTAAATTAAATAGCATTGTAGAGATCACATCTCCCTGTCGTAGCTACTTGGAATTCACCAGACAGTTCTTGTTCTGTTCTTACTTTACACACTGGTGCTTTCATTGTCATTTTCGTTAAATTGACCAATTTTAGTGGAATTCTGAATTCTTTCATGCTCTGTATGATTTTCTTCCAATGTAGGCTGTCGTACGCTTGCTTAAAATCAATGTGCGAATGATATAGTTGCTTGTCATACTCATAAAACTTCTCTAGCACTTGTCTTAATAAAAATATCTGATCCATCGTGGATCTGCTCCTCCTAAATCCAGCCTGATAGTCCCTCAATATACCTTCTATCATCCCTTCAAGTCTGAAGGCTAAAATTATACTAAATACACTACTGGCCATTAAAATTGCTACACCAGAAATGCAGATGATACACGGGTACTCATTGGACAAATATATTATACTAGAACTGACATGTGATTACATTTTCACGCAATTTGGGTGCATAGAGCCTGAGAAATCAGTACACAGAACAATCACCTCTGGGCGTAATAACGGCTTTGATACACCTGGGAATTGAGTCAAACAGAGCTCCAGTGGAAGACGCTGCAGGAGAGACGCTCAATAGCTCGGTGCGGGGTTTTGTTAAAGTTTCGAGTACATACCATCACCGAAGAGTCAAGCAGTGTATTGCTCCCTCCTACGTATATCTCGCGAAGAGACCATGCGGATAAAATCAGAGAGATTAGAGCCAACACAGAAGCATACCGACAATCCTCCTTTCCGCGAACAATACGAGACTGGAATAGAAGGGAGAACCGATAGAGGTACTCAGGGTACCCTCCGCCACACACCGTCAGGTGGCTTGCGGAGTATGGATGTAGATGTAGATGGCGTGTACAGGTACAGCTGCCCATGCAGCCTCAACACGATACCACAGTTCATCAGGAGTAGTGACTGGCGTATTGTGACGAGCCCGTTGCTCGGCCACCATTGACCAGACGTTTTCAGTTGGTGAGAGATCTGGAGAATGTGCTGGCCAGGGCAGCATTCGAACATTTTCTGTATCCAGAAAGGCCCCTGCAGGACCTGCAACGTGCGGTCGTGCATTATCCTGCTGAAATGTAGGGTTTCGCAGGGATCGAATGAAGGATAGAGCCACGGGTCGTAACACATATGAAATTCTGAAATGTAATGTCCACTGTTCAAAGTGCCGTCAATACGAACAAAAGGTGACCGAGATGTGAAACCAATGGCACCCCACACCAGCAAGCCGGGTGATACACCAGTATGGTGATGACGAATACACGCTTCCAATGTGCGTTCACCGCGATGCCGCCAAACACGGATGCGACCATTATGATGCTGTAAACAGAACCTGGATTCATCCGAAAAAATGACATTTTCCCATTCGTGCACTCAGGTTCGTCATTGAGTACACCATCCCAGGCGCTCCTGTCTGTGATACAGAGTCAGGGGTAACCGCAGCGATGGTCTCCGAGCTGATAGTCCATGCTGATGCAAACGTCGTCGAACTGTTCGTGCAGGTGGCTGTTGTCTTGGAAACGTCCCCATATGTTGACTCAGGGATCGAGTCGTGGCTGCACGATCCGTTACAGCCATGCGGATAAGATGCCTATCATCTCGACTGCTAGTGATACGAGACCGTTGGGATCCAGGCCGGCGTTCCGTATTACCCTCCTGAACCCACCGATTCCATATTCTGCTAACAGTCACAGGATCTCGACCAACGCGACCGGCAATGTCGCGATACGATAAACCGCAATCGCGATAGGCTGCAATCCGACCTTTACCAAAGTCGGAAACGTGATGGTACGCGTTTCTCCTCCATACACGATGCATCACAACAATGTTTCACCTGGCAACGCCGGTCAACTGCTGTTTGTGTACGAGAAATCTGTTGCAAACTTTCCTCATGACAGCACGTTGTAGGTGTCGCCACCGGCGCCAACCTTGTGTGAATGCTCTGAAAGCTAATCATTTGCATATCAGAGCATCTTCCTGTCGGTTAAATTTCGCGTCTGTAGTACGCTATTTTCGTGGTGTAGCAATTTGAATGGCCTGTAGTTTATCTTACATGTTACGTCCAAGAGAGTGATTCCACGATCATTACTACATTCTGACTTGTGGCCTTTTTTGTGTAACGGGCAGATAATCTCCATGTTCCAATCCTTAGGCATTACCTCCTTTATCCATATTTCCTTTATCAATTCTATAACTTGGACCGCGCACAGAAAGTACTGCTGGAGCATAGTACAGAAAGTAACTGAAATAAATACACAATGAGACGAACAGAAATGGCACGTACCTTCATATGGCAAGAGATCGGAACACGTAATGCATCTTTGAACACGCTATAGTCACGGGCCAAGTTTACTGCGACACCGCACTCCTACCCTATGGGTGCATGCGGCCCTGACTTCATATTTGTGGATGACAATACCCAACCGCATCGAACAGCGCAGGTGGAAGAGCTCTTGTAACGGAAGGATATTCGAAGAATCCTCTAAGCTGCGAGGCCCCCAGACTTACATGCCATCGAGCACGTGTGCGATGCATCGGGGATACGTACAGCAGCACGTCCACATGCGCCATGACCATCCAGCAGTTGCAGCCGCACTGATGGAGGAATGGATCGCCCTACCAAAAGAACTCCATACCAACTTGCTGGCCAGCATGAGAACACGTTGCAGAGCTTGCATCGCCGTTGGCGTTATTATACACCCTGTTAGGAACCACGGCCCGTCTTTGCCAGTACCCAGGGGAACAACATAAATCACGGCGGCATCAGTGTAGTTGTTATCTTTGCATAAAAGTGTTGTTCCTATTGGTCTCGTTGCGTATTTATTTCAGATTCCTTCTGTACTGTACCGTGGTGTAATAGTTTTCTCTGTGTGTGGTCGGAAGTTTACCTACCTGTGTTACAGGGCTGTGAACATCATGCTAAAGTTACTTTCGTACTTTGTTTTGCACATCAGTGTCTTTACTTTGTCCTTTACATGTCTCACGGAATGAACGAGACGAGAAAACCAGGTACATCATAGCTGTTATTGAAGTTTACCAACAACTGTCCTTTTCACGGATCATTCGTGAATGGAACAGGGAGGGAGCAAATGACAGCCGTACCAGAGCTACCCTCCACTACATACTATAAGGTGGCTTGTGGAGTCTAGATATAGACGGTGAACGAAATATGCTTTTATAAGTTTGTGAAGAACGCTTATTCTGTGTATAAATGGTTGGTGAGTGGCTGCTGACATAGTCTCACTACAACTAATGAACAAAAAATAAAAACAAAAGTAGCGTTATCAATGCTGTTTGTTACTAAGCGAGCGAAGTAAGGCGCTCTACAATATACCTCAGGTAATTTTTCTTAGTGATTTTCTTGCATGATATCATGTGGCTTTTGTACTTACATAGCACTGCTCATAATGATGACTTCTTTGTGTATTATATTGATACATTTTTCCCTGAAACGTTGGCCCAGTTATTAGGCTTTAATCAGATTTTGGAACTTAGAATTCCATTGTCTAGTAATATCCTATGAGTCGGGCGAAAAGATTCACTTTCTGCTTTGGAAGTGCGGTTAGATATCATTTAAATCATCGATCGCCTTCCGCTGACAAGAAACTTGAACAAAATGGTTCAAATGGCTCTGAGCACTATTGGACTAACTGCTATGGTCATCAGTCCCCTAGAACTTGTGTTGTTGTTGTGGTCTTCAGTCCTGAGACTGGTTTGATGCAGCTCTCCATGCTACTCTATCCTGTGCAAACTTCTTCATCTCCCAGTACCTACTGCAACCTACATCCTTCTGAATCTGCTTAGTGTATTCATCTCTTGGTCTCCCTCTACGATTTTTACCCTCCACGCTGCCCTCCAATACTAAATTGGTGATCCCTTGATGCCTCAGAACATGTCCTACCAACCGATCCCGTCTTCTGGTCAAGTTGTGCCACAAACTTCTCTTCTCCCCAATCCTGTTCAATACTTCCTCATTAGTTATGTGATCGACCCATCTAATCTTCAGCATTCTTCTGTAGCACCACATTTCGAAAGCTTCTATTCTCTTCTTGTCCAAACTATTTATTGTCCATGTTTCACTTCCATACATGGCTACACTCCATACAAATACTTTCAGAAATGACTTCCTGACACTTAAATCTATACTCGATGTTAACAAATTTCTCTTCTTCAGAAACGCTTTCCTTGCCATTGCAAGTCTACATTTTATATCCTCTCTACTTCGACCATCATCAGTTATTTTGCTCACAAATAGCAAAACTCCTTTACTACTTTAAGTCTCTCATTTCCTAATCTAATTCCCTCAGCATCACCCGACTTAATTAGACTACATTCCATTATCCTTGTTTTGCTTTTGTTGATGTTCATCATATATCCTCCTTTCAAGACACTGTCCATTCCATTCAACTGCACTTCCAAGTCCTTTGCTGTCTCTGACAGAATTACAATGTCATCGGCGAACCTCAAAGTTTTTATTTCTTCTCCATGAATTTTAATACCTACTCCGAATTTTTCTTTTGTTTCCTTTACTGCTTGCTCAATATACAGATTGAACAACATCGGGGAGAGGATACAACCCTGTCTTACTCCCTTCCCAACCACTGCTTCCCTTTCATGTCCCTCGACTCTTATAACTGCCATCTGGTTTCTGTACAAATTGTAAATAGCCTTTCGCTCCGTGTATTTTACCCCTGCCACCTTTAGAATTTGAAAGAGATTATTCCAGTCAACATTGTCAAAAGCTTTCTCTAAGTCTACAAATGCTAGAAATGTAAGTTTGCCTTTCCTTAATCTTTCTTCTAAGATAAGTCGTAAGGTAAGTATTGCCTCACGTGTTCCAACATTTCTACGGAATCCAAACTGATCTTCCCCGAGGTTGGCTTCTACTAGTTTTTCCATTCGTCTGTAAAGAATTCGTGTTAGTATTTTGCAGCTGTGACTTATTAAACTGATAGTTCGGTAATTTTCACATCTGTCAACACCTGCTTTCTTTGGGATTGGAATTATTATATTCTTCTTGAAGTCTGAGGGTATTTCGCCTGTTTCATACATCTTGCTCACCAGATGGTAGAGTTTTGTCAGGACTGGCTCTCCCAAGGCCGTCAGTAGCTCCAATGGAATGTTGTCTACTCCGGGGGCCTTGATTCGACTCAGGTCTTTCAGTGCACTGTCAAACTCTTCACGCAGTATCATATCTCCCATTTCATCTTCATCTACATCCTCTTCCATTTCCATAATATTGTCCTCAAGTACATCGCCCTTGTATAAACAAGGACGCCACACACATCCATGCCCGAGGCAGGATTCGAACCTGCGACCATAGTGGTCGCGCGGTTCCAGACTGCAGCGCCTAGAACCGCTCGGCCACTCCGGCCGGCAAACTTGAACAACTCAACCACATGTCGAAGGCTGGGAAAGAGTTTTACGCACACGATCTTCGAACATCCCGGTTCTGTACAGTGTCTTAATTATCTGTGAGCTTTTTTTTACGATTCCATTTTAGAGATTTCATGATATGCACAGTTTCCAGTGATGGGCAACCTTCAGAAATTCTTTATGCGGATTGTTTTCGGGGAAACGGCATAAAATTACACGAGTGTAGTGTGACTGTTCAGTTTCTTCCTCTTAATTGTCCCTATTGCTGGAAAAGCCCAGACACTCGCAAAGTTTGTCCACTTTCGTTTCTTTTAATCTGTGTCAGGGCGCTGATCACCATGACGTAAGCCCCAACACAGACACACATACATACACACACGAACGTGGGAAATGTAAAGCCGTTATGTGGCCATCTGTTGCAGTTTGCGCAGACGGCAATCGTCCAACCAAAGGGAGACACTGGCCATCAGGTTTCTGTGAAATAACTTGTCTTGCCACTATTCTTGACGTTAAGCTAGCTGTTTTCGTGAATTGCACTCCAAATAATGAATGTATAGAAGTCCATTCTTTGTGTAACAGTAACTGTACAAGAAGCAACACCTCACAAAATGTAGTACGAGCTGCAGCTTCTTTGATGATCAAGTATGATGTTTTCGGGTGAATGTCCTATCGTTTATTCCATAGCGACAACCTTCTCGCAGTATTGTTTATTGCACTTTAGACAACATCAGTTATTGCAATACAATATCGAAATGTGTAATAGTCTTTAAAAAGTTTTCCTTTTTCTTCACAGGAGTTGTAACGCTTCACGAAAAATATACAGGGTGATTCAAAAAGAATACCACAACTTTAGGAATTTAAAACTCTGCAACGACAAAAGGCAGAGCTAAGCACTATCTGTCGGCGAATTAAGGGAGCTATAAAGTTTCATTTAGTTGTACATTTGTTCGCTTGAGGCGCTGTTGACTAGGCGTCAGCGTCAGTTGATGCTAAGATGGCGACCGCTCAACAGAGAGCTTTCTGTGTTATTGAGTACGGCAGAAGTGAATCGACGACAGTTGTCGAGCGTGCATTTCGAACGAAGTATGGTATTAAACCTCCTGATAGGAGGTGTATTAAACGTTGGTATAAACAGTTTACAGAGAATGGGTGTTTGTGCAAAGGGAAAAGTTCTGGACGGCCGAGAACGAGTGATGAAAATGTAGCACGCATCCAGTAAGCATTTGTTCGCAGCTCGAACAAGAAGCACAACAATTCATATTTCAGCAGGATGGAGCGCCACCACATTGGCACTTATCTGTCCGTAACTACCTGAACGTCAACTACCCGAGGCGATGGATCGGCCGCCAGGCAGCCCGTGACAGAGCACTTCATCACTGGCCTCCAAGAAGCCCTGATCTTACCCCCTGCGATTTTTTCTTATGGGGGTATGTTAAGGATATAGTGTTTCGGCCACCTCTCCCAGCCACCATTGATGATTTGAATCGAGAAATAACAGCAGCTATCCAAACTGTTACGCCTGATATGCTACAGAGAGTGTGGAACGAGTTGGAGTATCGGGTTGATATTGCTCGAGTGTCTGGAGGGGGCCATATTGAACATCTCTGAACTTGTTTTTGAGTGAAAAAAAACCTTTTTAAATACTCTTTGTAATGATGTATAACAGAAGGTTATATTATGTTTCTTTCATTAAATACACATTTTTAAAGTTGTGGTATTCTTTTTGAATCACCCTGTATATCGGCATGGGTATTGTAATAAAATTTACGCGTGTCTACATTTTTCATATTCATTTGCAGTTTATTTTCGTTTCGTACAATAGCTCACAGGAGGCATGTAGCTTTTAACAAGGACAATAGACGGGTAAATTCGGATGTCACCACTTCTGGGCAGAAAGATCCATTAGATGCTCATCATCCAACTACATGTAACCCACGACAGTCGGGTATTATTTTTCATAGACGTGTTTTACGAACAATTTCTGCAACTCTATTCGAGTTTTCATGCATTTTCCCTGTGTCTGTGATACGAATGAATACTGACTAGTTCCCCGACGCATGCGACACTCGGTGTGAACGTGGAAAATGTACGGCCGTTATGTGGCCATCTGTTGCGGTTTGCGCAGACGGCCATTACGACGACGTGCAGGTAATACAAGCCCAATAACTCAGGTAACCCGATACATTTCCTCACTGCAGTGGCCTTTCAGGAAGTTAGTTGTACCAGGAAACATATAAAAGATAAAAATATTGGGGAAACCATCGACAAAGTCATAATTAAAGAGAGGATTTTAAGTAGTAGCACTTCCTAAAAATATAGGTGTTTTCACAAAGATGGGTCAATATATGCATTTGGGGACAGAAAATTAAGCAAAATATGCAATGTTTGCTGCACCTTTCTCTGAGATTTTTACATTTTGCACCTTTTACAGCTTATTCAATGCTTAATCATCTTTCCCTTTATTTTTATCTGCGTTTTTAATAGCTTAGACAGAATTTTTTTCTTCTTGAATAGGATTTTAAGATTTTGTTTAATCAAAAGTCGACAATGGTCGACAGATATCAATAATATAATTTGAGAAGCTCACCAGTAAATTCATGCCCCCAGTAACTACGGCCAACCTCATCACCCATGGTCAAGCTCAGTAACAACGGTCAACCTGCAGTTGTGAAATCAAATAAAATTTATAAAAAGTATGAAGTACCAGTTGAAACTTAAATTCAGTTATTGTTGGCATGAATGTAACGGTTCGTATCTATCGATTATGTACTGTGTACTTGGCCGTGTTACCGTTTTACCAGAACGGATATTTCACAACATAATCATGCCGAAGATTAAGAAGGAAAAGTTGTGTGCACTTTCAGAAGTACTTAATAATCAGTTCATCGAAACTGGTGGTATCACCCTGTGATATGCCGTTTGGCTAAAATGGTTCAAATGGCTCTGAGCACTATGGGACTTAACATCTGAGGTCATTAGTCCCGTTGAACTTAGAACTACTTAAACCTAACTAACCTAAGGACATCACACACATCCATGCCCGAGGCAGGATTCGAACCTGCGACCGTAGCGGTCGCGCGGTTCCAGACTGACGCGCCTAGAACTGCTCAGCCACACCGGCCGGCTATGCCGTTTGTGAAGTAAATATTGCAATCGATGACAAGTATCAACCAAAGAGAATAAACCAGCACATACGTAACAACAAACATTTAATGAACACTAACAGCAAACATTTAGGGAACGCTGAATCTCGCAGATTGGAATATAAGCAAACTACTGTGAGAAACGCCTTCCCTTCAGGATCGAAAAGCAGCGGTCATCGAATGAGTTTAGCAAGGATCTTACCGTCGCATTAAACGAGTCAGGAATTCCAATCCACGAAAATAAACCATCCTGCATTCAAATCATTTCGAGAGAAATACCGGATGAGAACACTCTGATAAAAAATATATGAACAGCCAATTGATGAGGACGTACCAGTTCCTGCCCTCATCCATTCAAGCTACGTGACCCGCCCATCGCACCCTACGTGATTTAATAATACTGATTATGTCAGGGGTTGAGTAGAGTTCATGAACCTCTTCGTTATGCAGTTTTCGCCACTCTCCGCTAATGTCATCTCTTTTTGCTCCGAAAATTTTCCTCAAAATTTTGTTTTCAAATACTCGAAACGGCTTTTCATTTTGCACAGTGAGAGACCAAGTCTCACACCCATACAGCATAACTGGTAGAATAATGGTTTTGTATATTCTAATCTTTAAATTCCTAGACAATATCCGTGATGAAAGTAATCTATTCAGTGAGAAGTAGCACGCATTTCCCGCCCGTAATCTGTTCTTCAGTTCGGATTCAATCTCTTTTCTCGAAGTGACGTCCACCCCTAGATACTTAAATGTGTTCACTTTCTGAAACTGCATGTCTCCAACTCTTAACATTTCCTGATCTACTGCTGTTGGCATTCTGGTAGTAATCAGGTATTTAGTTTTGTCTTCAATTACCCTTAGAGCTACATCTTTACTAGCCTTGATTAACGCATTCACATTTGCTGTTACAGATTGTTTCCTATCGCTAATGATGTTTAGATCATCTGCATACCCTAATATCTTAGTATTTCCATTTAACTCCACACCCTCTGAATTATCTGCTGCCATTCGTACAATATATTCTAGGACTAAATTAAAAAGTAGCGGAGACAGGGCATATCCCTGCTTAAGTCCGTTCTTTATTACAATTTCTTCTGACTCCAATTTCCCCACGCGTACTCTACCTTTTGTGTTTTTCAACCTCGCTTCTATAAGTCTAACATACTTTTTTGGTATTCCAAGTTCCAAAAGAATTCTGTACCATTTTGATTGCAATACTGAATCATACGCTTTAGTAAAATCTATGAAAAGATTATGAACTGGTTTATTGTATTCCCATTTCTTTTTCAAAATTTGACGCAGGGTGAATATTTGGTCTATAGTTGATCTGCATATGGTGTAAGCCTGCTTAGCAGAGTATTCGAGAAAATTTTGGAACATACTGGTAATAGCGATATCCCTCTGTAAACACTACAATCCATTTTGTCGCCCTTGTTAAAAATTGGGATCAGAATCGACTCCTGACACTCTTCAGGTATCATCTCTGAGTTCCATACTTCAGTTATCACTTTGTGAACTACTTCCACCAATTTCTGTCACCCATTTTTAAGTAATTCTGCAGTTATGCAATCTGATCCTGGTAAAAGTTACATTATTACATTATTATCATTATTATTATTATTATCACTAATAATTTTCTTAGTTGTAGTTATGTGTCTCAAGTAGTGACTCACATCGAAATCCCTGCATCACAATACGGTAGCACGCCTCAAGAGGAGCCACAACAAAATTTGAGAAGACCATTGATAAAGTGGAGTATCATACGATATTTCGTTTTCTGCGTTTGAAAGAGGGACAACGTTCCATTAGTCCATGCCGATCCGTTGCAAATGTACGACAACATTATACCATCATATGACTCAGCGACTGGGCGTCTGAGACGCTTTCAGTGTGTTCAAACAAACCAATCAAGTCAAACGAAGGACGAAGTGACAGACTGTCTCTCTGTGAAGAACGTGGAAGCGCAAGAGAAGTGGATGCACAGGTGTACCAACATCGGGGTATCATAGTGGAAGTGATAGTGGAAAAGTAATATTCAGTTACAGATCAGTTTTCAATATATTGTACGTGGTTTTTTGCGGTATCGGCCACTATCCAGTCGGCTGCACCTTCAAATAAACGCGCCACCAATTACGCGCCCCTTTTCCTACAGCCGCCACCGCGGGACGACAGCGCTGCCAGTATTATCACGCCGCTGACAATGAGATGCAAGCATCCCCTCTCCGGAGCTCCAGCTGCTGCTGCACTTCATTTCGAACATTCATGCACTGAGCACATTGTGTGTTCGGCAGTTGAATAACGTTATAGACTTTCATAGTGGCCAGGGGTCGACGTCTTCTGGATAGGCATTGTATTGAAGAGTGACAGATTTATAAATCTTTTGTTATCTGTATATGTTTCAACATTCAAACTTGCTGTTAGCAACTTACGCTGCTAATACAGCAACAAAGTTACGTATTTTTTTACTGTCAGCTGTTTATGAGTAGCTTCCGTTGCTCGCCTCCATATCCAAGAAGCAAAGGAAAATAAACAGTTCTGAACGTGACAAAGATGGCTGCCGTATGGTTTCCGCGATTGTCCACCGTTTCAAAAACCCAACCGAACTGTGGTAGCATCGGAAATATTGAATCTGTGTCAGGCCGACGTAGATGACTTTTTTAGCTGTGTAAACACTATCGATGATTGTCGGATTTAGCCGGCCGCGGTGGTCTTGCGGTTCTAGGCGCGCAGTCCGGAACCGTGCGACTGCTGCGGTCGCAGGTTCGAATCCTGCCTCGGGCATGGGTGTGTGTGATGTCCTTAGGTTAGTTAGGTTTAAGTAGTTCTAAGTTCTAGGGGACTGATGACCACAGCAGTTGAGCCCCATAGTGCTCAGAGCCATTTGAACAATTGTTGGATTTATCATTAATGACCCACACATGAAGGAGCGACGCAAGCAGTCGAAACATGGGAATTCATCACCATCAGAAAAGAAGGCCCTACCATCACCGGGCAAGATGATGCAGAATGTTGTTTGGGGCTACAGTGGTGCCGTGGTAACATATAATGCTCTTAAGGAGCAAACTGCCATTGGAGCATACCTATCGGAGTCTCCTGACGACCTCACAGATGGCTGTCGAGACGCAGCCTTGGGGGCGGGGGGGGGGGGGGGGGGAGGCACTCCAAGGAGTGTTTTTGCACTGACCACGGCAGCATTCCAGCTCATTCTGTACAGGGCGCAGTCACACCTGCTGCGTCTTTGGTCTACTACATTTTCCATCACTCCCGTTTTTCTGATAATACGGCATCCATTGCCCCCTTCCTGCTTCCTCGGATGAAGAAACCTTTGCGTGGCAGACATTTCCAGAATGGCAACAGAGTGATTTTCGAGGTGAAACGGTTCCTGGGTTCCTTTCGTAAAATGGAGTAATTTACTTCCAGAATGACTTTTAGCTTCGCAATGAAGTGTGCACTAAATTGAAGCTATCTGCCAGCATAAAATTGTGTGGCAGACCTGGACTTGAAGCTGGAACCCTTCCGTGAACAAATGCTCTACCTACTGAGCTATCCATGTAATACTTATGACTCACCCTCTGAGTTTCATTTACGCCAGTACCTCTCTCATACGAAGAAAGTTTTTCCACTTACCATACCGTCTGACCGAGCGGTTCTAGGCGCTTCAGTCAGGAACCGCGCGACCACTACGGTCGCAGGTTCGAATCGTGCCTTGGGCACGGCTGTGTGTGCTGTCCTTAGGTTGGTTAAGTTTAAGTAGTTCTAGGGGACTAATGGCCTCAGATGTTAAGTCTCGTAGTGCTCAGAGCCATTTGGACCAATTTTGAACCATACGGGCCTGGCACTCCTGCAAGAAAGCGTTCTACTGCTTCTTATGCTTTTTTTCTAGGAGTGCTAGGCCCGCAAAGCATGCAGGGATGCTTTTGTGAAGTTTAGAAAGCAGAGTTACTGGCTGAAGTGAACCTTTGAGCCAGATGGTGGGTCGTACGTGGAAGGTTCAGTTGGTGGAACATTTGTCCGTGGAAGTCAAGGGGTTCCAACTTCGAGTACCATCTGGCGCACATTTTAATCTGTCAGCTAGTTCATAATTCGTTTGGATTTCTCCATGAGCACTGTAATGCCCTTCAGCGGTAAGGAAAACTTTGGAAATTCGTGGTAAGATCTGAAGGGATCAAACTGCTGAGGTCATCGGTACCTAAGCTTACACACTAGTTAATCTAACTTAAACTAACTTACGCTATGGACAACACACACCAATGTCCGAGGGAGGACTCGAACCTCCGACGGGGGGAGCCGCGCGGACCGTGACAAGGCGCCCTAGACCGCGTTGCTACACCGCGCGGCCTGCAGTAAGGCGCTTTAAACATACAGTTCAATAAGTCTCATTGTCGTTAGTGGAAAGCACTTAACAGAGGTAGAGTAAACAGTTTCAGTCAGGAGTAATCGGAAAAGTAACTCCGAAACATCAATACTGCCAAGAAATAAACATGTGAATGTTATGAATCGTATGCATTTAGAGATAAGGGTGCTTATCTTCAGGCATTTAGGGTAAACAAATCTGATAAATCTACTACAGCGACCAACATCCCAGAAAGACTACAGCTTCAAAAATTACACCATTCAGTTTTGAGCAAGCTATTTTAAACTACGGTCAACCGGAACCTAATTTCCTCATTTTTAATGAAAATATCTGCAGTGACTGTGAAATACCTTTATTCAAAGTCACGACCAGTCTGGCGTCAATCGAAGACGCATGTCTATCATCTTCAGTTGAAGCAAACCAGTCCTGACTGAATAAAAGTATTTTAGACCCACTGAGGATCATTTCATTCAAAACCATTCAGTTTGTTCCGCCCATTAAATAAAGGTTGGACTATAGGAATCATAATGGAAAAAGAATATATGGAAATAAGAAATTTAACAACAAGACATTTTTCACAAGTTTTACCCATATTATCACATGATAACTGCTCCCTACTACACATATATATTTTGGTATTTAAGTAAGTTTAGTAAATATACACTTCACCTGTCGTAAAGAACATGTGTCTTTCTTCATATGAAACCATGTGTTGCTTATGTTGTTAGAAATGATACCAACTTTTCACCAGTTTTCCTCATCTTAACCATACTACTGTCAGTATTTTAGGCAAACTATCTTGCATTTTCAAATCTTTGCATCATTAAATTGGATGTCACGCAGATGGAAATTAATTGAAGTATATCTGCCATTCCATAACACTGCCGATAACCAAAACTCCTGCAAATCAGTTAAAATTGTATGTGGCGGCTATCTTGTGTTTATGTCGTGAAACTAATGTGCAAAACTTATAAAGATTACGTATACCTTGAATGTAATACATCCTATACATAAACTTCACGCACAATCTTATTAAAAGGTGAAACTTGACTTAAACGTAGTGAGAGATGTGTTACAAAGCGAGGAAACCTATAGCAACAGCAGTGACCATCAAAAGATCACCGAAAGATGTTAACGTATTAACTCATTCCCTTCGTCACGAAATGTACTACAGTAATTTTTTGCATTTCTGTGTAGGGAGGCATGCGATCTTAAAACTAACGAAGATTCGCATAACTGGACATCAGGCAAGCCATAGTTTAAATATCATTCTTGGTAACGTAAATACTATTTGTTTTGCACGCCTTGTTTATATCACCGTTAGCCTTTGTCGCCGCACGATACATGATACAGTAAGTAGTGATAAGCATTAAACGCATTATTATAATGATTCATATATTTTCGTGTTAATACATAACATTATAAATGCGTATTTTATCTGTTTCATGTTCATCGTGTTCAGGTGCAGAGGTAAAAAATCATGAAGTCGGGCGGCAGATAGAGTCGCCGGATGCCAGTGATCCCGAGTCGACAGCAAGAAAGAAAGCTAATGACGCTAACCAGCCTGTGCGATAACAATGAAGACAAGCCAAGAAAAATCTTGAAAAAATGGAATGATGAATGTTGAATTATGTTCTGTATTCAGTTCTAGTCTTGCCATGAAATCTTTCACACCAAAGTTACATGGCATAAAGTTTTTCATTTGAGGCTGTCATACTTATGTTACGTAGTACAATAAATTTATTTGCAGAATTGAAGATTATTATGCGGTTAAGTGGTAATTTCGTTGAAGTTATCCGAAAGAAATTATTTTCGTGACTCTTTGTGGATTATACACGAGCGACTATTTCCAATGGTGGATTAACTTGGAAGACAAAAATTGCGAGAGCTAAATATATTGACCACATCTCTCATGGACTAACAAAGCGCCGAAACTAACTTAAACTGATTTCTCGAGACAAGAACAAATTTTCATATTATTTGGAAGTGAACTTAAAGTTATTTACTTACAAGCGACTGGAATAGTAATCATAAGTACGTAAAGGGAAAAAGGTATTTGAGTTTTGTGGGGAATATTCGGTGTATTACGTTCACAGTTATAGATTGAAGGCTTAATGCTGCGCGCTCTGAGAAGCAGCGTCTTAGGATTGCTATAACAACGGATCAACAGCTACCTTAAACGGTCTGAAATACATTTGTTTTGTAAATAAAACCGCCTTTTCTTGCTGCAATTTCATTTTTCCCAGACGATTTTCGCCTTTTTCTTGCTCTAAGGCATCTTTAGTGGGATCTAGAACGATACAGTTTTGTTACGAAGGTTGCCCACAAAGTAATGAACAGCATATTTTTTTTTCTCAGCCGAAAACAATGCTACGAACGCCAAACGTTACATACGTATTATATGAAGTCTCCTGAGTGTGCGCGCCAAGTTTCCGTCACTTCCGACAGATAGCGTAGCGGCAGGACACTTTCAAAATGTCATCTGTAGGTGTGTACGTTACGAGCAACGTGCCGTCATTGAATTTCTCACGGCAGAGAAAGAAACTGTGGGGAATATTCACAACATCTTGTGCAAAGTCCATGAAGCATCTGCTGTCGACAGCAGTACAGTTAGTCTCTGGGCACGGAGGGTGAGGTCATCAGAAAGCGGTTCGTCGGAGCTCCACGATTTGCAGCGATCGAGGAGACCATCCACGGCTGTCACACCTGACCTATCCTCCTCGAACTTCCACTTGTTTGGGCCATTAAAGGATGTCATTCGTGGAAGACATTTTGAGGACGGTATGAGGAGGTGATTCACACAGTGAAGCACTGGCTCCGCCTCCAAGACAAGTATTGGTATCGACAGGGCATACACGCCCTTATTTCAAGCTGGAGGAAGGCCATAGAAAGGGATGGAGATTACGTTAAAAGATAGGGTGTATAGATAAAACACCATCTTTCGTCTCCGGAATTTTCATTATGTTCAATAAAAAATTGTTGTAGAAAAAAGTTGCGGCTCATTACTTTCTGGGAAACCCTCGTATTTTAGATTGTCAAACACTTAACTTTGCCCTTTTATTATGTAGTTAAGTAATTACTTAGTTTGCTGATCTGGGTTTCCTCTCATCTGGTCTGGAGGTCGCACTACTACTTTGTTTTCATAAGCACAATTTGCTATTCCGAACTTTTTCACACAAGCTCCAAACCACAGACAACAACACAACAGTACCAAACACTAACACGCAGTACCACAACAACTACACAGAATAATCAGAAAAGATGAAAGGAAACTCAAGATGGTACACAATGAAACACAAACTCACTCTTAAAATTACCAACATTATCAAAAGGCAGGAAAAACATAGTATACACAACAGGCAATTCTATACGCAAATACACCCCAAAACTGACAAAGAACAGAGACATATGCCAGAAAGCAGGTATATATATCAACTACAGTGTAACACCTGTGAAGGTAGATACGTGGGAGAAACAGATAGAACATTTGATGTCAGGTACAAAGAACACATGAGAGCCTGGAAGTATGGGACAAACCACTCCACATTTGCAGAACACCTAAGAGAACATAACCACAAACCAACCACTAGAGAGGAATACATAAAAATAATTATAATCAACAATAAAGAACACTTCCTAACCCGGCAAAAAAATTACCACATACAGAAAACCAATGCAGAAAGGAAAACCCTGTTGAATGAACGACTACACGTCCCAAACAATTCATTGTTTACACTAATAGATAATAATGGAATAATACACACACACTCTACGAAAAAGAAAGCATCACAAACTGCCCCCACCCCCACCGCACACACGCACAGTATTAAAAATAAGAAACCATATACACACTCTTCAGCTCACTCTCTCTCTCTCTCTCTCATACATACACACATATATATATCATGAATAGAATTTGGTTTTGACCATGTGATTCATTAGTTTGGCAACATGTAGCTAAACAAATCAAAGTGGAGGAAACACATAATGAAGTTATAATATTTACGTTGTTAAAAAAAGTGTGAAAAAGTTCGGAATACAAAACTGTGCTTATGTTTCGATAATAAAGTGGTAGTGCGACCTCCAGACTAGATGAGAGGCAACGCAGATCACAGCAAACTGTAAGTAATTACTTAATTACGTAAAAAACGCGACGTGAACTGTTTGATAATCTAAAATTAACTAAACAGTATCGTTAAAGATCCCACTGAAGATGACTTAGAGCAAGAAAAAAGTGAAATGCGGCTGAAGAAAATAAATTAAGTTGCAGCAAGAAAAGGCGGTTTTATTTACAAAACAAATCTTTCTGTGCTTGCTGCGAAGGATGGCCACACAAACAAACTTGTTAGTCTGGAATATTCTTCACTACTAATAAAATAATAACTATTAAGCCCTCAACGATCCACCAGCAAACATAAACTGCAGCCCAAATATGAATTTGTACTTCGGACAGCTGTAGTAGTACCTGCCTAGCGTGCTATTATTTACCAAGGAAGTCGGAGCGCATAACTACCATCAGTGTAGCTACAAACTGCAACTACTGCCTAGAAACACATCGTCAATAAATTAATGTTAAAAATTCAATAATTCATAAATGTGACAGGCTGTGTTACCGTCTTATAATCTTCACGATGACATAGTCACGGGAAATAAATAGTACCAATTTAGAAGCTGATTTACAATTATGCCCTTCGACTGTTGGCTACCGGCTCGATATCGAAATACGGTCAGTCTGTTTATGTTTCCTCTGAATACAACAAAAACGTAAAAGAATTTATTGAGAATAACGTTGCACTCCATGTGAAGCGGTCTGTATTTTACAGTAATATTCGTGCTCAGAATGTATTACAGTTCAAAAATACTTGTTTCACTCTCTTTAGTTTGTCTATCAGAACATTTTTGATACAAATAGCTAATTTGTATGAGCTGATTAAACATTTAATTTGTTATAACTTTACCCACAACCAGTGAATAAAAATATGAATATTTCATATTGTGTATTAACACGTAAACAATCATGACAATAAGACAATGATGGCATCGTTAACAGAACTGTGGTTTTCCCCTTCCTGCATTTTATTCACAAACTTGCTGACAGTTATGGGTTTTGTTAATCAGCTTAGGCACAGATAATAATGAATTTATATCAGATTCAAACCATTCGATCAAAATATAAGAGATGTTTTTACATAATGTGCATTATATGTAAACAAGTGTAATTGATTAATCAACAAAGTAAAACCATGTCGAGTTACCGGTACCGACATTGCAGTATCGCGGCCTTACCCCTGCTTCTGCTGCAACACGCATGACATCCGAGTTAGGCGGGCAGCCTGCTATTTTACAGCAAGTATACGAGTGCTGCCACGAAACACTCGACTCCCAGACGGCGACCGAAGCGCCAGCAGAGGTTGCTGCCACTAAGGACCTCTTTCTTACGCCGACCACGTGACAGGCAGCAAAAACAGATTGCTGTACTTAGGCCTGAGCACAGGCCCTAAGAGCAGTTTCCCTCATCAAGGCGCTGAATGTTTATGCATTGCTTCAATGAGGAACTCAATGCAGAGCCTTCGCTACACTGCCACCACAGTCCGAGGGAGTCTTCCCGACTCTGATCCTCAAAGTTACCATCCAGAACCAGACGCGGCCCCGACGTGGTGACTGACCACCAGACTTTTAGTATTTTTGTGACTGCCTTTAATTCGGCTTTGCCAGACTTGGAAAATTTCGGTGTAGGGACTTAAAGACTCTAACTGCTCTCTCCCGGAAATTGTTTCTACACGAGCATTTCCGGAACTTTAATCAGACTTTGATCCACCTTACGAGTGTTAATAAATTTCATCGGATTTTGTTTCTATACTAAATATGTTAACGACCTTAACTCATAGCTTTTGTTTTCTCCGTTACCTGGCTTCCCATCTACTGTTATTGCTTGGACTAGAATTGTTTACTTTATACTAATGTTAAGAAGCTTTAGAGTGCTGAGACATTCTGAAGGGACTTGTTCTGCCTTAGCACCGAACCATGATGAGATACTCCTGCACGTATGCGTCTCCTCGTCGACAATGAGATCTCAGTTCTAACAGAGAAAGAGCAATTCGAGAGATGCTTGGATTAGAAGAGTTTACTTTATACTAACGTTAAGAAGCTTTAGAGCGCTGAGACATTCTGAAGGGACTTGTACTGCCTTAGCACCGACCCCTGATTAGATACTCCTGCTTGTATGCGTCTCCTCGCGACAGTGAGATCTCAGTTCTAACAGAGAAAGAGCAATTAGAGTGATGGCTTCTCAGTAGTTTTACTATGGTCCCGAAGAAGCCTTGGGTGTACATTTTGTACAGGAATCCAGTGTGTCATTGTGAATCGCAAACTTTCGCTACGTCTATTAGCATTATACCACAGCAGGCTGTGCGGTTGAAAGCCGTGCTGGCTGCTTTAAGGCTTCAAAAATTCGATTTTTAGATTTTAGCATATTTGAAATGCCTGGTCTGTCCTGTGTGAAACAGTTTTTGTTTTATATAAAGACGACAAATGTTTCGTGAGATATGATGGTTTTCCTGACGCTCTGTGCAATCTGGGGACGGTGACAGCAGGTCTTATGGCCGGATATGTGCAGAACAACCCTATGGTCCTAATGCCACAATTTCTAAATTAGAGCGCATTGGGCATGTCCAGAAGATAATGGGGTCCAGGTTGAGAAGATAATTGCAAGAAAAGTCAGAAATAGTATTGGTAAGAAGATAGGTAAAATAGTAAGAAGAGGTAAAATAGTCCCCCATTCGGATCTCCGGGCGGGGACTACTCAAGAGGATGTCGTTATCAGGAGAAAGAAAACTGGCGTTCTACGGATCGGAGCGTGGAATGTCAGATCCCTTAATCGGGCAGGTAGGTTAGAAAATTTAAAAAGGGAAATGGATAGGTTGAAGTTAGATATAGTGGGAATTAGTGAAGTTCGGTGGCAGGAGGAACAAGACTTCTGGTCAGGTGACTACAGGGTTATAAACACAAAATCAAATAGGGGTAATGCAGGAGTAGGTTTAATAATGAATAGGAAAATAGGAATGCGGGTAAGCTACTACAAACAGCATAGTGAACGCATTATTGTGGCCAAGATAGATACGAAGCCCACACCTACTACAGTAGTACAAGTTTATATGCCAACTAGCTCTGCAGATGACGAAGAAATTGAAGAAATGTATGATGAAATAAAAGAAATTATTCAGATTGTGGAGGGAGACGAAAATTTAATAGTCATGGGTGACTGGAATTCGTCAGTAGGAAAAGGGAGAGAAGGAAACATAGTAGATGAATATGGATTGGGGGACAGAAATGAAAGAGGAAGCCGCCTGGTAGAATTTTGCACAGAGCACAACATAACCATAGCTAACACTTGGTTTAAGAATCATGAAAGAAGGTTGTATACATGGAAGAACCCTGGAGATACTAAAAGGTATCAGATAGATTATATAATGGTAAGACAAAGATTTAGGAACCAGGTTTTAAATTGTAAGACATTTCCAGGGGCAGATGTGGACTCTGACCACAATCTATTGGTTATGACCTGTAGATTAAAACTGAAGAAACTGCAAAAAGGTGGGAATTTAAGGAGATGGGACCTGGATAAACTAAAAGAACCAGAGGTTGTACAGAGATTCAGGGAGAGCATAAGGGAGCAATTGACAGGAATGGGGGAATTAAATACAGTAGAAGAAGAATGGGTAGCTTTGAGGGATGAAGTAGTGACAGCAGCAGAGGATCAAGTAGGTAAAAAGACGAGGGCTAGTAGAAATCCTTGGGTAACAGAAGAAATATTGAATTTAATTGATGACAGGAGAAAATATAAAATTGCAGTAAGTGAAACAGGCAAAAAGGAATACAAACGTCTGAAAAATGAGATCGACAGGAAGTGCAAAATGGCTAAGCAGGGATGGCTAGAGGACAAATGTAAGGATGTAGAGGCCTATCTCACTAGGGGTAAGATAGATACCGCCTACAGGAAAATTAAAGAGACCTTTGGAGATAAGAGAACGACTTGTATGAATATCAAGAGCTCAGATGGAAACCCAGTTCTAAGCAAAGAAGGGAAAGCAGAAAGGTGGAAGGAGTATATAGAGGGTCTATACAAGGGCGATGTACTTGAGGACAATATTATGGAAATGGAAGAGGATGTAGATGAAGATGAAATGGGAGATATGATACTGCGTGAAGAGTTTGACAGAGCACTGAAAGACCTGAGTCGAAACAAGGCCCCCGGAGTAGACAATATTCCATTGGAACTACTGACGGCCGTGGGAGAGCCAGTCCTGACAAAACTCTACCATCTGGTGAGCAAGATGTATGAAACAGGCGAAATACCCTCAGACTTCAAGAAGAATATAATAATTCCAATCCCAAAGAAAGCAGGTGTTGACAGATGTGAAAATTACCGAACTATCAGCTTAATAAGTCACAGCTGCAAAATACTAACACGAATTCTTTACAGACGAATGGAAAAACTAGTAGAAGCCAACCTCGGGGAAGATCAGTTTGGATTCCGTAGAAACACTGGAACACGTGAGGCAATACTGACCTTACGACTTATCTTAGAAGAAAGATTAAGGAAAGGCAAACCTACGTTTCTAGCATTTGTAGACTTAGAGAAAGCTTTTGACAATGTTGACTGGAATACTCTCTTTCAAATAGTAAAGGTGGCAGGGGTAAAATACAGGGAGCGAAAGGCTATTTACAATTTGTACAGAAACCAGATGGCAGTTATAAGAGTCGAGGGACATGAAAGGGAAGCAGTAGTTGGGAAGGGAGTAAGACAGGGTTGTAGCCTCTCCCCGATGTTGTTCAATCTGTATATTGAGCAAGCAGTAAAGGAAACAAAAGAAAAATTTGGAGTAGGTATTAAAATTCATGGAGAAGAAATAAAAACTTTGAGGTTCGCTGATGACATTGTAATTCTGTCAGAGACAGCAAAAGACTTGGAAGAGCAGTTGAATGGAATGGACAGTGTCTTGAAAGGAGGATATAAGATGAACATCAACAAAAGCAAAACAAGGATAATGGAATGTAGTCTAATTAAGTCGGGTGATGCTGAGGGAATTAGATTAGGAAATGAGGCACTTGAAGTAGTAAAGGAGTTTTGCTATTTGTGAGCAAAATAACTGATGATGGTCGAAGTAGAGAGGATATAAAATGTAGGCTGGCAATGGCAAGGAAAGCGTTTCTGAAGAAGAGAAATTTGTTAACATCCAGTATTGATTTAAGTGTCAGGAAGTCATTTCTGAAAGTATTCGTATGGAGTGTAGCCATGTATGGAAGTGAAACATGGACGATAAATAGTTTGGACAAGAAGAGAATAGAAGCTTTCGAAATGTGGTGCTACAGAAGAATGCTAAAGATTAGATGGGTAGATCACATAACTAATGAGGAAGTATTGAATAGGATTGGGGAGAAGAGAAGTTTGTGGCACAACTTGACCAGAAGAAGGGATCGGTTGGTAGGACATGTTCTGAGGCATCAAGGGATCACCAATTTAGTATTGGAGGGCAGCGTGGAGGGTAAAAATCGTAGAGGGAGACCAAGAGATGAATACACTAAGCAGATTCAGAAGGATGTAGGTTGCAGTAGGTACTGGGAGATGAAAAAGCTTGCACAGGATAGAGTAGCATGGAGAGCTGCATCAAACCAGTCTCAGGACTGAAAACCACAACAACAACAAGAAGATAGGTGGTAAAGGTCGCCTGATAAATGTTGAAATAGATAGATTACAGAATTATAATGGCTTGGCCATAAGAAGAAATGCAGGGATTGTTCCATAAAAACACGGGAGAACGGCCGGATATCAGTAACGTCCTGCCACGATATTTCGGCGCAGAGTCTTCTCGCCATCTTCAGGTGAGTGCCACTGCAGTAGTACTGGCGAGTACGCTTTTTTTTCTTTATTGTTATTTTCAAACCTGTTAACAGGCAGGCCAGCAGCAGCATGCTACGCCGCTCTTTGGCCTCAGAGAACACACAAGATACTAATGAAGACATCGAGAGAAAAAGACATGGTGGACATAGAAACGGAGACAAACACTTTTTAAAATACATGGAGCCGTTCACTGGCGTAGAGTTCAAGATAAAATTTGTTCAGACACTTGGACAGAGACGAACAGTGTCACACGTGAACGTAGGTGCACAAAAACGAATAACACTGAACCACTTAAGCACAAAACGACGACACACACAGAACACGAGGCGTTGATCTCCGGCGCGCGAATGTTCACTAACCGTGTACGAGTCCGGGAACCTGCCAAGAGAGGAGGAGGGGGGGTGGGAGATGGAGAGGGGAGAGCAGATGCCAAGGGCTGGGGAGAGAGGGGGAAGCGAGGAAGGGGGAGGGGAAGCCCGGGGGAAGAGAGGAGGAGGGAGGGGACGGGGGAAAAGGAAAGAGAAGGGAAGGGAAGAGAAGGGAAGGAGGGTGCCTAAAGGAAAGGACACAGGAAGTGGGGGGGGGATGATCAAAGTTGATAGGAGGGGTAGATGGAGGGGAGGAGGACATCATCAGGGAGGGGGAGCTGGCGGAAGCCACCTTGGGAGAGGGTAAGGAGGGTGGAGAGATGGAGACCGGGTGGGACGTGGAAATACAGGTGCGGCAGCAGGCGGGGGTGGGAGAGGATGGGTGAGACAAGCGGAAGAGGAGGATCGAGTTTGCGGGAAGTGTACAGGGTCTGTATCCTTTCAAGGAAGAGGAGGAGGTGGGGGAAGGGGATGAGATCGTACAGGATCCGCTTGGGGGAGGGGAGACAGATGCGATAGACGAGGCAGAGAGCATGGCGTTCAAGGATTTGGAGGGATTTATAAAAGGTAGGGGGGGTGGATATCCAGGCCAGATGGGTGTAACAAAGGATAGGGCGGATGAGGGATTTATAGGTGTGGAGGATGGTGGAGGGGTCCAGACCCCACGTACGGCTGGAAAGGAGCTTGAGGAGACGGAGTCGGGAGCGTGCCTTGGCTTGGATTGTCCGGAGATGGGGAGTCCAGGAGAGGCGACGATAGAGGATGACGCCAAGGTACTTAAGGATGGGAGTGAGGGCGATAGGACGGCCATAGATGGTGAGATAAAAATCAAGGAGGTGGAAGGAAGGGGTGGTTTGCCTACAATGATCGCCTGGGTTTTGGAGGGATTGACCTTGAGCAACCACTGGTTGCACCAAGAGGTGAACTGGTCAAGATGGGATTGGAGAAGGTGTTGGGAGCGCTGCAGGGTGGGGGCAATGGCAAGGAAGGCGGTGCATCGGCAAACTGGAGGAGGTGGACGGGGGGTGACGGCGGCGGCATGTCCGCCGTATACAAAAGGTACAGAAGGGGGGAGAGGACGGAGCCTTGGGGCACACCGGCGGAGGGGATGAAGGTGTAGAAGTTGGTGTTATGGATGGTGATGTAGGAAGGACGGTGGGAGAGAAAGGAGCCGATCAGACGGACGTAGTTAATGGGAAGGGCGAAGGTTTGGAGCTTGAAGAGGAGACCGGAATGCCACACGCGGTCATAAGCTCGTTCGAGGTCCAGGGAGAGAAAGCTGGTCGGAAAGGAGATGAGTGAGGTGAAGGAGAAGATCGTCGGAAGAGAAGGACGGCCGAAAGCCACACTGGGTAACGGGAAGGAGGCGGTGCTGGTGGAGATGCTGGTGGATGCGTCGGGTGAGGATAGATTTCAGGACCTTGCTGAAGACCGAGGTAAGGCTGATGGGACGGTAGGAGGAGACGGCGGACGGCGGTTTGCCAGGTTTAAGGAACATCAGGATACGGGAGGTTTTCCACAGGTCGGGGTAGTTACCGGTGGACAGGACGACATTGTAGATCCTGGCCGGGGTGGAGAGGAAAGAGACAAGTGCTTCACGAAGGTGACGGTAGGTGACACGATCGTGACCAGGAGTGGTGTTGCGTTTCGTGCGGAGTGTAGCAATGAGATCCTGTGTAGTGATTGGGGCATTGATTTCCGTGTGTGCAATGTTGTCCAAGTACTGGAAACCAGGTGCGAGGGGAGGGATGGAGGTGTCAGTTCGCTCGCGGACATCCGGGAAGAGGAAGTAATCGAACTGGGGATCATCGGGGATGGAAAAGACATCGGAGAGGTAAGAGGCAAAGTGATTGGCATTACTAAGGGAGTCAGGGAAGGGGTGATCATCATGGAGAAGAGGATAGTAGGGGGAGGGTTTAGTTCCGGTAAGGCGACGGAAGGCTGACCAGAACTTGGACGAGTTGATAGGTAGGGTAGCATTTAAACGGGTGCATGTCTGTCGCCAGTCCCGGCGTTTCTTAGCCGCGAGCAAATTACGAATGTGTCGCTGGAGTTGCCGGTGGCGTCGTAGGGTGTCCGGGTCACGCGTGCGGAGGAAGGCAGGGTAGAGACGGCGGGATTCACGGAGGAGGAGGACGGCCTGTGGGGGTAAGGTAGGACGGTGGAGGTGGATGTCGACAGTAGAGACGTGGGCCTCCACGGCCTCAGACAAGGTCTGCTGGAGAAAGGAGGCGGCATGGGTGACATCGTCAGGGTGGTGGTAGTTGAAGGGGTGGCTATCGACCTGGGTGGAAAGGGTATCCCAGTAGGTATTCCAGTTGGCACGGGAATAGTCCTGGATGTACTTAGGGGGAGGGTCATTACGAGGGTCAGGGCGGGGGCGACGACCGTCTGAAACGGTGAGGAGGACAGGGAGATGGTCGCTACCAATAGGCTCCAGGCGAGTACGCGCAGAGCTCCTTTATTTAAAGCCGTACTGACATTGCGCATGCGCTGCTCAGCGTGCGCGTTCATAACAGCTCCGTGCGCTGTGCCTCGCCCCCTCCACGGTGAAAGCTTGGCGTATCGATATCAGGTCTATTTTCATCTTTATTCAAATAAATACGTTGACTACGAAGTTTCTCTATAACAGGATTCCAAGCAGAGTTTAATTGTTTTTATGGAACAATCAGTACGCCGGGAAAGCTTTAAACATCACAGAAATGCAGGGAATTTAGGAAACATGAAAAAAGCTGTATGGGCTATCTTTTTCCATAAGCTTTCCACAAATGAAAATCCAGGGCACGGTTTTTGCCCGAATGATCCTGACACTTGGTGCAAGTTCAGGAGAAGTGCCAGATATGACCACAAACATTCTTTACCTGCACCATTAATGAATGAAATTAAACTCATATTTGGGGACCTTTGTAAAGATACCGGTTGAAGAAATGCCTTCATGGGAAGACCAAAAATTTAAATGAATATGTGAATTCTGTCATTTTGAGCCGGTTACCGAAAACTGTATTTGTACAGCTTACAACCCTCGAATTTGGTGTTTATGATGCTATTTTATGCTTCAATGATGGTGTAATTAGAAAACTGGATGTTTTGGAATTATTGGGTATAGAATCTAGTGGAAATACTGCAAAATTCTTGGTGCAAATAGATAAAGAGAGAATTGGCAAAGCAGATACTGCCAATTCAAAATGCACAAAGGAAGCCAGACAGAAAAGAAGAGGGACCAAGAGAAGAAAACAAGATCAGTATGATTCAGATGATGCTCAGTATGGTGCAGGCAAATATTAGTGGTAAATAATTCTCATCAATAACTATACGAGAATTGCAATACTAAACTTTAAGAGGATTTTTCTCACAACTACATTTTTTACTTTCGGGTTCCATTATTTGATAAACTCATGGGGTTAGAAACATGAAATTTTGTCAATTTGTACTGCAGATGGTAATAAGTTATTACAAGTAAATTGAGAACCACCAAATAATCAGAAACGGTTTTGTAATAATTACTGTACAAAATAAGTTAAATTTTACTAGTGAAAGAATAATTTTTTCTTCTTCAAAACCTTAAAAGGTATTATGTTCATTTTACTTGTGAATTGAGGCATATATGTTACATACATGCAATAAAAATTTCATTGTTTTATCACTTATAGGTCTTTTGAAAAGTGTGCCTATTCAAAGGGTAAAATAGCATTGTCAGAATAGGGATAAAAATTGCCTTCCGTCTCCCCGTAATTAACCTCATGATTTGTTGTAGGGCTGAGTGTTTCTGCCCGAAACCAAATTGTAAACTCGGCAGAATACTGCAGACGTGTTGCTCAGTAGATCTGAGCAGCAGGGTATCCTAAATTTTACTGAGCGTTGGCAGAAGGCTGATCGGTCTACAGCGCTGTGGAAATACTGGGCCTTTCTCGGGTTTCGCTATCGCGACTACGACCACGACCACCGAGAGATCTCATTGACCCGCGAGGTGTGTAATTACCTGATTTGCAAGCCAGTCGTGCCGTGGTTTCTTTTGTTGAGTATAGACCTGATCGCTTTTACCAAGACTTCTGGGCCAAAAAATGGTGGATCGTCGTTTGGGTCTTCTTCAGCTGCGAGGAATACTGCAAGCTGTTGTCGGTCAGTATTTTCATGCTGTCTGTCCTGCGCCTGTACTGGCTAAAACTCTTGCTCAGAGGTGTCGGCGAGTGCTTTTCTTTTGTCAGCAGCCCTGTCTACTGAACTTCGCTCGCCGTGCAGAGACGACGTTGTAGCGTGTTATTTCGTAAACTATTTCTTAGCCTGCCATATACTATAATGAAGAGTTGACATGGAAAAGAGTGTAAGTGCCAAATCGGTCATTATTATAATTTTGCATTGAAAATGTCCTAGTGCCATCGCCAGTGGCCTGGAGAGAGATCTATGTCCGGAGCGACTGCTTGTAGTTCCCACTGACGCCGCTAGATGGCACCTGATGTAACTCCACGGTTGTTGGCGTGGAAAAGGATGCATGTGCCATTCAGTATTCAGTGAGAGTCAGTGCTACACTTGGTGAAGTCTGAGTCTTGATTTACATTCACTACTCAGTTAAGTGTGTTTTGACGCTTACTGAAGAATTATATAGAGCTGAGATGTCGAGCCGCGCGGGATTAGCCGAGCGGTCTCAGGCGCTGCAGTTATGGTCTGTGCGGCTGGTCCCGGCGGAGGTTCGACTCCTCCCTCGGGCATGGGTGTGTGTGTTTGTCCTTAGGATAATTTAGGTTAAATTGTGTGTAAGCTTAGGGACTGATGACCTTAGCAGTTAAGTCCCATAAGATTTCACACCCATTTGAACATTTTTTTAAGATGTCGAGGAACATCCCAAAAGTGAAGGAAGTGTATAAACCTCCAGACAAGGTAAGTTTCAATCAGTTCTTTGTTAAATATAACAACGTAATGAACACATTGTTTGCATTAAACCCCTACAAAATTGTTGCTGATTCCGTCGTGTTCATTCTATCCAGGTTTCCTGTAAACGCCGATATCCATGCCAATCATATCAAGAGCGACATCCGGAAGCTGTATGAGGATTTTTCTAATTTAGCAAAAGATGGACAAGGCACTTTTTAATGAGCCGAATTCAACTGACGAACATTGCAAGAAGACGCCATGGGAGCTATGAAGATCCAGCAGACCTCAGAAGACAAGTGTCAGCTACGTACACTATTCCATCACGGCAAGGTACCGTACGGGTCTTCTTAGCGGTTTTCGAAATATCGAAAAAGAAAAACTAACTTCTCTTGAAACGTTTATAGAAAGGAGATATAGATTTCAGGGATACCTGAGGCACTTTCGCCGCATCACACAAGCAAAAATATAATGCCACTGACATACATAACACAAAAGGTCATGTACTATCATTCCCAACAGAAGAAAGCCATTATTCGAGGCAGAAGTCAGCAAAGCAGTATCTCAGTCCTGACTTAAACATCAATCGGTTTTATCATGCATTGAAGCAAAAATTTCCTGAGACACATATTGATGGTCGATTTTATCGCATAGTCTTCAAGAGAGAATTTCCCAATCTGCATTTTAGACGGCCCGCCGTACCTGCGATTAGTTCACCTGTGAAATAAACGCCAGTAGTGGGGCGTCCAGATTCGCTGCAATTTCTGCAAAAGAGCTTCACCTCAGGAAAGCTGAGAAAGCTGTAAGACTTCTTTCTGTTTCCATTAAATCTAGTCAATATCCTTCGAGCGTCTGTAGCTATCGATATGCAACAGGTCATTTCACGCCCACTTTAACACATAGTAACATGTTTTATATGCGCCAGCTGTCGAATTACAGCTTGTGTATTCACGTGGGAAATTCTGCTGTCATGGGTATGTGGTACGAAGGAATTGGAGGCCGTGGAGGCAACGCTATTCCATCATGTCTTTTAAAGGTTCTGTCCAATCGATTGACACCCAAGCGCCAGCTGGAAATATGGTGCGACAACTGCGCTGGTCAGAATAAGAACAAGGTGGTGTTGCTGGTTCAAATGTATCTAGTAGTGAGAGGATACTATGATTCCATTGAGCTGAAGTTTCTGGTATCAGGTCAGTCTTATACACCTTTTTATCGAGATTTTGGCGTTATTGAAAAACGAAAACGTGTTTGCAAAGCCACGGTGCCAGAAGAACTTCAGATTGTAGTGAGATCGTGGCGGTTACACAACCCATTTCCGGTGGTGCCAATGGCAAAATCTGATTTCTTTGGTGTCTCCCGTGCCTGTGATGAGTTTATAAACACAACAGCATTACAGATCACTAACAAATCGTGGATCAAAGTGTCTGTGACAGATTTGCCACAAATTAAAACAAATAATAAATGATGTCGTGTGACGAGGGCCTCCCGTCGGGTAGACCGTTCGCCTGCTGCAAGTCTTTCGATTTGACGTGGGCATGAAATGATGATGATTAGGACAACACAACACCCAGTCTATGAACGGAGAAAATCTCCGACCCAGCCGGGAGTCGAACTCGGGCCCTTTAGATTGAGATTCTGTCGCGCTGACCTCCTCAGCTACCTTTTTTTATTTTTTTTTTATTTCTCTTAAAAAACGAAGTCTGTAATGCATTCTGGACGATTTAGTTTTAGTTCATGCACTCCTTTTTTCCTTCATAAATTCAACAACAGCGAGATTTAAATAGAAAAGTCGTTCAAGGCATGCCCTATTGACTTAACCACCATAGTTTGCAGTATATTATGAAGTCTCCATAATCTACATTCGTTTCCATTGTAAACTGTTGGAACTTAAAATCGAATAATGGGTGCGATTTCAGCACTTTTAGTATTTGCTCCATCAATATCTTCAAGTGCTCCATGCCTGAAAATTTAGACAAAGTGCTTCTCGATGTATAGAACAGTGAATCCCATCTGTCAACTGTTGTAATTTTTTGCTCTTTCATCGTCATATAGAAGTTTAAATTATTTCTGCACAGTACTACAACGTCGTTTCATAGCAAATAAGCAGTACGTATCGCTTATGCGAACTG
Organism: Schistocerca serialis cubense; assembly: GCF_023864345.2. Taxonomy (NCBI): domain Eukaryota; kingdom Metazoa; phylum Arthropoda; class Insecta; order Orthoptera; family Acrididae; genus Schistocerca; species Schistocerca serialis. Next base: position 1,015,168,409 of record NC_064639.1, read on the forward strand.
AGAATTCTCACCCCGCTGTTCCGTCATTCCCATTCATTTTAAATGATTGTGACATAGGTCGCTAGACTGCCTCTTTTTTTTACAATATTAATAATAATTTCATGTAGCTCAATTTTGTTTTTATTTTTTTTATTTTTTTATTCTTCTTTTATTGATTTATTTTATTATATATGAGTACTGAAGCCACTGCAATGTCCGTGCGACGAGCGTGGCAGCCAGATGGCGGCAAGGAGGTCAGGGGTCAATTAGTCCGAGACCTGGCCACGGTGCCGGCCCCATACCCGTCACCACTCATATTGACTGTAAAGGAACATTGATTTTTTGAGCCAGACTATTCGCTTGATACATAAACGGGGGAAGGTTGAGAGCTCGAACAGCTATCCAATCCCTGTTCTATTGAATGCAATATGGAGCATATTACCGTACTTGCGACGGTGATCCGCGTAGATTTTAATTTTAAGATATTCCGTTTCCATGTGTAACAGAAATTCGCTGTAATCGTCGCCCTTCGGCCGATTGAGTACAGGACGGCACTATTTTTAGTTGGCGGAAATTATTTGACGTCTGGTATGTGCAGTAAGTTCGTGTCTAAGTTATTTTCAGAAGTCCTAGTTATAAGGGCGAGTTGTTGACGGACCCATTGCCAATTGCGCTTGCGGTGACTGCAAGTATATCTGTGGAGAACAGTATCCACTTGGTGACAATCTGGACAATGGGCTGTGTCGCTTAGCCCAATCGCATGCAGGCGCTCATTTGTGCCGATAATGTTGTTGACCATTTTGTACCACATCGACCTGACCAAGGACGGAAGTACACTGCTGCTGATGTTCGCGCACAGGACATCCCAATTGACACCAGCATGCTTTTGTCCGATTTTGTTCTTGCCCTCATATTGTTTCCTGTGCTCCAGAATGTCCTTGGCAGTTAAGGGGCGATGTTGGAGAAGGATCTCGCTCAAGCAGCTCTTTTCCAGATAATATGTGCGGATGTGGGAGAGCTGGTAGTCGATCGTCTGCACATTGATCGGCGATTCTGCGCTTTTCGGCGCGACTGCCTCAAACAACGTAGCCGTCAGGGTGTCAGAGTTGCTTTGAATTAAGGTTGACATCCGTTTAATGTACAAAGCCGTTGCTTTGGCGTTCAGATCGGTTACACCCATACGCCATGCAGAGGGTCGAGGGTCACAGTCTTCACGCAACTCGATATCTTTCCCCCTGCCACAGAAAATTGGTCAACTGGCTCATTATCTGTTTGGCTATGACGGTGGGGAGTGGAAAAACCTGTGCCACATAATATGCTCTCGACAGGATACATGTATTTATAAATTTAACCCTCTGAAATTGGTCCATGCTGCGATGGACGTTATCTATTAAAGCACCCTTGATTTTGAGCGAGACATCCCGCAATTTGCCGCTATCATCCTTTGTGAGGGGACCGTCAGTATCGTCCTAATTTAGCCCATTCTAGGCCATCGTGAAGTCCTCATATACGAAGAAATTTGCTTTTAGTTTCATTCATTTTTGCGCCAGAAGCGGAACAATAGCTTCTGAGGTCTGCCTCCAGTTGAGTCACATCTTCCCTGTTCCTCACGACGATGCCGACATCATCAGCATATGCACCAACTGCAGTTTTCTTCCCGGCGATCGTTATGCCCGTCATGTGCTCTTGTACTAGCCGCAGCAATGGTTCTAGGGAGATGACAAAGAGCAGCATGGAAAGGGGGCTTCCTTGGGAGACACCCCTTGCGATGGTAATTGGTCTTGTGAGCTGGCAGTTGACGGAGATCGTGGCGGCCAGACCAGTGATCATGTTGCGCACGATAGCGATGGAGTCCTGCCGGAAACCCATCCTCCGCATCATTTCGAAGAGGTATTTATGGCTGACACGGTCAAATGCTTTATAAAAACCGACAAAAAGGAGGCCGCAATTAATGGTGCTGGCAGACGACAGAGCGACGATATCTCTATATAGTGCTGTAGTCTGAAATATTGATCGCCTATAAGCACAAGTTTGCTGTTGCCCAATTATGTTTGCGGTCAACGGCATCATTCGTTTGTTTAAAGCTCTTGCAATAATCTTATAATCTGAATTAAGAAGAGAAATCGGCCGGAAATTGTTAATCTCTTTACATCCCTTATTTTTAGGAATCAACACGATTTTACGTTCTTTAAGTTCTGGTGGTACAAATTTTCCCCACAGGACGTCGTTAACGGCTTGTGTCAACTTATCACCTACGATACTCCAATATCGTTGATAGAATTCCACCGCATCGGGGCCCGGCGATTTCTTTTTAGGGGAGCCGCGAATTATTTCAAAGAACTCATCTGGACTAAAATCCGAAAATAAGCTGGCGTTGTCGTCGGCCGTAATTGTGGATATTGTAAACGCAAATAGCTCATCCGAATCGTCCTCTTGCGTTGCTTCTGCCTCATACAGGGCACTGTAATACCTGTGGATTTCTCTGATTATCTCGTTTTGCACAGTGAGGACAGTACCGTTTTCTAATCTAAGTTCGTTCATGAATATCCGTCGTCGATGCTTGCGGTGTTTAATCAGATGATGTAACGCAGCCGTTTCGTCCGCGCTGACAGATCTGGCTATAGACTTAATTTTAAGACCCTCCAGTTGTTTTCTCTTTAAGCTTAATAACACCGCTTTAATTTTCTTGATGTCGGACAATCGCCTGTCGGAGCCATCTGCCTCATCATACAAGTCCCGTAAAACCATGTAGTAAAATTCCATTGTACGGTGAACTGCCCGAGATCTCTCTATACAGTAAGACATAATTACTTTCCGTAATTTGGGCTTCGCCTTGCGGGTCCACCACTCCAAAACACTCGGAAAGTTGTGTACAGAGCGCAAGCAAAATTCCCAAGCTGTCGTTAATTCGGCCTCGAGCTCTTCGTCTGTTAAAAGGCCGTCATTCATGCTCCACTGATTCCTGAATAAGTGAGTTGGTTGCCGGTCTAAGTTTATGCAGGCACTCACACTACAGTGGTCAGAAAAGCTGACTGGAGTTACTTCCACTTGTAGCAAATTCCTCACTATGTGACTCGACATGTAGATTCTATCAATCCTGCTGCTGGATTTACGTGAAATGTGCGTGTATTTCATAAGCGTGGGATACTTCCCACGCGTCGCTCAATTTCATTTGGGAGACAAGAAAGTTTAATTCATGGGAATAATTAAAATTGGGGGACTGATCTTTATGGTGTAATACACAGTTAAAATTGCCTGCAATGATCAAGTTCGGAGAGTCTCTCCGCTATAAGTAAATGATTTCCTCCTCAAAAAAACTTTGATCTGTCAGCACGCCGTGCACTTCCAGATGGTGCATACAGATTGATTACACTGACGCCCATAATATTCACGCCTATCCCCCGTCCAGAGTCTAACTTTTCGACATCGGATGGAGGTATTCCTTCCCGACTAAAATCGCTGTGCCAGCACTCAATTCGGGAGCGAAATTGATTATTACAACATAGCCGGGAATATTAATTTGCCATGTAGCGACCTCTTGTAAAAGGGCAATATCCGTACCAGAGTCAAACAAAAACTGTTTCAATAAAGCAAGTTTTAACTCTGACGTAATCCTATTGCTATTAAGGGAGGTGACAGTGTAGGCCTGTAGCATATAGATGGCATGGAGCTCAAGAGTGCCGTCTGCAGGATTAAAAAAGGTATAATGTGAGTAGCCATGGGAGGATTATTGGATCAGGAAGCTAAATAAGGACCGTAACAAGGGATACACTGTGAATCATAGGCCGGTTGAAGCAAAAACGACACAGTGAATGCTGCGAACCATAACCGGATAAGAGGATAGAAGGAAACACGAAAAAGCTTTACAACCTTAGGAGACAGCACGGAACAAACCTTGTACCAACGGAATTACTACTGTGGGGGATGGGCTTCGCCGAGTTCTTTGCTGTTGTCATCACCGAATCCTTCCCTCACAATTTCATAACTAATACACTCCTGGAAATTGAAATAAGAACACCGTGAATTCATTGTCCCAGGAAGGGGAAACTTTATTGACACATTCCTGGGGTCAGATACATCACATGATCACACTGACAGAACCACAGGCACATAGACACAGGCAACAGAGCATGCACAATGTCGGCACTAGTACAGTGTATATCCACCTTTCGCAGCAATGCAGGCTGCTATTCTCCCATGGAGACGACCGTAGAGATGCTGGATGTAGTCCTGTGGAACGGCTTGCCATGCCATTTCCACCTGGCGCCTCAGTTGGACCAGCGTTCGTGCTGGACGTGCAGACCGCGTGAGACGACGCTTCATCCAGTCCCAAACATGCTCAATGGGGGACAGATCCGGAGATCTTGCTGGCCAGGGTAGTTGACTTACACCTTCTAGAGCACGTTGGGTGGCACGGGATGCATGCGGACGTGCATTGTCCTGTTGGAACAGCAAGTTCCCTTGCCGGTCTAGGAATGGTAGAACGATGGATTCGATGACGGTTTGGATGTACCGTGCACTATTCAGTGTCCCCTCGACGATCACCAGTGGTGTACGGCCAGTGTAGGAGATCGCTCCCCACACCATGATGCCGGGTGTTGGCCCTGTGTGCCTCGGTCGTATGCAGTCCTGATTGTGGCGCTCACCTGCACGGCGCCAAACACGCATACGACCATCATTGGCACCAAGGCAGAAGCGACTCTCATCGCTGAAGACGACACGTCTCCATTCGTCCCTCCATTCACGCCTGTCGCGACACCACTGGAGGCGGGCTGCACGATGTTGGGGCGTGAGCGGAAGACGGCCTAACGGTGTGCGGGACCGTAGCCCAGCTTCATGGAGACGGTTGCGAATGGTCCTCGCCGATACCCCAGGAGCAACAGTGTCCCTAATTTGCTGGGAAGTGGCGGTGAGGTCCCCTACGGCACTGCGTAGGATCCTACGGTCTTGGCGTGCATCCGTGCGTCGCTGCGGTCTGGTCCCAGGTCGACGGGCACGTGCACCTTCCGCCGACCACTGGCGACAACATCGATGCACTGTGGAGACCTCACGCCCCACGTGTTGAGCAATTCGGCGGTACGTCCACCCGGCCTCCCGCATGCCCACTATACGCCCTCGCTCAAAGTCCGTCAACTGCACATACGGTTCACGTCCACGCTGTCGCGGCATGCTACCAGTGTTAAAGACTGCGATGGAGCTCCGTATGCCACGGCAAACTGGCTGACACTGACGGCGGCGGTGCACAAATGCTGCGCAGCTAACGCCATTCGACGGCCAACACCGCGGTTCCTGGTGTGTCCGCTGTGCCGTGCGTGTGATCATTGCTTGTACAGCCCTCTCGCAGTGTCCGGAGCAAGTATGGTGGGTCTGACACACCGGTATCAATGTGTTCTTTTTTCCATTTCCAGGAGTGTATTTCGGGGTACTACATCCGCTTGCGACGAAGTGGAATTGCCCTTGTTGCGAGGAACGGAACGGAGAGATTTGGCTGTGGATTGAGCCTTCGTCGTGGGGCGTTTTGAGGTCCCGGAGTTTTTGTGGATTCTTTGAGACGTGGTGGTGTCGTTGTCGCAGCACTGCCGCCGGCAGCTGGCAGGTTGGTAAACACTTTCGCTTGTGTACTTCCTCCCGGAACTTGTTGGCGGGCGTCAGCTGTAGCGCGTTGTTGACACAACACTTCCTCACTGTGTGCGCGTTGTAGCGGATGGTGTTTTTCAGGCGCGGCACGCAAAATTGGAGGTTTCTGTTCATGACCTGGCGTCTCAGAATTCGGCATCCCCTCAAGTCCATCCGCACTGGCTTCAAAGTCGACGCGCATAACATCATCTGGTACTAAATCCTCCGCGATTGATGGTTTTGGTTTCCGGTTGCAGGAGTCGTCTGAGATACTTCCTCATCTGAATGCTCATCACCATGTTCCAGCGGCCTTTTCTTTTACTGAGATTCACTTTCAAGACAAACTGGCGCAGCAGTTTGCCGTCCTACGAGTGGTGGAAACGCATCAGCGGTTATGGGCGGGGTCTCGGAGGTAGTTGCCTGGGGAGCATCAACATCAGGGTGTGCAGAAGAACCAGAAGTATCTACTGACATTACCTCGTTAAGTGTCAGTCTACGCCGCGGCTGGAGACTATTTTTCAAGACAAAAACTCGGCGGGGGCAGTCCTGGCGAAGATGGCCTAATTCATTCCAGATATGGCAGGTGGGGGCCTGACCAGAGTATATAATGTGAGCCTTATAACCATCGACCGTGATGTCTACTTGCACGTCCACAGGTCTAATCCCATTGAAACATTGTAATTTGTAGCGAGACGACCACTTTCCGTTAACAATTTCTTTAACCTCGCCAAACTTAGAAAGTGCATCTTTAATTTTAGCATTGTCAATCTCTAGGGGCAAGTTAAGTACTCGAACAGTCTGAATCGAGGTATCGGCACGTGTTACAGAAACCATACTAGTGGTGCCGTCGCGCTGAACAAACGGGACTTGTTTGCAAATTTTATCAATAAGTCGATCAACTGCTACTGGACTGAGAATCTTGACAAACACGCAATAACGATCAGAATCTAGCTGGGTGGTGTGCACAGAATCAGAAGTTATGCCTATTACCTCGGTTAGCCAGTCCTGAATCTCGAGGGCGGTCGGTTGAACTCGGCGGGTATCCTTGTCAAAGCCAAAAACCAGGGAGTTTTTCCGGATGGTGGTAGACATGGCGCTGCAGCTGTAGGGAATCCGGTCAAGCCCGAATCCCGTACAAAATCGGCAAGTTGCTGACGAAGAGGACGACCACAAAAAAAGTACAATACACTTGAATCACTCGGATCACAGGAACACACAACGGCAAACAGTAAACACTGGCAAGGACACCGACGATGCAGAGCAACCAGCTAGCACGTCCGACCGCGGCGACAGCGAAAGTCGGAATGCTACTGGGGGCGGACTAGTTTAAACAACGAGAACTTTCAATGAAATGGAAGAATAGAAGAAGGGAAAATATGAGGAATTAGAGAACATCCACGCCTTCAACAATGAGACACATGTAATAAACATCAGCCATGCCAAGAAAAGAAGGATTTATTGGCTATGTTGGATTCCCTAGATCCAAAATATCATCAGTTCTACAAGGACGTCTGCTCTTCATAACTTTTTATTGTTGTGCATAACAATGGCTTTAATACCTTTTGTTAATATCTATAGTGAGTAATGTTCAAAACACACAATTAAATTGATTGTACCTAAAAATTACAAGAAATAAAGCATTTCTAAAGTCGCAGTTACCTTTTCTTAACTCCTGAAAAATTTACTTTTTGGCACTTACATCCTTTTCCATGTCAGTTCTTCTATTGTCGTCTACTTTGAGAGTATCTACTCTTTTAGTCCCGGTTTCAGATGCGTTTCGGTCACCACGCATATGTTGATGGTTTATTCTGCATGCATTGTTTTGTCGGTTTAAATACTTTTCACTCAGTAGATGTTTGGGTCTGTACATGAGTCGCGATCGATACCCTAATGGTAAGGGGATGCTTTAATATGTGGGAAATTCGGGTTCGAGTCCCGCTTCGGCACAGATTTCCACTGTCGTCATTCCATTATACGGCTCGTGGTTGTCCATATTAGAAATTGCGGACACATTTCATGTGTTTAATAATGGCTGTAGTCGTCTCGGTGTCTGTTCCTCCGGACATACATGCATATCCTTTCCATCGTACTTCTGAAAAACGCAGGCACTGCAATATTGTATGCTTTTATAGTGGCGGGTCAGCCGCTTCCGACAGTTAGTGGTCAATTCCGCATTACATCGGGGTGTTCGGGTAGTTTTCATCAGACTACGTGAACGCGAGGAAGTGTGGCACTGGCGTCAGCGGCATCGGGCTACGTCATGACCTCGAACTTAAATAGCTAGATGTGATGGCAAATTGAGGTCACAATATGAAATGGTCCAAATTACAATCACTGCCACTTCTATTTGCCGGCCGAAGTGGCCGTGCGGCTCTAGGCGCTGCAGTCTGGAACCGCGAGACCGCTACAGTCGCAGGTTCGAATCCTGCCTCGGGCATGGCTGTGTGTGATGTCCTTAGGTTAGTTAGGTTTAGTTCTAAGTTCTAGGGGACTAATGACCTCAGAAGTTGAGTCCCATAGTGCTCAGAGCCATTTGAACCACCCACTTCTATTTCGTTCTGAGTTGCAGATGCCTCTAAGGAGTTAACTCCTAGAAGAAGGTAAAAAGAGACCTGACTAGTAGTTTACAGGTGCTGTCAGAGAAAGTAATAGACTTAAAACCAGCAGCAAAAACATTTTCTGTGCATAGAACAACACTACAAAGGCTTTTTTGTCTTGACTTTCCTTTACAACTGGAAGCTAGTATGAGCATCAGGAGGAACACTATCTTTTCCTATTGACACGGAAGAGCCAGCCGGAGTGGCCGTGCGGTTCTAGGCGCTACAGTCTGGAGCCGAGCGACCGCTACGCTTGCAACTTACGTCCTCAATTATTTGCTTGACGTATTCCAATCTCTGTCTTCCTCTACAGTTTTTGCCCTCTTAGCAGATGTCCTGTCATCCTATCCCTTCTCCTTATCAGTGTTTTCCACATATTCCTTTCCTCTCCGATTCCTTACCCTATGAGTCCACCTAATTTTCAACATTCGTCTATAGCACCACATCTCAAATGCTTCGATTCTCTACTCTTCCACTACCATACAATGCTGTACTCCAGACGTACATCCTCAGAAATTTCTTCCTCAAATTAAGGCCGGTTTTTGATATTAGTAGACTTCTCTTGGCCAGAAATGCCTTTTTTGCCATAGCGAGTCTGCTTTTGATGTCCTCCTTGCTCCGCCCGTCATTGGTTATTTTACTGCCTAGGTAGCAGAATTCCTTAAATTCATTGACTTCGTGATCATCAATCCTGATGTTAAGTTTCTCGCTGGTCTCATTTCTACTACTTCTCATTACCTTCGTCTTTCTCCGATTTACTCTCAAACCATACTGTGTACTCATTAGACTGTTCATTCCGTTCATCAGATCATTTAATTATTCTTCACTTTCACTCAGCATAGCAATGTCATTAGCGAATTGTATCATTGACATCCTTTCACAGTGTATTTTAATTCCACTCCTGAACCTTTCTTTTATGTCCATCATTGCCTCCTCGATGTACAGATTGAAGAGTAGGGGCGCAAGGCTACAGCCTTGTCTTACACCCTTCTTAATACGAGCACTTCGTTCTTGATCGTCCACTCTTATTATTCCCTCTTGATTGTTGTACATATTGTATATGACCCGTCTCTCCCTATAGCTTACCCCTACTTTTTTCAGAATCTCGAACAGCTTCCACCACTTTATATTGTCGAACTCTTTTTCCAGATCGACAAATCCTATGAAAGTGTCTTGATTTTTCTTTCGCCTTGCTTCCATTATTAGCCGTAACGTCAGAATTGGGTCTCTCGTCCCCTTACTTTTCCTAAAGCCAAACTGATCGTCACCTAGCGCATTCTCAATTTTCTTTTCCATTCTTCTGTATATTATTATTGTAAGCAGCTTCGATGCATGAGCTGTTAAGCTGATTGTGCGATAATTGTCGCACTTGTCAGCTCTTGCCGTCTTCGGAATTGTGTGGATGATGCTTTTCCGAAAGTCAGATGGTATATCGCCAGACTCATATATTCTACACACCAACGTGAATAGTCGTTTCGTTGCCACTTCCCCCAATGATTTTAGAAATTCTGATGGAATGTGTCTATCCCTTCTGCCTTATTTGACCGTAAGTCCTCCAAAGCTCTTTTAAATTCCGATTTTAATACTGGATCCCCTATCTCTTCTAAATCGACTCCTGTTTCTTCTTCTATCACATCAGACAAATCTTCACCCTCATAGAGGCTTTCAATGTATTCTTTCCATCTATCTGCTCTCCCCTCTGCATTTAACAGTGGAATTCCCGTTGCACTCTTAATGTTACCACCGTTGCTTTTAATGTCACCAAAGGTTGATTTGACTTTCCTGTATGCTGAGTCTGTCCTTCCGACAATCATATCTTTTTCGATGTCTTCACATTTTTCCTGCAGCCATTTCGTCTTAGATTCCCTGCACTTCCTATTTATTTCATTCCTCAGTGACTTGTATGTCTGTATTCCTGATTTTCCCGGAACATGTTTGTACTTCCTCCTTTCATCAATCAACTGAAGTATTTCTTCTGTTATCCATGGTTTCTTCGCAGCTACCTACTTTATACCTATGTTTTCCTTCCCAACCTCTGTGATGGCTCTTTTTAGAGATGTCCATTTCTCTTCAAGTGTACTGCCTACTGCGCTATTCCTTATTGCTGTATCTATAGCGTTAGAGAACTTCAAACGTATCTCGTCATTCCTTAGTACTTCGTATCCCACTTCTTTGCGTTTTGATTCTTCCTGACTAATGTCTTGAACTTCAGCCTACTCTTCATCATTACTATATTGTGATCTGAGTCTATATCTGCTCCTGGGTACGCCTTACAATCCAGTATCTGATTTCGGAATCTCTGTCTGACCATGATGTAATCTAATTGAAATCTTCCCGTATCTCCCAGCCTTTTCCAAGTATACCTCCTCCTCTTGTAATTCTTGAAAAGGGTATTCGCTATTACTAGCTGAAACTTGTTACAGAACTCAGTTCGTCTTTCTCCTCTTTCATTCCTTGTCCCAAGCCCATATTCTCCTGTAACCTTTTCTTCTACTCCATCCCCTAAGACTGCATTCCAGTCGCCCATGACTATTAGATTTTCGTCCCCCTTTACATACTGCATTACCCTTTCAATATCCTCATACACTTTCTCTATCTGTTCATCTTCAGCTTGCGACGTCGGCATGTATACCTGAACTATCGTTGTCGGTGTTGGTCTGCTGTCGATTCTGATTAGAACAACCTGGTCACTGAACTGTTCACAGTAACACACCCTCTGCTTTACCTTCCTATTCATAACGAATCCTACACCTGTTATACCATTTTCTGCTGCTGTTGATATTACCCGATACTCATCTGACCAGAAATCCTTGTCTTCCTTCCACTTCACTTCACTGACCCCTACTATATCTAGATTGAGCCTTTGCATTTCCCTTTTCAGATTTTCTAGTTTCCCTACCATGTTCAAGCTTCTGACATTCCACGCCCCGACTCGTAGAACGTTATCCTTTCGTTGATTATTCAGTCTTTTTCTCATTATAACCTTCCCCTTGGCAGTCCCCTCCCAGAGATCCGAATGGGGGACTATTCCGCAATCTTTTGCCAATGGAGAGATCATCATGACACTTCTTCAATTACAGGCCACATGTCCTGTGGATACACGTTACGTGTCTTTAATGCAGTGGTTTCCATTGCCTTCTGCATCCTCATGTCGTTGATCATTGCTGATTCTTCCGCCTTTAGGGGCAATTTCCCACCCCTAGGACGAGAGAATGCCCTGAACCTCTATCCGCTCCTCCGCCCTCTTTGACAAGGCCGTTGGCAGAATGAGGCTGACTTCTTATGCCGGAAGTCTTCGGCCGCCAATGCTGATTATTTATCAAAATTTAGGCAGTGGCGGGGATCGAACCCGGGACCGAAGACGTTTTGATTATGAATCAAAGATGCTACCCCTAGACCACGGGTTAATTCCTTAGGTTAGTTAGGTTTAATTAGTTCTAAGTTCCAGGCAACTGATGACCTTAGTAGTTAAGTCGCATAGTGCTCAGAGCCATTTGAACCATTTGACATGGAAGAGGAGATTGGTAAATATTTATAATCAAATCTAAATTCTGTGGCATTCTGTTCAGAAGAGACGATGTGCGGAGTGTGGCTTTCCAGTTATGTAAAACAATAGAATCCCACATTCTTTCATTTATTAGGTTGCACGATGGACCTGATTCGATCATTCCATTATCGCTATGAAGATGCTTAACGGGTTCGATACATAGGTTGTATACCATTTTTATTTTAATATTATGGAAACCGAGCTTGATAAACTGGTCTATCTTCCGATATGTATAGACAAATCAATCGAGAAAAGAAGGCCCTCTCAAGTGGTTGATCCCAAAGGCTAGCGCTAGTTTGCAGCTTTATGTGCCGCCGAGAGTGGTAATCTCCATCGTGTGTCGCATTAATAGTGGAGGAACTTCTCTCCCATCGCATGATTTTCTAAAGAGAAATCATGGAAGACCTTTAATAAAAAGCACCTAATAGCAAAGAGTGCCTTCAGAGATGCCATCCATCACTGTGGATTCAAGGAATCCTATTTATAGATTGGTGGCACAACTTTATTAAGAAGACCAAGCCCACCGCTCGAGATCCAGTCCAAGTTCTTGATTAGAATACCACGTATACAAAAATGTTAGGGTTGATGATCTTGCACGGAGAATGTCTGCACATAGTTTGAGTAATAGGAATTAACCTTTGCAATCGACAAGATTTTAATTTTGTTCAATTTGCTTCATCTGGGGCAAAATAGGACCAGATCTGTATATTTACAACAAAACAGAGGATCCCTTTCCCTAAACGTTGCAACTGATTTTGCGTCTTCTCGTGGCGTTATTTCCACTAGTCTTACAGTCGGAACTTCAAACAGATCCAACGAGAATATTTTGCCATGTGCTAACGACTTTGAAGAATGTGGTCCCTCTCGATTATCTTCATCAAACAAATCCAAAGTAGCTCTTTTGCCAAAAGACATTGTCCAGTACAAAGCCTGAACAAAACAGGACAAACAAAAGCCTTAAGTTTGTAAAGGTTGCCTTAATATCATCGACTCCTTATAAACTGGGGTTATTAGAAGATAAATAAAAAAGAGCTGAAGAAATGCATGGAGAGTGGCATACGAAAAAGACACTAAAAGGAAACAAAGTGCTGTGAAAAACTCTAGGAAGAAATGCATAAGAGGAAGGTTGTCAGTGGTAATAATTTAGGAACAAGGAATACAATATAAAAAGCTTTAAAAAACGTTATGCAAAAGAAAATTACACCTCTCTCTCTAAGATTCTAATGAATCATTTCATTCCATTACAAATTCAGTTGAGTTTGTTCCACAATTCACGTTTGGGGTTGTTATGTTCGTCGATGATGACACTGGTTTTATGAAGGGGTGTGTGCAGGAACTATAGTAGCGAATTGTGATTGCAGTGTATACGCTGCGAAACGTGGGAGCAAAACGCATGAGTTGATTGTGAGAGTAGCTCTTACGTTTGTGATAAACACATACAACTATTTTCAAAGAATATTAAACCATATAAATCTAGATGCAAGTCATTTTAAAATAAATGTAATTATTGGCTATGAACTCATGAATATTTCAATATTGTTCAGTTTTATTATTATATTTTGTTAATAAAAGTGTCCTTGTAATATTAAGATGAACTTTTTGTACTTAGTTCATAGAGCTCCTTTTAACAGCACAGCTTTAATTTCGCATGCTGAGTAAGGTATTGCAAAACAAATTACACTACTGGACATTAAAATTGCTACAGCAAGAAGAAATGCAGATGATAAACGGGTATTCATTGGACAAATATATTATATTTTGACGAGCCAGTTGCTCGGCCACCATTGCCCAGACGTTTTCAGCTGGTGAGAGATTGGAGAATGTGCTGGCCAGGGCAGCGGTCGAACATTTTCTGTATCCAGAAAGACCCGTTTAGGACCTGCAACATGCGGTCGTGCATTATCCCGCTGAAATGTAGAGTTTCGCGGGGATCGGATGAAGGGTAGACCCACGGGTCGCAAGATATCTGAAATGTAACGTCCACTGTTCAAAGAGTCGTCAATGCGAACAAGAGGTGACCGAGACGTGTAACCAATGGCACCCCATACCATCACGCCGCGTGATACGCCAGTATGGCGATGACGAATACACGCTTCCAACACCGCGATGTTGCCAAACACGGATGCGACCATCATTATGCTGTAAACAGCACCTGGATTCATCCGAAAAAATGAGTTTTGCCATTCGTGCACCCAGGTTCGTCGTTGAGTACACCATCGCAGGCGCTCTTGTCTGTGATGCAGCGTCAAAGGTAGTCGCAGCCACGGTCTCCGAGCTGATAGTCCATGCTGCTGCAAACGTCGTCGAACTGTTCGTGCAGATGGCTGTTGTCTTGCAAACGTCCCCATCTGTTGACTCAGGGATCGATCCGTTACAGCCATGCGGATAAGATGCCTGTCATCTCGACTGCTAGTGAAACGAGGCATTTTGGATCCAGCACGGCGTTCCGTATTACCCTCCTCATCCCACCGATTCCATATGCTGCTAACAGTCACAGGATCTCGACCAACGCGAGCAGCAATGTCACGATACGATAAACCGCAATCGCGATAGGCTACAATCCGACCTTTATCGAAGTCGGAAACGTGATGGTACGCATTTCTCCTCCTTACACGAGGCATCACAACAACGTTTCAGCAGGCAGCGCCGGTCAACTGCTGTTTGTGTGTGAGAAATCGGTTGGAAACTTTCCTCATGTCAGCACTTTGTAGGTGTCATCACCGGTGCCAATCTTGTATGAATGCTATGAAAAGCTAATCATTTGCATATCACAGCATCTTCTTCCTGTGGGTTAAATTTCACGTCTGTAGCACGTCATCTTCGTGGTGTAGCAATTTCAATGGCCTGTAGTGTATATTTTTACCACACGCATAACACTTAAAAAAATGATGTGAGAACTAAGTGAAATACGTGTCACAGTACGTGCTTCAAGTATAGAGGGCAGTAAATGAAAACGAGAAAAGTAAGTAAACTGCTTATTATTTCAAAACCAATCGCCATAACTACTTGTACGTTTATCCCACAGTGAGGCAAATCGGTGAGTGCCTTCATGGAAAAACGTTTACGATTGCCTACCGAACAATGGTCGTATCCAGATACCCAGTTTTTTTGGGTTCTGAGCACTAAGGGACTTAACATTTGAGGTCATCAGTCCCCTAGAACTTAGAACTATTTAAAACTAACTAACCTAACGACATCACACACATCCATGCCCGAGGCAGGATCGAACCTGCGACCGTAGCGGTCGCACGGTTCCAGACTGAAGCTCCTAGAACCGCTCGGCCACACCGGCCGGCCCCACTTTTTTGTGCAAAGGAAATCGAAGGCCACGAATTTCTTTCTTCAGGACCCCAAATATATGGAAATGGTGAGAGATCGGGACTGTATGTAGGATTTGTAAGAACTTCCCAGCGAAACTTCTGCAGCGACCTGAAAACAACTTTGGCAACATGTGGCTAGGCATTATCCAGCAACATTCATTGGAGACGATGGTGTGCTTCAGTTTTTGCAAAGTTTTGCGTATCACTGTGCGTTAATTGTGGCGCCCCGTTCTAGAAAGTCAATGAACATCGGGCGTTGAAGTAAAAAAAAAGTTCATCATGACTTTCCCGGAGCTGGCGTGCCTATTGTTTCGCCAGGACTGCAGAAGTTTTTCTCTGAATCCCTACACAGCTGCCATACAGTCCCGATCTCTTACAATGCTATTTTCATATTTTTGGAACCCTGAAGAAAGACATTCGTGTCCGTCGATTTGCACCGGAAGAAGAAGTGCACGCCTGGGTACAATCATTGTTCCGTAGGCAGTAACAAACGATTTTCCACCAAGCCGTTGACTACCTTGTCTCAGTGTATGACAGATGTATTAACAGTTCCGACGATTATTTTTGAAATAATGAACAGTTTACTTAATGTTTTTCCCATATGTCTCGTTTTTATTCGACTGCCCCTCACATTTACAAAGGAAATTTTGGCAGTACAAATAAAAAGACAAAATGGATGTCCATTATACAACTTCTTCATTGTGTATTAATGAACCATATTTCAACGCGGAATACCAAAATTGGATGTGAAATAGTATTACTGAAGAACCTTCAGACTTAGCACACTAAAAATCATATATGTGACAGTACTGCAGTAACGTCTTCCTAAACGTGTTACTGTGTAGATATTAGATATTTGTTCCAATACAATACAAGGGTTTTGATTCCCAGAGCCATATCGCTCCGTTACTACGAGGTGGTACTCACTACTGAAGTAAGGTTGCCTGGGAGTGGAAGGACGGCTCCAAACAACGGTTGAACACCCTTTGTATGAAGATTTTAAATTTACCGGCAAAATAACTTTATTAGCTGGACCAACAGAACCGTGACATATTAAGACAAAACCGTTAAATTAAATAAAATTAATTAGTGATAATCGATCAACAATTTATTGAATATTTCATTGAGATCAGGTAAAAGGTTATAGTGTTAATTCAAAAACATGCTCTCAACTCTCCAAAAGACAATCACGGGAAAATCAAGTATGAAAATTTAACTTTACAACAAATCTATTCTCTTTCCAAAAATATACAAATCTTATGTGCCACTGATATTTAGAGCAAATGTTAACAAGAGAAAGAAGGTAATATTTTACCAACTGAAGTTACATAACAATCTCCTCAAAGGTTCTGAGAAAACACTCTTCAGATAGGTAGTCCACAAACATTTCTTGACTGGGTATGACTAACATAACAACAAATAATTGAGTTTAGCTAAAGGGGAGTTCATTAAAAGCGAAGCAGAACGATTGAAGCGCCTTGATATGAAGCCACAACACATAAATGTGGTCCGGACGAACGGATCCGATATTACTTAGGGCACACCCGATCCGTTTCTCACCACACTCCTTTTCTACGCACCTGACGGGAACAGGCACCAAAGTACAAAAATACGATAATAGCCTGATGAACAGAGAAGTAATTTTTAATTAAAACAAGTAAAAACATAAGTCATCAGATGACACGCTGGTATTTCGGGCAAAACAGTTGTGAAAGGTTGCTAAAAGATAATAAAATAACTGGCCAAGGCAAAACCTCCACTTATACCTCATAGTGAAGAAGTTCAGCGGTCAACTGACTTTCAGGTTCAACTCATGTCACGAGTCGGAAACGGTAAAAACTTATCCGTCCCGGAGGACAGAAAACATAGGTGGAAAGAAGACGCGAACGGTTGGCTTATGAACCTTGCCAATGTAAACACCCGTTAAGCTTGGAAGTCTAACCCACCAAAATACAAGCAACGAGATTTGCCCTGGTAAGACGCGTAAGCTTGAAGGCTCCAAATAACTAAAAAATGCGACCTCGCGATTTAGTGCACAAATACCAGAGAAAAAAATTCTTTGAACGTCCTAAATAATGACACATTAAACATTGAAGCAATTTACAAAACCACAATAATTTGAAACACACCGTTAAAGAACATCTCTGTGACGATTACCGAATGGAAGCTACGAGGCATATACAGAAAGTTAGGTCCGATCGGTTACGAAATGGAAATCACAGTGAAAATCCGGTAAAGCTTTGAATATGAGTGTCGGTGTTGGACAGTGTGTCTAGTATGCCCGTTGATAGCGTCTGTCTTTTCAGTTCTGAGCGCACAGTGAGCACGTAAAGATGCCTAGAAAACAGTGTCTCCTGCCAAGTATGAGTGCCCATGAGAGATTCCGCCTGATTTGATAAAGCCCATACAACATAATTATCAAGCGTTCGTGACAGTTCTTGCCCTCACTCGTCTGGAGCATTGAGGAAGCCCCTGTAGCGTTTTCGATGGGAAGTGTTTGATAGCCCTCCGTACAGCCCGGACTTTGCTCCTTCTGATTTTCATCTCTGCTGACATGAACCGCTGGCTATGAAGTCAACGTCTCGGCACGGACAACGAACTGCAGATCAGCACAGAGGATCGGCGAAAAGTGCAGGCGGCTGCCTTTTATGACGAGGGCAAGGCGAAACCGGATTACGCTCCTAACTTCTTAGCTGGTGCGATTCGGAATAGAGACCCCCCTCCCATTCCAACACACAACTACGTGAGTTTTCATATGACTCGGACAATCGTGCTTGCTTTCTACTGCCAACGCCTTGTCCTTCAAAGCAGCATTACCAACTTTTTTGAAAAAAAAAAGGCCGTTCACCGAGAGAGGCTCAGTATTCTTATTTTCTGAACATACCTCGTATATCGAGCAAACACATGATGGAGACATATGACGACGGGTGCTACACACAATTAGCTCTTAGAACGAGTCCTTCTTGGAAGACATTTCTTGCGAACGACTTTATTATTCTTTCAGCTGGGCTGAATATACTTGTTTGTGGTTTAGCAGCAATCTCGTTTAAGCAAAACTGCGGTCGGACAGACTGAAAAAGTCAAACATCGGATCGAGGACGAGGAGCTACTGTGTTCAATGATGCGCGTCCGTCCGTGATTACTTCCAAAGACATGCAGCTCGGTACTGGCGTTGTGTTAACTACGGGGTTCTCAATAGAATACGTGTTCCCTCCCTGTGTCGAAGACAGAAGAGCTGATGTTAGGAGAAATACAACGGTCGTGGCACTGGATGCCTTTACACCCAAACTGCTAAGTTTCGTATTTCGCGAGGTATTTCTGCAGTTGAGTTTGTGCTGGTGATGCTCCTGCTGCTTTTTTAGCCTATACAACCGCATTTTTGCTTAAACAAGACTTCTCCATTGTGCTGAAACTCACGCAATGAGTGAGGAGGAATGTTAATCTTCTTTTACTGTCGTATGGCTAGGAACTGTGACTGTAACTACGACCTAAGAGCTGAGATAATTATCGGGGATCACCAGGCTACTGAATCACCTCTCATAGTCGTAGCTTTCACTTTATATTTGTTTTACCGGACGGGTATAATTAAAGTGCAGCTCCTCACAGAAGTACAGTATAGGCTGTGTCAACGAAACTTGGTAGATATTCTAAGGCGTTAACGCGGAACGTATTTACAATGAGAAAAATTAGTTCCAACTTTGGCGACCAGATGCAAATCTGGCGCTGTACAGCATCTCGTCGACGCTTCCAGTGTTCATATTGAACAACTGTATAAGCAGTGATTAATAATATCAACATTATTCCTTTCTTATTTGTTCGACCTTTCCCGCCCACATCCCATTCTTAATCTACTACGTATGGAAACATTTCTACACGTCTTTCTTGCGTTCACAGCGCCAGATCTGCACCTGGCGGCCAAAACTAGAACTAATTTTTCAGCGTTAGAACATCAATTAAGTTTCGCTGGCATATGACAACTGCAGGCTACACTGGACTTCGGTGAGTACTGTACTTTAATTGTAACCCCACAGTACTTTCGAACCAGTAAAATATGCGAGTATTGTTCACCTCATACTACTACTGAACTATTATTACAGCGGTACAACACACATAATTAAATTTAAATATTTTCCTCGCAAAAATGCATATCACACCTACTGCATGTGTCCCACTACCACTGTGGCTACTAGCGAAATGAAGATGCACATACGGACAAAACTCAACGGTGATGCTTCCTATCGTTATGGAAAGCTGTGGTATACCATCAGTTTGATTAAATGAAACTTCCTGGCAGATTAAAACTGTGTGCCGGACCGAGATACAATCTGGATGGCCTACCGTCATGAAGGAAGAAAAAAAAAAAAGGTTCAAATGGCTCTGAGCACTATGGGACTTAACATCTATGGTTATCAGTCCCCTAGAACTTAGAACTACTTAAACCTAACTAACCTAAGGACATCACACAACACCCAGTCATCACGAGGCAGAGCATGAAGGAAGACATGACCCAAAAAGCTCATGAAGCAATTCGCCAAAACAAGTACTTCTCTATTGTCGAGCTGGATAAGAAATTTTGATAAATTTCAACATCAGTAGTTTTTCACTTTGTTGCTGACAAACGTCACTACAAAAAAATGTGTGTGAAATGAGTTCCGAAATTGCTGACAGAAGAACACAAAGCAAAGCAAATGGCACATTCTTTGTCCACTTTGGAGCACTATCACAATGATTCTTGAGTTACATTGTCACCGGTGATGAAACGTGGATTGCGCACTACGCTCCAGAGAATAAACTTCAATCCGGTGGTGACATCATTCAAACTCCCCGACGAAACCACGAAAATTGAAACAAGAACTTGCAACACGAAAAATCATGACCACGATTTTTTGGGACCGGAATGGCATTCTTCTTTTAGACTTTTTACCAAGAGGAATTACAGTAAATGCGAAGACGTTATGTGAAACGTTATTAAAGCTTAGGCGCGCTATTCTAAACCATCATCGGGGACTGCTCTCTAGCGGCCTCGTTCTGCTTCACGACACTGCTCGGCCTCACACTGTGGCAAGAACAAAGATGCAACTGGACAAGTTGCATTGGAAATTGCTGGATCATCTATCATACGGCCCTGAATTAGCACCATAACACTTGCATCTGTTTTCAGAACTGAAGGATTTTCTTGGTGGAAAGCGGTTGGAAAATGATGACATGTTGAAAGAAACTGATACTACCTAGTTTAACGGTCAGGCAGCAGAGCTGTTTGACGCTGGGATCCAAAAGCTGATGTCACGACTTGACAAATGTTTAAATGTTCATGGCGACTATGTTGGAAAGTGAAAAAATGTTCATACTGTAATTTCTGATATAACTTACGGTCATAAATAAAGTTTCTCTTACTCCATTGCAAATCGGCTCTTACTTTAAAAATGACCCTCGTATGTGTCTTGTGCAGATACATGTTCACTTGAATCACGTCCTAGATAAGCTGTCAAAGTTTACCAAGGCAAACTTGATCACGGTGATTGATGAACCCATCTTTTGTAAATTTGATTTTGAATGTGTATCAAACTGAGTCCTTTGCGACCAATATTTGATTTTGTTTTCATATGAGTTCCTTTGTCATTGGTTTTATGCGTGATACACTATGTGATCAAAAGTATCCGGGTACCTGGCTGAAAATGACTTAATAGTTCATGGCGCCGTCCATCGTTAATGCTGGAATTCAATATGGCGTTGGCCCACCCTTAGCCTTGATAGCTTCCACTCTCGCAGGCATACGTTGAAGCAGGTGCTGAAAGGTTTTTCGGGGAATGGCAGCCCATTCCCTACGGAGTGCTGCACTGAGGAGAGGTATCGATGTCAGTCGGTGGCCCCGCACAAAGTCAGCGTTCCAAAACATCCCAAAGGTGTTCTGTAGGATTCAGGTCACGACTCTGTGCAGGCCAGTCCATTACAGGAATGTTATTGTCGTGTAACCACTCCGCCAGAGGCCGTACATTATGAACAGGTGCTCTGCCGTGTTGAAAGATGCAATCGCCATCCCCGAATTGCTCTTCAACAGTGGGAAGCAAGAAGGCGCTTAAAACATCAATGTAGGCCTATGCTGCGACAGTGCCACGCAAAACAATAAGCGGTGCAAGCCCCCTCCATGAAATACACGACCACACCATAACACCATCGCCTCCGAATTTAGCTGTTGGTACTACACACGCTGGCAGATGACGTTCACCGGGAATTCGACATACCCACAAGCTGCCATCGGATCGCCACATTCTGTACCGTGATTCCACACAACGTTTTTTCACTGTTTAATCGTCCAATGTTTACGCTCCTTAAACCAAGTGATGCGTCGTTTAGCATTTACCGGCATAATGTGTGGCTTTTGAGCATCTGCTCGACCATGAAATCCAAGTTTTCTCACCTCCCCCCTCACTGTCATGGTACTTGCAGTGGATCCTGATGCAGTTTGGAATTCCTGTGTGACGTCTGGATAGATGTCTACCTATTACACATTACGGCCCTCTTCAACCGTCGGTGCTCTCTGTCAGTCAACAGACGAGATCAGCCTGTACACTTTTGTGCTGTACGTGTCTCTTCACGTTTCCACCTCACAATCGCAACGAAAATAGTGGACCTCGGAATGTTTAGGAGTGTGTAAATCTCACGTGCAGACGTGTGACGCAAATGACACCCAACCACTTGACCACGTTCGAAGTCATTGAGTTCCGCGGAGCGGCCCATTCTGCTGTCTCACGATATCTAATGACTACTGAGGTCGCTGATATGGAGTACCTGGCGGTAGGTAGCGCAAAGCACCTAATATGAAAAACGTATGTTTTTGGGGGTGTCCGGATACCTTTGATCACATAGTGTAATTTACTTGTGTCTCATATTACAGGACCAAATTAATCTATTCAACTAAAGATTCAGTTAAAGAACCCTACCCAGCTGACAGGTAAGGGCTGTACCAAAACGCCATAGCCTTACAAGACAAACGGAAATGACACTTTTATTCAAAGACATTAATTACACTGAAGTCATCGCGATTCATGATGGGCCACTGGACTCTACAAAAAGAGGGAAGTGCTACTTTATAGGCTGTGTGATCACCACAGAGGGCAGTGCATACTTTGCAACGTGCTCCCATACTGGTTACAGGGTTCTTATGGGAGGGCGTTCCATTCCTTCAACAGAGCGGTTGAAAACTAATGGATAGTCTTTGGTGCACATGGACGTGCACCAATATGTCTCCACAACGCATCCCACACATGCACGATGAGTTTTAAGTCGGGTGCGGCTCGTTCGAAGGGATCCTCCACCTGCGCTATTCCATGCGATGGCATTTTGTCATCCATAGAAGTGAAGTCAGAGCCGAATGCACCCCTGAAAAGACGCACATGGGGAAGGAGTAGAGTGCCACAGTAACGTTGTCCGATGACTGTACGATGCTCAAACACTTGGAGGGTAGTACACCCATGCAACATTGTGCCTCGCCACACAATACCACCTGGACCACCAAAACGATCATGTTCGACACTGAAGGGCGTACCCTCTTATGACGAGAGCTGGGAACATATAAATACGCCCAGGAACATTACCGAAAGTGCATCAGTTAATTGTTACAGACTGAGCCTAATTCTTCACACCAAACTTTGCAAGAGAGGCTGTTGTTAGTATGCTTAGCTTTTTTTCTTATCACAGATGCCTACATCGGGTTCGAGGATGGGCACCAGATACTGACCTTGTAGTATCTCACTGTGCAATGATACTTCATGTCCATTTGTCGAATTGCCCAAAAATATTATTTCATATGACATCAGTAGATGAACATATGCAAAGCAGTTTAATATTCGGAAGTTTTCATCCCCAAAATCAGCAATTAAACGTAGATTAAATGTTGTTGCACTTTAGCTTTTGAGAAAATATGTAATATGTTACTTCCGAGTCAAGCCTCGATCAGTACGGTCATCCAGGAATTTTGAACGCCACCCATCTGTATTACATTCCCCTTGTGCTGTGGACTGAACAGGCCGATTTACTTATTTCTTTTCTGTTAAGTGGTACAACATTTACTAACATACAGTTAAAAACACTTCCAAATATGTCATTTATTGCTCATTCAGATGATGTTACTGTTCAAATGGTTCAAAAGGCTCTGAGCATTATGGGACTTAACTTCTAAGGTCATCAGTCCCCTACAACCTAGAACCACTTAAACATAACTAACATAAGGACATCACACACATCCATGCCCGAGGCAGGATTCGAACCTGCGACCGTAGCGGTCGCGCGGTTCCAGACTGTAGCCCCCCTGCCGGCTGGGATTCTTTATGATGCCTTCTTCATCAGCAAAGAGCACTATTTCTGTTGTATCCGTGTTAGATTAAATGTTGTTGTTGTTCTTGTGGTCTTCAGTCCTGAGACTGGTTTGATGCAGTTCTCCATGCTACTGTATGCTGTGCAAGCTTCTTCATCTCCCAGTAGCTACTGCAGCCTACATCCTTCTGAATCTGCTTAGTGAATTCATCTCTTGGTCTCCCTCTACGATTTTTACACTAAATTGGTGATCCCTTGATGCCTCAGAACACATCCTACCAACCGATCCCTTCTTCTAGTCAAGTTATGTCACAAACTTCTCCCCAATTCTATTCAATACCTCTTCATTAGTTATGTGATCTATCCATCTAATCTTCAGCATTCTTCTGTAGCACCACATTTCGAAAGCTTCTATTCTGTCAAACTATTCACGCAGTATCATATCTCCTATTTCGTCTTCATCTACATTCTCTCCCATTTCCATAGTATTGTCCTGAAGAACATCGCCCTTGTATAGACCCTCTATATACTCGTTCCACCTTCCTGCTTTCCCTTCTTTGCTTAGATCTGGGTTTCCATCTGAGCTCTTGATATTCATGCAAGTGATTCTCTTTTCTCCGAAGGTCTCTTTAATTTTCCTGTAGGCAGTATCTATCTTGCCTCTCGTGAGATAAGCCTCTACATCCTTACATTTGTCCTCTAGCCATTCCTGCTCAGTCATTTTGCATTTCCTGTCGATCTCATTTTTGAGACGTTTGTATTCCTTTCTGCCTGCTTCATTTACTGCATTTTTGTATTTTCTTCTTTCATCAACTAAATTCAGTATCTCTTCTGTTATCCAAGGATTTCTACTAGCCCTCGTCGTTTTACCTGCTTGATCCTCTGCTGCCTTCACTATTTCATCCCCCAAAGCTACCCATTCTTCTTCTACTGTATTTCTTTTCCCTATTCCTGTCAATTGTTCCCTTATGCTCTCCCAGAAATTCTGTACAACGTCTGGTTTAGTCAGTTTATCCAGGTCCCATCTCCTTAAATTCTCACCTTTTTGCAGTTTCCTCAGTTTTAGTCTACAGTTCATAACCAATAGATTGTGGTCAGAGTCCACATATCCCCTGGGAAATGTCTTACTATTTAAAACCTGGTTCCTATATCTCTGTCTTACCATTATGTAATCTATCTGATACCTTCTAGTTTCTCCCGGGTTTTTCCATGTATACAACTTTTTTCATGGTTCTTGAACCAAGTGATAGCTATGATTACGTTACGCTCTGTGCAAAATTCTACTAGGCGGCTCCCTGTTTCATTTCTTAGCCCTAATCCATATTCACCTACTACGTTTCTTCTCTTCCTTTTCCTACTGTTGAATTCCAGTCACCCATGACTATTAAATTTTCGTCTCCCTTCGCTACCTGAAGAATTTATTTTATCTCATCATACATTTCATCAATTTCTTCATCATCTGCAGAGCTAGTTGGCATATAAACTTGTACTACTGTAGTAGGCGTGGGCTTCGTGTCTATCTCGGCCACAATAATGCATTCACTATGCTGTTTATAATAGCTTACCCGCACTGCTATTTTTTTATTCACTATTAAACCTACTCCTGCATTACCCCTATTTGACTTTGTATTTCTAACCCTGTATTCACCTGACCAAAAGTATCGTTCCTCCTGCCACCGAACTTCACTAATTCCCCTACATCTAACTTTAACCTATCCATTTCCCTTTCTAAATTTTCTAACCGTTAGATGATAGGTCATTCATAAATAGGAATAATACACTACTGGCCATTAAAATTGCTACACCAAGAAGAAATGCAGATGATAAACGGCTATTCATTGGGCAAATATGTTATACTAGAACTGACATGTGATTACATTTTCAAGCAATTTGGGTGCATAGATCCTGAGAACAACCACCTCTGGCCGTAATAACGGCCTTGATACGCCTGGGCATTGAGTCAAAAGGAGCCTGGATGGCTTGTACAGGTACAGCTGCACATGCAGCTTCAACATGATACCACAGTTCATCAAGGGTAGTGACTGGCGTATTGTGACGAGGCAGTTGCTCGGCCACCATTCACCAGACGTTTTCAATTGGTGAGAGATCTGCAGAATGTGCTGGCCAGGGCAGCAGTCGAACATTTTCTGTATCCAGAAAGGCCCGTATAGGACCTGCAACATGCGGTCGTGCATTATCCTGCTGAAATGTAGGGTTTCGCGGGGATCAAATGAAGGGTAGAGCGACAGGTCGTAACACATCTGAAATGTAACATCCACTGTTCAAAGAGGTGACTGAGACGTGTAACCAATGGCACCCCATATCATCACGCCGGGTGATACGCCAGTACGGCGATTACGAATACACGCTTCCAATGTGCGTTCACCGCGATGTCGCCAAACACGGATGCGACCATCATGATGCTGTAAACAGAACCTTGATTCATCCGAAAAAATGACGTTTTGCCATTTGTACACCCAGGTTCGTCGTTGAGTACACCATCGCAGGCGCTCTTGTCTCTGATGCAGCGTCAAGGGTAACCGCAGCCATGGTCTCCGAGCTGATACTCCATGCTGCTGCAAACGTCGTCGAACTGTTCGTGCTGATGGTTGTTATTTTGGAAACGTCCCAATCTGTTCACTCAGGGATCGAGACGTGGCAGCACGATCCGTTACAGCCATGCGGATAAGATGCCTATCATCACGACTGCTAGTGGTATGAGGCCGTTGGGATCGAGCACGGCGTTCCGTATTACCCTCCTCAACCCACCGATTCCATATTCTGCTAACAGTCATTGGATCTCGACCAACGCGAGCAGCAATGTAGCGATACGATAAACCGCAATCGTGATAGGCTACAATCCGACTTTTATCAAAGTCGGAAACGTGATGCTACGCATTTCTCCTCCTTACACGAGGCATCACAACAACGTCTCACCAGGCAACGCCGGTCAACTGCTGTTTGTGTATGAGAAATCGGTTGGAAACTTTCCTCATGTCAGGACGTTGTAGGTGTCGCCACTGGCGCCAACCCTGTGTGAGTGCTCTGAAAAGCTAATCATTTGCATATCACAGCATCTTCTTCCTGTCGGTTAAATTTCGCGTCCGTAGCACGTCATCTTCGTGGTGTAGCAATTTTAATGGCCAGTAGTGTAGTACTCGTCCCAAAAATGAAGCTCATGGAAAACCTCTGATTTGCGAAAAAGCATGGAATATCTCCTTTTGCCCGATTTAGTAAAGCAACTCCACTTTGCGTGGACTAAACAAGTCGTTAGAAGTCCCCTGCAGAAATATTGAGTCATGCTGCTCTTGAGCCGCCCATAAGTGTTGCCAGTGCAGAATTTTGTGCGCGAACTGACCTCTCGGCTACGTCTCATAAATGTTCGATGATCTGGGGGTTGAATCAATCACTCGAATTGCTCAGAATGTTCTTCAAACCAATAGCGAACAACTGGCGTCCCGTGACATAACGCATTGTCATCCACAAATATTCCATCGTTGCTTCGGAACACGATGTCTATGAATGGCTGCAGGTGGGCGAGAAAAGCCAGTCCATTCCATTTAAACACAGTCCACGCCATTACGGAGCCACCACCAGGTTGCACAGTTCCTCGCAGTCAACTTGCGTACGTGGCTTCTTGGGGTCTACACCACACTCGAGCCCTATCCTCAGCTCTTATCAACTGAAATCGGTACTACTTGAGCAGGCCACGATTTTCCAGTCGTCTAAGGTCTGAGCCGACGAGAGGCGCTGCAGGCGATGTCGTGCTGCTAGCAAAGGCACTTGGCGTCGGTCGTCTGCTACTATAGCCGATTAATGCCAAATTTCGCCGCGCTGTCCTAACGGATATGTTTGTTCTAGGTCCCACACTGATTTTTGTGGTTACTTCACGCAGTGTTACTTGTCTGTTAGGGATGACAACTCTACAAAAAAGCCGCTGCTGTCAGTCGTTAAGTGAAGGCCGTCGGCCACTCCGTTGTCCGTGGTGAGAAGTGGTATCCTCGGCACACTCTTGACTCAGTGGATCTCAGAATATTAAATTTCCTACAGCTGTCCAAATTCGGATGTTCATGCTTCTAGCTCCAGCTACCACTCCGCGTCAAAGTCTGTTAACGCCCGTCGTGCGGCCATAATCATGTCGGAAACCTTTTCACACGAATCAGATGAGTACAACTTTCAGCTCCGCCAACGTACTGCCCCTTTTATACCTTTTGTACGTGATACTACCACAATCATTACGTTTGCGTATTGCTATCCCATGATTTTTGTCACCTCAGTGTAATTTGTTCCAACTGAGAAGAATGTTCATCATGAGAACTTGTAATATTCTGCGTGGTGTCTGTTTGTTCTATATCGTGTCTCCCTACCACTTTCGCGCAACGACGTTCTGAGCGTGTTTTTAGGGAATTGACTAGTTTGAACCTGGGACCTGTTGCTGGTAAGGACACGCCAGACCACACATGACATGTAGAATTCAGAGGAGTTCAGTGAGACTAGCGATGATATAACCAAATACTTAATGATTTCAGCGTCAGCTCCACTGCACTCCCTGTAAAAGAATCTTAATACTAACTAAACTTAGTGGAAGGGGTTCAAGTCTTTCCAATTTTTAGTTAGCTGGTAAAATAGCGTCGAAAAAGCAATTAAGTTTACCATTGGAAATTTTATTCTACTCACAAAACATCGTTTATAAATTGCACTATTGATAAAAGGAGATGTTTTAATACAGGATGCTAAAAACCAACTGCGTTCAACAAAAATTTGAACGAATATTCCCTCAGTGGGTTTCCAAGTTCTATAATGTATCGTAGGATGACCTATGCCATATCACATCTATAATCTAGGTTTAAATTAAGTTTCACAAAAGAGAACATTATCAAAATGGTCTACAGTGACCCTCAATTATCCTTTTAATTACTTATCTAACTTGTCGTAAATTACAGTGGCTGATGTGGCTTCTCAATAACTATATAACAGAAAAATCATCGCGTTTCTGATTTTTACTTCAAGTGGCAAATGAGAACACCATGAGCTTTAATTGACGATCGACACTAGCATTACGCAAAAAGGGGGTGTAACAGATGAGACTTCTGCAGTTCTGAGTGAAGCTTTATGCGCTGTTATGCGGCATCGCGTGTGTTAATTACCTCGTCGGTGTTCGTCAGGGGGCGGCGGCCTACAGCTCAGCTCCGCTCACCTCGCTGTCTCGGAAGCCACTCTCTCCTAACTTCTCCTTACTACAATTTACCGAAGTTGGTTTAAAAAACTATCTGGCTGTGTTTTCATCTGACCAATCTGGGTCTCAATGTTAACCTTAGCTCTGCCTACAAAAATTCTGTCTATCCAATGAGAAACGTTATACTTTTCGTGGTGGGGCAATGTTTTTAAAGTTTGCAACGTAACAGAGACGCGAAAAAGTCTCACGCTAAAACTTGCAGTTGGTGTGGTCCTTTAGTGTTATCGTGAGATCTATACTGTTCTTCTGGAGGGCTCTATCTTTTAACATGGGCTGGGGGGTGAGACGCGAAAAAGTCTCACGCTAAAACATGCAGCTGGGGTGGCCCTTTTTGTGTTATCGTAACTGTTCTTCTGGAGGGCTCTATCTTTTAACATGGGCTGGGGGGGTGGTCCTGAAGTAACAGAGACGCGAAAAAGTCTCACGCTAAGGCTCTAGCTTTTAACATGGGCCGGGGGCTGGTCCTAACGGTTAGATGGCGACGTGGGTGTCAGTCCCTTATCGTAGGGCCTTCTAACTTAACACGGTTCTGCTCTCGGCTTCTGTTCTCGTTTCTTCCCTCGGAACTGCGTCTGTCTCGTGGTGGTAAGGTATGACATGCATTTAGGCATTCTTGTGTTAGTCTGTGCTATTCCATTTGCTCATTCGTTACTCGTATTACTTTGGTTAATTTAATGTCACGATTTATTCGGAGCTATGTGACATACTACTTTGCTTATCATGTCAGGGTTTTCATGGAAGGTGTTGGATTTGCCTGACACCTTATAAACTGCATGAGCTAACCAACATGACCTTTTGTTTACAGTCAGTTAATCTGAAGTGAATCATCGATTACATATTTAAAATAATTCTCATTTATTGTTCCGTCTCAGCTGCACACTTTTTTTAAAATTGGATTACATGTTTCGATCCCTCTGGATCATCTTCAAATCTATGTAATTGCATCAGCAACCAATCTTGTCTACTCAGAACAATATACCAGAGTTCTGAGCAGACAAGACGGGTTGCTGGTGCAACTGCTTCGATCTGAAGATAATCCAGGGGGATCGAAACATGTGATCGAATGAAAAAAAAAAAAGTGTACAGTTGCGACGGAACAATAAATGAGAATTATCTTAAATATTTATTCGTATACACTTGCTGAATTCTCTGAAGACGATTATGTCGACTGCAGTGAGAATCACTTATTCATTGCATCTCGGAAGCTACAAATTTAAGTCGCTCCAGAAGAATTTGAGTGACACAGTCAAATGTCACAGAAAGATCACAAAAATCTTCCCCGTACGTTAAATCTTATCGTTCATAGATTTTAATAAACGGTCAGTGAAGCGGTAATGGTATATTCAGCAGAGAGACGCTTCTGGAATCCAAATTGTTATTGACTCAGGATTTCATATTCCAAATATCCTCAACGATTCTTAAAACAGTATCTTTTAGAAAACTTTTGAGATGGAAGTTAAAACAGTAGCGAAACGGAACGATAGTTAATAATATCAGGCCTATTACCTTTGTGCAAGAGATGTGCAGCAGTTGCATACCTTAGTCTACCATTGAAAATACTGAGCAAAAGTGATGCATTAAAAAAAAAAAAAACGCATGGCTGAATAAAGTAGCTATATCAGAACAATACGCTATGAGTATTCTGCTTGAAGTCTTATAACTTCCGCTAGATTTTTTTTTTATTTAGGTGTGTTTTAGCCACCAGGAGTGATGTCTTTCCCCAGTCTGCCAGCTTGGTTGATGGTCCTAATGATTGCATTAAAATCGTGCGTTGGTCCTGAAACTGTTGCAAAAAGGATACATAGACAAAGTAAGAACATTGTAAAGTGTCGAATATCTGTTTGTAAAATAAAAATTTTATCAGCCACAGACCTGCCAATAAAATTATCCTTGGAAAGTAATAGAGAATATCGTGGGAAATTCTATGAATGTAATGTATAGGCTACCGTACACGACCAAACAATTTGTCAAACTTTACTAGGTTTGCCAAGTATTTGGCCGTGCACGGCGTTATTTGAGGTACTTGTTAAACATAGAGCGCGTTTGACGTGTTTTCGAGAAATTTTGATGGAAGGTCGATTTGACAAGACGTCGAACGTCATTTATGGTGATGTTTAGTCACGCATGTTTAACCAGAAAGAATTTTATTACTGTACCGTGAGTTGATACAACTATGGAATCTACGATCAAGAGCAAAAACAAACGAGCACTGGCAATTACCAAAAAGATAGATGTGTTGCGTCTTTCCCAGCCATTTATTACGTGGAAATAGGCTAAGAAGAAAATATTCAACGCACAACATACTGGCGGTAATGCAACTAAATAAGAAAAATCGAAGCTGTCTGGTCTTCCAAGCGCGATGTATATGTAGCCAAGTTGTGATGCTTTAATGAACTTGTGGGGCAGAAGTAACCCAGGTATTAACAGTTCTGCGCGTAATGTTTCCTTTTGCAGATTTCCATGAGTATATTTACCTATCAATTTCAATCATTCCTTTGACCACCGTCTTGTTTTCTTTCTATCTTTTATACGCAGTGCTGATGTCAATACAAGAAATGTTTTGTGTGCGTTGGTAAACGTTCCCACAGTGTCAAGATACTTCGCGACACGAACAGCGTCTGCTTCAAAAGTGAAATTAAACTGACTAATTTTGTCGGTACGTATATGGGCTTGCTTTCCAAACACGTGGATTGAAAATAATGAATTTGAGAAGCACTTTGATTGTATACGCGGACCTTGTTGTTGGCTAGCAATCATGGGTGTTCTCAAGGAAGGTAGGGGAAGGGGGGGGGGTGAGGGGGAAGAGATAGAACGGAGGGGCATAGGGAGAATTTACCTTCCCACTCAATCCCGAAATTACAAGTATTTTGCCACCCCATATATTTCCGAAATGAAACAAAATGCGAAAAATGCGATTGATCAGGAATGCACCTATGTCAGAACTTACTAAAGCCAGGAATGCACTATCCCTACAAGTAAACAACCGTACCTTTCAATAGAAAGTAACACTTTTTTATATGAAAGATCTATGTTTCTTCTGCCAGAATGAATAATGAATACTAGAGTACCTCTAGTTTCGATCTGCATAAAAAAAACATACGTGTGCCATTAAAAGAAAAAAAAACAACAAAAACGTAACTTTGTGATGTTTGTTTACATTAATTATATTGATCATGTATTCCTGCCCAACGCGTGAGTCCCTGGCGTAGGTGCATCCCTGGAAAGCTGCAGTTTTCATGTTTTGTTTCCTTTCGAAAATACACGGTGTTCGGAAATTTCCGTTACAGACTTCTAGGACTTGTAGAAGGGAACCCATGCCCAGAAACGTCACCCAGCGACGCTACAGAGAATCGGAGTTATAGTCGCCGGTACCTGCAAATGAATATACACTCCTGGAAATGGAAAAAAGAACACATTGACACCGGTGTGTCAGAGCCACCATACTTGCTCCGGACACTGCGAGAGGGCTGTACAAGCAATGATCACACGCACGGCACAGCGGACACACCAGGAACCGCCGTGTTGGCCGTCGAATGGCGCTAGCTGCGCAGCATTTGTGGACCGCCGCCGTCAGTGTCAGCCAGTTTGC
This sequence comes from Schistocerca serialis cubense, assembly GCF_023864345.2. NCBI lineage: Eukaryota > Metazoa > Arthropoda > Insecta > Orthoptera > Acrididae > Schistocerca > Schistocerca serialis. Next base: position 1,015,200,606 of record NC_064639.1, read on the forward strand.
CGTGGCATACGGAGCTCCATCGCAGTCTTTAACACTGGTAGCATGCCGCGACAGCGTGGACGTGAACCGTATGTGCAGTTGACGGACTTTGAGCGAGGGCGTATAGTGGGCATGCGGGAGGCCGGGTGGACGTACCGCCGAATTGCTCAACACGTGGGGAGTGAGGTCTCCACAGTACATCGATGTTGTCGCCAGTGGTCGGCGGAAGGTGCACGTGCCCGTCGACCTGGGACCGGGCCGCAGCGACGCACGGATGCACGCCAAGACCGTAGGATCCTACGCAGTGCCGTAGGGGACCGCACCGCCACTTCCCAGCAAATTAGGGACACTGTTGCTCCTGGGGTATCGGCGAGGACCATTCGCAACCGTCTCCATGAAGCTGGGCTACGGTCCCGCACACCGTTAGGCCGTCTTCCGCTCACGCCCCAACATCGTGCAGCCCGCCTCCAGTGGTGTCGCGACAGGCGTGAATGGAGGGACGAATGGAGACGTGTCGTCTTCAGCGATGAGAGTCGCTTCTGCCTTGGTGCCAATGATGGTCGTATGCGTGTTTGGCGCCGTGCAGGTGAGCGCCACAATCAGGACTGCATACGACCGAGGCACAAAGGGCCAACACCCGGCATCATGGTGTGGGGAGCGATCTCCTACACTGGCCGTACACCACTGGTGATCGTCGAGGGGACACTGAATAGTGCACGGTACATCCAAACCGTCATCGAACCCATCGTTCTACCATTCCTAGACCGGCAAGGGAACTTGCTGTTCCAACAGGACAATGCACGTCCGCATGTATCGCGTGCCACCCAACGTGCTCTAGAAGGTGTAAGTCAACTACCCTGGCCAGCAAGATCTCCGGATCTGTCCCCCATTGAGCATGTTTGGGACTGGATGAAGCGTCGTCTCACGCGGTCTGCACGTCCAGCACGAACGCTGGTCCAACTGAGGCGCCAGGTGGAAATGGCATGGCAAGCCGTTCCACAGGACTACATCCAGCATCTCTACGATCGTCTCCATGGGAGAATAGCAGCCTGCATTGCTGCGAAAGGTGGATATACACTGTACTAGTGCCGACATTGTGCATGCTCTGTTGCCTGTGTCTATGTGCCTGTGGTTCTGTCAGTGTGATCATGTGATGTATCTGACCCCAGGAATGTGTCAATAAAGTTTCCCCTTCCTGGGACAATGAATTCACGGTGTTCTTATTTCAATTTCCAGGAGTGTATATACATACAAGGTGATTCCGTGATGATGTTACAAACTTTCAGGGATGAAGAGGACGGATAAATGTATCAGTTTCAGGTAAGGGTTCCTGGTTCAGAATCGAACGAGTCGAAAGTTACAAGCGGAAATCATTCTGATACTTCTACAATTAAATAAATTTACCGCTACTGTTGTTGGTAAGATTGTAGCGTATTCAACTTTCAGAGGTGGTAATATGGACTCAAGAAAGAAAAAAAATTTAGTAGACATGGTCTCTAAACTGCATACCCGTGGAGCTATGAGTACTTGTTCACCTTCGTTAGTGTGAAACACATCTTCTTTACTGAATAGGTTGTCTTAGGTCTGAAGGTATGCATCTTAGAGTCTGTCTTTACCAGACATTTTTTCTTATTTTGGTCCATACTACCACCTCTACATCTACAGCTACATGGTCACTCTGCAATTCACACTTGAGTGCCTGGCAGAGGGTTCATCAAACCATTTTCATACTACTTCTCTACCATTCCACTCTCGAACAGCGCGTGGGTAAAACACTTAAATCTTTCCGTTAGAGCTCTGATTTCTCTTATTTTCTTATGATGATCATTTCTTCCTACGTAGGTGGGTGTCAACTAAATATTTACGCATTCGGAAGAGAAAGTTGGTGATTGAAATTTCGTAAATAGACCTCACCGCAAAGAAAACCGCCTTTGTTTCAGTGACTGCCACCCGAACTAACGTATCATATCAGTGACACTCTGACCCCTATTGCGCGATAACACGAAACGAGCTGCCCTTCGTTGCACTTTTCCGATGTCCTCCGTCAATCCTACCTGGTAAGGATTCCATACCTCGGAGCAATATTCCAGCAGGGGACGGACAAGTGTAATGCAGGCTGTCTCTTTAGTGGGTTTGTTGCATCTTACAAGTGTTCTGCTAACAAAGAGCAGTCTTTGTTTCGCCTTCCCTCTGAAAGTTGCCTACCCTACATCCTTAGCAAAAACAGTACCAGGACATATATTCCACTATCAGAGGTATCAGAACAGTTTTCGCTTGTACTTTCGACTCGTTCGATTCCGGTACAGGGACCCTTATCCTAAACTGATGCAGTTATTCTTTTCCATTTTCCTAGAAAGTTTGTAATATCATCATGGAATCACATTTGAAGGCGCCGGTGCCTACAACTTCGACACTCTGTAGCGTCGTTGGATTACATGTCCGGGCATGGGTTCCTGTACATAATATTATATACTACAAGTACATATTCAGATTTAGAGAAGCCTAAAGGATTTATTGGTGGCCAACTCCTTCTACTCCATTGATGAATTTCTCAGTAAAACCAACTGATATATATATATATATATATATAACTTCTGCACAATTTCAGTGCAGTAATGTGGTGTGTAAGTTAGATTGTACTTACACAACACATACACACACACACACATACACACACACACACACACACACACACACACACACACCACATATACATATTTACAATGAACATTTTCAGTGCAGTAATGTATTCATTGTAGATGTGTGTGTGCGTGTGTGTGTTTGTATGTGTGTGTGTGTGTGTGTGTGTGTGTGTGTGTGTAAGTACAATCTAACTTCTGTACCATTTCAGTGCAGTAACGTGTTCATTGTAAATAAGTATTATAGTAGTTGTATTACACGTTTATTACCTTATAAATAAATAAATAAACTTTTTTTATTTTAAATTCAGTGCATTAGCATTCGTAAAATGACTCTTTCATAAAGTGTTCATTAAAAAATGACGATCATTCCACTTGGGACCTGTGGAATGGTACATTAGCTTATTTCATTTAGTTGTAAATATTTGTCATGTATTATTGTTTTTCTGACATGTTCCACATCCTGGAGGACCTCCTCACTACGGGTCAAATGGAATGAAAGTAAATCTAATCTAACAAGTAGCAGAAGATTGTAACGGGCGTTTCCGAACACCCTATATATGAGGTGGCAGAGTTAGGCGGGACACGTTGTACTGAGTGGATAAACATCAATTTTCCGGGACATAATGATTTTCCTTGTGCAATGCATAAAACATAGTTCTTATGGCTTGACATGTCTCTAAAATGACAAACTTATTTTTATCAAAAATGTCAATTTCAGAGTGTACCCTCCCCGCCTCCTCTCCACCTACCCCCCCCCCCCCCTCCCCTCCCCTACAACTGACAGTGAATGATTTCTCGTATGGTCATTAAGAACATGACGTAATTAGAAATATCGCATGACAAAAGGCTCTCATTGTCCGTTGTCACCACAGAACGGTCAAAGCGTACTCACACAGAGAACCGACGTACGCATTTAAATCCTTCCTCGGCTTAAAAGCCGATAGCCCCTTTTCCCCTGCAGTGAACTGCACTCGCCGTCTGTTTTTAATATTTCGTTTTCGACGCACAAAGTAGCCTGATGAAGCCGACGCCGGTAATCGGCTCTGTCCGTCGCGGCGGCCACATGAAAGACGAGGGCGGCCGATATGAAGGCAGCCAGCGCCGTCTTGCGGCGCGGCGTGGTACTAGCTGCTGCGCTCTAATCGGATGCCACGTAATCCCGTCAAAGCGGTGCCGCCGCGCCGCGTCCGGACTGCGAACTAATACCCGGTGCCAGCGGCAGCGGCAGCGGCAGTGGCGCGATATCGGGGGCGGTAGCTGGCGTCGCCGCCGCTTCATTACGGCCGTCCGCGCTGCCCTTAATTAGCCCTGTCAGTCGGCGGGACAGTTTAAATAGTGCCGCCCCAATAGGCCGCGCCGCCTCCTGCAATCCTCTCCAGCGATGATGACGTCAGGCTGCCTAATGCAGCTAACGAAGGGAGCGCACTGCCGCACCGGAGACCTCGCTCCGGCTGTGAGGTGCATTCGACGGTGGTTTGATATGTCTGGCGAATTTCCACGAAAGAAAGGAACAATGTTACGATATTGCGGTGCCTGTGTTATTCCGAATTACGATGCAATGTTCCCTCAGACGTGCATGCATCTCCTTAGGAACAGGCGCCGCGGCGACTATAGCCGTGATGAAATACGGGGACTGTTTCGGCGAATATATACGATATTGCAGTCCCTGTGATATTCCCAATTACGCTGCAGTTCCTTTGGCCATGCATGCATGAATCTGGCCATACGTCGTGCCCGGTTAGCATAATACGAGGGTCACTCCAAAAGAAATGCACACTATTTTTTTTTTAAATCCATCTTTTATTCTACATGTTTGAAAGTTTTACAGTGTGTAGGTAATCCTTTAGGATGAAAATATTTTTTCATTTCTCCACATAATTTCCATCCCTCTCAACTGTCTTACGCCATCTTAGAACGAGCGTCTATATACCCGCACGGTAAAATTCTGGACCAACCTGTTGGAGCCACTGTTTGGCAGCGTGCACAAGGGAGTCATCATCTACAAACCTTGTTCCACAAAGATAGTCTTTCAGTTTCCCAAAGAGATGATACATGGAGCCAGGTCAGGACTGTAAGGCCGGTGCTTCAGTGTTGTCCATGAGTTTTGTGATCGCTTCCGTGCGACACGTGGCAGTGCACTGCCGTGTAACAGCAAAAACATCTTGCTTTTGCCGATGTGGTCGAACACGACTCAGTCGAGCTTGAAGTTTCTTCAGTGTCGTCACATATGCGTCAGAATTTATGGTGGCTCCACTTGGCGTGATGTCCACAAGCAAGAGTCTTTCGGAATCGAAAATCACCGTAGCCATCACCTTTCCAGCAGAAGGTGTGGTTTTGATTTTTTTTTTTTTTTTTATTGAGTGAAACTGCATGATACCACTCCATTCATTGCCTCTTCTTCTGTGGTGAAAAACGATGGAGCCATGTTTCATCACCTGTCACAATTCTTCCAAGAGATTCATCTCCACCATTCTCGTACTGTTCCAAAAGTTCGCTGCATACCGTTTTTCTTGTTTCTTTGTGAGCCACTGTCGACATCCTGGGAACACACCTGCCACAAACCTTTTTTAACGCCAACACTTTCAGTATTCTGCAAACACTTCCTTCCCCTATCCCAACGTAGCGTGACAATTCGTCACTGTGATGCGTCTGTCAGCAGTCACCAGTTCGTTAACACTCTGCACATTGTCTGGAGTGTGTGCAGTACGAGGCCTGCCGCTGCGAGGACAATCCTCAATATTGCCGTGCCCGCTTCCATCATGTAACCTGCTTGCCCACCGACTAACTGCGACTGCGATCGACAGCAGCATCTTCTTACACCTTTTTCAACCTCTTGTGGGTGTTTCCCACTGTCTCGTTTTCACAGCACAGGAAATCTATGACAGCACGTTGCGTCTGACGAACGTCAAGTGTAACAGCCATCTTTAAGACAGGGAGCAGCTTGAACTAAGTTTCAAAACAAGCGGGAAGGAATGCTCAAACGCTGTAAAACTTTCACACATGCAGAATGAAAACTGTATTTTTACAAAAATAGTGTGCATTTCTTTTGGAGTGACCCTCGTAGTAAGGTGACAGCTCGAGATAAACGAGAAATCCAGGTTTTCGAGTCCCGGCCCGGCATAAATTTTCGCTGTCTTAATTCCGTTACTCAGCTGATGGTTGTCCATATTCGCAACTGCGGGTACATTTGATGGGACATTTTCTTTGCGCCTTCATGGTTGGTAGCTTGATTATTCCAAGAATCGTTTAAGAAAGTTCAAACATGTGCAGCGTACAATTCATTGTTGACTAGACTGACCAGGCGTCAGGAGAGCCCAGTTTTCACAAAAATGTCCTGGTGTCCCGAGAAAATCATTCGGGGCAATACAGTCAGTTTCGCAAGAAAGTGTACGCGGTTATCTGCATGAAATAAGAGACACAATTATAAATGTGTTTACATGAAAAACATGTTATTTCTAATTGCACAATTACTTAATCCGATCCCTGCCATTATCGATTATAGCTTGGCACTTTAGCCCTCTCCTCCGGTAAATCATTCACGTTTCCAGTCTGGGCGTGTGTGTTTGTCTTAGCGTAAGTTACTTTAAATTAGTTTAAGTAATGTGCAAGTCTAGGGACTGATGACGTCAGCAGTTTGGTCCCTTAGGAATTCAAACATTTTACGTTTCGTGTCTCTAAATACGTTTGACCCACTTCGCAACGAATGTCTTTGACTTTCTAAGAATTTTAGTAGCAACTCCGCATGAAAGCTTGGGTCCCTTTGGTTGATTTACAAGGAACCCTGCCTCGTGACTTTTCAGATACTTTTCACTCATTTCAAACTGCAACGGATAAAACAAAACATTCAACAATCGCACTGTTTATCTATATAGTGTGCAATAAGGCATTAATTACAGATTCGAGACCACTCCAGAGATGTCTCTGCGGACGTTATATTTAAAATTATTGAGTACACTTTCTTATGGAACTGACTGTAACTGTCCTGGTTTTTAATTTATAAACAAAATGCGGGAAATAATATTCCTCATTTAATTAAATATTTATGAAGAACAAATTTCCTAGGAGCCAGACGTTATAGAAATACCTATTTTCACAATACTTCCTACAGGTCTAGCGCATTTGGTTTAACGCATCTTATGCCTAAAGAAAAGAGTAAGAGATATACTGAATTGAAAAGCAGGTTTACCCACCCTGTCTCTAACTTGCTGATTTTACACTTTATGGCTCTCAAGACAAGTAAAATCAAAGCCAAAGGAGGCGTAAGGAAGCATCACTTAAACTATTTTCCTAACGTACTGCAGCCATACGGACGTTAATTTTGTGAAGAATGTGAGGGATCTTATTTGTGTTGGCAGTGCTTACTGAATTCTGGTTCAAAAATGGCTCTGAGCACTATGGGACTCAACTACTGAGGTCATTAGTCCCCTAGAACTTAGAACTAGTTAAACCTAACTAACCTAAGGACATCACAAACATCCATGCCCGAGGCAGGATTCGAACCTGCGACCGTAGCGGTCTTGCGGTTCCAGACTGCAGCGCCTTTAACCGCACGGCCACTTCGGCCGGCTACTGAATTCTGTTTAGCATATATGCACGCTAGGCCTAACAGTCTGTAGTCAAACGAAATCATAAATTTTTGTATGAAATGTATATTTGTATATCATTAGCAATATTACACAGTTTTTGGGATTACCAAATTGTACCTAATGAACTTTTACAATAAAAGATACATCAGTCTTTATTATTTTTCAAGAAAAGAATTTCATTTATGTGTAATGTACCTACAACTTCCTTTCCTATTCTCAAAATGAAGATACATTCCTGCTGTGGGGTTTTCAGCTGTTGAATCCTCATAGGCCTGTTATCGATTTCAAAGTATCACCATAATTGACAAGAAAGATAAGTGTAGTAATGAAGTTAAGTATAAACACAAGTGTCCTGGTTTTTTTTTCTCTTTGAAATCTGGTCATCCTACTATTGACAACAGCCTGAACTGGCCAGTGTGTTGACTGTGATCGAAAGTGGAGAAAACGGAATTGCGTGCTGTTATTAAACCTTTTCATTTGAAGGGCTGGACTGCTGCAGAAATCAAAATAGAACTGAATGAAGTTCATGCTGACTCTGCATCATAACTGAAGACCATTTACTTTTGGATGACTGAATTTAAAGGAGGTGAGCATGCGCAGACGACGAAGTCCGCTCCGGCCGTCCAATTGAGGTCACTGCAAAGGAAACCATTGACGAAATCCGTGATATGGTAATAGAAGACCGCCAAATAAAACTTCGTGAAATCGTTGAAACTGCAGGCATCTGAACTGAGCGAGTGCATAATATCCTGCATAGAGAATTAGCTGTGAAGAAGCTGCTTGCTAAGTGGGTGCCTCGACTGCTCACAGTCGACCAAACGCGCGTCTGGCACAACATTTTAACAAAATGTCTGGTGAAGCTTAACCACAATCTTCAAGATATTTTGCGCCGATTTGTGACAGTTGATGAAACCTGCATCTATCATTACCCACCACAGTCAAAACGGCAGTCAAAACAATGGACAAAGGCTGGTGAAAGTGCACCGAAGCTGGCAAAGACCATTTTGTCAGCTCTTAAGGTGATGGCCACCGCTTTTCGGGATTCCCAAGGAATAATTGTCATAGATTACTTGGAAAAAGACAGAACCACAAGTGGATCCTAGTATACTTCATAGTTGGGTCGTTTGAAATCTACACTGCCTGAAAAAAAGACCGAGATTGGCACGCAAAAAGTGCTCTTACACCAGGAGAATGCCCAATCTCATACAATAACAATTGCGAAAGTGCATGAACGTGGATTTGAACTGGTTCCTCATCCAACTTACTCATCAAACTTAGCCTCAAGCGGTTTCTTCCTGTGTTGTTGCAGTCAACACGTATTTTGTAGAGTTTGACATAACCTACTCTCCAGATGTGATGAAAAAGCTTGAGAATTTCTGGACCAAGTGCGTATCCCCCAAAGGAGACTACAGCAAGAAGTAAGGTGAGTTCTTAATGAAAGAAATATCTTTTATTGCTTTTTTACGCGACTTATCGATCCACCGTCGAATTACAGTGTACACCGTCAAAGAGATCATCTTCTTCTGCACTTTCTGTATTGGCCAATTTTGACCTGTTAAGGCTTTCATCTGTCTCTCGTCCTTTTTTTTTCGTGTGACTAGGGCCTTCCGTGAGGCAGACCGTTGGCCAGGTGAAAGTCTTTCGTTTTCACGATACTTCGGCAACTTGCTCGTCGATGGGATGATGAAATGATGATGATTAGGACAACACAACACCCAGCCCCTGAGTGGAGAAAATCTCCGACTGAGCCAGGCATCGAACCCAGGCCCTTAGGATTGACAGTCTGATCTATTGAGCTTAATCTGCAATTCTTCGTACTCATGCAATAAAAAAAGAAAAGCATACTGTTCGAAGAGGTCTTTCAGGCTCAGGGGTACCACCCAGCCGCCGTATCATCCTCAGCCCTTACGCTTCACCGAATGCGAATACAGAGGGCCATGTGGTCAGCACAGTGCTCTCCCACCCGTTGTCAGTTATCTTGACCGGTGCCGCTACTTCTCGGTCAAGTAGCTCCTCAACTGGCCACACAAAGGCTGAGTGCACCAATAGCACTCGGCAGACAAGGACGGTGACCCATCCAAGTGCTAGCCAGCCCCCAAAAACGCTTAACTCCGGTGATCTGACGGGAACCGGTGTTAACAACGTGTCAATGCCTTTAGAATTTTATTTTCAATATAATAAAAATATTTGACCTGTTTAACTGCTTTTTACTTGCCTGCTGTCTTAATTCTCACTGAATTTCGTTATGAATCTTCACGCATTGCTAAATTTGCATACTTTCATGGTAGGTCAGCAACGGTAATCCAGTATGACTGGTCTGAACGTTGACACAGACCGTTTCGCGGCCGAATGTGCATATTATTTTGCTAATTCGTAACGATCTGTGGTACTTTGTATTACTAAAACAGTTATGTTATCTCGATAAGATGAAATTAATTTCTATTAGTACAGTTCATACTAATTAGTGTTTCTTCTTTCATTTATATCTTATATTTACGTGTTGTGTTTAACACACTAATCAGCTTTAACAAAGTCTTACACATGACTCAAAACAGTCTGACATAGTTCGGATAGTTTTTCAATTTCACGCCTGTGCGTAGTATGTTGGTAGCACTTCGTCTCCTTGCCTGTTATGCTGTGTAGCAGACTTTAAAGCTGTGCGGATCAGCATAACGAAAAGGCGATGTGTCTCGCTCTTTTTGTCCACAACTGTACACGTGCGTTCATCACTCCCTTACAGAGAGAATCTACTCTCACCACCGAATACAACAGAGCGCCATTCCAAATCCAATCAAATCTTTCACGACTCCAGATTAGTCATGCTTGGTGGAGTTGTGGTGTCAGTGGTAGTCTGGCCAGAGGTAACCGTGATGTTAATCCTGACGCTTCCAAATGGTCCCTGGTGACACAGCAGGTACAACATATGACGGGATATCGTCCCAAGATTATGTTCGGTGGTCACTACTGCTCGCACAATGCGTCATCTTGACTAGCGTCTGTACTACGCGGAAATCCGGAACCTGGTCTACAGATGCGAGAAATTTCACAGATCACTGTTGAAAGCAGCGACACACCACCGATACCTTGTGCCCCATATGTCCAGCATTCCTTCAATACGTCCATCCAGATTGCCAAAGGCCCAAAATGCGACCGTGTTCAAATGGTTGCAGCTGTTCAACACTACGTACTCGTCGTTGAGGCATGGCTGTGCCTAGAATGAAAGTTGCGAACACTTTTTACCTCCAAACGCAGCACAGTTACTGCCTGCAGAGTCAAAACAGTCGGTCAACACACACACGCCTCAAGGACGGCATATGATCGACAATGAACATGACAAATGAATCATTAACACTACACATATTACTGTACCATGGTGTCACTGAACACGACGCTTGAGAGTGTTGCCTTTTTTCCGGCAGTGTATATTCTGTATTTGTTTTATCTAGTTCATAAATTTCTTTTTGTAAATCATTTTGTCTCAAAAAATTCTGTGTAAGGTCATCAGCATGTAGGAATTATGTTAACTTTATCGGATGGTTGACTTTTACGGTACCCCATTGTTTATCCTAGAATTCTATCTGCGAATTGCATCGTCAGTGTAAATACTGAACGGAGTAGGGTAGAAACTACAGCCTTGTATCACCCTTTTATTTATTTGTACAGATTCTCTATATAGGCCTTCTATATCAGAGATTACTGGTGTTTCTATATACGGAGACTAATGGAGCACAATTGTCACCCACTAAAGCTTATATCAGCTGTCAAAAATCTGTATAAATAAACAGAGTTCCTTTATAACACAGGACTTTATCCCTCAGCTGCCGTATCATAAACTAATATCAAATTCTTCTGCGAGTACTAAACTCACTGGACTAAGAGATTGCACTGGTTTCTTTGGAGGCATAACGTCCTCTGTGATCCCCATGAGAAGTACTTAAACATATTACGCGAAATTACAAAGATATATAAAGAAAAATTGATATATACCTACGTAATCTTGTAATTACTGAAATGCTATGTAAATTTGCTTTCCGGTTGATATGTGAAATGCTTCATTTTATTAAGACAAACTAAAGTTTTATCGCCAACGACTCTTGCTAGCAGGCCAAGCTTCTAGAGGTGAATAGAACGCCAATTACTTTTTCGTTTTGACGGAAGAAAGGTCGTACTTCAGTTCTTCTTGCCCCACTTTCACACCTTTTCTCGACCTGCTCTTGTACCTCAAGCATGGGCGTTTCATTGTGATGACACTGGGCTTGAATATAACGTACTGTAATATCTATACAACAAAAGATTGAGGGCGAGGTCTACGGCGGTACAACGACGGAAATGTAATGTGTTATTGCCTTGTTTATTCAACATTGCTGAGCGGAACCACCATGAGATGGTTTTACCGATCAATTCTTTCAGTCTTAACGTAAATTTTTTTCGTAAGAATTTTCTTGGTTTTTTAGTCAGTTACCTCTCTACACTGACGTCGTCAATCGCTTCGTTGATTTGGTGGCTCTGGCCTCACGAGATAATACATAATAAATTATAAGCAATTTCATCAGCACTTAATATTTTCTTGTATCTAAGAATCCGAATCTGGTTCATAGTCATTGGGGGTCTCTTTTTTTTCGTCATGCTGTTATGATTACAAGAAAGTTCTTCGGTTTCGTATTCTCTTTCCGCTGTGACTTACTGAAAGAACATTTACTTGTCGCAGCCACTAAATAAGAGAGAGAGAAAGGCTTCAGATTTAAAACTAGTGGCAGCGGTCGTGTGTGTCTCCATTGGTGACATAAGCCATGACGGTATGTGTACACGCATGTGCCAGTCGCTTGTATGAAATCAGTGCAGAAATGTGGAGCGGTGACACAATGGCAGAAAGGATCTACATCTACATCTACATCGACATGGATATTCTGCAAATCACACTTAAGTGCGTGGCAAAGGGTTCATGGAACCACCTTCACGATACTTCTCTATTATTCCAATTTCAAACAGCGTGGAAAAATCGAACGCCTATATATTTCCGAGCGAACTCTGATATGCCTTATTTTGACATGATGATCATTTCTCCCACGTAAGTCGACGTCATCTAAATATTTTCGCATTCGGGGAAGAAAGTTGGTGAATGAAATTTGAGAAGATACCTCCGCAACCAGAAACGCCTTTCTTTTAATGATGCCCAGCACAAATCCTGAATAATGTCATTGACACTCTCTCCTGTATTTGAGTCGATAATTTAAAACATGCTGCTCTTCTTTGAACATTCTCGATGCAGTCCGTTAATCCTGTCTGGTAAGGATGCCACACCTCGCAGCAGTACTCTAAAAGAGGACGGACAAGGGTAAGGCAGGTTGTTTCTTTCGTAGAACTGTTGCAGCTTCTAGGTGCTTTGCCTACAAATAATGCATGCTCTTTCCAGTTTAAGCTGTTCGTAATTGTAATTTCCAGGTACTTAATTGAATTTACGCACTTTAGATTTGATTGATTTATCGTGGAACTGAAGTTTAATGGATTCTTTTTAGCACTCATGTAGACGACGTCACACTTTTCACTATTTAGGGTCAATTGGCAACTTCGACACCATACAGATATCTTTTCTAAATCGTTTCGCAATTTGTTATGATCCTCTGATGACGCCGGCCGGAGTGGCCGAGCGGTTCTAGGCGCTACAGTCTGGCACCGCGTGACCGCGACTGTCGCAGGTTCGAATCCTGCCTCGGGCAATGATGTGTGTGATGTCCTTAGGTTAGTTAGGTTTAAGTAGTTCTAAGTTCTAGGGGACTGATGATTTCAGAAGTTATGTCCCATAGTGCTCAGAGCCATTTTTTCCTCTGATGACTTTACTAGACGATAAACGACAGCATCATCCGCAAACAACCTAAGACGACTGCTCAGACTGTTCCTAAAGCTATTATACAGGTAAGGAACAGCAGAGGGCCTATAACACTACGTTGGGGAACAACAGAAATCACTTCTGTTTTAGTCGATGACTTTTCGTCAGTTGCTACGAACTGTGACCTGTCTGACAGAAAATCCCGAATCCAGTCGCATAAATGAGACGATATTCCATAGGCACGCAATTTGATTACAAGCCGCTTGTGAGGTACGTTGTCAAAAGCCTGCTGGAAATCTAGAAATACGGAATCAGTCTGAAATCTTTAGTCAGTAGCAGTCAACACTTTATGTGAGTAAAGAGCTAACTGTATTTCACAAGAGCGGTGTTTTCTAAATACGTGTTGATTGTGTGTCAATAGACCATTCTCTTCGAGGTAATTTATGATGTTCAAAATGTTCAAACACAAAAATGGCTCAAATGGCTCTGAGCTCTATGGGACTTAACATCTGAGGTCATCAGTCCCCTAGAACTTAGAACTACTTAAACCTAACTAACCTAAGGACATCACACACATCCATGCCCAAGGCAGGATTCGAACCTGCGACCGTAGCGGTCAAGGGGTTCCAGACTGAAGCGCCTAGAACCGCTTGGCCACACCGGCCGGCGTTCAAACACAATATACGTTCCAGAATCCTGCTGCATATCGGCGTTAATGATATGGGCCTGTAATTTAGTGTATTACCTCTGTTGCCTTTCTTGAATATTGGTGTGATTTCTTCAAAAAACTCAACAGCATCACCGTTGAATTCAATCATATGTCAGTGGTTGACTATGAGAGTGGCAACCCTATCGGAGACGAGTAAGATGCTGTCGCGAGGTGGAAACTGTACTGTCAAAAGCCCATTCTGGGTATTCTGGAAATAACAACAGTACGGACAGTCGAGCAGTCGAGTAACTTATATCGAAATCTACAATATTACGCAGTGAAATAGTGAACGCAATTCAACATCTGAAGAACTATAAATTCCCTGGTCTGGACAGTATATATGGGGAGATGATCAAATAAATGGGGCAAGAAAGAGATGATACTTTGCATTCATTGTATGCAATAATATGGGAAACTCGGCAGTGGCCAGAAGACTGGGCGAAGGCTCCCTTCATCCCCTTACACAAGAAGAGTCAATCAAGAACTGCTCCATTGCTGATCTATTGCTCTCGTAAACCATGCAAGCAAAATTTTGTTCCAGATCTGAACCAGCGTTTAATGCCGTATGTTCAGCCTCACATGTCCACAGAACGAGCAGAATTTGTGGAGGGAGAGAGAACTCGTCAACAGATTTTCAACATATGACAAATAATTGAGACATCACAAAAGTTCTGTGTTTCTGTTTTGAACTGCTTCCTTGACTGTAGGAAAGCCTTTGACTGTGTTCTCTGAAAAAAGTTTGTGTACGTGCTTGTGGAGTTCGGTGTCCCTTCGCACTTGACAGCAGTGATCAGAAGTTATACAGTAATCACCTTGCAGTTGGCACGTCTGATTTCTTCAATGTATCAAAATGTGTCAGGCAGAGTTGTGTTCTATCCCCCCCCCCCATTGTAGAACATCTATGCAGAATGTGTCACTACGAACGGTCCTAAGGGTAGGACTACAACCATCTCAATTGGCGCTAGAACTATTAAAACGCACCATTTCAATGAACAGCGCTTTTAGCCTTTAGCGAAGATTATCCTCCTTAGCTACTAACAAAAGTAAATGAAATTAGTGTATCAAATGGATTAGGCGTTAATATCAGCAAGTCCAGTTATAACTGATCTAGGACAGGTTCAACTTACAGGTCGGTTAAAGGATTTGAAGTAGTGCATTCTTACATCTGTCTTTGGGTGTACCGTTTCCGACACGGGAAGAAGGCAGGGCACAATTATGGTAAGTGGCTATGAAGAAGCTCGCAGAGGTCTGGCAGAACGAGCGATAACGAACAATACAAAGGTCCTGCTTGTTGAAACACACGTGTTTTCCGTCTTCTTTTAAGATTACTGAACATGGACCCTTAAAGCCAGAGAAAATCAGTGTTTGCTGTATTTGAGCTTTAGTGGTGCTTCTGCAGGAGGTTGGTCATGAAATGGACCGAAAAAAGAACAAAAGTGCCTATTATTGAGCAACTCTGTATCTCTGGGTGCCTTTCATCTCGAGTCAAGCGAAAAATTCTCCAGTTCCTTGACCATATTGTGAGATATGATTGAGGAAATGTAGAGAAAATAATAAAGGAAGGCAAGATCGAGGGCAAGAGACCCACAGGAAGATTTTCAGTCTACCTTTTCAGCAGTCCCTAAGGGAAGCTGGTAATGGTCTAAAAAGAGACGCTTGGTTCATGGGGTCACGACGTACATCAAAGAGAAAGACGACTTGCGATGATGATTACAAGAAATGTAATATAAATTCCAGTAATATAATTATACAATTCTTTCTATTAAAAAATCTTGTAAACGATCGTATATACACTGAAACGCCAAAGGAATTAGTATAGGCATGCGTATTCAAATGCAGAGATATGTAAACAGCTAGAATACAGCGCTGCGATCGATAACGCCTACATAAAACAACAAGTGTCCTGCGCGGTTTTTAAATCTTGATAATCTGCCATTATAACAGCAGTAACCGATCTAAGTGAGTTTGAACATGGTGTTATAGTCGGCGCACGAGCGATGGCACACTGCATTTCCGAGGTAGCGATGAAGTTGGGATTCTCTCGTGCGACCATTTCACGAGTGTACCTTGAATGTCAGGAATCCGGTGAAACATCAAATCTCCGACATCGATGCTGCCGGAAAAGGACTCTTCAAGAACGAGACCAACGACGACTGAAAAGAGTCGTTCAACGTGACAGAACTGCAACTCTTCCTCAAATTGCTGCAGATTTTAATGCTGGGCCATCAACAAGTGTCAGCGTGGGTACCATTCAAAGATACATCATCGATATGGGCTTTCGGAGCCGAAGGCCCACTCGTGTACCGTTGATGACTGCACTACACAACGCTTTACGCCTCGTCTGGGTCAAAATCGACATTGGACTGTTTATGACTGGAAACATGTTGCCTTGTCCGACGAGTCCCGTTTCAAATTGTATAAGGTGGATGGACGTGCATGGGTATACAGACATCCTCATGAATCCATGGACCCTGTGTGTCAGCAGGTGACTGTTCAGGCTGGTGGAGGTTCTGTCCTGGTGTGGGGCATGTGCAGTTGAGGTGATGTGGGACCACTGACACGTCTAGATAAGACTCTGACAGGTGACACCATCCTGTCTGATCATCTGCATCCATTCATGTCCATTGTGCATTCCGACGGATTTGGGCAATTCCAGCAGCACAATGCGCCACCTCACACGTCCAGAATTGCTTCCAGGAACACTCTTCTGAGTTTAAACACTTCCGCTGCCCACCAAACTCCCAAGACATGAACATTATTGAGCATATCTGGGATGCCTTGCAACGTGATGTTCTCCAGCCCCTCGTACTCTTACGATTCATGGACAGCCCTGCAGGATTGATGGTGTAAATTCCCTCCAGTACTAGTTGAGACATTAGTCGAGTCCACGCCACGTCGTGTTGCGGAACTTCTTCGTGCTCGTGGGGGCCCTTCGCGTTATTAGGCCTGTGTACCAGTATTTTTTGGCTCTTCAGTGTAACAATGTCATGTGCAGCAAGCAAAGTTTTGACGCTGTAGCAATATGTTGTTCAGGATTAGAGTCAGTTTTCAGACCACGGAGGTGCTCTATGAAGAGATGACCAGGTCACTGGTTCCCACGCTATGCATTGCGCTATTTAGCTTGTTGTAGCATGCGTTTGTGTAGAGAGAAGCTAAATTATACAACAGACTATGATTGAACTCTTATTTCTTTACACCGCCCAACATTAATGAAAGCTTCTACTACTTAAATATTAAAAAAATTATAAATTTCCCACAGGATTTTTAAGTCAATTGTTTCACTGTTTTGGTGATATAGATAATTACTTAGAACAGAAAATTTTCTGTAGTTGGCAACAAGTTACAGTTGGCATAATATTAGACTGTGTATGGAATGAAAGGGAAGTGAATGTGAAGATTGAATCTTGAATTTGTGGGGAAATAAGAATGTCTGTGCGTATTAAATATCGATGTGCAATAGTGGAGAGAGTCAGTTACACTGAGTGAACGGAAAACTGTGGAAACGTCCGGTAATTAGATCAGAGAAGAATAAAGATGTAGTTATTAGAAGATCAGCTGGCTTTTTGGAATCAATATTTTCGCAGTTACCATAAATTCCATTTAAGGTGTACGACTCGTCAGTTAAGGGGATATTCTTAATTACGTGGGAAAAGGAACAACTCTCATTGGGCATAGCAAGTATCATCGAGTAAGCAAAGCACGCATGTCTGCGTTCGGAGCGGGGAATGGCTACAGTCTGGAGGTCGTAATTGAATCAGCAGTGTATACAGTGTATTAGGTCGTCTATAAAATTACTCCAATGAGTTTGTTAAAAAGGCGTTAAAGTGTGTTTTGGTGAGAACTGAAAGATCACAGACAGTTAAAAGTGGAGATGTTTATTGTATCTCGTGTTAAAGACAAACCGACTAAGTTATTTTGCTTAAGTGCCTTCGTGTAGCATATTATCCAGAAGTCGCTTGTAAATTCAGTAACGCACTGTAATGTATTTTTGCGAACATAGCAGCAAACCGAACGTTGAATGAAATGAAGCCTGTTTATACAGTGACTATGCCAGAAGCCAGTGACACAATGCCGTGAGTTCCGTGTAAGTACGGACTGTTAGTGTAAATGATATCTGTGAGGCTTTCGTTGACCATTAAAGATAAGTCTTTGAACAAAGCACCGGAGACGCCTTAGAGCAAGGATTTGGAAGCTGTACTAGGAGATATTTTAAGTAGTAGAGAAGAAAATGCCGATCAGTAAAATGAACTTTCAGATTTTCAGCGATTTCAAATTAGGGTGCAGTTTATGGATAAACCCAATACAGACACAATTTTTACGACTTATCTTGGCTGTGTAACTTAGTATCCTGCCCTAGAACAGACATCGGAATATTTGGAGTTTATTCAGGTGGGAGAAACCATCTCTTGCGGCGTTACTGTCACGATTGACAGTAGTTTTAGTGTACAGCGCCGCCACAAGAAGAGCTCCCCAACTTTCAGTAGCAGGCGGTAGCGATAGAACAAAAATATAGAAACACCAAAAACACAACTCAGCACAATATCTTATACGGTGTAGGAAAACTATTGGCATTCAAAACAGTTTCCAGTCGTCTCGGAATAAATAAATGTATGGCGTGTGTGCTCTTATGTTAGGTGCCGCGGTTATCGATGGACCAACCAGTTTTCGGTTATAACGCTTTTTCTCCACGCCAGTTTAAATGTTAAAGCCACTTAGAATAATCGCTATCTGAAATAACCTATTTTCGGATTTTTATTCTTGTTATTTAACGTAGTAAAAATTATTTCGTGTAATAAACGTAGAAATTGAACAAAGACTGAAAAATTTGGACTCTCTTAATCAAAACAAAGTTAAGTAGGCAAATAAAAGAAAACTTTGTCCGACCACCGTTCGCTGCCTTTATTGAAAACTGATAAGTGCTTGAATAGTACAAAAAAGTCATTAGTATTCTCCAATTGATTCTAATTCTTTGAAAATCTGTCCAAAAATCATGTTGTAATCGGGGATCATACCACTTTTTGGGCATTATGAATAATCAGTGCTAAATGGTGAAATGTGAGCTCGAAGAGCTCTGCTTTCCGTGATAATTTGTCAGTTTGCAAGAGCTATGAACAGATAAGGTCATATTGTGTAGATATAGGCAGCAGATCATCTCCCACGAGCTGTTTCGTTTTTAATTTATTACTGTTCCCATGATTTCATTCTTCTTTTATTATTTCATCAAAATGGCAAGCGAATCTTTAACATTTTAAAGCGAATGAAGCTTCATTGCTGCGTCATATCTTCAAAATATTTCCAGACTGGGGTTGGTACCATTCTGCAATACAACGGATGTCGGCACGACGACAGCAAGAAACTGCCGTATAGAACAGGTGATGGCAAGTGTTGCACACTGCACGTTCACTCGTGCCTCAAGCCACACGTTACAGGGAGCAGGGACATAATTGTCATGGCATTGCCGTACCAGTCCTTCTTATGCTGCTCGTTTCTGTCGGTGTTATTGTTAAAGTAGCGCAAATCGCTTTTCCCAGTTTCTACAAATCAGACAGAGCCAAGTCAAGGGAGGATGAGGAACAATTTTCCAACCCATTTTCCTGATTTTCTCCTGCGTCATTAGGGCTGAATGGGGTTTGGCAATTCACGGTGTAGTCTGATGAATTGACCCTGAAGCTGTGGTCTGTGGGTCTTCATGGCACGTCGCAGCTTGTCCAACGACAGTAACGGTCCGGGTTAATTACAGAGCTAGGTTCCAAAAAGTCAATGAAGATGACACCACACTGATCCCAGAAGAAAGAGGCTATCACCTTTCAGCCTGCTGTTCGTGAAAGTCTTGGTTTCTTCTTACGAGGGGAACCCGGATGATGGCACTCCATGGATTGGGTTTTGCTCTCAGGTTCGGACAAAAACAACCATGTTTCATCCTGGGTAGTGACGCCGTTAAAACACTGTTTCCACTCTTCAGAAAGGTCTTCTTGAGACCCTCGCACACATTCTCCGTCATCGTCTTCATTTCTCTTGTCAATAATCTCGGCACCCAACGTTCACAGATTTTTCTGTACCCTAGTGACTGTACCAGTGATACCACACTACCCAATGACAAACGATCCATTTCAGCAAGCTGTCGGGTCGTCACACATCTGTCATTTTGGATGATTTGATCAATGCTCTCCTTATTCACATCACTCACTGCCGTCGATGGTTTACTGCACCGTGGATTGTCCAGTAGAGGGAAATCACCTTCGTTCAACCTCTGCAACCACCGCTGGATATTGGTGCGATCCAATGTGTCCTCGTGAACAGAGAGCAACTTCCTGTGAATCAATGTGGCAGAGTCGTCGCTGGTCTTGAAGAGGAGGGCCATCACCGACTGTTGTCGCAATCTGACATCTACTTCACGGTCCATTATGGTTCAAAAAATGGTTCAAATGGCTCTGAGCACTATGGGACTTAAAATCTGTGGTCATCAGTCCCCTAGAACTTAGAACTACTTAAACCTAACTAACCTAATGACATCACACACATCCATGCCCGAGGCAGGATTCGAACCTGCGACCGTAACGGTCACGCGGTTGCAGACTGAAGCACCTTCAGTGACGTCTGTGACGAGCAATCAAACAATGTTTTTCCGCTTTCCTTGTATGCGGTGTAAATGTATACCATACGGTGTCTCTTGGAACAGCAAGTTGACAAACTGCAGGTGAATGCCACATTGTCATCTCTACGGGCTTCACAGATATGCCAGGTTACTTGATTCCGCAGTTACCCAAATCTGGTGTCAGCAATATTATACATGCTTGCAGTGTTATTGTAGAAGTGTATTCTACGTATTTTGGGTTACTTTGTCTGTTGTATACATAGAATAGAATAGAATCTTTATTTGCCTTTCAATATGTTTCAAAAAATGGTTCAAATGGCTCTAAGCACTATGGGACTTAACATCTGTGGTCATCAGTCCCCTAGAACTTAGACCTACTTAAACCTAACTAACCTAATGAGATCACACGCATCCATGCCCGAGGCAGGATTCGAACCTGCGACCGTAGCGGTCACGCGGTTGCGGACTGAAGCGCCTAGAACCGCACGGCCACACCGGCCGGCGGTCCATTATGGCTGACCTGTAAACAAAAGAAAATACTTTTATACACCAATTTATAGCTAAATGTTCCAAGTATGTTCACAAAAAATTTCATTCGCCTCCTGCAAAAAATAAAAAAATAGAGACGACTGTGCAAAACTTTTTTAACAACCTTTGTATAATAACGCAATATGTAAGGCCAATGCAAATTTTACGAAGAAAAACGGCTGATTTTTAAAAAAAAAAATTTAAAACGAAATTTTAGCACTGATGCTACGGCAAGTTGATATTTCAGTCGTTTTAGACAAGTATTACAAAAAAAAAAAAAAAGAATTGTTATAATCGAGGCCAAACAAATACCGAAAATTACCGGTTATTCAGAACTAAAATACCGACTTCGTTTTTAACCGGTCAGTTTTTCCCATCTCGACTTTACATCATACTTCTTGCAAAATTGTAACTACTTCAGTTAATGATGATGGAGGTGGGTAGCGATCATGCACACTTCAACCATAGTAGATCACAAAGGCTCAATAATGTTGAGATCTGGAAACTGTAATGACCGAGGCCGATCGGACAACTCATGCCTGTACTTACAGAACAAGTCCTGGACTATCCAAGCTGTAGCAAATGGGACTCACTCTTCTTGTAACACAGCATTGTACCATGTGGTGATAAGTTAAAAAGGTCACACTATCCTTTTCAGTAATGAGGCCTACAGTCTGGAACCGCGCGACCAATACGGTCGCAGGTTCGAATCCTGCCTCGGGCATGGATGTGTGTGATGACCTTAGGTTAGTTAGGTTTAAGTAGTTCTAAGTTCTAGGGGACTGATGACCTCAGAAGTTGAGTCCCATAGTGCTCAGAGCCATTTGAACCTGTTACGGGTATTCGCATCACTAACGGGTGATTTTCGAATTCCAGCTCACCCTGCAGTTTCCTGCTTATGGAACTCACTTCGTGGCGTTTTGATGCTGACAGTATTTGCAGTGACTGTTACAGCTGTCGTTCTCTTACTTTGCTCATCAAAATCCCCTTCAGTGACGTCTGTGACGAGCAATCAAACGATGTTTTTCCGCTTTCCTTGTATGCGGTGTAAATGTATACCATACGGTGTCTCTTGGAACGGAAACCACTTCAGTTTCCTTGGCTATGGAGGCACCCACCACACGTTCACCAACAGTTCACCCACTTACTTACTGAAATACATAAAATAGTTACAAAATCAAATTTTAAAATAATGAACTAAAATGTAATCTTAAAGACAGCTGGTTTAAGGCTTACTATTACATTTTGAACTCCGACATAATGCACTCACAACCACACGGACTGACACTTGCAACGTATTGAGGACATTGCACAGGTACTGTTCATGGTCAGTACAACAGCGCCATCTTTAGGCTTTGCTAGCATCTTCATTTATGTTCAAGCATGCATTTCTCGCGTTGTTTCCACATTTTTGTGCAAACCCTGCTTATCTGTGATCTGGAGGTGACACACTAGGCATTGAGGGAAAACGTGATTATTATTAATCACGTAATTAATTAAACACCCGACAATCGATAGCAATTAAGATCTCACTGAGACCTCTATAGACCTTCATGTATATACTAGATCAGTTCCAAGGAAACCTTCTGTAGTGTTGTTCCGGAAAATCACAGTTGTTGTTTAAAATTGTAGTTTTTGTTTTGTGTTGTCGTCGCCGTCGCCTTCAGTACGCAACGTGTTTGGTCTAACTCGTCTGTCCTGAACAAGCCAACTCACAGCCACTTAAACCTACTCATTTTAGTCAAACCTTGGCCTCCCTTTACAGGCCCCCCCACCCAATTCCTGCCCATAAACACCCCTCCATTCTTTACCAAATTAACTATACCTTCACGTATCGGATGTGTCCTATCAACTGATCCATTCTTTTCCTCAAGCTATCTGATAAACCTCTATCCTCCCCCCGACTTGATTCAATGTTTCTTCATCACGTGATAGTTATCATTCTTCTATAACACTACAAATCAAAACACTCTATTCTGTTCTTGTTCGTACTTGCTATGTTCCTCGTTCCATTTCTATACGAGACTGTACTCCAGGAAAATAATATTAGAAATTATTTTCTAACATTTACATTTGTATTCGCTGTTAAAAATTTACTCTTTTTCAGAAATGTTTTCCTTGCTATTGTGAGTCTGCATTTTAACTTTTACAGCCTTTCTCTCTCTCTTTTACATCCTCGCTCTCTTTCTCTCTCTCTTTATCTATCTATCTATCTTTACCGCGCAGGATTAGCCGAGCAGTCTGGGGCGCTGCAGTCATGGACTGTGCGGCTGGTCCCGGCGGAGGTTCGAGTCCTCCCTCGGGCATGGGTGTGTGTGTGTTTGTCCTTACGATAATTTACGTTAAGTAGTGTGTACGCTTGGGGACTGATGACCTTAGCAGTTAAGTTCCATAAGATTTCACACACATTTGAACATTTTTTACGCATCTTTGAATGTTAATTTTTCTTTTATCTTACACAATCATGATTTCGTCTTTATAGCCACTCAAAGAAAGCAGGTGTTGACTGGTGTGAAAATTACCGAACGATCAGCTTAATAAGTCACGGCTGCAAAATAATGACCGAATTCTTTACGGACGAATGGAAAAACTGGTAGAAGCCGACCTTGGGGGAGATCAGTTCGGATTCCGTAGATAAGCTGGAATACGTGAGGCAATACTGACACTTCGACTTATCTTAGAAGATAGGTTAAGGAAATGCAAACATACATTTGTTGCATTTGTAGACTTAGAGAAAGCCGTTGACAATGTTGACTGGAATACTCTCTTTCAAATTGTGAAGGTGGCAAGGGTCAAATACAGGGAGCGAAAGGCTATTTACAATTTGTACAGAAACCAGATGGCAGGTTGGGAAGGGAGTGAGACAGGGTTGTAGCCTATCCCCGATGTTATTCAATCTATATATTGAGCAAGCAGTAAAGGAAACAAAAGAAAAATTCGGAATAGGTATTAAAATCTATGGAGAAGAAATAAAAACTTTGAGGTTCGCCGATGACTTTGTAATTCTGTCAGAGACAGCAAAGGACCTGGAAGAGCAGTTGTGCGGAATGGACACTGTCTTGAAAGCAGGATATAGGATGAACATCAACAAAAGCAAAATGAGGATAATGGAATGTAGTCTAATTAAATCAGGTGATGCTGGGGGAATTAGATTAGGAAATGAGACACTTTAAGTAGTAGATGAGTTTTGCTATTTGAGGAGCAAAATAACTGATGATGGTCGAAGCACATCTACATCTACATCTACATTTAGACGCAATCACGTTTACCAAATAACCCTGTGACGAAACGCGCCGCTCTTCTTTGGATCTTCTCTATCTCCTCTGACAACCCGACCTGGTACGGATCCCACACTGACGTGCAATACTCAAGTATAGGTCGAACGAGTGTTTTGTAAGCCGTCTCCTTTGTTGATGGACTACATTTTCTAAGGACTCTTCCAATGAATCTCAACCTGGCACCCGTATTGCCAACAATTAATCTGATATGATCATTCCACTTCAAATCATTCCGTACGCATACTCCCAGATATTTTACAGAAGTAACTGCTACCAGTGTTTGTTCTGCTATCATTTAATCATACAATAAAGGATCCTTCTTTCTAATCTGTAAAATGTAGACTGGCAATGGCAAGAAAAGCGTTTCTGAAGAAGTGAAATTTGTTAACATCGAGTATAGATTTAACTGTCAGGAAGTCTTTTCTAAAAGTATTTGTATGGAGTGTAGTCATTTATGGATGTGAAACATGGACTATAAATAGTTTAGACAAGAAGAGAAGAGAAGCTTTCGAAATGTGGTGCTAGAGAAGAATGCTGAAGATTAGATGGGTAGATAACGTAACTAATGAGGAGGTATTGAATAGAATTGGGGAGAAGAGGGGCTTGTGGCACAACTTGACTAGAAGAAGGGACCGGTTGGTAGGACATGTTCTGAGGCATCAAGGGATCACCAATTTAGTATTGGAGGGCAGCGCGGAGGGTAAAAATCGTAGATGGAGACCAAGACATTAATACACTAAGCATATTCAGAAGCATATAGGGTGCAGTAGTTATTTGGAGATGAAGAAGCTTGCACAGGATAGAGTAGCATTGAGAGCTGCATCAAACCAGTCTCTCGACTGAAGACCTCAACAACAACAGCAACAACAACAGCCACTCTCAACTGCATGTTGAAATGTTAAAATATGTCTGACCTTTCTATGAAACGTCATCTTCGAAAAGACATTTCTGGTTTTACAGATCAGTTGTCGTATTACAGGATACGAGTACATATCGAAGATACATTATATGGCTGACAAAATGCACAGTGAAAAACCATTAAACATAGTGTGTCGTGTTAATAGCTAATATATTCCTGTGACCTGTATTCGTCACTTCCGTCAACTGTTGGGACGTAAACTCGGCCAGAAGTTGGACGAGAGTGAAACAAGACTCATCCGACCAAATGACATCGTTCTATTGCTCCATAGTCCAAGTGTTATGATTCGTCACTGCATATATTAGCAATTAAATACGGCATGCCGTGGTTAATGTTTTCTCACTGTGAACAATTTCAGCCATATTATGTGTCTTCGATATGTACTCGTATCCTGTAATATGGCAACTGGTCTATAAGACCGGAACTATAATTTTTTTTTTGAGGATGATATGTCACAGACAAGTCAGACATATTTTAACAATCCAACATGCACTTGAAAATGGCTACAAAGCCGAAATCATGATTGTGTAAAATAAGTAAACAATAAACAGTCAATTGGCGGAAATTTCCTTTAAAAATGTTCTGTATCTCTGTAGTCCCCAGAATGGAATACAACGTCTCTGTTTCAGCCATCATCAGTTATTTTTCTGCCGAAATGGCAAAATTCACTTACTATTTCTATGTCTCACTTCCTTATCTAATTCCCTCAGCATCGTGTGATTTCAATCGATTATAATCCGTTACAATTCTTTTTTTTTTTTTTTTTTTTCGTTCCTATGGGACCAAACTGCTGAGATCATCGGTCTCTGGGCTTACACACAACTTAATCTAACTTAAACTAACTTACGCTAAGGACAACACCCACGCCCATGCCCGAGGGAGGACTCGAACCCCCGACGTGGGAGCATCGCGAACCGTGACAAGGCGCCTGAGACCGTTCGGCTACCCCGCTACAGTTGATATTCATCTTATAACACCTTTCCACGACACTATACATTCCGCTCAACCGATCTTTCAGTCATTTGCCGTCTCTGACAGCATTACAGTGTCATCGGGAAAACCTCTAAGTTGTTATTTCTTCTCTTTTCATTTTAATTGCCTTTCCGAATTTCTCCATAATTTCCTTCATACCTTGCTCAGTGAACAGAAGAATAACATCGGGGATAGGCTACAACCCCTCTCACTCCTCAACTACTGCTTCCAGTTCATGTCCCGTTCCACCCTTTATTGGTGGCTAAATTAAATTCAGAGACGCGGTGAACAAAGGGAGGAAGAGATAGAACATGTAAGTCGAAGTGTCGCGTTTGAAAGCTAGCTTCAATTAAAATGCTGGTTTGATAATTAGATTTCAAACTATGCTAATTCAGGTTTTACGAATTTATCATTAAGCAATATGTGGAGTAATGTCAGCAGAGAACCATCCTTTTCGATTTCCAAAAAGGCTCTGAAATGTCTCCAGCGTAAACATTCGTTTTCTCTAGGTTGTGATAAAAAGAAATGGTTCAAATGGCTCTGAGCACTATGGGACTCAACTGCTGTGGTCGTCAGTCCCCTAGAACTTAGAACTACTTAAACGTAACTAACCTAAAGACATCACACACATCCATGCCCGAGGCAGGATTCGAACCTGCGACTGTAGCAGTCGCACGGTTCCGCACTGCGCGCCTAGAACCGCGAGACCACCGCGGCCGGCCTAGGTTGTGATACAGCCATAATTACAGCGTCCAAAAAACAGAAGAACTGAAATTGACTAGCGGACCTGCACATCGAGCAAGCCGCATCAAAGTCCAGAGCCGGGTATGACAACAGCGCGGCACGCATTCTTTAAGTGCGAGTTTAATTTAACAGGTGAAAACGCGGAGTAGTTCACACGCAAGTTTGCATGCGCACGGGCTCGGCCGTTTATCTCAGAATTCAACATTTAGCTCGTAATCGCCCGCGTTACTCTCGACGGCTGCGCCGACACGCGCCCGCGCTGTTCATTTTGTACTCGTTTCCAATTTTGAACTGCCCAATGAACCATTCAGTCGTTTAAATCTTCCACATTCCGGCGCGCGCTGCGCGGTGCCGCCGCCGGGTCGACAGCGGTGTGCAATTCATTGGGCCGACTGCAGCGCGCCGCGCGACCGACGCGGGAATTACTAATGACGCGCGGCAGTTGCAGCAGCGCGCGCGGCAACTGTCACGGCCTGCGCTGGGTGGCCCGGCTGGCCGTCACGTCGCCCGCCGGCCGATCGTTTCGTTAAATCAGCAATCCTGGCCCACGCCGCCCCGCGCCGCGCTGCAGCTTGTCCTGCTGCGTGAAACCCGCTGCCGCCGACTGCAGCGCCGCAGCAATGCGCGGCCGCAGCGAGAAATTGCGCCTGCCTGTCCCAGTTCCGGAGGCGCGAGTGGGACGTTTGTGGTGCTGCGGAAGAATCGTTGTGACTTCGAAACCCGTAATTGCCAGCTATTAAATATTACTAGAAACCTCTACACCAACTGAATGTTTCACTCGTTACTGCGAATGCCAATCGTGGATTCGAATCTGGGGGCGGGAGTGTCACAGCTTGTTCCGTCTCCCTCTCTCCGAACCCCTCACCCCAAAATAAATTTTGCTGTCAGCCCTATTTTAACATATCACAGATTTAAAAAATCATCATATATAACCATGGATTAGGTTCGCGTAACCTGCCCCGTCTTCAACTTCTCTATTCCATCGTTTGTTTGGCCGACCTACATCCCTAACCCTTTTGTGTACATATTGAATGCAGAACTTCCTTAGGATATCTGCCTTTTTGCATTCTTCCTTCCAGCTCTCCGTACATTTGTTCACTTTTAGGTTTCTGTGCGTCAGTCTGTAAAAAGGATCACCTTGATGTCCATCGGTCTATCTCCCCGACTGTTAAGAACCCCTTTCCTCAGGAACGGTTTGACGAATGACGTTCAAATTTGTATCACGTATTAAGGTATGTGGTCCGTCAGCAGAGCAAAAAGTTTAAGCTTCTGAGTCAGTTCAGTCAAAGGATACGGCCATTTACGTCACATATGTTGATACTCGAAAACTCACTCATCAAAGCCTGTAGGGCACTTTCCTTGACCTAGAACCACGAACTTTGGGAACAAGCAAGGTTTCGCAGAAAAAGTAATGAAAATAATCCGAAAAAATTTGTAATTATATAACAGGAAAAAGTATGTTTTGTCTTTTTCATCCGTCTGAGTGTTTGTCCGTGTGTTACGACACATTTTTTTCGTGACCAGTTTGGTGTATCAGGTTCAAATTTATGTCACATACTAAGATCCACTGTCCCTCGGCGGTGTAAAAATTTTAAGCTTCTAGGTCAACGCAATCAAAAGATAAGCCATTTATGTCACGTATTTTGATGAAAATTCAATCAAAGCCTATAGGGTACTTCCCGCTGACCTAGAATCATGAAATTCGGCAAGGAAAAAGGCTTCATAGCACAGGTAAAGTAAACATCTCATAATTCTGAAATTGTAATTATATCATATAAGAAATACCTTTGTGCCATTAGTACATACATTGCATTCATCATCCGTCCAAAGCATAATAGATGAACATAATTCTATGCAAACATAAAATGTAAGTTGCAGTCATGTTTTAGTGAGCAACTAAAAATATTTTATGAAATGTTGTATATTTACACATAGAAACTGAAGCACTGAAGTACCCTACTCGCTTCTTTTTGTATGTCCGGGCTAATCTGAGGAACTACTATAGAGATTCTGATACGGTCTTTGAATTCCTGGAACCGATGGCTTTCCAGTATATATATCGAAAACAGGCAAAAAGCGTTGAGATTCTTGATTCCCAGGATGGGTGAAGCGTTTGTATGTACCTGATTGAGTTTTCCCGAGTCATGCTCGCACTTGGCGAATTTGTTATGTTACTGCAAATATTTTCAGGTAATATCTAATAACATTGTTTCTTGATGCATCTTCTAGTTCACATTCTTTAAATAGGCTTGACGAATTTCATTTCTGACCTCAGTATTCGATTTACTTTTTCCTTGTTTGTTATCCAAGCCTCATAACCACAAATTAACAATGGAACAGCTGGTCTTTTATTGAATTTAAGCTGTAATTCTTTAGTAGTCTTTGTTTAACGATCTTCCCTTGTTTCACAGACGCTCTGATATTTTTCTGTTTTATTCTTCATACTTTTATAGCGATCAAAAGAAATGTAGCCCAGGTAGTTAAAATGATTTGATTGCTCGATTATTTTGTTTTCTACCACTATATTTGTTCGCATCTGTGGTTATGCTTAGAATGCAATTACTTTTCTCTTTTCAATATATATTTCGAAATTATAATTTTGACTGATTTGGTTTAATTTAAAAATATTTATTTGTAATTAATGTTTTGATGCGGCTGTTATAGCCAGTGTGATGAGCCAAAAAGTAATGATAAACTTATAACTGTCGTCACGGGAAATACCTCGTACTGACTTGTTGTGTTATCAACTGAACTAGTTCAAAGAGATAACCTGCAGAACTAAAATGTATGTTAGCATGAGGTTCTTCTTACATATTTTCGTTTTAAAGAAATAGTCGTCATGTGGTAGAGGTACCGGTCCTTCGTAGTTATAAGAGTCTGCAGTGAGAGTATGGTTCTTAGAATTCATGTTTCTACGAGCGTGAAGTATGTTAAGTTGAAAATAGCCTAGTGAACAAGGTGTACGAAATTCCACAGAGTTAGGATCCAGGGTTTCTGGCTGATTGTAAAATATAATCGTTCGGGTGTGATATACGTTGTGAGGAGTAAATAAGTAAAGTATGTTAGCAGTCACCAGTCGGTGGTATTCTGGTTAGCACTGAGAGTGCAAGATTAGTTTTGCTGGGGTTATCGATTCTTGATATACAGGACATAAAATCCCGTCTGGGGGCCTGCGATCATTTTTATGTTAATAATTGGAAACCAATGCTATACAATCGCAATAAGGTCGTGAGATGTGAGATGTTTTATTAGAACATGTTGCGCGTTTCGGGATTACACCCATCTTCAGACATCTGTTACAAAAAAGTACAAAACATAAGCAAACAGCACAGTCAATACGTCTCGACGTTACAGAAAATGAGATCGGGTCATATGAGCTACATACCACAAACTTCAACTCGTTCCTAACCAACCAGGCGCACAGCCTTGACAACTCTAAAGAAAGTGTCCAATAACATATGACTATAACTGCGACACAAGCAGTCTTGAAGCAGAGCGTATACTGCCGTTAAAAAAGTCAACTAGCAACGAAGCGCCCTCAGTAGGGGGCGCTGCATGGTCATGTGCTCCATGCATTCACATGTAATTTAATAATAATATACTCAGCATATAACATCTAACAGGGTGTAATTACGACTAGCAACCGGAATGGTACTTCCGTACACGTTAACACTAAAGGATTATTTAAAAAGTTTTTTTTAAAAACTCCATAAATTTTTTTACGTTGTCATACTATACCTATAGCCAGTAGTGGCACTAATCGCAACTCAAACCATATGTCAATATAAAATAAATAAAAGGGGGGGGGGGAATTTCCTTCATG
Organism: Schistocerca serialis cubense; assembly: GCF_023864345.2. Lineage (NCBI taxonomy): Eukaryota > Metazoa > Arthropoda > Insecta > Orthoptera > Acrididae > Schistocerca > Schistocerca serialis. The sequence goes on from NC_064639.1 coordinate 1,015,231,208, forward strand.
GATAAACCTTTCAACCTCCCAAATCTCTAAAAGCATACCACCAAATTAAATATAACCAACATTATCCATCGTAAACTAAAACCCTCTGATCAGCTCACGTACGCAAACGTCTTAGGCGCCATCTGTTAAAGCCAACGGCAACCACGTCGGCGGCAGCCACCGCCTATCGAATTACAGCCGAGTGATATTCATGGGCTATGATTGCCCAAATAGAAGCCTTCAAACAACAGCTGATGTCCCTCTACCACACGAAAAAAAATTTAATGGTGAGAGGAAGAACATTTTCATAAAATCCCAAAACACGCACGTGGATTATACCACATACATTACTTATATAAAATAATGGCACGTCAATTACCCGAGTCCTACCTATGCTATCCGGACACTGGAGAGCTCTAGATTTAAAAAAGAATTAAAATTGATAAAACTTTTAAGTCTAAAATCAATAAAATAAACGATTGTGTCACCAAGGACCACCCAAAGGGTAGAGTGGTGAGCAAATCTGTGTATGTCAACGTGTCTACCCATCTAACTTTCCCCATATGACATTAGGCCGGCCAACTACTCAGCAAAAAACATAGCCTATCATAACGGTACCTGCACAGAAAACCGCCAGCTCTTAAAAAATACACTTCTTATGAGAGGCTAACAGACACCAAACTCAAAATAGTATCCGTTCAAACTAGCCAAAAAACCAGTTGTTCCCACCGGAAGTCTGTTCATTAAAGACTGTGTGGGCATCATGCTGTGTACGCGCATAGATCTCCAGATCTTCAAGGTTATCTAAAATCTTCCCTTTTGGTTCTGAATGCAGAATCCTTAGGCTATCTTCTATCGATTCTTGCTGTAGCTGATAACTGGAGGAGCCTCAGTTCCATAGATTTGAACGACAGGTTAAGCGTCTTGAGTTCCATGGGTTCTGAGATCCTACTTTTGTGTAAGTTAAATAATTGAGATAGCTTGGAAGAGACAAATTCTTTTGTTACGTAGGGGGAAAAGTGGAAATAATTTTTTGTGAATAACGTAATTTGTAGAGTATTAATTAAGGTAATTAGTCATTCTATTGAAAAGAGGTTGATCAACAGTTGGTTTACAATAAGTAAAGTAGAGGAGGGGGCTCTGTGACGAGTCAAAAAGTAATGAGGAAGTTATTACTGCGTCACGAAATTACATCGTCTTAACTTGTTGTCTTCGCATCTGGAATAGTTCACAGAGATAGGTTGGCGAACTGAAATGTCTGTTAGCATAAGGTTTTTCTTATGTGCGTGTGTTGCATTAGCGGCCTGTATTAGCAGAGCGAGCGGCCAAAGATGGAGCGAGCTGCGCTGACCACCAGCAACAGCAGTCCGCGGCAAAGATCGTGCCGCGCTGGAGCTGGCTACAGAAGCGTTAGCCGACAGCTGCAGAATATAATGAACTAATTGTTAAAAATAACGGTGGAGTTGTACGTTTGTTTGCTGAATAACTCCTAGATGGTTTTAAAATGGGACAAATGATCAGTGGAGCACCGAACTTTGAACAAGTCAGGTGAGTTCCAGGTCTTGTACAGGACACTGGAGATACGGCTGGGGGACTGATGACCTCAGATGTTAAGTCCCGTAGTGCTTAGAGCCATTGGAACCAGTTACGCCAGAGAAGACTAACCGATGAATTGCTCGGTTGGGTCTGTTCAGAGCACTGGGTTCTGAATAAATACTTAAGGAGGTATTTGGAGGATTACGGTACGTTATAGGTTAATACTGACAACCAAACGCTATTCTACAGTTCGCTGAATTCTGATCTTTCTTATTTAGTCATGATCATCGGAAAATCTCTGTAGGCGTTTGTAGGTTTCACAGTCTTTAAGAATATATTGACAGTTTACTGGGATGTGTAATAAGTGTTGTGTCTAGATCAGACATTGATAATTGGCAGCTAGATCGCCCTACAATCAGGCGTCATACTGATTAGTTCTATGCATATTGAATAGTGATACCGTTCGTGCCCTCCACACTCCTAGGATGAGTGATTGTTATTTAATTGGCTCTGTTGGCACACACTGAGGTAATAGTGTTGAAACATTCCCTTAGAAAAATTATGAATGACTGTGCTCGTAAATTTCTACATTATTTGATTTTCAAACAGCTGAGCAAAACTGAACGTATTCAGACTTTACTCTCTTTACTTATTCTGATCAATGCTAAACTGACAAACAATATTTTTAGCGCAACGCAATCTGACTTTCAATAATCCCTACAAAGGAATGGCCCTGACTAACATTAACCTATACCTTTCATGAATCACCTACCTCACAAAAATCTTCGTTACTCGAACTACTGCAATACAGCGAGCACCAATACTGCCAGCTACATAAAAGATTCTAACTACTGAAGGCACTAACTACTGATAGGCATAGTTAGCAAATGAAAGATTTTGATGGAGAACAAACAATGTATTTACCTTAATAGTGTTTAAAAGTCATAATATATATCAGTTCATGACATCCAGTCTTACACATTTCCTTTTTCTGACGGACACACGTTCAGATCGTCCGCTCTTAAAACTCTTCCATCTCTCTCCCTACATCCACCACTGCTGGCGACTCACCTCCAACTGCACAACACTACGCGCTGTTCACATCCAATTGCCCAACTCTACAATAGCAAATATTCCAACAATGCAAACCAGCCACAGACTGTACACAGCCACAGTCAGTGATTTTCATACAGAGCGCTTCGTGGCGTTACCAACATAAAATCCTAAACAGCCTACTTACAGTGTGATTGCTGTAATTGTGGATAGGTGTGTTTAGGATTCTTACTGAGCAGACGACTCAAATTTATTGAGTTAAATTATAAACAGGAACTTCTATTTGTGATAGCCGAAATCTGAAATTGTGGCCGTACAGCGGAAGTTGACCATTAGTTGTTGGGATTTTCCCAGTAATAATAAAAAGCACCCAACTGGAATCATGCGACTAGGTGGGTGGCAAAGCTGCTTTTACTTCCAGCTTTGACGAATCGAATAGCCAATTAAAGTAGGGCACGATAGTGGATCCGCATAGAGCCAAGACCTGAGGAGACCGATTCTTCTTTTTTTTTGCCTTTTGTAAGTTAAAGAATAACGAGATACGTTTGAAGTTCTCTAACGCTATAGATACAGCAATAAGGAATAGCGCAGTAGGCAGTACAGTTGAAGAGGAATGGACATCTCTAAAAAGGGCCATCACAGAAGTTGGGAAGGAAAACATAGGTACAAAGAAGGTAGCTGCGAAAAAACCATGGGTAACAGAAGAAATACTTCAGCTGATTGATGAAAGGAGGAAGTACAAACATGTTCCGGGAAAATCAGGAATACAGAAATACAAGTCGCTGAGGAATGAAATAAATAGGAAGTGCAGGGAAGCTAAGACGAAATGGCTGCAGGAAAAATGTGAAGACATCGAAAAAGATATGATTGTCGGAAGGACAGACTCAGCATACAGGAAAGTCAAAACAACCTTTGGTGACATTAAAAGCAACGGTGGTAACATTAAGAGTGCAACGGGAATTCCACTGTTAAATGCAGAGGAGAGAGCAGATAGGTGGAAAGAATACATTGAAAGCCTCTATGCGGATGAAGGTTTGTCTGATGTGATAGAAGAAGAAACAGGCGTCGATTTAGAAGAGATAGGGTATCCAGTATTAGAATCGGAATTTAAAAGAGCTTTGGAGGACTTACGGTCAAATAAGGCAGAAGGGATAGATAACATTCCATCAGAATTTCTAAAATCATTGGGGGAAGTGGCAACAAAACGACTATTCACGTTGGTGTGTAGAATATATGAGTCTGGCAATATACCATCTGACTTTCGGAAAAGCATCATCCACACAATTCCGAAGACGGCAAGAGATGACAAGTGCGAGAATTATCGCACAATCAGCTTAACAGCTCATGCATCGAAGCTGCTTACAAGATTAATACACAGAAGAATGGAAAAGAAAATTGAGAATGCGCTAGGTGACGATCAGCTTGGGTTTAGGAAAAGTAAAGGGACGAGAGAGGCAATTCTGACGTTACGGCTAATAATGGAAGCAAGGCTAAAGAAAAATCAAGACACTTTCATAGGATTTGTCGACCTGGAAAAAGCGTTCGACAATATAAAATGATGCAAGCTGTTCGAGATTCTGAAAAAAGTAGGGGTAAGCTATAGGAAGAGACGGGTCATATACAATATGTACAACAACCAAGAGGGAATAATAAGAGTGGACGATCAAGAACGAAGTGCTCGTATTAAGAAGGGTGTAAGACAAGGCTGTAGCCTTTCGCCCCTGCTCTTCAATCTGTACATCGAGGAAGCAATGATGGAAATAAAAGAAAGGTTCAGGAGTGGAATTACAATACAAGGTGAAAGGATATCTATGATACGATTCGCTGATGACATTGCTATCCTGAGTGAAAGTGAAGAAGAATTAAATGATCTGCTGAACGGAATGAACAGTCTAATGAGTACACAGTATGGTTTGAGAGTAAATCGGAGGAAGACGAAGGTAATGAGAAGTAGTAGAAATGAGAACAGCTAGAAACTTAACATCAGGATTGATGGTCACGAAGTCAATGAAGTTAAGGAATTCTGCTACCTAGGCAGTAAAATAACCAATGACGGACGGAGCAAGGAGGACATCAAAAGTAGACTCGCTATGGCAAAAAAGGCATTTCTGGCCAAGAGAAGTCTACTAATATCAAATACCAGCCTTAATTTGAGGAAGAAATTTCTGAGGATGTACGTCTGGAGTACAGCATTGTATGGTAGTGAAACATGGACTGTGGGAAAACCGGAACAGAAGAGAATCGAAGGATTTGAGATGTGGTGCTATAGACGAATGTTGAAAATTAGGTGGACTGATAAGGTAAGGAATGAGGGGGTTCTACGCAGAATCGGAGAGGAAAGGAATATGTGGAACACACTGATAAGGAGAAAGGACAGGATGATAGGACATCTGCTAAGACATGAGGGAATGACTTCCATGGTACTAGAGGGAGCAGTAGAGGGCAAAAACTGTAGAGGAAGACAGAGATTGGAATACGTCAAGCAAATAATTGAGGACGTAGGTTGCAAGTTCTACTCTGAGATGAAGAGGTTAGCACAGGAAAGGAATTCGTGGCGGGCCGCATCAAACCAGTCAGTAGACTGATGACCAATAATAAAAGTTAAGGTGCAAAGTGGTGGTGACACGTAGGCTTTTTTTTCATTTTTTTTGAATTGCTATCATTTCATGAGGGTTTAACGTTTGATGGCTCTCTTTCACTAGTATCGTCGTTGTGCAGATGGAATAAAGAGCTATAAATAAAGCCTAGGTTCTTACAGCACACATGGAGTCCTCGCATTTTTGATTGCAAATAAATGTAATTTCCACTTAGAATGAAATGAGGTTCCCGGGTTCCCGAGAGAAGAAAAGAAATAGCTTATACTGTGAAAGATAAATAGAAACAAAAGAAAAGAAAGAATGACAAAAAACTGAAAAATAATAAAAGCTATAGAAGTACCATTTAACTAAAGAAAGGCTACGAGTAGTTACAGAACTTAAGATTTTGGCCGAAAATTTCATTAATATTCTTTGCTTTAGAAACTAATACACCATTACGTTAACCTTTGTTTCTCTTCTAGCGTTTGATTATTGACAATATTGGGTAATTATACTATTATACTTACGCCTAGTTGTTTTCGACGTCCATAAAACATCGATTGATGCTGTCACTGTCTAACGATTTGGTTGTTACGTGTTACAGGTGACATGATTATTTGAGTGTGGCAGCTATATTCTTATATCTCGATCGTTAATGTTGTTGTAGACGAGATTTCTTCTTACTGTGTTCACAAGTTTTTGTATTTTTGACAGATTGATTTGAGACAACACCACCGTCTTTCTGTGGTTACAATGTTGTTTTGATTTATTGATCTATGAGTTTCTGTATGTTAACACACTCTAACACAACAGTCGCGACATTCTGTCCCGTTTTCGTTACACACTACGGTCGCACCGGACCAAACGGCCACTTCTGGATACGATATTTCTGGATACTTATGGATACGATATTGGGTGAGCGCCAATGCTATAGTTTATGTTGATCTGTAACACAGTTTTCACAAAAGACAGCGTATGTAGTGCCATAAAAATGGACAGTAACTAGAAAATGACACCATACTTCTCATTTTTTAGTATCCTAATGACACTGGTAGGTATAAAATGGTACATTACGGATATTTTATTTTCGATTCTCTTGTAAGGTATAGATGCTCAGTGAAATATGTCGTTTTCTGTTGATAACTAAAAACGCTAATAAACACCAAAAGACCTGAACTTTTGCAGAAACTGGATCACGGGGTCCCGGTTTCGATTCCCGGCCAGGTCGGGGATTTTCTCCGACCGGGGACTGCATCTTTGTGTTATTCTCATTATTTCATAAACATCCGGGAAAATGGCGAGACTGTACAGTACAAATATTGGGAATGTACGGGCGCTGATAACCGGACCTTCGAGCGTCCCTCAAACCAAAAAAATCATAGTCATCAAAATCATTTTGCAGAAAGACGTCGTATATCTACCCAACAACGCGAAGTTTCGTTCGGTTACAGTTCCAGCCAACTCAGTAAATGTGGAAAATAGGAAACTTGGATGGAATGTAATAAACATTGTTTGTGCCTACGAGTTGTATTATTTGTAATTCTACAACTTGTAACAATATACAAAGGTTGCAACACGCATATGGTACAGAGAGTCAGCAAAAAAACCAAAACACAACAAAAGAAAAATGAAAACAAGCAGATAATACCAGCACCAAAGAACCCCACAGACACTACAGCACACAGAAAACACGACACCGTAACACTCAGACATGACGAACAGAAAGAAATGGTTCACTTTAACATAAAAATACAAATCAACACACAGGATTGCAAATATGTTAAAGAAACAGGGATTACACATTGCTTAGAGAACGAGAAACACGCTTCATATACATTTACAAACAACAACAGACAAACCAAATAAATACGATGGAGCAGAATGCCAAGAATGTGGAATAGTGTATCTGGGAATGACAGGCAGGAATTTCAAAACTAGGGATAAAGAACATTTAAGAAGCTGGAAGTATGAAAACAGCCATTCTTCCTTTGCCGAACACCTGATAAAGCATGGACATGAACCATCCAACATGGAACAATGAACGAAAATTACTAGAGTGAACAATCACAACAAAACACTCCTGAAATTACATTGAAACTTTCACGTACAGAGAGCCCTTGCAATGTAAAAGAAAGTAATTAATGACCAAATCAATATAAGCAACAAGTCACCGACCATATTAGCCATCAAAACAACAATAAACAGAAATCTTAATCACAACCAGAGTAAGTAATTAATGAATCTTCCTCTCGCCTACCTTCTCTCTCTCTCTCTCTCTCTCTCTCTCTCTCTCTCTCTCTCTCACACACACACACACACACACACACACACACATATATATATATATATATATATATATATATATATATATCCACTTGAAAAATGCTCTCACAAAGAACGACACCTTCACAAATAACAAAATACACACACACACACACACACACACACACACACACAACGCACACATACACACACGGGAAATCGTAACACCAGACTATAGTTTAACCATACGAAATTTGTGGTACAAAAGTTGCTTCTAATCTGACAAATAAAAAAAAAACTTGACAAAATGTAACGTAGTAACATATTGTAACTACTACATTGTACGTTTTATGTATAAAAAGAAACATGTATTACAGAGCACTGAAGATGCGTCATAAATAAAAGAAGCGATATGCGTATAGCAAAGAACAAACTGTCTTTCATTTAGTTGCATGGACGGAACTTACCTCCATGAATTTGAAGCAACTAAGGAATGACGGAAAACGGGAAAAATGACGTATTTTATTCCGGTAATGTGCAATCAATGGTGGCAACCCGGAGTATCCAGGATATGTCTGTATGCGAGCAATCCTGAGGAGGCGTAAGTACATTCTATACACACTGGGTGTTTGTTTTAACTTGAGAAATGGTGCATCGTACGAAAAAGTTGTTCTAGGTACATAGTTAACATTTGGTAAGGGGGCATCTGTCTGTGCCACAACTGGCCAATGGCTGCTCTTTTAACAAACAGTACGTGTAACAATTTTTACTATTTCCATGGAGGACGACAACCACATTTTGTACAGTATGACTTGAGCTTCTTCGCTCATCACGTATGTTTACAAGTTTAGCGTCCTGTAATTTTTGTGACTTTTCTTCTGGAGAAGATACCCTTAGTGGTACTGAAACCTGGTGAAGGTTTTTATAGCAAACTTATGCCACCGGTTGGCTGTATACTTTATATACCGAAAGGCCGGTCAGAGTTGAAGAATTAAATCACAGTTTGCAACAAAAATACGAGGAGGTTAATACTAAGATAATAGCTGTAGAAGAAACGCTGAGTGGCTTGTCGACAGTTTCCCGGTGAGCTAGAAAATGCTAAAGAGTCCCAAGTAATGTCGATAAATTTGATACTCCAGGACATAAAAGATCAGCTACAGATTAATAATGACAAGATTTCAAGACAAGTCATAGGCGTGGATAAATTAGTTGATTATAAACTATGACTAAATGCAGTTCCTCCCACTCCCTATCCACCCCTCTCCACAGAAATCCGCTCCCCCGTCCACAAAAAAACAAAAACAAAAAAAACAACAATAAAAGAAAACAACAACAAAAAAACGCGCTTCTACTGACATGAAACCGAAACCGGTATACACTGCCTAAAAAAAACAAGTGAAGCTCCCAGAAGACATGGTAGGGTATCAAACACGTGGTTTCATACACGTATAAAACATTCGTCACTGTTGTCAAATCATGAATTTTATATTACTTGACGTTGCATTTCTGCCGCTTTGTAAACTGCTGTCTACATTTTATGATACCTGATGATGGTTTGTGCACCGAAACTGAATGTATTATAAATCTTTGTCAGTAGCTCTTGGCGGTGAATCATGACTTTTTCCTAAAGTATACCTTTTTAAGATATATTTGAACAGAATTTGATTCTTGCTCAACTGAAGAATGCGGATTCCCAAGGTTTACGTGGAGGCAGCTGGCTTCCAACGGCAGACTACTGAGAATGAGGAAATCACAGATTCTCGTAAAGTTATTGCGACTAATGATGTCACAGTAACGACACGAGCCAATCAGGTAGCTGCAAGTCAGTCAGACGTCCAAAAGCTGGACACTATAAATAGAAACAAAAACGTTTCGTGCGTGTCACCACCGCAGATGAGGGGAAAAACCGAAGACGTGAAAGGTACTTTCCCAGCTGGGAATTCCCTTTTCTACAGAATCATAAGGCGTGTCTCGACTGACCGCAACCTTGCTCAGCTCTGTTTTATATATACCGTGTGTAGGTTTCCTCTTGGAAACTGAGATGGCGGAATGGTTGAGGAAATGGATTCATATTCCGAAGGAGCGGGTTTCAACGCTCGCTGTGTTCAAGATGGTTCCCACGACACGGACACTGTCGATCTGTTCATTCGTTAATTATGAGATTTCTGCCGAATTGCTTATTCCATTTTTCTGCAAGACATTTCAACAACCGTCTTCAGATGCTACGAATTCCGTTACTATGAGTACCCGAATTCTGGACTCCAGCCAAACTGTGAAGGGTTGTCAGTGTAGTGCCGCTATTATTACTTGAAGCCCTCTGATGATCAGCTGTTGCTTATTTGTTTTTCGGGTCTCGCACTGTTATTCCGTGAAACGTACATTTTCTTGGCGTTTTCCATCTCCGATGGGTGATACAAACTGACTGCTGGATTCCGAGCCCTACTTAGGTTGAAACTACCATCCTGGATTATTAGGTTTTTCGACGTCTTTATTTCAGTAGATCTGTTGATTTCGCTATCGCATAAAGTCGGCCTTTGCACCATAGCTAGTCGTAAGCCGATCGGGCCAAAAATTAGTCATCCCTAGAGAAATCATTACATGCATCATTTAACACCGTATAATTCTGTCCCTGGATTTGTCAACCACCGGAATTCGGTTAAGAAGTGAGACGGCTAGTTTGTGCAGATACGTGGCATTCAGGTTAAGCCACTCACTGAGCGCATTTTCACCAAATTGCGACTATACTGACGTCGGCGGTTTACCGTCTGTTCCAACATGTTACACAAATTTTCTATGCATTGTCAATCAGTTGATTTTGCAGGCCAGTCGAGATGTAATAAGTGAATTAGTGTTCAGAAAATATGTCACATATTTTTTCCCGCCCGATGAACTTCGCTATTGTTGTCTGTGAGCACTGGGCTCTTGCAAGGTGACCATTTCCAATGTTCGAGAATGAGATTTTCACTCTGCAGCGGAGTGTGCGCTAAAATCAAACTTCCTGGGAGATTAAAACTGTGTGCCGGACCGAGACTCGAACTCGGGACGTTTGCCTTTCACGGGCAAGTTCTCTACCATCTGAGCTATCCAAGCACGACTCACGCCCCGTCCTCATAGTTTACTTCTGCCAGTACCTTGCCTCCTACCTTCCAAACTTTAGAGAAGTTCTCCTGCAAACTATACAGAAGTTCGGAGGAGAACTTCTGTAAAGTTTGGAAGGTAGGAGACGAGGTATTGGCAGAAGTAAACTGTGAGGACGGGGCGTGAGTCGTGCTTGGGTCGCTCAGATGGTAGAGAACTTGCCCGTGAAAGGCAAAGGTCCCGAGTTCGAGTCTCGGTCCGGCACACAGTTTTAATCTGTCAGGAAGTTTCACTTCAAATGTTCATTGCAAGCAGTTCCCGTCGCAATGCTCTTTCGCTAACAGGTTGACATGGACCTTCATTCACTGCCTGCAGCAGTTCCTGTCGGGTTTGCAAGCGACCTTGGTTCACAAACCACGAAACGCGTCTTCAGCCCCTCTCAGTCAGAATCTTTTACCGACCACAATTCTACGCTCGCGTTTCGTGGCTACGTGTGTTACGCCACTGCCTGTAGACACGTTGACCAGTTCACCGCGAAACACCAACAAATCCAGCAATTTCATACACCGTTTGGCCATGGGCACGGCCATACACTATCGCCCCTGTTTGCCACAGTCACGCCAGTTGATTTACCCATGTTTACGTACATCGTCCGCTTGAAACATAAATGTCTCACTGATTGCTACAGCCTTATGTTCACATAGAGGCAGTATACGTGCGCCTCAGCATGTGACTCGATCCCAGCGCCATCTGTAAAGGCTTAATGATTCATCTGTGCGAGCGCACTGGAATGACTAATTTTTTGTCACAATTACATACACGAAACAGTTCTCCGCAACAGTTTTGCTTGATTGATTTAGTCGGGTATGTGTCTGATGTTCCTTGAATCTCAACTCGATGAACAGTCTGCCTCACCTAAGAATCGGCACATTTATTATACATACTCGGAAACCGAAGATCTAGATCATCTTTAATAACACAAAGAAGACTTGATATTTGTACCGTCTCCCCTCCCCCACGCGGATCCTCTACGATCTCATCCCCTTCCCCCACCTCCTCCTTTTCCTTGAGAGGATACGGATCCTGTACACCTCCCGCAAACTCGATCCTCCTCACCCGCTTGTCTCCCCGATCCTCTCCCACCCCCGCCCGCTGCCGCGCCTGTATTCGCACGTCCCACCCGGTCTCCATCTCTCCACCCTCCTTACCCTCTACCAAGGTGGCTTCCTCCAGCTCCCCCTCCCTGATGATGCCCTCCTCCCTTCCATCTACCCCTCCTACCAACTTTGATCCTCCCGCCCTCCTCCTGTACTTATTCCTCCAGGCACCCTCCGTCCCTCCTCTCCCTTTTCCCTCCCTCCTCCTTTTCTCCCCCCCTCCTCCCCCGGGCCTCCCCTCCCCTGTTCCTCTCCTCCTGCCCCCGACTCCTCAGCCATTGGCATCCTTTTTCTCCCCTCTCCCCCACCTCCCCCTTCTACCCCTCTTGGCAGGTCCCCGGACTCGCACACGTTACGTGGACATTCGCGCGCCAGAGGTCGCCGCCATCAGTGTTTTGTGTGTTTAGTGTTTAGTGTTCACCGTCCCCTCCATCGTTCACCAGTGCCATCATCATCTTCAGTGGTTGTGCGTCGTCTCATCAGCTAGCAGTGTGGATTATCGACGAGTGTGAACGGCTCCGTGATTGTCTCTATGTGTCTCATGTTTTATTGCCCACCGCTCTGTGACTTATGTGTCTTCTCCCTGTTTTTGCTGCTTGTGTCTTCTATGCCTGAAGAGCAGCGTAGTGTGCTGCTGACAGCCTGCCTGTTGTACAGGTTTTAAAATAACAATAAAGTAAAAAAAAAAAGATATTTGTCTTTCCCCACCGTCATGGAACGTGCTGATACCTCAGTCGCTCCACTTGCTCCTAGTCTCCAGTACTTGGGGCAGTTGCCCCCCTCCGACGTCAACACTCCCATCACAGCACAAGACATTAAACTTCTCCTCCAGTCCAAACGCAACATGGCCCCTGGTCACGACTGTGTCACCTACCGTCACCTTCGAGAAAGCCCCTATTCCTTCCTAACTGTCCTCGCCCATCTCTATAATGTCATCCTCTCTACTGGCTTCTACCCTGACCTGTGGAAGACCTCCCGCGTCCTCCTATTCCTCAAACCCAACAAACCCCCTTCTGCCACCTTTTCCTATCGTCCCATCTGCCTCACCTCCATCTTCAGTAAGGTCTTTGAATCCATCCTCTCCCACCGTATCCATCGGCACCTTGCTCAACACCACCTCCTCCCCCTTACCCAGTGTGGCTTCCGATCCTCCTCCTCTGCTGACGACCAACTCCTCAACCTTGTTCACCTTCTGTCCCTCCAGCTCAACTCCCGTCGCTCCGCCATTTTTGTTTCCCTTGACCTCCAAAATGCCTATGACCGTGTATGGCATCCCGGTCTCCTCTTTAAACTCCAAACCTACGCCCTGCCTATCAATTTTGTCCGTCTGGTCGCTTCCTTCCTCTCGTACCGTCCTTCCTATGTCACCCTCCACAACACCAACTCCCGTATCTTTTATCCCACGGCTGGCGTCCCCCTGGGTTCTGTCCTCTCCCCTCTCCTTTATCTCTTGTATACAGCAGATATGCCCAAGCCACCCCCACCAGTCCACCTTCTCCAATATGCTGATGACACCGCCTTCCTGGCTCTCTATCCTACCCTTCAACGATCTCAACGTACCCTCCAAACCCACCTTAACCAGTTCACCACTTGGTGTAACCAGTGGCTCCTCCGTCTCAACCCCTCCAAAACCCAGGCAATCATCATAGGCCGCACCACTCGCTCCTTTCGCCTCCATGATTTCTACCTCACCCTTTATGGTCGTCCTATCCAACTCACCCCCACCCTGAAATACCTTGGCCTCACCCTTGACCGCCACCTCACCTGGACCCCTCATCTCCTGACCATCCAGCAGAAAGCCCATTCCCACCTCCGCCTGCTGAAACTCCGGCCGGACATGGGGATTGCATTCTTCTACCATCCTCCACACCTACAAATCCCTCATCCGTCCTATCCTCTGTTATGCCAGCGTCGCCTGGATCTCCGCCCCCACCCGCTTTTACAAGGCCCTCCAAATCCTTGAACGCCATGCGCTCCGCCTTGCCTTCCGTATCCGCCTTCCTTCCCCCACACGGCTCCTGTATGAATTGATCCCCTTCCCCCACCTCCTCTTGTTCCTCCAACATCTCCGCATCCTTTACATTGTTCGCAGGGTTGATCCCCCCCACTCTCTGGTTTCCTCCTTCCTCTCCACCCCCCACCCGTTGCCGCGCCTCTATCGCTGTATCCCTCCCTCTCTCCACCTCCACACCCTCCATCTCCTTCAACAGGGCAATTTCCAACGCCTCCCCCTGCCGGATGACGAACTTCGCCGTGACATATACCCTTCCTTCCAACTATAACCCGGCCTTGTTCCCCCCCCCCCCCACCCCAGGGCCCCCTTCTCCTCTTTCCTCCTTCTCCCAGAGCGGATTTTCCTCCATCCCCCCCTCCCCTGAGACCCTGCACCCCATACTTGCCTCTCTCCTTCCCACATCCCTCCCTACCTGGCCCTCTTCCGCACGCCCCCCATTCCCCTCCCCCATCTCTTCCCCTCCCTCCCTTCTTCAGGTCTCCCTCATCTCCTTGAACCTGGCAGATCCTCTGTATTGATCATCATCAGTGTACCACATCAGTGTTGTGTTTAGTGCTGTTTCTCGTGTGCGTCAAGAGGTGTGCTTTTAATTGTGTACTGCCTTGAGGTTCGCCGTCAGTGTTACGTTGTGTGCTATGCCATCCGTCAACACCTTTCTGCTCCAGCCATACTGTGCCTTGCGTTCTTTTAATCGTCGCAGTGTGTGGCTTTTTGTGTGTGCTACTTTTAAACAGTTTTTTATCTCCATTTTACAGTCACCCCGTTTTTTGTCTATTGCCTTCCATGATGTTCTCCCTTTTTTTATATCAATGTTCGCCTTCTTCTCTCCTTTGCTGTTTTTAAATGTCTTCTATTGTTTTGGGAATTGAAATACAATAAAGAAAAAAAACAAAAAAATGATATTTGTTGACGGGAGCGAAATACATTTGAAGCTGTTTCCGTACGAGTCTGCAGATTTTGGTAAAAGAGAAGCGATTCTTGGCTTTTCATTGTCTTTGACTCTCTGAATCTGTTACTCAGGCGTTGTTGACTTTGAACTGTCCAACCAATTTGTCAATTTGAGTACCCATTCCTTCGGAACACTGTTCGTAGGTATGGTAATTCTTCGACGACGCTTTCTTGTCAGTGTTCAAGCTCTATGTACCATACAGAGTCTTTAGTAATGAATTTATTTCCGAGGGCTGACGATGGCCCCGTGCGTGGAGACAGAGATCAATGTGGATGAGTTTTCTATATAATATACTGTGATCCAGAGACTGTCGTTGTCGTTGCATCTTTAGGGCGCTCACCAACGCGGTCATCAGCGCCCGGTTATCCAGACATCCGTCTAACTTTCTCTTAATTAAAGCATAGAAGAATGTCGTGCAGAAAAATTGAATCAACAACTCAGCTCAACACCCAAAAGCATAGCACTAAGCAATCAACTCCGGTTTGGCCATAACGTCGTAAGAACTATTTTTTGATGCTACCTGCATTGGAAACTACAAATGCACCTCTCCCCTTTCCGCGGATAGCGTATCGTATCGACAGCGGTCTATAAAACATTACTGCTCTCCTTTGTCATCCGACTGGTGAGAGATGTTTTAAATATTTCATATGACACATTTCAGGCTTTTTCTTCTGTTGCATTTCCTTAATTTGTGAAGAAAGGTGTATGATTATTTTAGAAACATTGGAAACAACTACCTGTAGTCTCAATTTTTACGACTCACTTGAAAAGTGTGAAAGAAACGCTTCATTCACGTCGTACACTTAAAAAAAGAATGCGCAAATGACTACAGGCAAGGGTTAGTGAAGATTCGTGACTCTGTTTAGAAAGATCCATGCGCGAAGCATTCAAAAGTTAACATTGTCGCACTAACTGGCCGAAAATCAGCGAAAATTCTGTTCCTTTGTAAAGTTGCTAAGCGGGTCTGAGGCTTCTGTCAAGTTACTCGTGGCAGTCTGGTGTGGTACGGTAAAAGAACTGACCCGCAAAATTGCAGACCAATATCCTTGACATCGTTTTACTGCAGAGTTCCGATGTAAAAAAAGTTCATGTATACAAATCAGCACGGCTTTAGGAAGCATCTCTCGTGTAAAAATCAGCTTGCCCCCTTCTCACCTGATACACTGCGAACTACCCATTAAGGGCAACAGGCAGATTTCATATTTCTATATTTTCGAAAATCATTTGACACGTCGCCCTACATCTAACTGCTAACGAACGTAAGAGCATGTGGAATAGGTTCCTAGATGTGTAAGTGGCTCGAAGACTTCTTAAGTAGCACAACACAGTATGTTGTCCTTGGCAACGACTGTTCATTAGAGACAATGATATCGTCAGGAGTACACCAAGAAAGTGTGATAGGACCGTTATTATCTTCTATATTCATAAATGATCTGACGGACAGGGTGGGCAGCAGCCTAAGGTTTTTTGCTGATGATGCTGTGGTGTACGTGAAGGTGTCATCATTCACACCTATGGGAAGATACAAGATGACTTAGACAAAATTTTTAGTTGGCTTGATGAACGAGACTTAGCTCTAAACGTTCAAAGATGTAAGCTAGTGCAGATGAGTAGGAGAACAAACCAGTAATGTTCGAATACAGCATTAGTAGTGTACTGCACGACACAGTCATGTCGTTTAACTATCTGAGCGTAATGTTGCAAGGACGGCAAATGGTTGAATTCTGTTTGTTGGGAGAATGTTGAGAAAGTGAGGTTCACCTATAAGGAACACCACAAGTAGGACGTTAGTACGGTGTATTCTTGGGTAATGCTTAAGTGTTTGGGGTCCACACCATGTCGCATTAAAGAACGATATCGAAGAAGTTCAGAGGCAGGCTGGTAGATTTGATACCGGTAGGTTCGAAAAACACACAAGTATTATGGAGATGCTTCGTCAACTGAAACCTGAATCCCTGGAGGGAAGGTGACGTTTTTTTCGTAACGCTAATAGTAGAGTGGAATGATGTAATTGCGTTTTAGTGGAGGCGTACTGAGTCTGAGCTTTATCTTCGATAAGGCTAGAAGCTGAAGTAATGAGTAAAATTTGAGAAAATTTAGAGAACCGGTATTTGAGGCTGACTGCAGAACGATTCTTCTGTCGTCAACATGATTTTGCGTAAGGACCAGATAAGATACGAGAAATTACGTTTCATACGGAGGTATACAGATAATTAATAAATGAAAGCACCAGTTTACTTTTGTTCTACAATATTACTTTTATTGTTAACCGGTTTTCGGCTTACAAGGCCATCTTCAGACATTTACTGAGTATTATCACCAAAGTAGTTAAATGTTAGCAGACAACATTGGAAGAGAAGTAACACATCTAGACTGAAGTGGCTCTGAGCACTATGGGACTTAACTGCTGAGGTCATCAGTCCTAGACTGAAGTAGAAACATACGGTAAGTAACATCTTTGCAATGAAAAAGTAAAATCTTAACAGTACATAAATAACAATGGAGTAGACAGGAAAACCTTCAGCACAAAATTAAGTTGTTTTGTTTGTTGAAGTTGTCTTTGTATTCCACATAGACTGTAGTTTCAATAGTTAAAGCTTTCTTTTAACTGTTACTTGTATTACTGTCCATGTTTAACACCCCTTGTAGTTGTCTCATCAAATACTGTTCATATTTTATTTTGCTCATTTATTTAATGAAAACTGGTACACAGCCACTGCTCTGATTATAATGTTAATGTTAAAATGCAGTACCACCACATTCTCAAACTGTAGGTTCCCTCAAACACCTCCATTTTCCTGCATTTATTAATTTCTGTTTATCTTATTGATATTGCTTAAGTTCCTTACGTATTCTGTATTTACATTGATAACTGTCTCTTCTTTTAATTGATTGTGTATCACTCTCCATGTTTCATACCTCCTGATGCAGCCTTGTCTAGTACTAATTTTATTATATTTTATTAGTTTTGTTTATTAATAGAAACTGTTATGTAGGCATGCTGTTCCTATTTTGTGCTAAAGGTTTTCCTCTCTACTCCATTGTTATTTATGTACTGTTCAGATTTTACTTTTTCATTGCAAAGATGTTACTTACTGTATGTTTCTACTTCAGTTTAGATGTGTTGCTTCTCTTCCAATGTTGTCTGCTAACATTTAACTTCTTTGGTGATAATACTCAGTAAATGCCTGAAGATGGCCTTGTAAGCCGAGAACCGCTTAACAATAAAAGTAATATTGTAAAACAAAAGCAAACTGGTGCTTTTCATTTATTATAATGTTGTTCTACCAAGAACCGACGGAAGATTCTGTTAATACACAGATAATTGTTTTTCCCTCGCTCTATTTGCGAGTGTAACAGGAAAGGAAATGACTAGTAGCTGTACCCTCCGCCATGCACCACATGGTGGCTTTCGGAGTATCTTTATAGATGTAGATCTCGTACATATTCTTCCCAAGGAAAACCTATTTCGTTTTAAAGTTTAAACGGTAGCTGTGACACATGGAGTTATTATCCCACAACATTTTTATTCATTGTGTTGGACAAAGAAACACTTCCACAATTCTCACTAACTGTTTTTCATATTTTTTAATAAATATATATTTTTTTTAAATGAAATAAATACGTATTTTTTAGGTTCCTTACGACATTATTGAGAGAAGATTTATCTTTGAAGGTATACCGCGAGTTTTAGATTTACGTTAAAACAACTGATCATAGTTTCAGCTGCCTATTTAAATCATTTCGGAAAAGATCTCCATTTGTATGGAAATTAATCTGTTGGTTCCTGCTTATTTCTGGTTGCCAGACTAAAACTCCATTGGAACTAACTGAAGCTGAGCTAGTGTTGCCTGAAGCACTGATTTTGCGTAAGAGACAAATTACTTATGGAACTTCGTGGTTGTTATTGCTAAAACGTAGGTAATATGTGGTTACAATTAGCTGAGTCTTATACTTCATACACTATAGGATGCCAGGGTACGTTAGCGAATGTACTTGCGCTGCTACAGTGCTTGAAGATAAAACCATAATTTCATCGAAAGAAAGATATCTGAAAGTAGAATTTCAATGGAAGGGCTACTATTTCAGCTTTTGTTTGAGATTTACATTTGAAGAAGGCTGTGGCATGTGGTTCACTAACATTTTAAGTAAATGCGGAAGTAAAATTTGGGCACTAATAGTGTAAATTTCAATTTGTGTGGAGCCTAGTGGCGAAGAGGATATGGCAGCACGATGTAGCTGTTAAGTCTGACAACAATGTCCTGTATAGCTTGGTGGTACCCGTCGTGTATTTAGGCTGGGAAAACACGCGTGTAGCCATCGGGTAACGTACTCATCTTTTCGAAGCGGAAGGAGACTTAATTGGAACAAGGAGCTTCCGGTAACACACTGCAAGCGCGCCCAGCAGAGCGCGCTGATGGTCCGTAGCGACAGCTCCGAACATGGGAAGAGTTCAGGAAGCAGAAAATAGCCCCCAGTTTCGGTAACAAGGCGCTACCGAAGCACGTAAGCTATTGTACGTTTTTGTTGTTCGGATGCTCACTGGGGAAGTCTACCTACCGTTGCGAATAGTGGATGCGAACTCGGGCAACTTTTTAATAAAACGTTGTTCACTGTTACTAGCGGTCGACGGTTTTGTTACTATTCGTTTAAACTGGACGACAACGAACAATAGGCGCAGAAGTGTGAAACTACCTGGCAGATTAAAACTGTGTGATTTTCGTGGTCAAGTGCTCTTTCTTCCAGGAGTACTAGTCCCACAAGGCCCACAGGAGAGCTTCTATGAAGTTTGAAAATTAGGAGATGTGGTACAGGCAGAAATAAAGCCGCGAGGGCGGGCCGTGAGTACGGACAAAGAGGTATGAAGCGGTCAAGAACATCTTTTTCTTCTATGCATGGGAGCCAACAGAGCCCGCTCTGCAATCATTGACAGATTTCCCATACTATCAAACATCGATTCTCTTGTTGGGACCAAAATATTATTTGGAACTGGATGCGAAAGAAACTGGCTTTCATCTCTAGTACGGCGCCTCACACAATTGCAATCTCACAACCGGAGTGCGAACTTTTCCCGCCCAGCAAACGTTACTGTTACGTGCGGCTGACTGGACACTTCGCGTATTATGACCTACACATTGCACATCCTGTTTCTGAAGACTTCAGGCTCACCATGAAAACCATTACCAGTGCGTAACGAAGCGCTTAAGAACGACATACTTACCCACTTTTCATGACTCCATCCGCATTGTAATGTCCACGCCTTAATCCGTGACCTAATCCTTCCCATCTCCGTTCCCTTCGTTACACTCAATTCTGCAACCCCCTTCTTCGGAGCAGAGATGAGAATTAATGACTTTAACATTCTGCGTTCGTTCCGTAACAACATGCTTTTGATTTTCAATGGAAACACTTGAGATAAGACATTACTGTGACTGTTATTGATATCGAATGAAAAAACTACTTTACTATTACGAGTCACTGTCTCTATACCTCCACGACGCGTTTCGAAGGTGTAAACCTCCATCATCAGGTGGGTTTACATTTGATGGTATGGCATATGTGTGTGTTGTGTTACGATTTTGGGGGAACTTGTTGCACTTTCATGTGGAGAAACAAAACACTATTTCAGTACATGTTTTGGGAGGTTTTTTGACTAAAAACATCTAACAGTGAAAATAAAACTAGTAAAATGTTATACCTCCTGCGATCACAGGTTCATCATAGTCGGCCGGTGTGGCAGAGCGGTTCTAGGCGCTTCAGTCTGGCACCGAGCGACCGCTACGGTCGCAGGTTCGAATCCTGCCTCGGGCATGGATGTGTGTGATGCCCTTAAGTTAGTTAGGTTTAAGTAGTTCTAAGTTCTAGGGGACTGATGACTTCAGATGTTAAGTCCCATAGTGCTCAGAGCCACGTGAACCTTTCATCGTCGTAACACATCACGTGTAAACTGTCATATTTTATAAACTAAGATGCCGTCTGGGAACTGTTAGGAGCAAAGAACATATAGCAAAAGAGGAACGTTATCACAAAGTACAAAAAATATACATCAGAACAACATTATTATTTCGGAATAAGTTCTTAAGGATTGTGGTGATCTTTGTTTGAAGTGCTGAATACGACATGCGTTAGAATAAATATTTCAGGTATGTTGCATTCAGCTCCTCAAACAAAGATTTCCACAATCCTTTGGAACTTTACCGAAATAATAATGTTTATATGATCAACCTTGTGATGAAGTTTCTCTTTTGTTACATGTTTTTTGCACCTAATAGTTTCCAGACGCCATATTTGTACACAAAGTGTGAGAGTTTACACGTGATGTGTTACGACTGTGAAAGGGACCTTTGACCACTGGAGATATAATATTTTCACTGTTAAATATAGGTTTAGTTTTTAGTCAAGAAACTTCAAAAAACCTCGTTCTGAAATAGTGTTTTGTTTTCCCACTAGACAGTGCCGCAAGTTCCTCCAAAATCGTAACACAACACACAAATACGTCATACTAATAAATGTAAATTCACTTGATGATGGAGGTGTAAACCTTCGAAACGCGTCTTGGAGATCAATAGACAGTGATAGGTATCAATAAACTTGTTATTTCATTTGATTTCAATATGCTTTTGGTCTGTGAGAGAGGCCAGTAGCAATAGGAGTTCTACACAAAATCAAGAATTAAACTTATTAAGATATTTAAGTGGTATTTTGTTTCATTTTAGGAATAGTTTAATATCAACAACCATAAATCACGTCGACGCGGACTCCCGCTGACAGTGGTAGAAAGCCGTCCATGTGGATGACGGGTGATATTTTTAACAACCTATACGGAATATCAGTGAAAAGTCTAGAGCGGCGGAAGAAACTGAAGGCGATGAAGACGATTTTGGCGAGAGATGAATGGTTTGTAATGTCAATCCGGGAGTAACGGAAGGGAATATTATAAAGCCAATTTTGTTTACGATATGAATAAATGATCTAATGGATGAGGTCGGAAGCTTTTTGAGGGTGTGCGCAGGCGCAGCTGTTGTCTGCAGTAAGGTTGCAACGCCACAAGAGTGTAGCTAAATGCAGGAAGACCTGTGAAAGGATTAATTACTGGTGCAGAGACTGGAATTAGGCACAGAATTAAAAAAAAAAAAAAAAAAAAAGCAGCAACGCAACACGAAGCAACTATCCGAATAGGACTGAACTCGTTAGACGTGAAGTACATGTATAGAAAATCGAATGATTTTGACACTGACTGATGGTGTTGTCAGATGTATTCGTCAGGGATATCGTGGCAGATTCTGACCAATTAGCGCATTAGATCGTCCGAATCCCGAGCAGGTTGGAGAGTCGCACCCGTAATTATCCAAGCGTTCTCAATTGGGGGAGATTCGGCGACCTTGTTGGCCGAGGAAAGGTTTGACAAGCAGTAGAAAAATATAAGTTCGGGTTGACCTGCCATGGAGGACTACAAAACGGGGCGTTAAATATCGTCGACTTACCGCTGTGTTGCAAGAGTGCCGCGGATGACAACCAAAGGCGTCCTGTTATAAAATTTAATGGCATCCCAGAACATCACTCCTGGTTGTCGGGACGTACGATGGGCGACAGTTAGGCTGGAATCCCACCGCTGTCCGAGGGGTCTTCAGACACATCTTCGGCCTGGAACCTCATTGATTGGAGTAGCATTGTTGTCAGTGACGAGTCCCGCTTCGACACGATCTCCGACGACCATCAAAGATGTGTCTTCCCCAGACAGGGGTGTGATACCAATCTCACTCTTGCTCGCCATATGGTCCGACAGCCAGGAATGATGGTTAGGTACGCTTTTTCATTCCACAGCAAGACCCCTTTGGCCGTCATCCGTGACACCTTTACATCACAGCGGTAAATCGACGACATTCGACACCCCGTGTTGTTGCCCTTCATGGTAAGCCAGAAGCCATCCTGGGCTGACATTTCAGCAAGATAACGCCCGCACGCACATGGCGATAGTTTCTACTGCTTGTTTTCGTGCTTGCAAAACCCTTACTTTGCCAGCAATGTCGACATTGTTCAATTTCCGAATCTCTTTTTCTTGAATAAATCACCCAATTTTTCTGGAACAGTAATCATTTGTTTGTCTGTCCATGTACATTAGATTTAAAAATATCCGCCACATTCAGATAATTTCTTCGTGATAGGTGTTTCTTCTTTTCTTTTTTTAAGTAATGGTATTCAGTACTTTGCCCTTGACGGCGTGTGTTCATAGGAGACACAAGGGTACCGTCAGGAGCGCCCCAGGGAAGTGAGACTGGACTGCTCTATTTGTCTATGTGTACGTAAATGCCCTGAGAGATAGGGTGAAGAGCAATCTGCTATTGACTCTGCTATGACTCTCCAGTGTACGGGAAAGTATCGTAGCTGAGTGACTGTAGAAGTACACATAATGATTAGGATAGAATTTCTATTTGGTGCGATGAATGGCAGATTGCCCTAAATGTCGAAAAACGTAAGTTAAAGCAGATGAGTAGGAAAAACAAGCCCTTAATGTTCGGACGCGCTATCAGTTGTGTGGTGCTTAACACAGTCACTCGACTAAGTATCTAGGTGTAAAATTGCAAAGCGACGTGAAATGGAATGAGAACGTGTAGACGGTAGTAGGGAATGCGGATGGTCGACTTCGGTTCATTGGGAGAATTGCAGCAAAGTGTAGATCTACGAAGGAGACCGTGAATAGAACTATAGTGCGACTCATTCTTGAGTACTGCTCGAATGCTTAAGAGCCACCATAAGTCGAGACCGGCCGCCGTACACCATTCGGTAGCTTGCAAAAAAATGGCTCTGAGCACTATGGGACTCAACTGCTGAGGTCATTAGTCCCCTAGAACCTAGAACTAGTTAAACCTAACTAACCTAAGGACATCACAAACATCCATGCCCGAGGCAGGATTCGAACCTGCGACCGTAGCGGTCTTGCGGTTCCAGACTGCAGCGCCTTTAACCGCACGGCCACTTCGGCCGGCCGGTAGCTTGCAGTGTACGTTTGTAGATGTAAATGTACTGCGCATAAACAGGTGGAAAGACCTGTTACTGTTCTATCTCGTTATAGGTGAAAAATAACCGACAACAGTAAGAACCGCAAATACCCATGAGTGGCCGTTCGTAGCGGCCTGATGGGAATGACGACATCAAATTAATTGCAAGAAAAGCAGATGGCAGGCTGAGGATCATTGACAAAAGAAGTGGTTCAAGACTAGTGGAACCCTTATCAGGTTGGATTAACACTTTGCCGTCCGAAAGTCTCGTACAAATTTACTCGCTTGGCGCCGGCCTCAGAAGTTAAGTCCCATAGTGTTCAGAGCCATTTGAAAACTTTTTTAAAAAATAATTAATTACGAATTGCACTTTGACAAGTCGGTCGGCAGTATCCGGTTTATTGATGGTGTCGGGAAAACGTAAAAATGATAATATTTGTCTGAATCGGTTGCGGGACATCGTTTTGCGAAATATCGATGTGTATATCAACGGATTTGTTAACCAATAATAATCGATCCTTGCTTTTTTTACAATTTCCATAAGGATAGCAAGCCCAAACCATTTTCTAAGTTCGAGTCCCGTAACGTCGACAAATCTGGCATTTTTTAAATCCAGTTTCCTTCTATTGCAATTTTGACTGTAGTACTTGTTGGTTTCGTTGCTAATATATTCAAATAGATCGTTCCCAGTATATAAGTCTACGATATCCTCGACGCTCTGTGTATCTTTGGGAAATATGTTTGGACCCGAGGATCCTTCAAATTTATTACTGGCCCTCAGTAAATCAAAGTCCGATCACTGTGCACTGTCTTCTTCGTCTGATTCAACCGAATCAGTTGAGAATCGCAGCGTTCGCCGAATTCTTCATGGACGTATTTCGCTATCTTCCTACGATTCTGCTTCCCCGTAATTTTTTTGATATCCAATGTCTTCTTACCAACCGGCCAAGTCGTCCGGAACGTCAGGCAAGACATCCGCGCATTCATCGTAAATAATCCTATGGTCTCTTTCGTCCGCCATGATGAAAGGGTACAAGTACTTATAAAAACAAAACACTTGTTGACATGTGTAACTTATTGTTACCTAAACAAAACACCAACAGAATGCAAAAGATACTAACGTGCTGTTGCCGGCCTCTGCGAGATACTATGCTCACGACATCACTCTGGTGTCGCCGGCCACTGAGCGATACTACGCAGACCACACCACTGTGGTGTCGCCGCCGTTGACCGCTATTTCGCGTACGACACCACTATGGCGTCGTCGGACGGCATAGTGTTAATAGAAGACACAGAGAACATCGGCAGGTCTCTTCACACGATCGTTTAATGAGGACGAGGACGTTAAGTCGGCCTCTGACCGGACATGAAAATGCACTTGGATGAGAACCTGATGACGTCACAGCATGGAATTTCATGTTCCACTATGTTACAAAACGAGAGATGATGTTAGATTTTTGGCTCATGGAGAGGATCGTGGCCAATCAGCTCGGTACCGACTTTACTTCACAAGCGAAACATAGGAGACGCCGTGTTATACTGACTCATAGAGAATTGTATTCTGCATTTGATGGTTTTTATATCACAATGTGCGTTGTGAGAGGAGCTTGGCGCTAGAAATTTTCTTTATTTATGGGCGAGTGCAGCAGTCTTCCTAGCAGCCATGATGGATTCCCGTTTCACATCCCTTTTCCGATCGCCAGGGTAGCACGTGGTGGTGTTTGAAAGTTCAGTAGTGGCCAAAGTTTCTCCTGAAACTTCCTGGCAGATTAAAACTGTGTGCCGGACCGAGACTCGAACTCGGGACCTTTGCCCTTCGCGGGCAAATGCTCTGCCAACTGAGCTACCCAAGCCCCGTCCTCACAGCTTTACTTCTGCCAGTACCTCGTCTCCTACCTTCCAAATTTAACGAAGCTCTCCTGCGAACCTTGCAGAACTAGCACTCCTGAAAGAAAGGATGTTGCGGAGACATGGCTTAGCCACAGCCTGGGGGATGTTTCCAGAATGAGATTTTCACTCTGCAGCGGAGTGTGCGCTCATATGAGCATTTGCCCGCGAAAGGCAAAGGTCCTGAGTTCGAGTCTCGAACCGGCACACAGTTTTAATCTGCCAGGAAGTTTCATATCAGCGCACATTCCGCTGCAGGGTGAAAATCTCATTCTGGAAAGTTTCTCCTGTTCTCAGTTCCCCAACCTGCCTTACCAATCTTGTAAACGCTATTTCTGATCAATTTTAACGTCGCGAGGTCGCCTTCGCGAGGTCGCCTTCCTGTGAAATTACGGCCCTATGATTGGCCAGTTCAGGTTCGCGCCCGTTTTTCGCGGGCGGGCGCCAACCGCCCTCCGCGGATGGATTATGGACAAAGGGGCAGTAGCTACTGAGCTAGTGTGACTGTGCCGGAGACCGGAGATGCCGCTTCCAGGAGATGAAGTTCGGTAAGCATGAGCACCGAGGTGCACTGTAGATTCGCACCTTGCGGCCAAGAGGGAACCTGATAGGTCATTGTGAATAGTTTCGCGTCTTGCGTGTTTGTGTTTTATTCCTTTAGAACGGGAGGCTACCGAGCGATGCACGCACAGTAGCATCTTCTTATTCTTTGGCTAATTCCTGGTGGTGGTCGTTGCACGCCTGGAACCCCTTCCTGTACTAAATGGGATTCTATTTGATAATACGGCGATCGTTACTTAAATTCCTTTCCTCCTGCTATCGTGGCGTGCTATGAACGTACGTTGGGGCAGGCTGCTGAACTCGAATCTTTCTTCCCCCCACCCCCATTTGGTTGTATTATTGTTCGATTCTCAACTGTTTAATAAATGAGTCCGTAAATCTTACATTCTCTCTCTTTCCTTACGTGAACTCACCCCTAGTGTAACGGAATAATGCGGAACTATACCGGTTGCTATAAGGCCGTGCAGGTCTCGCTCCACTAACGATAGTATAAAGATTCAATATTGCGCGCCTGGCACGACCATTGCACGCATGCCACCGATAACCTAGTAATCATCTTCAACTATTCCCCATTGATAAGCTGGGAAGTGTTCACGGCTCAGTGTGAGTACGTGAGCACTAAATCCATTTGATGTGGGGGAAGTAGTGGCCTCTGTTTTACCAATAATAACCTGTAAAATAAAACGAGCCACCGCTTTTAGCGTGATACGAATACAAGCTGTTTCAAAGCACCACGATATTGAGGATCTCTCGAAAACGCGTCATTTTAGATATGATTTGTTATAGTAAAACGACAGGAAATTATATATCGGCAGTTAATAGCTTATCGTATTTGATGCTTCTCGTGTTATAGCTTGTGTGCTATATGCAGTTTCACTCCTACGGCGCAATAATGATTTATCAAAAGTGTTTCGTTTTTGCCACAGTTTGTCATATATAAATATCAGATTGTGATACTTTTAGTTATAGCCTTGTAAGCGTATTGTCATATTGCTGGCTTAGTTGTGGAGTATCTTTGCGGGCAGCCGCGTCTGCAGAGTCGAGCATGGGACACGGAACTGTTATGTTGTGTTGTGGGTAGCTCTGCATGTGAGAGGCATTGTTAGTATGGTAGTTGAAGTGTTGCTACAAGTGCTATTACAGAAAAGTGATAAAATAAGTAAATAATTCAGAGGAAAGTGCGTCAAGAAGTAATTTAAAAATGAGCAGTGCTGCTGATAACGTTTGTGTATCCTCTCGTTGCGTGTCGTACCGTACTGTATCAATCATCCGCGCCGTGTTCAGTCTCCCAGAATGAAATAATGTGAATCAGTAAAAATTAGATACCACAAAAGAGTTCAGTGAAGGGCCAGTGTCTTGTAGCGAGCGTGAGAAAGTGCGTTCTATCATCATGTTACCGCATTATCAACAATCAGCCGCGCCGCGACGGTTACGCGCACGCTCGTACGAGTGAGATCAGAGAACTGAAAAAATTAACTTTCGAACAGTGTTATATCATTACTAGTGTCAAGCAAGACTGGTACCAAATATCTGTGTATGCACGACGAGCGTAAGAACTTTTGTGCGATCATTCGACTTCCGCATCATCAACAATCACCCGTATCTTGTCGGTTACGCGTACGCTCGTCTGAGTGAAATTGTGGACTGGTAATCATCCATTAATTGGGTTAAACACTTATGAATTAGAATGCAAATAGTGCAACCTGCGGCTTCCTTTGATCGTCTCTGAATATAGTTGTTCATACCAAACGTAAGACAGTGTTGCGTTTTGACGTTGAGTGGCTCCCTAACTCGCTTGCATATTTCGATAGATAATTTCAGGCAAGCCAGCAGCAGTGTGTAGCAGAACAGTACGACCACCGCGGGTTTATCAGGTACGTGGTGTGGACAGGGCGCACGGTCAAGAAAAGCAGGAACGACAACCCAGTTTAAGAAATTCCCCCACCCATTTGTACCCCCGGGCGTGTTACAGCCATTAGACATATAACATTGACCACGCAGTGAGATATCTGAGATCGTTGTGCACCATATGTAGTGTTCCTCTATCACCGATTCGCTGTTCAACCCCTCGCTGAGTACAGAATTTTCTTTGTGATTTTCTACTTTCCTCTCCGCTGATCTCTAACACATGCAACCATTTTACGCCCGTCCATTTTCGTAAACGTACTGTGTGATTATCGGGCGTGACTCGCAATGAGAAACGCGTCCTGTATGATGACAGCTTTGCAGAGTTGACAAACAAATCCAATATCTGAAGCCACAAGACGGGTGCTGCGTATCACACGGGGGCTTACTGTTGAAATTCAGAGAGAGTACGTCGCAACAAGTGTCGGGAAACATAATACTCCCTCTCATATCAGTCTCGCAAATGACCACGATAACAGAATCAGAGGAAATTGATCTTATATGCAGTGTTGTAGACAGTCCTCCATTCCAAACACCACTACCAAGGGAAAGGGAAACGATAGTGTTAACACAAGTACCCTCTACCATGCGCACTAAGGTTCCTTGGGGAGTTAATGTGGACGCAGATGCAACAGTCACCTTGAGACAGTGGCCAGTTGCGCAGTTTTCGCAGTTACGTTTGTTGCCCCTCTGAAGAATGAGCAGTACCAACAGTTTCCCTTCCATTCCTAAAGCATCTGTGTAATCGCAGATTGATTGTCTATAATGAATGTTACATCCTGTAGTGGAGTGTGCGCTGTTTTGAAACTTCTTGACAGATAAAAAATGCTTAGCGAATGGAGACTCGAATGCGGAGCCTTAACTGTCACGGGCAACTTTCTTACGAGCTCAGTAAGCACAATGACTGTGAGCAGGGAGTTAATAAGAAGAGGGTCCAATGGTCGAGCAGCCCCTCATAACCCACTCCTTTCTGTAATCACTGCTAAGCGATGCTTGAGATTGTGTAAAGAGCGACTATGTACCAGTGATTCGGTGTGATGAATCACGCTATACACCCTGTGGCAATCCGATGGAAGGATTTGGGTAGCGAATGCCTGGAGAATGTTCCGTGACATCATGTGTAATGCCAACAGTGAAGTGTGGAGGAAGTGGTGTTATTGTATGGGGGCGATTTTCGTGTTTGGGTTTGGTCCGCTTATTGGGATTAAGAAAACTTTAAATGAGGAAAGATATTAACACATTTTCCGTACCATAAACGAACAATTAGAAGAAGATGATCTTATCAGTACGACAATGCACCCTTTCATAAATCAGCATCTGTGAGGCGATGGTTTATGAAAAACATTCCAGAAATAGACTGGCCTGCCCACAGTCCCGACCTGAAACCGATGGAATGCCTCAGGGATGAGTCAGAACGTCGAGTTTGCTCCAGCATCCAACATCACTACACTTTCTTGAGGAAGAAAGGGCTGCCATTCCTGCACAGACATGCAAAGACCTCACTGAAAGTATCCTCAACAGAGTTAGAACCTTCATATAGACGAAGGGTGGAGACACCTCATATTAATGTCCACTAATACGTGTCCGGATACTTACGATGCGATAGTGTACCATAAACTGAATAACTGAACAGTGTTAATGCTTGCTCAGTCCTTCTTCACATAGTACTGGACTAGTATAAGTAGGCTGTTTAGGTTTTTATGTTGGTAATGCCACGTAGTGCTGTGTATGAAAATCGCTAACTGCGCTGTGTGCAGTCTGTGGTTGGCTGGACTCATTGTTGGAATATTCGCTAGTGTAGTGTTGGGCAGTTGGATTTGAACAGCACGTAGCGTTGGGCAGTTGGAGGTGAGCCGCCAGCAGTGGTGGATGTGGAGAGAGAGATGCCAGACTTTTGAGAGGTTACTATAAGCGGACGATCTGGACGTGTGTCCGCCAGAAAAAGGAAGTTTGTAAAGATGGTTGTCATGAATTGATAGATATATATGTTGACTTTTGAACATTATTAAGGTAAATATATTGTTTGTTCTCTATCAAAATCTTTCATTTGCTAACAGTGCCTCTCAGTAGTTAGTACCTTCAGTTGTTAGAATCTTTTATTTAGCTGGCAGTATTGGCGCTCGCTGTATTGCAATACTTCGAGTAACGAAGACTTCTGTGAGGTAAGTGATTCATGAAAGGTATAGGTTGCGCTAAAAATATTGTGTGTCAGTTTAGTGATGATCAGAATAAGTAAAGAGAAAACTGTTTGACTGCGTTGAGTTTTGCTCAGCTGTTTGAAAATCAAGTAACGTAGAAGTTTACCAGCAAAGTCATTCATAATTTTTCTAAGGTTTCTAAGGGGACGTTTCACTAGCACTCCCAGAAAATTAATAACGCGAAGAAATAACTTAGCTACAGCCTGTGAAATCTTACCAGAATGAAAAATCGTTGCCAGTTAGATATTCCGTTTCACTGAGCGTATGTAATGTGTCTTCTGCCTGAAATCACCTACAAAAGGAGTCACCAATGTTTACGTAAGCAAATACTTCAAATTCTTCTGTTTTATGACATAAGTGAAAATGGATTAAGAAACGAGAGATTAAAAGTAGTAGGTATGTTTTGCTATTTGGTTAAAGAGTACGAATACTGACTGCAAAAATGTCCTTTCTAAAAAAGAGAAGCTTATTAACAGATCATAAAATTTAACTTTCATTAACTGTCTTCTGCAAGCACGTCCGGAGTGTAGCTTCCTATGGAAGAGAAACGTGGGCGGTAAACGGTACAGAAGAAAGATAATAGGAAATTTTTAAACATGGTGCTACAGGAGAATGGTGAGTAGGTGGAATTGCTATAGTGAATGTAAATGCAGAGGAAAGAATATTATGGCACAACTTGACTAAAAGATGGAAGCGATTGACAGGACACACTTTGATACATCAAGAGCTCATCAATTTGTATCAAGTTGCTGATGGAGAGTAGAGCGAAGACTGACTGTAGTAAGGGGCCAATGAAGGTTATGGAGGGGTTTTAAAGGATAGCCTAGCGAAGATAATTGCGTCAAACCGGTCTTCCAATTGAAGTCCCCAACAACACCACTTGCTGTACTGTGTAATGTTTTAAAGTGCTTAAAACATTGTTCCCGTCGAATCTCACCGCCGATTCCGGCATAATAAGTCTTTTCTACCACAGCTTCGCCAGATTACGTTTGATTGTGTTCGTCTTTAGCTTGCCACTGCTATTTGGTACCAGTTGCCGCGTTTTCGCTGCTTGCCGTCTTAACCTTTTTCTGCATAACAGAAACTCGCCTGCCAATTCTCATGATATTATTACCAGATCGCTGGACGTTCTAGTCACGTTACAATAAGTCGTAGGAACGAGAACCACACACTAAAATATTCAAGTTGAAAGCAAAATAAGTCTTTTCTACCACAGCTTCGCCAGATTACGTTTGATTGTGTTCGTCTTTAGCTTGCCACTGCTATTTGGTACCAGTTGCCGCGTTTTCGCTGCTTGCCGTCTTAACCTTTTTCTGCATAACAGAAACTCGCCTGCCAATTCTCATGATATTATTACCAGATCGCTGGACGTTCTAGTCACGTTACAATAAGTCGTAGGAACGAGAACCACACACTAAAATATTCAAGTTGAAAGCAATTCCATTGATGAAAATGGCATTATTATTCGATATTAGCTAAAAATGTATACTTAGAACGCTTAATGTTAACAATGTCGTACATTGCATATGCAATCCAGACGGACATCTCGCTCTTAAGACATCTGCTGCTGAACTGTCGCAATTAACATCTGATTTGTCCTTTCGATCTTGAATAAACCATCGTGAGTAGAACACTATGCGTGAAGGCATTCTTCGAAGCCACTGTAACTTAGTATTTGAAAAATAAATAGAGGAAAATACACTATTTTTGTCCTTTTTTTTTTAAAAAAGCACAGATACTGAGTATTTAAGTACGAAGGGTGCCACGGCCATACTCAATTTAAAAAAAAATCCTTTTGGTTATTTGGCCGCATTAGTTTGAAATTAGAACAGCTAAGACCATGGTTTCGACCGTATTTGCAGTTGTGCTCATCATCGTGAATTATCTGAAAGCATTAGTACAAGAAAAAAAATACATCCTTATACCAGTCGTGAGTAATAGTCCGACAAAACATGGTGGTCAACCATTACATATTTCACTTTGAATCCAGAACAAAGCCGCCCACAAAAGACAGACATAATCATAGTTAATGTTTCCCTATTGAAAGCGTGAAAGAGCTAAATCGATAGTCGTACACTAGCACTGGATCTGGGTTATATATTTTTGCTCTCCGTTGCAAAACCTAGGCGTTCAGAAGGATTTCGCTGGTGAAATGTCATAGTTGTCGTAGTGCATAATCGACTATTAACTCCCGAGGCAAAAACAATTGACAAGAGCCAAGACAGTCGAGCCTTGAGGCTCAAAAACATAAGCAGGAATGTCAATAGCCTCCACGCCGGCATGCGGAAAATAGCAGGCAGTTCAGAAGGCTTCGCTCTACTTTCGTCCTTTACACACCGGTGAAGATCAGGGCAGGGTTCTGCACGACACAGATACTGACTCACTTTCGCTTGTCGCTTGTGGGCGAATATAAGGAAATGAGAAGGGCTAAGGGTGTATAGTGGAGGTTGTCCTTAGCTAAAGCAAGTAAATTACTGTATCTCCACCGTCACACAAATGCTTCTACAAATGCGCTTAAGTCTAACAAATATCGGTAAGGTATTTCTTTTTTCCTGTCTTGATTCGGTAATTCTGCAAAAAAAAAAAAAAAAAAAAAATGGAAAAATTAACTCTATTGTTCGCTGGTAACATGTTTCCTTCGTCGGCTTTAAGTAGTTCAGTATTTTAAATTTACTTGCTGTAAAATAAAGTGTTCTTGTCAGCCACATCAACCGGACACATCTAGGTTTCTGTTTGTTCCGGTTTTCGAGGGTACCAAACTAGTAACGGGACAGCTCGCATTATGAATGAACTATACTGACTAGAAAAAAAGGGTAAGAAAAAGTTAAGCGCTCCTCAGAATGAGTGGGGGAAACGAAGTGAAACTTCACGCGTTGAGGGGGTATGTGATGTTACATAAAAAAGGAAAACTAAACTCCGTCCGAACAGGCGTTGGAAGTCCCTACGCCGGCCACAGTAGCCGAGAGGTTCTAGGCGCTTCAGTCTGGAACCGCGCGACCGCTACGGTAGCAGGTCGAATCCTCCCTCGAGCACGGAGGTGTGTGATGTCCTTAGGTTAGTTAGGTTTAAGTAGTTCTAAGTTCTAGGGAACTGATGACCTCACATGTTCAAAATGGTTCAAATGGCTCTGAGCACTATGCGACTTAACTGCCGAGGTCATCAGTCGCCTAGAACTTAGAACTAATTAAACCTAACTAACCTAAGGACATCACACATATCCATGCCCGAGGCAGGATTCCAACCCGCGACCGTAGCGGTCACGCGGTTCCAGACTGAAGCGCCTTTAACCGCACGGCCACACCGGCCGGCTGACCTCACATGTTAAGTCCCATAGTGCTCAGAGCCATTTGAACCATTTGAAGGCCCAACGGTACCGACCGGCAGCCGTGTTATCCTCAGCCCACAGGCGTCACTGGATGCGGATATGGACGGGCATTTGGTCAGCACACCGCTCTCCCGGCCATATGTCACTTTACGAGACCGGAGCCGCTAGTTCTCAATCAAGTCGCTCCATAGATTGCCTCACAAGGCCTAATTGTACAACTGAATCAAAGTTACAAAAGAATGATGATGATGATGTTTGATTTGCAGGGCGATCAAGTGCGAGGTTATCAGCGCCCGTACAAATTCCGAACCTTGCTCAGCCTAATCTCACCATTTTCATGACGATGATGAAATGATGAGGACAACACAAACACCCAGTCATCTTGAGGCAGATGAAAATCCCTGACCCAGCCGGGAATCGAACGCAGGACCCCGTTACAAAAGAACTCGGCAGTATGAGCGTAATGACCTGTATAACGTTACACCGTCATTGGCTTGGCTGCATGTACTGTGTTGGGAAGAGTGCCATAAAGCTCCTGGGACAAGTTGGTCCACAATTTCTGTAACTGGTCCTCGATTTATTGGTTACTGCCAGCAAGATAGAGTTGACGTCTGAGCTGGTCCCATACATGTTCCATGGGGGACAGATATGGGGGCCTTACTGGTCACGAGAGTACCTCAACATCGCGTAGGAATGTCATAGGTACAGGTTCTCTGTGTTTACGAGCATTGCCATGCTTATAAATAGCACCAGAATCTTGTCGCATGAGGGTAACACAACACAGTATGTCCGTGATATAGCATGGTTCCACGAGAGTTACCCGGTGAATACCATCTCTGACTCTAAGTCACACAAGGTGGCTCCTCATCCCAGGAGTAACATCACTGTACCTCTCCGAAACTTTGGAAAAATGGAACATCTCACTAGGTCGCCGACGATGGCCATTGTAAGGTACCCCTTATTTGCAGATAAGAGCGTATTTCACTTTATTTTCAGTTTTGCCTATTTCACATACGTGAAGTGAATGAATCAGCGCTGCAGTACGTACAGTATAACTAACGAGTTCCGCTAAGTTTCCACACTGATTAGCAGAGTTGGTTGCCCATATTGCGCTTTCAGAGCCAGGGGGATGAGGTGCCGATCGAGAAATCTCTCGTGACGTCGGAAATGGAAAAGTGCAATTATTCTGGAGTGCATCAGGTAATTGTTATTAATAAATACACTCCTGGAAATTGAAATAAGAACACCGTGAATTCATCGTCCCAGGAAGGGGAAACTTTATTGACACATTCCTGGGGTGAGATACATCACATGATCACACTGACAGAACCACAGGCACATAGACACAGGCAACAGAGCATGCATAATGTCGGCACTAGTACAGTGTATATCCACCTTTCGCAGCAATGCAGGCTGCTATTCTCCCATGGAGACGATCGTAGAGATGCTGGATGTAGTCCTGTGGAACGGCTTGCCATGCCATTTCCACCTGGCGCCTCAGTTGGACCAGCGTTCGTGCTGGACGTGCAGACCGCGTGAGACGACGCTTCATCCAGTCCCAAACATGCTCAATGGGGGACAGATCCGGAGATCTTGCTGGCCAGGGTAGTTGACTTACACCTTCTAGAGCACGTTGGGTGGCACGGGATACATGCGGACGTGCATTGTCCTGTTGGAACAGCAAGTTCCCTTGCCGGTCTAGGAATGGTAGAACGATGGGTTCGATGACGGTTTGGATGTACCGTGCACTATTCAGTGTCCCCTCGACGATCACCAGTGGTGTACGGCCAGTGTAGGAGATCGCTCCCCACACCATGATGCCGGGTGTTGGCCCTGTGTGCCTCGGTCGTATGCAGACCTGATTGTGGCGCTCACCAGCACGGCGCCAAACACGCATACGACCATCATTGGCACCAAGGCAGAAGCGACTCTCATCGCTGAAGACGACACGTCTTCATTCGTCCCTCCATTCACGCCTGTCGCGACACCACTGGAGGCGGGCTGCACGATGTTGGGGCGTGAGCGGAAGACGGCCTAACGGTGTGCGGGACCGTAGCCCAGCTTCATGGAGACGGTTGCGAATGGTCCTCGCCGATACCCCAGGAGCAACAGTGTCCCTAATTTGCTGGGAAGTGGCGGTGCGGTCCCCTACGGCACTGCGTAGGATCCTACGGTCTTGGCGTGCATCCGTGCGTCGCTGCGGTCCGGTCCCAGATCGACGGGCACGTGCACCTTCCGCCGACCACTGGCGACAACATCGATGTACTGTGGAGACCTCACGCCCCACGTGTTGAGCAATTCGGCGGTACGTCCACCCGGCCTCCCGCATGCCCACTATACGCCCTCGCTCAAAGTCCGTCAACTGCACATACGGTTCACGTCCACGCTGTCGCGGCATGCTACCAGTGTTAAAGACTGCGATGGAGCTCCGTATGCCACGGCAAACTGGCTGACACTGACGGCGGCGGTGCACAAATGCTGCGCAGCTAGCGCCATTCGACGGCCAACACCGCGGTTCCTGGTGTGTCCGCTGTGCCGTGCGTGTGATCATTGCTTGTACAGCCCTCTCGCAGTGTCCGGAGCAAGTATGGTGGGTCTGACACACTGGTGTCAATGTGTTCTTTTTTCCATTTCCAGGAGTGTATTTGGTAACAAGAGTTGTCTTTTGCCACTCAGACATTAAGAGGAGTCTTCGTGTCATAAATACTAGCTTCCAGTAATTTTACAATGCCTGGAAGCATTAATAAATAAATAAATTAGTTTGGCATAACCGATTATGCACTATCTTACACTTACTATACCGATTGTACGTTCAGGATTCAGATAGTGCGCCATAGTCGGCAGTCGTCGACAGGACGCCGTTTGATCTAGTCATGCGGTAGACCGTGTTCTCGTACCGTTAATAGCTGGCTTATACCCAGTGTGAAAAAAATTATTTTACGGCGTTTCTTAAATAAACGCACTATAATGGAATTCCATACAAAAATTGTTTACAGGAAAAACTTCTTCGCACTTCATTACGTAGATCGAAGACAGTAGTATTGCTCCTTCAGAGTTCGACGGCGCTGCTCAGATCTGCAAGGAGACATAAAAGTGGTGGTGGTGGTTAGTGTTTAACGTCCCGTCGACAACGAGGTCATTAGAGACGGAGCGCAAGCTCGGGTTAGGGAAGGATTGGGAAGGAAATCGGCCGTGCCCTTTCAAAGGACCCATCCCGGCATTTGACTGAAACGATTTAGGGAAATCACGGAAAACCTAAATCAGGATGGCCGGAGACGGGAGTGGACCGTCGTCCTCCCGAATGCGAGTCCAGTGTGCTAACCACTGCGCCACCTCGCTCGGTTGAGACATAAAAGTACGAGAGCATCTCTACATAACAGGTACGAAGAATTCCTACGAAGCTGTCCACTAAGTCAGTTCAAGAACGGACTGGCTTAATTAACACAAAACTCGGGTGGGAAAGCGTGGCCAGTTACACTGTATGCCCCTAACACCATCTACGGATCACCGGATAAACAGACAATTCTGGAGGTGTAGTACGAGTTGGGGCTTCTTGCACCATCAGGCATAGTGCAGCAGAGGAATTCATCGCTGAACTCAATACGACGCCCTTCATCAACATCCCATGCTTCCCTGGTCACGTCACCACTCGAAACGCTACCCTTAGTGTTGTACTTTTAAATCCAGCCAACACATAGGATGGTAATTCACTAACCCAGATGCTACTAGTCTCCAAGCAATGCCACAGAACGTTGCAGGGAGTCCATTACTTGTTCTCCGATAGCAGGCGTAGATGAAAAGAGGTTGCGATGTGCCTGGTGCTCAGTAGGTCATCCTCCCTCGAGAAAATCGGGCGTGGTCGACTAGAACCCTGACGGCGAGTGTGTCCGCCCTCACATTCTCATGCAGTCCAGTATACGACCACTGTCACATCCGAATAAGCACAAATCTGGATACTGCGGGATTCAACCAGCCGGCCCTTCTCAAATTCTGTCAGTGGTGATAACGGTGTCTCACACGAGTACGTACCATTTCCGTGACCCCCTAAGTGATCACTCAGTATCTGACACTGTTCCCGCTCCTTATATGTCTTGTCAGACCTGGTAACAATACTAAACAAGAACGATCACAATGTACTCTTCTAGCTGTTCTTCCTGTAACAGAGAATTCCAGTTCTATTCATGCACATGCCGGCTGGTACGGTGCATGTGTACGGAATTACTTTGACATTCGACCACATCTTGTAGATGCTTACCTTTTTTGTCAGGCTTGTAAATCATGTGGCATATTAGTGCGTGATTCTTTCTGACCCTGCACAGTGTCCTTCCGCTATGACAATTTTCATAAAAACAAAATTTCGTTAGAATTGATTTACTGAGCGTCAGCGAATAAGCTGCTTGCCCGCTGCCCGAAGCTAAAAACGGTGCAGTTGTACTGTACCTCTCGGAAAAAGACATAAAAATGGTTCAAATGGCTCCGAGCTCTATGGGACTTAAAATCTGAGCTCATCAGTCCCCTAGAACTTAGAACTACTTAAACCTAATTAACCTAAGGACATCACACACATCCATGCCCGAGGCAGGATTCGAACCTGCAACAGTAGCAGTAGCGTG
This sequence comes from Schistocerca serialis cubense, assembly GCF_023864345.2. NCBI lineage: Eukaryota > Metazoa > Arthropoda > Insecta > Orthoptera > Acrididae > Schistocerca > Schistocerca serialis. The sequence continues at coordinate 1,015,269,300 of NC_064639.1, forward strand.
GATCCGGACTGAAGCGCCGAGCACCGCTCGGCCACAGCGGCCTGCCTTACATACATGCTGCAGCGCTTAAAGTAAGTGAGGATGGAGAATGACCCCTGGTTTTATGTGTATGACATAAAATAATGTGATGAGCAGTGTGATGAGCACGCTGTATATACATAGCAAATGTGCTTGATAATGGCTCACGGCCGAAATTAGTTTATAACATGATTTTAATAAAACACTATGCAGCCTGCAACGGACAATGTATTCTTGTATAAAACATTTACAGGCTGTGGATCCCCATGGAAGCAAAAACTTTTTAGGTGAGTTGGTACATATCGGAATTGGAGAGCGCGTGTTCTGAAATACGCAAACTTAGCTGTACAGGTAATGTTTCATTAAGCAACTCGTCATTTATTTCCTTCAAGTACTTTCAAAGCATGTCCGAAAGATCAGACACCACGTGGAATCCGCGGATGTGACACTTTAAATTTAAATTTAAATTTAAGTGGGAAGGGGAAGACAGGAAAAGGGTTACTGATGTCAATTGCATCCACACATTACGTGGAATCAGCGGCGACTTGTAAAAATTTAGCCAAACCAGAATTAGAGCTCGGCACCTTCTTTTTACGAAACGGTGCGTGAAACAAAGCGGCACAGCGTTACTCTATTTGCGCGGACTAGTTCTGCGAGCCTCACGACCGACCAACACTCCTACCGAGCGCCCCACTTTGGCAGTCACTTCCTTTTCCTCCATTCTCACTACTCTGAGATTCCTGCAAGAGGTCGGGCGTACATGTGCACCCGCAATGAAGAATGTGTATCCATTGTTCATTTAGGCAAATCAGTTACATGGATATGTGGTGCCTGTTCTTTTGGACATGTCCTAGATGGGCAAGGAGTCCACCTTCTTCAGTGCACATGCCCAAACACGCCCTACCTCGTGATGGAATCTCTGAATAACGAGCACAGAGAACATGGATAGGGATTGCGGGTAGGGTGGGCTTACCGGAAGTGTTTGTCTGCCCTGAGGAGCGCCGATACACTACTAATAAATTTCCTTTAATTTACGTCTATGGTCACAATCTTTTCTGTTTAACAGATTACCGGTTTCGGTCTTTAATGACCATCATCATATCTGTCTCATTAACATAACTTTTTTTACTGACAACATGACTCGTGCATGTGCTGTGATTTATATGTATTTGACGATTCTGGTTCTGATTCCGCATTTAACAGTTGACTATGCCACTATGGCTGCAGTGCATTAGGACTTCGTTTTTATGAGACATATCTGATGATGGTCATTAAAGACCGAAACCGGTAATCTGTTAAACAGAAAAGATTGTGACCATAGACGTAAATTAAAGGAAACTTATTACATATACGGGTCACTGTGTTTTTTGCGACGATGTCGCAGCTTGTGATATACTATTAGTCCGCGCAGTTGTGATGACGCCGTGTCCCGGATGGCGCAGTGGTTAACCACCCTGACCACTAAGAACGAAATTCTAGGTTCGAATCCGGGTCGGGTACACATTTTCATTTTTTTCCGCTCGTTTTGTGTAATATCCCGAAGCCACTGACATCAGTAATCGTTTGCTTTTGTTTTCTTCTCTCTCCCCCTCCACCTTCTGTTTACATATCACTCAGAATCATACATTAGCCCGACCTGCCTATACAAATGCAGCCAGGAAGAACAGCGACTGGTGAGCGGGTTACAGTGCGATGGAGAGTCACTTGGATGCCGTCTAAAGTGGTTACTGCGCTTCCTAGCGTACAGTTGGAGCGGCTGTTACCAAACAAAAACATTGAAGTGTTTGTTTGCTGCGGAGATGAAAATTAACAGATGAAAAGTGAGAACTCTAAGTTCAACTGGATTCACATTAGTATCTCCCAGCAAGATGAAAATGTACAAAGTACCTAACACCAGTAAACCCCGATTCCGCAATGACTCTAACTCCCCAGCTTCAAACGTCTCATTACATTACAAATTAGTTAATGTGTTAAATATTTGATTCTAAGCATGTAAATGAGAAGACGTTTATAAAAGACTTGAAGTTATACTTAATGGATTCAAGTTATAATTAAAGTTTGTTGTGATGGAAGTAGCTGAGTGCTTTTATTATCAAACACTGAATGAGGATAATCTGGGTAATTTTCGCTCGGGTTTAAGCATAATCTTGTTTTTCACGCATCTCATTGTTTATGATGTAATATCTCCTGAACTAATAGTCGTTCATTGATACAATTTTTGCATGTACATTGAGTAGTACACTCCTGGAAATTGAAATAAGAACACCGTGAATTCATTGTCCCAGGAAGGGGAAACTTTATTGACACATTCCTGGGGTCAGATATATCACATGATCACACTGACAGAACCACAGGCACATAGACACAGGCAACAGAGCATGCACAATGTCGGCACTAGTACAGTGTATATCCACCTTTCGCAGCAATGCAGGCTGCTATTCTCCCATGGAGACGATCGTAGAGATGCTGGATGTAGTCCTGTGGAACGGCTTGCCATGCCATTTCCACCTGGCGCCTCAGTTGGACCAGCGTTCGTGCTGGACGTGCAGACCGCGTGAGACGACGCTTCATCCAGTCCCAAACATGCTCAATGGGGGACAGATCCGGAGATCTTGCTGGCCAGGGTAGTTTACTTACACCTTCTAGAGCACGTTGGGTGGCACGGGATACGTGCGGACGTGCACTGTCCTGTTGGAACAGCAAGTTCCCTTGCCGGTCTAGGAATGGTAGAACGATGGGTTCGATGACGGTTTGGATGTACCGTGCACTATTCAGTGTCCCCTCGACGATCACCAGTGGTGTACGGCCAGTGTAGGAGATCGCTCCCCACACCATGATGCCGGGTGTTGGCCCTGTGTGCCTCGGTCGTATGCAGTCCTGATTGTGGCGCTCACCTGCACGGCGCCAAACACGCATACGACCATCATTGGCACCAAGGCAGAAGCGACTCTCATCGCTGAAGACGACACGTCTCCATTCGTCCCTCCATTCACGCCTGTCGCGACACCACTGGAGGCGGCCTGCACGATGTTGGGGCGTGAGCGGAAGACGGCCTAACGGTGTGCGGGACCGTAGCCCAGCTTCATGGAGACGGTTGCGAATGGTCCTCGCCGATACCCCAGGAGCAACAGCGTCCCTAATTTGCTGGGAAGTGGCGGTGCGGTCCCCTACGGCACTGCGTAGGATCCTACGGTCTTGGCGTGCATCCGTGCGTCGCTGCGGTCCGGTCCCAGGTCGACGGGCACGTGCACCTTCCGCCGACCACTGGTGACAACATCGATGTACTGTGGAGACCTCACGCCCCACGTGTTGAGCAATTCGGCGGTACGTCCACCCGGCCTCCCGCATGCCCACTATACGCCCTCGCTCAAAGTCCGTCAACTGCACATACGGTTCACGTCCACGCTGTCCCGGCATGCTACCAGTGTTAAAGACTGCGATGAAGCTCCGTATGCCACGGCAAACTGGCTGACACTGACGGCAGCGGTGCACAAATGCTGCGCAGCTAGCGCCATTCGACGGCCAACGCCGCGGTTCCTGGTATGTCCGCTGTGCCGTGCGTGTGATCATTGCATGTACAGCCCTCTCGCAGTGTCCGGAGCAAGTATGGTGGGTCTGACACACCGGTGTCAATGTGTTCTTTTTTCCATTTCCAGGAGTGTATATGCGGTTTCTGTTTGCAAATTCTTTTACTAGGAGCCTTAGTAGTAGAGTAATAAATTATAATGTTATGTCTGATACTGAAGTTTCACTGCATAATAAGCGAAGATGTAGTAAGCAATAAATATTTTCCCTTTCGTCATTTTGTGGGGGAGATGGAGGTGGTGTCAGCGAGAAAAAGTTTTATAAAGGTTCGATTTTATGTGTTAAGTATGTTGCAAGTCTCTAATTGTGTTAAGTATGTTGCAAGTCTCTAATTGCTGAGATTTTCAAATACTAGATGAATATATTCGGGGTATTTGCGCTACTGCGTTACGCTGCGTGAAGACACTTACACAGTTTCTAACTGTAGTACTTGCCTTTATGTCTTAAACCTGTAACATAGTATTATACCTCTTGGTGAATAGCTTGGGACACCATTTTAAATTTTTAAATTTGGTCAATAATTATATGAGATACTGAAAATCAGTTGCCGGCCGAAGTGGCCGTGCGGTTAAAGGCGCTGCAGTCTGGAACCGCAAGACCGCTACGGTTGCAGGTTCGAATCCTGCCTCGGGCATGGATGTTTGTGATGTCCTTAGGTTAGTTAGGTTTAACTAGTTCTAAGTTCTAGGGGACTAATGACCTCAGCAGTTGAGTCCCATAGTGCTCAGAGCCATTTTTTGAAAATCAGTTTTTTTGGTTCCCCCTTGAAGCCGTTAGTAGGGAACTTCCAACTAGGACTGGATACTGTAACTATCGCCTGGATTAGACGCTGAGTAATGGAGATTTTACAAATTTTAACTAAACGAGGAAATGGCGCTTTTGAGGAAAAATTCGGGGTAAGTAAAATCGGGATATTGTTGCCTTTTGTCCAGCAAGAGAAAACACCAAAACCTGGTAAAACCGAACCAGTCCTAAAGCTCAATCCGAAGGACATTTTGTATTACGATGGAGATACGTGTCATCGTAATCACCTGCGTGAGACCCAATGATTAGACTAGATTAGATTTACTTTCATTCCAATTGATCCGTAGTGAGGACGTCCTCTAGGATGTAGAATGTCAGAAAAACAATAATACACGACAGATATTTACAACGAAAACAAATGAGCTGTCCACAGCTTGTGGTCGTGCGGTAGCGTTCTCGCTTCCCACGCCCGGGTTCCCGGGTTCGATTCCCGGCAGGGTCAGCGATTTTCTCTGCCTCGTGATGACTGGGTGTTGTGTGATGTCCTTAGGTTAGTTAGGTTTACGTAGTTCTAAGTTCTAGGGGACTGATGACCATAGATGTTAAGTCCCATAGTGCCCAGAGCCACTTGAAGCATTTTGAACCAAATAAGCTAATGTACTTTCCACAGGTCCCAAGTGAAATGAAAGGATCATTTTACAACACTCGTTTACTAAGATCGCATTAATGAACTGAATTTAAAATTTAATTTTTTTTAATTTATGAGGTAATAAACATATAACAGAACTACCACAATACTTATTTACAATAAACACACTACTGCGCCGGCCGGAGTGGCCGAGCGGTTCTAGGCGCTACAGTCTGGAACCGCGCGAGCGCTAGGCTCGCAGGTTTGAATCCTGCCTCGGGCATGGATGTGTGTGATGTCCTTAGGTTGGTTAGGTTTAAGAGGCTCTAAGTTCTAGGGGACTGATGACCTCAGAAGTCAGAAGTCCCATAGTGCTCAGAGCCATTTGAACCATATTACTGCACTGAAATGGTGCAAAAGTTATATTATACTACTTTACACACACACACACACACACACACACACACACACACACACACACACACACACAAAATCAGTTGGCTCTACGGAGAAATTCAACAATGGAGTAAAAGGAGTTGCCCACCAATAAATCCTTTAGGCTTCTCTTAAGACGTGCTAGAGTTTACTAAAACGGCCGAAGACTGTTCTGTCAAGTGGAAACTAGTTTTTTGGATTTCCAGACTGTGTCTTAAGACAGACTCAGAACATCAAAATGAAATAGTATAACGTGTGTTTAGAGTCGTTTAATAGCTGATTTGATTAAGCCACCTACCCCACTCACTTCCACGTTCTTATTTAACACCTGACTAACTCTTCAGACCTATCAACAGTGAAGGTGAATTACGTCTACAGGCCCTGCCGCGCCCACCGGTACCGATCGACCGCCGTGTTACCCTTCACGAATAGCGTCATTCGATGTGGTATGGAGGCGTGCAATGTCAGCACACTGCTTTCCCGGTCGTTGTCCAACTGGCGCGGCTACCACTCGGTAAAGTAGAATTTCAATTGGCATCACGAGGCTGATTGCAACCCATTCCAGCGCTCCCACCGAGGTAAAACCCCTGGAAGAACAGGGAATCGAACTCGGGACCTCATGTGCAAGTCAGCCCTCTGACCACTGAGTAACAGAGGCGGACAGTTAACAACAATATCTTCAGATAACATCTTAAAACCGATCCCGTCAACGCTAAGATAATTTCCATAGGACGTACTGTCCGCAAACGTAAGTTGGAACGTATCTGCACAGATTCCGTGAGTGGGGAGGGGACACCGTTAGTGGGTTAGGGATCTGAGCGAGAAAGCGCTGTAGGGGAGGTGCAGTCCGACAGCTGGAACCTCAGCATAAACATACAGTGATCAACCAGAACATTATGACCACCAGCATATCGATATAAACCTGCCCAGGCCACAGCAGCGTTACCTGGCGAGGAATGACTGCTAGTCAGACACACGCACGGTGCCTGTAGTAGCAGTGGGCGTGTTGTTCGTGTGTGGAAAGAGGAAGGGCGCGATGTAACTGAGATTGTGATGATCCGGAGGTTCGGCACGAACATTTCGGAAACTTCACTGCTTGTCGGGTGTTCGGGGAGTGATGTGGTGAGTGTCTTCAACACGTGGCGAAACCAAGGAGAAATCACATCCAGACGTCGTGGTGACTTTTGTCAACTCAGTGTATCACCATGCCCATGGCAGCGTTACAGTGGCGGGCAGGTTTGGAAGAAATGGGGCCTCGGTCTTGAAGTAAAACAAGAGATACAGGATTTACCGAAACTTCCGGAGGCCTTAAAGCGAGAGAGGGAGAGAAGGAGACGGAGAGAGAGAGAGAGGGGGGGGGCGGGGGAGAGCATGTTCATATGGAAGAGGAGTACGGAAAGTGAGACAGAGTTGGCTTTAGGAACAGCATCACCCAACTAACTCCGAAGATAGCTAGAGTCGACAAGAGCGGTAATTATCGTACAGTCAGCTTAATAGTTCATGGGTCCCAGAAAACTGAGGGTGAGATAGATGACAATCAGATTAGTTTCAGAAAAGGTAAAGCCACCAGAGAGGCAGTTCTGATGTTGCGTTTGATAATGGGAAACAAGAGTGAAGCAAAATCAAGACACATTCATACGATTGTCGACCTGGTAAAAGTGTTCGATACTGTAAAACGGAGCAAGATGTTCAAAATTCTTAAAAAAATGGGGTTAAGATTCAGTGAAAGACGGATCATACACATACAGGATCCAAGAGGGAACAATTAGACTGGAAGATTAAGACTGAAGTGTTCGGATTAAAAAGGGAGTAAAGCAGGGGTCTAGTCTTTCACCCATACTGTTCAATCTATACGTCGAAGAAGCAGTGATGGAAATAAAAGAAAGGTTCAAGAGTGGGTTTAAAATTCAGGGTTAAAGAATATCTATGACAAGGTTCGCTAATGACGTTGCTATCTTCAGGGAAATTGAAGGCGAATTATGGGCTGTGTTGAATGGAATGACCACTCTGATGAGTACAGAATATGGACTGATAGTAAATCGAAGAAAGATGAAAGTAATGAGAAGTAGCAGAGGCGGGAACAGCGAGAAGCTTAACATCAGGATTGATGATCATGAAGTAGATGAAGTTAATAAATTCTGCTACCTAGACAGTAATGTAACTCATCTCGGACGGAGTGTAGAGGACATAAAAAGCAGACTAGCACTTACAAAACGGGCATTCGCTGGTCAAAAAAAGTCAACTGGTATCAAACATAGGTCTTGATTTGAGAAAGAAATTTCTGAGAATGTGCATTTGGAGCATAGTACTGTGAGGCAGTGAGACATGGACTGTGCGAAAAACCGGAGCAGAAGAGAATAGAAGCGTCTGAGGTGTGGTGCAACACAAGAATGTTGAAAAGTAGGTGGACTTGTAAGGTAAGGGATAAGGAGATTCTTCTCAGAATCGGTGATGAAGGGAACATACCGTATTGAAAAAAAGAAGACACAGGGTGATAGGACGTGTGTTAAGACACCAGAGAATAGCTTGCATGGTACCAGAGGGAGCTGTAAAGTGTAAAAACTGTAGAGAAAGACTGAAATTTGGGTACATTCAGCGAATAATTAGGGACGAAAGAAGAACATAACATTTTTTACCCCTTGTTTGAATTACGAGATTTTCTTCAGGCAGAATATGGTCGGACTTGTTCTGCCTTGATTGATTCTTTGTTTATGCAAGTATTTCTTTTCGGTGCTCTAGTAAGAGCCAGCTCCTAAGGTTGATATTTGTCGAACTGTTGGTGATACTGACGTACTCTGCTAATATTGTCTTTTGCAGATTCTCTAGCTGTAGCTTACAAGTTACTCGAGACATACACTAATCAGCCACAACATTACGACCGCCTACCTAATAGCCGCTATGTCCACCTCTGGCACGGACAACTGTGGCGACGCGTCATAACAGGGAAGCAATGGGGCCTTGGTCTCTTGCTGGAGGGAGCTGACACCACATCGACACACACAAGTCACCACATTCCCGTAAATTCGGGGGAGGGGGCCGATGAGCTCTGACGCCGAATTCAGTCACATCCCAGATGTGTTCGATCGGGTTCTGATCTGGGAGTGGGGACAGCTAGCGCATCAATTGGATTTCGCTAATGTGTTTCCCGAACCACATCATCACACTTCAGATCTGGGAGTGGGGGCAGCTAGCACATCAATTGGATTTCGCTACTGTGTTTCTCGAACCACACCATCACTCCTGGCCTTGTGACACTGTGCATTGTCTTGTTGAAATCTGTCAGTTCAGTCGCGAAACATGTTTGTCATGAAGAGGTGTACGTGGTCTGCAACCGCTGTACGATACTCCTTAGCCGTCATGGTGTATTGCACGAGCTCCACTGTGCCCATTGATGCCCACGTGAATGTTGCCCAGAGCACAATGAAGCTGCCGCTTGCTTGTCTCCGTTCCGCAGTCTTTCCCTGGAAGACGACGGATTCGCACCCTCCCATCGGCATAAAGAAGAAGATATCGGGATTCAGCAGATCATGCAACGCTCTGCCACTGTGCCAATGGCCAGTGCCGATAGCCAAGTGGCCTTTCCAGTCGTAGCTGCCGTTGTCGTGCTGTTAACATTGTCACATACATGGGTCGTCGGCTGCGGAAGCCCATCGTCAGGAGTGTTCGTTGCACTGTGTTTTCAAACACATTTGTACTCTGCCCAGAATTAAAGTCTGATGTTAGTTCCGCCACAGTTCGCCGCTTGTCCTGTTTTACCATTCTGCCCAGCTTACTACGTCCGACGTTTGTGTGATAGTGTGATAGTGATCTGCAAAAATATAGACAGAAGCATCACATACACAAAGTATAAACGGATGACGCATTGGTGAACTGTCATTTGTACTCAAGAGATACTTGTGAAAGGTTTCCGACGCGATTGTGGCTGCACGACGGGAATTAACACACTTTGCGCGAATTGCCGTTGGATCTATACGCATGGGATATTCCATTTCGGAAATCGTTAGGGAATTCGCTATTCCGAGATCCATAATGTCAAGAATGTGCCGAGAGTACCACATTTCAGACATTAACTCTCACCACTGATAAAGCAATGACCTACGGCCATCACTTAACTACCGAGAGCAGCGGTGTTTGCGTAGAATTGTCAGTGCTAAGTGACAAGCAACAAGGAGCAAAATAAGCGCAGAAATCAATGTGTGATGTGCGGCAAAGTACCAGTCAGGACAGAGTGGCGAAATTTGGCGTTAATAGGCTATGGCAGCAGACGACCAACGCGAGTGTCTTTGGTAAAAGCACGGCATCGTCTGCAGCGCCTCTCGTGGGCTCGTCGTCATATCGGTTGGATGTTAAACGATCGGAAATCCTTTGCCTGGACCGATGAGCCTCGATTTCAGTTAGTTCAGTTGATGGTAGGCTTAGAGTGTGGGGCAGACCCCATGAAGCCAATGACGCAAGTTGTCAACAAGGCACTGTGCATGCCGGTGTGGCTCCATAATGGCGTGGATTGTGTTCACATGGAATAGAACCGATCATGCACTGAAAATAGTTATGTTCGGCTGCTTGGAGACCATTTTAGGCATTCATGGAATTCATATTCCCAGACAACGACGGAATTTTAATAGATGACAGCGCGCCATGCCACGGAGCACTATTGTTCGCAATTGGTTCGATGTATATTCTGGACAATTGGAGTCAAGGATTTGGCCACCCAGATCGCCCGACATGAATCCCCTCGAACATTTATGTGACTTAATCGAGAGGTCAGTTCGTGCACAAAACCCTGCACCGGCAATATTTTCGTAATTATGGACGGTTGTAGAGGCAACATGGCTCTATATTTCTTGTTGAGTCCTTATTACGTCGAGCTACTGCACTACATCGGGGAAAATGAGGTTCGACGCGATATTAGGATGAATCGCATTTCTTTTGTCAGCTCATTGTACATCACTCTTTTTTATCAAAATCTACACATTCAGTATCCTACCTCAAAGTGACTTTAACAGATACTCTCTCCCCAATTTCAAGTTACATGTACAAGCAGTTCAAACAAACCTTGAGTTTGATTTCAAACACGTACCCGACTCATACGATTATAGTTAGTGGTGACTTTAATTTAGCCTCTATACGTTGACGAAAATACATGTTTAATTCCAGAGGTATGCGTAAAACATCATCCGACATTGTGCTAAACGCATTCTCTGAAAATTATTTCGAGCAGTTAGTTCATGAGCCTACGCAAATAGTAAACGGTAGAGCACACTTGACCTCTTAGCAACAAATAATCCTGAGTTAATAATGAGCATCAAAATGGATACAGGGATTAGTAAACACAGGGTTGTCGAAGCGAGATTGAATACTGTAACCCCCAAATCCTCCAAAAATAAACGAAAAATATACCTATTCAAAAAATCAGATAAAAATTCACTTGAAACCTTCCTGACAGACAATCTCCACCCCTTCCAAATTAACAATATAAGTTTGGACCAGATGTGGCTTGAATTCAAAGTAATAGTATTAGCAGCAATTGAGAGATTAATACCAATTAAATTATCAAACGACGGAGCTGATACTCCGTGGTACACAAAACGGGTTGAAGAAACAACGAAAGAAACATGCCACGTTCCCAGGATTGGCGATCTTTTACAAAAGCTCGAAATTTCAATGCGAGATGCTTATAATAGTTTCCCCAACGAAACTTTGTCTCGAAACCAGGTTGAAAATAAAAAGAAATTCTGATCGTATGTGAAGTATGTTAGCGGCAAGACACAATCAAAGTCTTCTCTGCGCGATAGCAATGGAGATACTATAGAAGACAGTGCTGCCAAAGCAGAGTTACTAAACGCAGCCTTCCGAAATGCCTTCACAAAGGAAGACGAAATAAATATTCCAGAATTCGAATCAAGAACAGCTACCAACATGAGTAACGTAGGAGTAAATACGAGGGTTGGAATAGTGGTAACTTTTTTTTTCACAACCGATACAAAAGAGTTGCATGTTTTCACCTGTTACTGTCCTTCAAAATAGTCACCACCATTGTGTAGAACCCGTTGGCAGCGATGTGGAAGGCGTAGTATACCGTTAGCAGAGCCTGTTCTGTTGATGGTACGAATGGAGTCTGTCGAATCTCTGGAACAGTTCTGAAGTGAATGCCACGAAGTGGTTCCTTCATCTTCAGAATCAAATCAAATTCACAAGGACTTAAGTCTGGTGAGTATGATGAATGGTACAGTACTTCCCAGTCTCATCGACGGAAAAGAGCAGCCACAGCTTGCGCTGTATACGCCCGCGCATTGTCGTGCAAAATGATGGGTGGGTTGCGCAGAACGTGTCGCAGCTTCTTTCGCAAAGCTGGTCGCAGGTGACGCTCCAAAAACGAACAGTAATACTGTGCATTGACGGTCTGGCGTGAGGAACGTAATGCTTTAGGATAACACCATCACAGTCGTACACGAAAATTACCATACCTTTCACCATAACTTTCAGCATACTGGGGCTCTGGCGCACTTTCAACTTTCGCGGCGACCCATAGTTGCGCCATTTGTTGGACTGGCGTTTCAATTTTGGCTCGTACGATGTGGCCCATGTCTCATCCAGTGTTACGATACGGCGTAAGAAAGCCTCTCCTTCGCCCTCATAGCGCTCCAAGTGCGTCTGAGCAGCGTCGTAACGCATCCATTTCTATATTTCCGTCAAGTCATGCGGAATCCATCGTGATGCAATGTTTCGCATGCCCGGGCGTTCCTTCAGGATGCGAAGCACAGTCGTATGTGCTAATACGGTTTCGTGGGTGAGCTCACGAATCGAATGGCGTCGATCACTATCCACTAACGCGGCAACTGCATGCACTTATTCTTCAGGGACGCTAGGACGACCTGCCCGATGCATGTTTGCCACAGTTTGCCGACCTTCGTTGAAGGCTTTTACCCAACGTGCCACTGCTCTGTACGGCAATGCCGATTCCCCGCACGCCTCTTGAAGACCTTGATGACACAGTCCTGCTGTACGACCTCTGGCACATTCAATCTTGATCTAACTCCGTTGTTTCTGTTTCGAAAACATAGTGACACCGTTGAGTTAGACCGCTCTCTCACAAGTGACTGTTTCCCTCGATTGTGAACACGCCAGTGTTGTGGGACGGACGAGTCCATTTGCTCGGAGGTGAGGTAGGTATGTCCACAACGTGTGCTATCAGCGACAATAGTAGATTCCATTACATAGTGTCTCCACAGCAGTGTTGGCACTATTTAAGTTACTGTATACATATCCACGGGGTAGTGAAGCAACTTAAATCACTTAATAAAAGCAATTCTTCTGGTCCAGACTGTATACGAATTAGGTTCCTTACAGAATAAGCTGATGCAATAGCTCCACACTTAACAATTATAGACAACCTTTCGCTCGACGAAAGATCTGTCCCGGAGACCGGAAAGTTGCACAGGTCACACCAATATTCAGGAAATGTAGTAGGAGTAATCCATTAAATTACAGGCCCATATCATTAACGTCGATCTACAGAAGGATTTTGGAATATATATTGTGTTCGAACAGTATGAAGTACCTTGAAGACAACGGTCTCGGTTCTAGGCGCTTCAGTCCGGAACCGCGGGACTGCTACGGTCGCAGGTTCGAATCCTGCCTCGGGCACGGATGTGTGTGATGTCCTTAGGGCAGTTAGGTTTAAGTAGTTCTAAGTTCTAGGGGCCTGATGACCTAAGATGTTAAGGCCCATAGTGCTCAGAGCCATTTGAACCATTTGAACAACAGTCTATTGACAGACAGTCAACATGGATTTATGATTACCACGCAAAGATTTGCTGTTACGCTCGTCTGGTATGAGACGTTCCAGTGGGGATGGGGGGGGGGGGGGGGGGGGTCCGCTGGGGGCCGAACCGCACAATAACACTGGGTTCGTTGTGGGGCGGCGCTGGGGTGGCTGGACTGCTATGGTCTGTTGCGGGGTTGTGAACCACTGAGGGCTACGGCGGGATGAAGCATCTCCGTCGTTTCTAGGTTCCCGTTTTAAATACACAGTACACAAAACACACATGGATTTACAAAACATCGTTCTTGTGAAACGCAACTAGCTCTTTATTTGCATGAAGTGTTGAGTGCTATTGACAAGTGATTTCAGATTGATTCCGTATTTCTGGATTTCAGGAAGGCATTTGACACTATACCACACAAGCGGCTTGTAGTGAAATTGGGTTCTTATGGAATATCGTCTCAGGTATATGATTGGATTCGTAATTTCCTGTCGGAGAGGTCAAAGTTGGTAGCAGTTGACAGGAAGTCGGCGATTAAAACAGAAGTGATTTCTGGCGTTCCCCAAGGTAGTGTTATAGGCCCCTTGCTGTTTCTTATCTATATAAACGATTTGGGAGACAACCTGAGTTGCCGTCTTCGGTTGTTTGAAGATGTCGCTGTCGTTTATCGACTAATAAAGTCATCATAAGATCAAAACAAACTGCAAAACGATTTAGAAAAGATACCTGTATGGTGCAAAAATTGGCGATTGACACTGAATAACGAAAAGTTGAGGTCATCCGCATGAGTGTTTAAAGGAATCCGTTTAACTTCGATCACACGATAAATCAGTCAAATCTAAAGGCCGTAAATTCAGCTAAATACCTAGGAATTACTATTACGAACAACTTAAATAGGAAGGAACACATAGAAAATGTAACACGTAGAAAATGTTGCGATGAAGGCTAACCAAAGTCTGCGTTTTATTGGTAGGACACTTAGAAAATGTAACAGATCTTCTAAGGAGACTGCCTACACTACGCTTGTCCGTCCTCTTTTACAATACTACTGCGAGGTGTGGGATACTTACCACACAGGACTGACGGAGTACATCCAAAAAGTTCAAAGAATCGCAGGACGTTTTGTACTATCGCGAAATTGGGGAGAGAGTGCCACTGAAATGATACAGGAATTGGGGTGAAGATCATTAAAACAAGGGCATTTTTCGTTGCGATGGAAACTTCTCACGAAATTAAAATCACCAACTTCCTCCTCCGAATGCGAAAATATTTTGTTGACGCCGACCAACATTGGCAGAAACGTTCACCATGATAAAATAAGGGAAATTAGAGCTCGTACGGAAAGATATATTTGTTCGTTCTTTCCGCGCGCTATACGACAATATATTTGTTCGTTCTCTCCGCGTGCTATACGACATTGGAATAATATAGAATTGTGAAGATGGGTCGCTGAACCATGTGCTGGTAACTTAAATGTGATTTGCAGAATATCTTTGTAGATTTAGATGTAGATACGAAACTGTGTGAAGATGTTCATCGAATAATCAGTATAAAATGACTAAGAATTCAGTCAGTTCCATTGACAGTATCAGGTGTGATCCCTACCGGCATGAATAACTTTTGTATTCGTTGTAGCATGGCAGGAAATAACCTGCAGATGTACTCAAAAAAATCGGTCAAATGGCTCTGAGCACTATGGGACTTAACATCTGAGGTCATTAGTCCCCTAGAACTTAGAACTACTTAAACCTAACTAACCTAAGGACATCACACACACCCATGCCCGAGGCAGGATTCGAACCTGCGACCGTAGCGGTCGCGCGGTTCCAGACTGTAGCGCCTAGTACCGCTCGGCTACTCCGGCCGGCGCAGATGTACTCTTGAGTGATTTATTGTGAAGGTAGAAGGAGAGGGGGTGATGTTCGAGAGATGCGTTACAAAATTCGACAAATAACAAATTTTTATCAAGCAACGCAAAACACATTAAACTGAACACTCAAACAATAGGTTAGTCACAAAATTACAATTTTACAATGACCATACACAACAATAACATCCCTCCTCTAGCAATATAGGGTGTTGGAGGAGAGGGGGGACGACAAATTGTCAGTGTAAGAGGAAAATTGTCATCTAAGAATCTGTGCAGAGCCGGCCGCGGTGGTCTAGCGGTTCAGGCGCTCAGTCCGGAACTGCGGGACTGCTACGGTCGCAGGTTCGAATCCTGCCTCGGGCATGGATGTGTGTGATGTTGTAACGTGCGCGTGGGACACACAATACTCATTAAAGCCTGTACTATGATAAGTGAATGGGGTTCACCTTACAAGACAGGATTTTTGTAGAGATATTGACCGCGTGTACCTGATTGGAGGCAAATCAGGCTTACACCCACTCTGTAATAACAATGATACATCAAATACGTCCGAAATGCAACTACACGTCAGGACGGACAAAAAAGTAACACATAAGATGCTACCAATTTGTTAATAATACGGTCGCCAGCCTAATTAGGCATTAACTGAGTTTCTTCCCTGTACAAGTTGGCAGATATTCGTGCAAAGCAACAAGTAGTAACACTGCATAATATAGTAGAATTTTAGAACCAGAAAATCTATTGAACTGATATTTTCACGTTCTGTACTGATATGAAAAAACCATAAATACATAACACTATACTATAATGTATACTACAAAACTTCGTACTCTCTATTGATCTGATTAAAATCGGGCATAGGTTACCCTAGAAATAGCACTTTCGAGTCACACATTCAATGTCAATTTTGATAAAGATAAAACACTGATAAATTTTGGCTTTTATATTGACTTTAATTTTTGCTGGTCAAATCGATTTAGAACACTTCAGAATTGAAATTAATAAAAAGGGGGGGGGGGGACCCTGAAACTGTTATGATCACTGTATATAAAAAAAAAACTCGATTACTCAAATCATTATGCGCTCAAGATTTCCAATATATGAGTTACTACTCTTTTTATCTTATTTCCTACTCATTTAAATACCATTATATCTGTCTCGAAATAATTAAACTTCATTATTAAATCAATATCAAAGTTATCTTCCAATTTTTTCAGACCCTCGTTATTCATTTACTGGTTCATTAACAAAACAGTTCTTTAAACACCATTCTTACATAGTTAGGTCTGCAAGTAATTATTATTAACATAAAATTTAATTTTTCATTTCGGGACACTCGGATTGCACAACATTTGGAAAGGACCCTATCTAGGTTAGTTATGAGGATAATTAAATGATAGGAAAGTTCTGGTAAAATTTAAGTTGTTATTGAACAGTATGGAACAAAAGTAATACTGGTCCATACGAATACAGTACTAAAAGTTTCAACCTGCTTGTATCGATGCGGCGGTTGGCGGGCGGCGAGATGGCGAGGCACAGAGCACACATACAACCATAGCTATGGCCCTTGACGTATCGGCACTATATTTCTTCATAGCGTCGCAATACTTTTCCATTTAGTGCCTATGGAATTTTGCCATGCTGTATGGGAGTTGGAACGGCATACCCGAGGCTCAATAAAACTGCGCCTTTCAGGAGAGCCTCCTCGCTCCAGAACGTGTTGCTCTAACCAGTGCCAAACTCCAACTAACTACCGCTGAGCCCGTTGTGCCGTACAGTGCCCGCGTGCATTTTCCCGCGCTCGCCTGCCATCCACCTTTTACCGCTCCTTTACAGGCCGAGTATTCACCCGAGGTTTTGCATTCTACATACCTTAACACATTGCCTACGTATGGACCAGACGCATAGTTACAATTTTAAACATGTTACAACAGTTTCAACACTTGTTACCTTTCAATTCTATTACAATATTGCTTGACATTTGACATAAACATTAATTTTCACATTGAAATTTGTTTACAGTTTTCTTAACATAATGGCATGAAACAAAAAAGAGATGAAAGCAGAACATCAATTACTCAAGTTTATCGAAAAATCAGAGCAAAAAAAATTACTTATTTGTACAATAGTACAACGTCGTTGTTGTTACAATGTCCTTAGGTTAGTTAGGTTTAAGTAGTTCTAAGTTCTAGGGGACTGATGACCACAGATGTTAAGTCCCATAGTGCTGAGAGCCATTTGAACCAATCTGTGCAGAAAACATTCACTCTGGTACTTCG
The DNA here is from genome assembly GCF_023864345.2 of Schistocerca serialis cubense. Lineage (NCBI taxonomy): Eukaryota > Metazoa > Arthropoda > Insecta > Orthoptera > Acrididae > Schistocerca > Schistocerca serialis. Next base: position 1,015,286,622 of record NC_064639.1, read on the forward strand.
TTATTATATAATTTCGCCAAGGAACCACTGCCTGTCTTTATTCAATGTTGTAACTTAATTATAAACGAATAATCTCATTAAGGTCTTTTAAAAAATACCGTTTAACATTCGCCCTTCTACCTAATGATGGTGGGGACTGTCCACAGGCACATATAAGTGATTTGTTTAACGCAACTATTTTTATAATGCAATTTGATGGGTTCCCTGACACTTATATGTACGCCCAGTAAGAGCTCGTTAATATTATTTATATTAATCTAGAAAGTTGCCTATGGTTTTCCCATCATATACCTAGAATTATACTGCAGATAATTAGTTATTCATGCTATGCAGACAAGTTCCCTGTCCCCTTCAAACTGACTCAAAAGTTATACTATATCAGATAAATCCAACCCACGTAAATTAAATGATCAGGATAAATTAATGCCTACGAAAGAACAAATGCAGTTATCTTCATCATATTTATTTAAGAATTGAACCCATGGATTATGAAATCATTTATAAAACTGATATTCTCAGAAATAATATAGAGTACAGATTTTCTGTGTGTTCGTATTGGCCCTTCACAGTTTTGCTCTGTCCTGTTTAACGCACACGATCGGCTAATATACATAGAATAACTGGCATCAGCTTTGTATGAAATATCCGAAGAAATCGTTACCCCAATAAGCAATGTGAGATCTCAGTGCAGAAAGAATAGTACTGTTGATCTCAGCCATTTATCATTACGTTCCTACACTGCCAAAACGTATGCTACATCACCGAAATCGTAGATATGCGGCAACACAGAGCGCCGCTCCTCATAGAAGTCGGCACCAACAGCACTGCTGGAGCGTGACTCTAAAACATTGGACGGCTGACTGCGGTCCATATACTGTAAAATGAATGGTGCCTTATAACTTCACTGTACAACGGATGAAGTGCTCTCTGTCACTGTTTGCTGAACTAGACGCGAACCCCAGCAGTCGGACGAAGTTCAGATGTCTAAGTATAGCAGCAAGTACAACTATCTACTGTGGCAGAGCACAAGAGAGCAAGTCCGTACATGGTCTGCACAGAGCGCGTCCGATCTGAGCGTGCTCTAAAACGGAAGACAGCAGACTGACCACGATTCTTTACTGCGTTTCCTGCTGTAAGTCTCGGTTCCTCTCCCTTTTAAACGTGGATGGGAAATCATATTTCTGGAAGTCGCTGAAACATGGTACTTAGGGAAGGCAGGAAAAGGTGTGGACGGGGCCTTACTCACTTACCATTGGTTGCTCTGTTTTTGATTTTTCAATCACGTACACTTTATTTGGAACCAACTGCGTATAAGGTTGACAACAAGGAACAATTATGAAATTTGACTGTTAAGACAATATCTAATTAAAAATTCCTTAGACAAATTGCATTCACGACTGAAGGCCTTATTGACCAGATATTCAGATTATTTGTCGGCTGAAGGTCCCAATAGTAACTACTCAAAACAATTTGACCGCTGAAGGCCTAATAGCAAATTCTTACTAAAATATTATAAAAAGGAGAATCATATTAGGAGACAATATCTGATTAAAATTTCTTAAGTCAAAATTGCATTCATGGTTGAAGCCCTTATTAACAAGAAATTCAAATTATTTGTCGGCTGAAGGCCCCAATAGTAATTACTCAAAAACAATTTGAGGGCTTAAGGCCTAGATAGCAAATTCTTACTAAAATATTATAAAAAGAAGAATCATACTAAGAAACAATATCTAAATAAAAAAATTCTTAAGTCAAAATTGCATTCATGGCTGAAGGCCTTATTGACCATGTAATCTCCCCACAAAATTCAATTCACATTTAGTGTAACCTCAAAAACAGAAAAATTCCTAAACTTCTCAACAGTAAAAAAAATTGTAATTATGTCGTTCACATTCAGTGTAACGCCCCAACAAAAAATAAATTCAGTAACCTGGTAATAATACAATGTAACTAACCTCTCAATTAAATTGTCGCTCACTTATAACTTTTCAATAATTGACTGTGAATTTAACATTTTGGACGTCAGCAGTGCTGCGTCAGGGCCCTGAAAGATCATTCTGAATAAAAAAGAAATTTCTTACCTCAATGAAATCGCCGGATAACGCATATATATCTGCTCTTACAATAAATTTTTCTGGCACAGCCCTGTACAATGCTGCCCGATAGATTTGTCATTTATGAAAGGAAACAACTGATTTTTCTTTTGTAATAATCGGGACGATCGTGGGTTGGAGAAATTAGTAAATTCTTTAAATTTAAATGAATGGTTGTTAAAAGTTACTTTTTATGAGAAAGATTATTATTAGGAGATTTTTTAAAACATTTACATGGGACTTGAGATAACATTACTACATGTGTTCGAGGCTGCTTTTTACCTTATACAATAATACTCAGGCTCCGGCATCGCTGCACCACGACCGGCCCAGCCAACACGATACACCAGACCAGACTGCTCGCTAGCAACAACTTACTGCTACAGCTACACAGTTCCTACTGCAGTCAACACTGCTCTCTGGTCTGAGATTCTCTTATACCTTACATATCGCAGGCAGCGCGTGAGCAATACATCGAAATTACATCTGCTCGGACCTCTTACAACCAGATATTCAGATTATTTGGAAAGGTGGCTTTGATTTGTGGCTTTCATTTCGCAGATTATTCTGCATGTTTGAAGTAAATAAACCCATATAATGGTTAATTAGTCTTATTAGGTGGATTAGAAAGAGAGATACGTGACGATTAAACACATGTGTGAAATAATACGTGCTTTGGTAATGATAATATTTAGTTGCATGCTGTAGGTGTAAGCAAAGTAAATTTGCCAGTGGAGGCGAGGAGTGGTCGGGCTCAGCCGGGTGCCAGGTGAGAGAGAGAGGGTAAATGTCGAGCAGAGAGAGAGCGTCCAACGTACGCGCTGGCGCCGCCCGGTCGCGCGATGTTTTAACGGCAAATGGACTGAGCACTGATTGGGCAGTTCATAAGAAAGTGCGGGAAACGCTGAGGGTCAACGCCCGCTGTTTGAACAGAGAAATTTTTGGATAGCTGGAGAAATTGTATCACTCTGCGAGGGAGATTTGGGAGGTCTTTGCAGCGTCGGGATTGGCTGATTAAGAGTTTGGCGGCAAGATTGTCGCAAGATCATCGGGCAGAGCGAGGCAGAGAGAGAGCGTCTGGTGCCGTGAAAGCGGACAGTCGCAAAGTGCGGTAGCTCTGAGATAGGGACTTAGATTCTGAAGACTGTGCTGTGTATGATCTAGAGCCTGCAGCTACAGTAAGACATCGGCGTCCACGATAGGCATTGCATTGACTACTAGTATAATTGCAGTTGATTCCGCCTTACAGGCTGGCAGTCACCATTGAACGTAGTCAACCAGTGCACAGAGCTATCATACTGGTATTGCACGTTGGTACAAGACACACTGGGCTGCACCTTAAAGGTTGTTGAGCGAGTCTTGAAAGCGTTGTATACCATTTAGAGGAAATATAAGGCTTGTGGTATTAGTAGTTTCTGAGTAGTTTATTCTACTCAAGATATTTGAGAGACTTATCTTAATTCAGCGACTTCGCAGCTCTAGTCGTCGCCCCAGCAGTATCGACGGAGCCTGCACGCTGGTAGACGGTATTGTAAAACTTGCAGCAGCGGCAGTAAAGTTCATAAATAGTCGTAGGATCGTGGTCTTGCCATCCACTGAGCATCATGCAGTTTTGCTTACGATTCGTTATTGGTTATTTGTCTTTTTTCATGTTGTTTGGTTTGTTTCGTGGTGGTGGTGTCCGAAGTACGTATTATTTCAGACACAAAAGAGATTATAGGAACACAGTCAGATCGCATTTACCATTTGCTTATCCAGGGGCATAATTAAATCTAACTTCGCATCAACTTAACATTAAGAGCTGAGAGCCAATCTTATCAGTGTAGTATATCTAAGAACAGTGTACAATTTGTTTAATTTGTTTTCATTCATGATTTGTTCAATATGATCTAACTTCTATCGTGAGTTAATTTACAATAAATACAAGTTATTTACAATATCGCTTTTGATTCAGTAGTAGGTGGTAGTTAGCCGTCACTGTCACATTAATAAATTTCATTCATGTTGAATACCGGCCACAGCCCCAAAGAAGAAGCCCTACAATTTGTCGGCTGAAGGCCACAAGCAATACTTCAGAACAATTAACAGCTGAAGGCCTGAATTACAAATGAGGAAGATAATTACAGTTAGAAAATTTCAAAACCATTTTTTAAAACAATCATATTAAAAAATTGACTGTAACACAAGCTACACTGATAGCTGAAGGCCTTATTAAGAAGAATTCAAATTATTTGTCGGCTGAAGGCCACAAACAATAGGAATAATTTTAAAAAATATTATTTTTAAACAATTGTCACAATCAGACCAAATAAAGAAGGGAGTGAGCCATAGATAGTGCTCCAAGGATCGACCTGTGAAAAAGTCCCTACAGCTGCGTAAGCGGTGAGACGGGCAGCAAAGAGCTATGCTCACTTAATAGGATGGCAACTCAAACTAGGGAAAGCTTAAATGCCGACCAGCACACTCGCAAAAAGATGCGATAACCAATACCACGATAGAATAACAGTTAACATCGTCAAATGACAAGCATTCAATTACACAAGTTGGCTTCACCAAATCCTAGTACGCAGACAGGTTTAAGACCAAACTGCCTATTGAAAATCTGACTAGATGCACCTGGAACCGCAAAAGACAATTCCACGCAGTTTGGAACGATCGGCCAGTCAGTTATTTTTCGCCGAATGTATTACGCGACAGCCGATTGATCGCACGAGCGATGTAAGGTGGAGTCCCTTCATGTATCAAAATATCTGAGTCCAAAGTACCTTTCCCCGTAGAGCAGGGCTCATATGTTGGCGAAGCAGATCACAGAAACATGTGCCGTTCACGCTCCGTGTCCTTGGTTCTTAGGGCACGAGATCCTCAGAGAAAAATGGAACAATCATGACCTGTGCCATGAAGCTACACACACAGTGACGCGTTCATTATGCTCGGGAACTTCACGAACGTTCGTCAGCAGTGATGATTCTCAAATGCAGCAAATGTGGGAATTCATTGCCGCAGTTGGCGTGAATTGTGCTTCGTCATTCCACAATATGTTCGAAGGCCATATATCGTCAACTTCAGTCCTTGCAGGAAACATAAGAGCAATGTTTACTCACATGTCTGCGTCACGCCGCAAAAGTTGGTGAGTGATGTGAAGCTATTACGGATACCATTTCACAATTTTCGCAGCACTTTTAGAACGGTGCATCATGGAATGTGCAGCTGCTGTGACATATCTTTTCCACTGCTTGAAAATCACACACTGCGTGCAGAAATCCCAGTCATGGCAGTAACAACTTCTTCAACAAATTGTGGTGCAATTGGCCTCGGCCACTCCAGGATAAATTCCCATATCGTAGTTAATTCGAACTTTCGAATAATGTTGTTCAACCTCGGTGCGGAAAGGGAACCTCTCCGTATTCAGCGCTATTGCTATCGCTTTGATGAAATAGCTGTTCGAGTAAAGACCTGCTCACCTTCTCCAGACCTTGTTGACTGACTATAACTGTAATGCACATTGATGCTTGTGTTTGAACCCTCCGTTGCTGTAACAGTAGGGGCACCTAACTGCAAGTCATGACATTAACTCTACCAACAACGCAAATCTTCCAGTGCGCACTGTGAACATCATTCGTATAAAGTTGGATACCCATGCAGTAAATAGGTTTTCCGTCTACAATAACTCAAGTAACAGAAGTTTAGTTATAACCCCACTGTACTACAAATTTATCTTTCTTTTTTTGTTTTAGTCTTTGTCCGTGTGGTTTGTTGACTATTCAGACAATAAACTGCGCATTAAAGACAGCAAATCTCAAAATAGGACCAAACAGTAACACATTAGCAAATATCAACATTCATAAAACAGAAAAAAACACAAAGATACAATAATTCTGGAATTTACAAAATAGAGTGCAGATAATGTAATGAAGTGTACACTGGACAGACAGGCAGAACTTTTAAAACAAGATATCCATATGACTTAAACGTAAGCGAAAATAACCTTTCCACTTTCGGCACGTATCTCCGAGAATGCAAACATCACACTGAAAATATCGAGAGAAATCTCACTATTTTACATAATGCCTCCAAAGACCTGTTAACGGATATTTTGTAAGAAATAGGAATCTACATTTATACGAATAAGCACCTAGAACAAAAGTTAAACTAATTAAAAAAATTCACAGAAAACTTCTAATGCCCTTTAATCAGCATATGAAATGTACTCTGTCCTACAGTAATCACCGAATACGTAACTACGAACGATTTATAGAAATGAAAACTTATTGCACCACTGTAATGAAATGTGTCTCACTCTGAATACAGCCAGCGTCATTAATGCAATCGTAGAGTAAGTTGAATATTTCAGAAATTGTATTAGATCATATAATAAAAGTCATTGCATCACCATCTATCAAAATTACAATAATATCTACGAAAATAAGTCAGCTTGACACGCAGTGAACTCCAACGAAAACAAATTCTCCATCATACGTGAAACGTCGTTGTCGCGTGGATCAAATCATGCTGGACAATGAAGGTTTCACATTTAATACAAATACAGGGTGATATAAAAATAAAGAAATCTCAGTTGCTTATTACAGACAAATTGGTATAGGTATGCGTATTCAAATACAGAGATATGTAGACAGGTAGAATACGGCGCCGCGGTCAGCATCATCTATGTAAGACAACAAATGTCTGGCGCAGTTGTTTGATCGGTTACTGCTGCTACAATGGCAGGCTATCAAGATTAAGTGACTTTCAACATGGTGTTATAGTCGGCGCTCGAGCAGTGAGACACAGTATCTGCGGGGTAGAGATGATCTGGGGATTTTCCTGTACGACCATTTCAATTTTGTACCGTGAATATCAGGAATCGGGTAAAACATGAACTCTCCGACATCGCAGCGGTCGGAAAAAGACCCTGCAAGAACGGGACCGATGACGACTGAAGAGAATCGTTCAACGTGAGAGAAGTGCAACTCTTCCGCAAATAGCCGCATATTTCAATGCTGGGCCATCAACAAGTGTCAGCGTGCGAACCATTCAACGAAGCATCACCGACATGGGCTTTCGGAGCCGAAGGCTCACTCGTGTACCCTTGATGACTGCACGACACATGCTTTATGCCTCGCCAGGGCCCGTCAACACCGGCATTGGACTGTTGATGACTGGAAACATGCCGCCTGATCGGATGAGTCTCGTTTCAAATTGTATCGAGTGGATAGAGTTATATGGGTACGGAGACAATCTCATGAATCCATAGACCCTACATGTCAGCAGGGGACTGTTCAAGTCGATGGAAGCCGCGCGGGATTAGCCGAGCGGTCTTAGGCGCTGCACTCATGGACTGTGTGGCTGGTCCCGGCGGAGGTTCGAGTCCTCCCTCGGGCATGGATGTGTGTGTTTGTCCTTAGGATAATTTAGGTTAAGTAGTGTGTAAGCTTAGGGACTGATGACCTAAGCAGTTAAGTCCTATAAGATCTCACACACATTTGAGCATTTTTCAAGTCGATGGAGGCTCTGTAATGGTGTGTGGAGTGATATGGGACCCCTGATACTTCTAGGTACGGCTCTGACAAGTGACACGTATTAAGCATCCTGTCTGATCACCTGCATCCATTCATGTCCATTGTGCATACCGACGGACTTGGAAAATTCCAGCAGCACAATGCGACACCCCACACGTCCAGAATTGCTACAGAGAGGCTCCAAGAGCAGTCTTCTGAGTTTAAACACTTTCGCTGACACGAACTCCCCAGACTTGAACATTACTGAGCATATCTGGGAGCCTTGCAACGAGCTGCTCAGAAGAGATCTCCACGCTCTCGTTCTCTTACGGATTTATGGACAGCCCTACAGGATTCATGGTGTCAGTTCCCTCCAGCACTACTTCAGTCATTAGTCGATTCCATGCCACGCCACGCTGCGGCACTTCTGCGTGCTCGCGGGGGGCCCTAGAGGATATTAGGCAGTTCTAGCAATTTCTTTGGGTCTTCAGTGTACGAAGGTTCAGAGTCGCACAGACACTGCACCATGCACGCAATATGAACACCATGCGTTGCTCGAAAAATATCGAAAGGATAGTCCATTTCATTCCACTCACGAACCAACAGGCTCCTGTTTATTGGAAAGACAGATTCAACAGTTCAATTTCTCAGATCTTGTAGCTGGCATAGGTGAGACAAATACTCTGTCTTTCATGTACTCACAAAGAAATAAATCGCCAGGTCCGAGGTCTGGTTGCCTGGGAGACCAAAAACAATGAGCAAGATCCTTCAGTTCTGCTCTTACAATCGCCGGCCCTGTGGTCTAGCGGTTCTAGGCGCGCAGTCCGGAACCGCGCGACTGCTACAGTCGCAGGTTCGAATCCTGTCTCGGGCATGGATGTGTGTGATGTCCTTAGGTTAGTTAGGTTTAAGTAGTTATAAGTTCTAGGGGACTGATGACCACAGATGTTAAGTCCCATAGTCCCATAGTGCTCAGAGCCATTTGCTCTTACAATCCAACTTTATGGGATGGTGTTGTTAAGATTTAAGGCGCACCTCACGCTGAAAGGAAAGTAGAGCACCGTCGTGCATAAAAATGAAATCACTGGCATATTCGTGAAGTTGAGGCAACAATCAATTTTGCTGCATGTCCAGGTGTGACATTTCCGTCACAGTCTCCTCCGTAAAAAGAAATGTCTTTTAACTTTGTGAACAGAGCCGGCCGGTGTGGCCGAGCGGTTTTAGGCGCTACAGTCTGGAACCGCGCGACCGCTACGGTCGCAGGTTCGAATCCTGCCTCGGGCATGGATGTGTGTGATGTCCTTAGGTTAGTTAGGTTTAAGTAGTTCTAAGTTCTAGGGGACTTATGACCTAAGCAGTTGCGTCCCATAGTGCTCAGAGCCATTTGAACCATTTTTATTTTTTTGTGAACAGAAGTGGGAAAAAACACACTGAGTAGAAATTCTTCCAGTCCATATGCGGCATAACAGCAAACCAGTGCTTAAAAATATTTGTTAAGAACAGTCTTGGTTGCAATTTTAGTTTTCTTTATTTCTCAACGATGCGTTTCACCTTATTTAGGCATATTCAGGTTATCTTTTCTGGATGGACGCGAGAGGCACCAAGATCTGCATGAAGCGTTCCCGTTCACAGGAGGCCCCATCCTACTGTTACTCGCTCCTGTGAACGGGAACGCTTTATGCAGATCTTGGTGCCTCTCGCGTCCATCTAGAAAAGATAACCTGAATATGCCTAAATAAGACGAAACGCGTCGTTGAAAAATAAAAAAAATAAAATTGCAACCAAGACAGTTTTTAAACAACACACTGAGCCTCGGTGAGTCCTTTCATGTTCGACGAAGACGCCAAGAGCTTGCGACCCCAAAATTCTCACATCAGTGTGGCTTACCCGACAAATGAAACGTCGATTCGTTCGTAAATGTGAGTTTTTAGGAAAAAGTGTGCTCTGCCATATCCTGGAGAACTGAAATGAAAAATTCGTACCTTCTGTTACGCCGATGGGACGCAGTTGCTACGGTGACTACAACTTGTTAGGCTTCTTAGGCAAACGTCGTTTCTGAACACGTCACACCGTTGTCTGAGGAAGTTGAAGACCCTGGCCTACCCGTCTTGTGGACTTCCGAGGGCTCCGTATGAACGCATCTCGGATACGTTCGACATTCTCATCAGTCGTACATGACCGACCAATGTTCTCCCCTTTGCATATGCAACCAGCTTCCCAGAATTATATACGCCATTCATAAATCTGCTTGTGCAGAGGCGGCTTCCTGCTGAAGCGACGGCGGAATGCGCGTTGTACTTGAACAACGGTTTGACTTCGTGCAACTTCCAACTTACAAAATTATTTCTCGTGTGGTATAGCCGCCATCTTGCTACTAACTAACAACAGCGTAGCTGCGTCAAGACTTTGAACCTTCCACTATACAGTGACATGCGCAATGTGCTTCTATCTTTATTGATTGTCTCTAATAAACAACTTAAATCTATTCATTCCTTCTGAGTCACCCCGCATACCATATACTCATACACTGATATTCTACAGTAATGTGTAACTACAACTGTGCCATATTTTAAAACAGAGTTGAGCTACATCTAAAGCGTGATAACATAAATAGAACAATTCACACGATTTATATCCAGAATAGAATATACGTAAGTATTTACCATCTGAACCATATTATTACTGATACCTTTTTTACTTACCTACCGACCTAGGGGAAGATCAGTTTGAATTCCGTAGAAATATTGGAATACGTGAGGCAATACGGACCCCACGACTTATCTTAGAAGATAGATAAAGGAAAGGCAAACGTACGTTTCTAGCATTTGTAGACTTAGAGAAAGCTTTTGACAATGTTGACTGGAATACTCTCTTTCAAATTCTGAAGGTGGCAGGGGTAAAATACAGGGAGCGAAAGGCTATTTACAATTTTTACAGAAACCAGATGGCAGTTATAAGAGTCGAGGGGCATGAAAGGGAAGCAGTGGTTGGGAAGGGAGCGACACAGGGTTTTAACCTCTCCCCGATGTTATTTAATCTATATATTGAGCAAGCAGTAAAGGAAACAAAAGAAAAATTCGGAGTAAGTATTAAAATCCATGGAGAAGAAATAAAAACTTTGAGGTTTGCCGATGACATTGTAATTCTGTCAGAGACAGCAAAGGACTTGGAAGATCAGTTGAACGAAATGGACAGTGTCTCGAAAGGAGGATATAAGATGAACATCAACAAAAGCAAATGAGAATAATGGAATGTAGTCGAATTAAGTCGGGTGAAGCTGAGGGAATTAGATTAGGGAATGAGACACTTAAAGTAGTAGATGAGTTTTGCCATTTGGGGAGCAAAATAACTGATGACGGTCGAAGTAGAGAGGATATAAAATGTAAACTGGCAATGGCAAGGAAAGCGTTTCTGAAGAAGAGAAATTTGTTAACATCGAGTATTGATTTAAGTGTCAGGAAGTCGTTTCTGAAAGTATTTGTATGGAGTGTAGTCATGTATGGAAGTGAAACATTGTCGATAAATAGTTTGGACAAGAAGAGAATAGAAGCTTTCGAATTGTGGTGCTACAGAAGAATGCTGAAGATTAGATGGGTAGATCACATAACTAATGAGGAGGTATTGAATAGAATTGAGGAGAAGAGGAGTTTGTGGCACAACTTCACTGGACGAAGGGATCGGTTGGTAGGACATGTTCTGAGCATCAAGGGATCACCAATTTAGTATCGGAGGACAGCGTGGAGGGTAAAAATCGTAGAGGGGGACCCAGAGATGAATACACTAAGCTGATTCAGAAGGAAGTAGGTTGCAGTAGGTACTGGGAGATGAAGAAGCTTGCACAGGATAGAGTAGCATGGAGAGCTGCATGAAACCAGTCTCAGGACTGAAGACCACAACAACAACAACACCTTTATTACCCACATTCGAGCCATCCACTCACAAGAAAGATCTTCTTCTCTGTAGTAGATGACCTGAGAAAATGGGCAAAGCTCGAAACTAGTCAGCCAATAAATAACACGGCATGATGAAAAACTTGAGATGCAATTTCGCAATACTTGCATAGTATTCCTGCTTACTCTGAAGCATAGACTGTCCTTCAGAGAGTGCCGAACTTGTGCTGAACGCAAAAAAGCTCAGCTGAGCCCCGCCCCCCCACCTCCCCCCCCCCCTCCCCCCCACTCCCCACAAAAATACTTTCGTCCCATCCGACCATCATAAATGCATATACAGACAGGCAGTAGGGAGCAGCCCAGAATATTGATAACGGAAAAAGCAGAGCAGATTTCGGGGTCAGGAATCCGGAACAGAGCGACACGAGTTCGCAAATTCGAGCGGACGCCGAGGTGCGACAGGCTCGCCGCCCCGCGGGCCCGCCACCCTCGCCGCCCCCGCCACCCCCGGCCGCCCCCGCGCGACGCCGACCAGCCGACCGCAATTTAAACCAGGCGCACCATGCCGCGCCCGCGCTGCATTTCCACCCGCCCGGGAAATAATGCAAAACGACTGCCGCGAGTTATCCGAAACCACACGCCTAATGGCATCCGGAATATTAAATGACCCAACAAATGGGCAAAAGTACACGTTTTGTATTTATGTTTTATACTTGTCACAATATTGGCCACGGATACGCGTGTATATAACGAGCGGCGTGCGGGCCCGTCGCCGAGAGAATCGCTGTGTTGGTGGGCGGTCGTGTCGGCGCTTCGTGGAGGCCAGTTTTAACAACAACACTGCTTTACTCCCCCCCCCCCCCCTGCCGTCCAAAAGTACGACAGAGAGAGAGAGAGACAAGAGATAGAGAGAGAGGGGGAGAAATATTTTTCGTCAGTTCCAGCGATGCGCTCGTGACTAAAAAATTCAAAAAATCCTCGATCGGTTTAAAAATACCGGGGCTCGTTGTCATGTAACTGTCAAAATATTACAATTTAGATTTATAAATTAGCTATGTCGAGATCTTTTAGAGACGGAAAGTGACTCTAAATGCATGCGGGATGAGAAGTGACAAAAAGCTACCAGCATGAGGTGACAACACATGGGCGGGACAGAGAGCAATGTCCATTATGTAACTGATTCGCAAAATAGCATCTGTAATAATAGTAGTAATAGCAATAAGCGCCTGTCAAACTAAACCAAAGATATCACTATAAAATATGGTTCGACCAAGAGTTTTCACAAGTTCAAATATCTTGCAACATGATACACGGAATGGGCTCGAGAAATCAGCTCACGAACGGAGATATTAAAAGATGAATGGAGAATTCTACAAGAACGGAAGCGTCTGCAATAAATCATGCCTATAGGTAAGGTAAAAGTCAGACATAACAACTCTGCCATCAAGCCAGATACCTTATACGCGACAACAAATTTCGACACGGATCGGAAATGCGCATAAAAAGTGTTACCACAAAAATCGTAGGGCCATGTAAGACAGAAGAGGCTACAGATTGCGGAGTAATCGAAGAGATCGAACAGATATCTAACGTCGATCATGACATGAAGAAACGTCGCGTGAAATTTTACGGACATATGAAGAGGGTGTCGGATGCAAGGGAAACTAAACAGATGTTGAAGTATACAGAAAGCATTAAGAACATGAAGTGGGTCACTGAAGTGGTAAAATACCTCAAGGATGCTGGCATAGCAGACTCAGACATCAGACTGAACTCGTGAAAGAAACTGCAGAAAAAGTCGGCCAAAATCTTTTGAAAAATCGGGATAGATGACCTGCAGCAAAAACGTGCCACAGTTCAAGGAGACGAAATATGGTGAAATTAAACGAGTACCACTATTTGATTATATTAGTAAAACCGAATCAGGAAATGGAACCGAAACAAAACCAAAAGAAATTAGGTGCTAAAAGACAGAAACCGCATATCAACTTAGCCAAAATGTCCACAACAAGAAATTTATCTCCAGACACACAAAACTAAGACATTACAATGCCGTAAGTAAACGAAAATGCCTCCCCGGATCAGAAACACTACTTTTGCACAGGAAAACGAACACTTAAAACGCTAAAGAAAAGGAACACAAAATCGTAAGAAAAATTCTAGGTCCAAAACTTGTAGGCAAACAGTACCGACTCAGAGACAAACAGGATATCAAACAATAACACACATACATCCTTGGTGACATTTGAGAACGTATGAGATTCTGTTGATGAATAGTATGAGCCCAGATAGACTTACGAAAAAACAGTCGAATCTTTGACAACAGGCGTAAAGCCACACCAGACACAATGAAATTGATTTGTTAGATCAGAACTGATCTGCAACACGCATAAATTACACTATATGACGTCCAAAACCAAGAAATCTTCAGTTTCAAACACCACAAATGGCAAGTTGACCAAGAGGATAAGCCAAAGAAAAAGACTGGAACAATGAAAAGAGAAAAGAAGCCCCCAGGAAAAGAATGAAAGAAATATGGGCACAAAGGAAGGCAAATTCCATCGCTAAGTACTTTGCGTGGTCCTAACGGGCTTTCTCGATAGATAACAATAATAATAAGAACAGCAAAAATAGTAATCTCCACAACGGGTGCAACCTTGACGTGGTATTGGTGCTTGAGTGCTCCAGTGGAGCTGAAAGGTAAGCCAGCTGTAGCGCAAATTTCTGGCTGGTTCAGCCATGCTGGAGAGGTCAAAGATGAGGGTCAAGTCAAAATTGCGTCAACCCATTTGATCCCAAGGGGCAACAAATCAAAATGGAAGATATAATGCCTCGGGTGTTGCCCAGGATAAAAAGGATCGCAGCATTTATCGAGGAACCTGGGCTAGAGGAATAAAACGAAAAAACTAAGAAGCAGTAGAAATACACTATGTCAGACAGTCGCAAGATGGATACCAAAAGTGCACGTATCAGCTCGGGAAACAAGAATATCCAGACTTTAAGTTAACATAATTACGACTAGATGAGAGGAGACAATTCACCTTAAGGAGCAACGTGTTCAGTCAAGTGGCACTCAAAGAATTTTGTAAGACTTGAGAAACAGAAATGGAAAAAAATGCCGTAAATCAGAAGACTGAAAATGAAAAGGAAGAATTTAGCTGAAGTAAAGGACATAATTCAGAATAATCAATTGGCTGCTCACAGCGCTGAAGATATTCACGCTTCCGAACTGATGTCAAATGGGCCGCAGCGAGCATAGTGCAAGCTGCTGGTTCTGTTGTTGCGCTGATCGTCGCATGGAAGCTGCTCCGATCTGCAATCTGTGCCAGTGATACCATCAGTTCTGAAAGATTTTTCCAGGCAAAACCAGCATCCATCCTGTTGTTTTCATGAGATCGTTTCATGGAGTACCGCCATATTCATGGTCTGATGTTCAGAAAGTAGGTTTTGTAAGTGGTCATATTCAAGGAGATACTACTCTCTGGGATACAGTGGCAGCTGAGTTTTTAAAAGTCTCTCACGTCCAAATGTTTGTCTAGTGGATTATAGGTAAGACTCCGCATACTTGTCAGGGTATGGTAAGGAAGTACTTCGACAAGCTCACCGAGAAAACAAGATAGTGGGATGGACACATATCTTACGCTGTCATACCAAGAATACTAAAATCAAAATTGCCAGTAAATATTAAAGGGAAATTAATCAAAACACCTGATTATAATCTGGAGGAATTCATGGCTGTAACGGATTTCACTGATTTTATTCATGAATACAAAAGTAGGAACAAACGACGTGAAAAATAACAACAATAACAATCATGATAGTCTACTGACTATTCTGATGAGAATCATCAGACGACTCGTACCTAGCAGAGTAATGTTATGAGAGAACAGTGCAATAAAAATAATAATAACCATCCCTGTAATTATTCTAACAATAGTAAGTAGAGATGACAAAGTTATTTATAAAGTTGCGATTAAGCAAACAATAACAGCCATAATCAGTGACAGAACCAGCAGCATGAAAGACCAACGAAAACGGGTGTAATCAAGCCACTAAAAGAAATGTGTAGGACAAAAGAAATCATCCATCCACATCTGTACAGGAAATCTAATTGTGATCTCATTATGCCTCGATTTGACGGTCACAGTGATACATGCACGTTTCTATGAAAACTGTTGTACGCCATAACCAAAATCCATTAAATTGATAAACCCACCTAATCTAATTTCCATGGAGTAATTGAATTGCAAGTACTGATAAAGTTAATGTTAGTGACCGCCATATGTAACCAATAAAACTGCATATTAATTTTTTCTTACGAAGTATCACTACATTGAGTAGTTGAGAGTCAATTTGAATGCATGGGGCTACGGGTTCTTTTAAAAGTGAATGTGCCGCACCGCCGATACCAGGTAAGAATCCGGTAGGCCCAATATATTGAGTGTGATCAGAGGCCCGCAGCGTAGCCGCTAAGTGCACTTCCTCTGACGGCAATAGTGACTGCGTCCTAAGCTACGGGAGGCAATTGAGCACTAAAAGACAGCATCTGGTGTGTGCCGCCACTTTTTCCTACATGCTGAAAGCAAGAGGGTTAGCAGAATTGTAAGGAACTGAGCGCAGCAGGAGTCCCGCACTCTGGGAAATGCTGGGCAAGGGACACTTTAGAATTAAGATCTAAAAGACGTAATACGAGAAGGCCATCCTGCCCCTGTGTGCTTGGGAGCATGGCATCAGTCAAGCCATATGCCAGGCGATAGTCAGTTTGGTACTCAAGTGCCGTCCAGTCTCTCTGGTTCGAAGCAGGACTCATCACTGAATTACTCCAGTCAATGAAATTCCAAGCCAAAGATGTCCCATACAGCGGTGGGACTATTGTACGCGATACGGCCCGACATCTAGGAATGATGGTCTAGAGTACCATTTCTCTTCATAAAGGGAACCCTTTGGTTGTCACCCATGGTACCGCTACAGCACAGGGGTACATCAACGGTATTCCACAGCCCGTTTTGTTGCCCTTCTTGAAAGGCCGTTCTGGACTTACATTTCAGCATCATAATGCTCACCCGCACAAAGCGAGAATTTCTATTGTTTGTCTTCGTGGTTTCCAAACACTACCTAGGCCAGCAAGGATGCCGAATCTCTCCGCAGTTGAGAAAGTGTGGAGCATGATGGACTGGGCCCTCCAACTGTCTCAGGATTTTGACGATCTAACGGGCTAATTGGACAGAATTTGTTACAGTGTCCCTCAGGAGAGCATCCAAAAACTCTGTGAAACTATGCCAAGCCGAATAACTGCTTGCATAACCGCCAGAGGTGGATCAGTGCACTATTGACTTGCTCACTTCCTGAATGTCAGCCCGCATCCCGTGGTCGTGCGGTAGCGTTCTCGCTTCCCACGCCCGGGTTCCCGGGTTCGATTCCCGGCGGGGTCAGGGATTTTCCCTGCCTCGTGATGGCTGGGTGTTGTGTGCTGTCCTTAGGTTAGTTAGGTTTAAGTAGTTCTAAGTTCTAGGGGACTGATGACCATAGCTGTTAAGTCCCATAGTGCTCAGAGCCATTTGAACCATTTGAACCTGAATGTCTTTCTCTTGAATTTTTCTGAAACTGAAATCATTTGTTTACCTGTACATGTACATCACATCTACCGATTTTCGTTCCATTCGGATTATTCCCTCGAGATGCGTACCTTTTACCGCCCCTACAGTGTCAATTCTGGAGTGGGAGACCCGAGCTTGTCTGTGCATATGTTGGGAAGGCCTTACTGGATGGAACACGAAATAGGGCAGATAGTGGGAGCTAGACACTGCATCTCTCTGAGATCACCACTAAATGTTCCCACTGTTCCTTCGTCATATTAAAACTGAATATGTCAAGGAGATTGCTGCCTTATTACAACGTATCTGATTGGTCAGCAGAACCTCTCTCTTTGGCGATCAAAATCATAGCTTACATTCACAAAGTAAAAGTAACAATTCACTTTCTGCTGGGAGCGTTCTGTACAATCCTTGTTCCTGCCGAGAATCTACAGGGGCACTTTATCCGGGAGGCGGATTCCATGGGGCTAGATTTCTAATTGGCTGAGATATCGATGGCTCATACTGACAGATTCATTTGTCTGAGGAGACGCGGAAATATACTACTTCTATCTACGCAAGTGGAAGTTATCAGTTCAAGGCGCTGCCCTTTGGCTTGAACGTTACTTTAATTGTATTTATTACAGAACTCGATTCCACACTAGGGCCTGAGTTGCTTGACAGTGTAACCTTGTTTGTGGACTGCTTACTTACAGCGAAACAAACGTGTCAAGATCATATTGATTTCATAGAAAGGGTATTACGCAAGGATTTATGGAGGCTGGCGTTACAGCCAACTCATAAAAATCAAAATATGGACATCAGAAGATAAAATTCTTGGGAAATTTGATTACAACTCATGACAGGCTTCTGAACAAATGGCAACTGTTAAATACAGGGCTCATCGAAATTGCTAGGATATCACATGCTGGATTTATCTATTCTGAAAGTATAGGGATAGTACTCACACCAGGATCTGAAACGAGACTTCCAAGTAGTGTTTTGTAGTTACGTTTATAGACAGTTATATATGTAGCTGTGTTAATTCAGGTACGAATCTGTATAACTGAACATTTTACTTACAGCCCGGAAAAAGTATATACAGAATTGATTTATTTTAATGTGTTTCATTGCACAAATTCTATGTATACCGGGTGATCAAAAAGTCAGTATAAATTTGAAAACATAATAAACCACGGAATAATGTAGATAGAGAGGTAAAAATTGACACACATGCTTGGAATGACATGGGGTTTTATTAGAACCAAAATGCAGGATGTCGCTCGACCCCATATTGCTAGACGCGTGAAAAATCTCTTGCGCGCGTCATTTGGTGATGATCGTTGTCTCAGCCGCCACTTTCGTCATGCTTGGCCTCCCACGTCCCCAGACCTCAGTCCGTGCGATTACAGGCTTTGGGGTTACCTGAAGTCGCAAGTGTATCGTGATCGAACGACATCTCTGGGGATGCTGAAAGACAACATCCGACGCCAGTGCCTCACCATAACTCCGGACATTCTGTACAGTGCTGTTCACAACATTATTCCTCGACTACAGCTATTGTTCAGGAATGACGGTGTACATATTGAGCATTTATTGTAAAGAACATCACCTTTCCTTTGTCTTACTTTGTTATGCTAATTATTGCTATTCTGATCAGACGAAGCGCCATGTGTCGGACATTTTTTAAATTTTGTAATTTTTTTTTTGTTCTAGTAAAACCCCATGTCATTCCAAGCATGTGTCAATTTGTACATCTCTATCTACATTATTCCGTGATTTATTCAGTTTTCAAATTTATATTGACTTTTTGATCACCCGGTATATAGATAGAAGTATTCACGTGTAATATTTTTCCACAATAGAGGGAACCAAATATAATTTATAATGATCAGTAATTATAAGAGTTAGTAATGATTTTTTAGTTTTTTAATAGAATGTATCTCTGTATATAGTGATGACCTTTAGTAGTAAGAGAAATTATTCATCCTGGAGGACAGCCTGAAGTCAGAAGGTACTTCTGTGTAGATATGTATGTCAATAATTTTAATTACAGAACGAAGAAGAACCATTACTATATAATAGAGGCTAGAAAGTACCTATGCATTTAATCTGATGTAGAATTTAAGCACTAAGATGACAATGCTATATTTTTGCTGTTGGCACATGAATGACCTACACAACTTAAGTGATTACAAGAAAATTAATACGATTATTTACGGGAAAAGAAAATAAGTATTAAAGCCATACAACAGATATTGCCAGCCAACTAATGAATCAAAGATGGGAGTATGTTACAAGGTTTGCTGGAATATGAACTGTTCTAAATCCAGCAGGTTTACACAAGTTAAGTTAATTGTTTCACTCAGAGCTACTCTGATATTGAAGATTTCACTGTCATTGTTCGTCTTGAGATTATTTGCAAGTTTTACTGAGTCTTGGAGCAAGTACTGATGATAGCAAGAGAATCAGTGACGAGAGGAGGTGCACTTTGTACTATCTATGCTTTGTGCCCCTGTGCATATTTACAGGCCAGGGTATATATAAGATAGTTGAAAAACAGAGGTGCAAATTTTATTCATTCACATTTAAAGGGCAGATAATTTACTGATGTTAGCGCATTAACTTTATTTAATCGAGTATGTAGTTTGAGGTCTCGTGTGACTATCGGATGGCTGTCTTAAATGTTATATTATGAGGATGCAGTAGTCTGATCGATTTGTATTTGCAGATTGGCAATATGAACTTACAAGCATTATTTGTCTGAGGAGACGCGGAAATATACTACTTCTATCTACGCAAGTGGAAGTTATCAGTTCAAGGCGCTGAGTGGACTGACAATAGGATCCGATCGACGAGCAGTAATTTGTAGCTAGCCATGCTTGAATGCTCTGCGCGATCACTTAGCTCCAGTCAGAAACTACGATAGTGAACATAAAAACTTCTAAGTGTGTGATAAGTGCGACGTAGTTCATAGACACGTATTCCAATGCATCTTGAAGAGCACGCCTAAACATTTCACACACGAACACTAGTAAACACTTATTGCTACCGGGAATCCACAGCCGAGGCTGTTATCAAACTTGTCAGAGTGTATATTTGGCGTTGAATCAATGCCTTCTCTGCGCAATAGCAATGGAGATGCTATAGAAGACAGTGCTGCCAAAGCAGAGTTACTAAACACAGCCTTCCGAAATGCCTTCACAAAAGAAGACGAAGTAAATATTCCACAATTCGAATCGAGAACAGCTGCCAACATGACTAACGTAGAAGTAAATATCCTCGTAGTAGTGAAGCAACTCAAATCACTTAATAAAAGCGAGTCTTCTGGTCCAGACTGTATACCAATTAGGTTCCTTTCGGAGTATGCTGATGCATTAGCTCCACTTAATAATCATATACAACCGTTCGCTCGACGAAAGATCCGTACCCAAAGACTGGAAAGTTGCACAGGTCACACCAATATTCAAGAAAGGTAATAGGAGTAATCCACTAAATTACAGGCCAATATCGTTAACGTCGATGTGCAGCAGGATTTTGGAACATATATTGTGTTCGAACATTATGAATTACCTCGAAGAAGACGGTCTATTGACACACAGTCACCATGGGTTTAGAAATCGTCGTTCCTGTGAAACACAACTAGCTCTTTATTCACATGAAGTGTTGAGTGCTATTGACAAGTGATTTCAGATTGATTCCGTATTTCTGGAAGGCTTTTGACACGGTACCACACAAGCAGCTTGTAGTGAAATTGCGTGCTTATGGAATATCGTCTCAGTTATATGACTGTATTTGTGATTTCCTGTCAGAGAGGTCACAGTTCGTAGTAATTGACAGAAAGTCGTCGAGTAAAACAGAAGTGATTTCTGGCGTTCCCCAAGGTAGTGTTATAGGCCCTTTGCTGTTCCTTATCTATATAAACGATTTGGGAGACAACCTGAGCAGCCGTCTTCGGTTGTTTATCGGCCAATAAAGTCATCAAAACATCAAAACAAACTGAAAAACTATTTAGTAAAGATATCTGAATGGTGCTAAAAGTGGCAGTTAACCCTAAATAACGAAAAGTGTGAGGTCATCCACATGAGTGCTGAAAAGAACTCGTTAAACTTCGGTTACACGATAAATCAGTCTAATCTAAAGGCCGTGAATGCAGCTAAATACCTAGGTATTACAATTACGAACAACTTAAATTTGAAGGAACACACAGAAAATGTTATGAGAAAGGCAAACCAAAGACTGTGTTTTATTGGCAGGACACTTAGAAAATGTAACAGACCTACTAAGGAGAGCGCCTACACTACGCTCGTACGTCCTCTTTTAGAATATTGCTGCACGGTGTGGGATGCTTACCACATAGGACTGATGGAGTACATAGAAAAAGTTCAAAGAAAGGCAGCACGTTTTGTATTATCGAGAAATATGGGAGAGAGTACCACAGAAATGGTACAGTATTTGGGAGGGACATCATTAAAAGAAAGGCGTTTTTTGTTGCGACGGAATCTTCTCACGAAATTCCATTCACCAACTTTCTCCTCCGAATGCGAAAATATTTTGTTGACACTGACCTACATAGCGAGGAACGATCACCACGATAAAACATGGGAAATCACAGCTCGTACAGAAAGATATAGGTGTTCATTCTTTCCGCGCGTTGTACGAGATTGCAATAATAGAGGATTTGTGAAGGTGGTTCGATGAACCCTCTGCCAGACACTTGAATGTGATTTGCAGAGTATCCATGTAGATGTAGATGTAGATGAACTGTGTGAATTAAGCACCTTCATAATGCGTAATATAGGTGTCAATACTGCGTTTAACTAACAGTGGAGACGCTATATGAACACGACTGTGGGTGTTATGGAGGAAAATCAAATGGAAGAAACGATCAGTTGCACGAAATGCAAAATTCGGATCCACAGAAAGTGTGCAGGAGTGAAGAAGTTATATGTGATGTCTGTAAATAGTGACGCGAGAAGTGAAATACAGAACGTATCCTTAAACTTTGACTAATATGTATTTTGAGCCTTACGAACTTATTTATAAGGGTGTACAGCTTAAGCGACCTTGGTACAATTAGTAAACCAGATTCCCAAATTGTACCACTTGCTGATGTTTACAAAATTAATTGTATATCGTTTAATTTTCTCAGAATTTCCATTCTTTAAATCAGATAACACGAATAGTAATCTGCAGCAGGAGATAGCATTCTTTAAATAACACAGTAATTTATAGTTCAGGCTATAATAAATAAAACCTCAAAAGTGGTAGACTTTAGGCTACTTTCCCGTATGTGCCAAACAAAGACCCGTGGGGAAGATGAGAAAGGCCCGCCGTTGTTCGAAAATCGTATTAGAAAGCATCTACGAAAGCAAAGAGAGCTTCACTGTACATTTAAACGTAGCCACAGCCTCCCACACAAACAAGAACCAAACGAAGTAAGGTTCGGCTAAGTAGGGTCATGCACGAAGCGTTCAACGAACTCGAAATTAAAATTCTATTTACCACCTCCAGAGAAAATTCTAAGAGGTTTTGGTGTCATGTTAAATCAGTAAACGGATCGGAGCCATCTGTCCAAGCACTTTGGGACCATAATGGCAATGACACGCAGGATGACACTGAAAAGACCGAAATACTAAACGGCTTTTTCCAAAGTCTTTCACAGAAGAAGATTGCACTGTACTTCCTCCTTTAAATCGTCTCGAAAATGACATGTAGAAACCAAGTGTTAGAAAAGGAAGTGAAATCACTCAGTGTAGGAAGACTACAGGACCTGACGAGATATCAGTTCGATTCTACATAGAGTATGCGAAAGCACTTCTCCCTCTTCTACCATCTGTCTGCCGTAGGTCTCTGGAGAAGCAAAGCCTTCCTAATGATATTCCCGTTTTCAAGAAGAGTGGTCCAAAAGACGAACGAAACTGTAGGCCCATATTTCTGACAGCAGTCTGTTGTAGAATGTTGGAGTACGTTTTACGCTCGCGGATTACGACATGTCTGGGCACCGAGGATCTCCTCTGTAGGAATCAACATGGGTTCCGAAAACAACGGTCGTGTGGAAGCCAGCTTGCTCTCTTCGTCCACGAGGCCCAGAAAGCAATAGGTAGATACGCCATACTAGATGCCATGCCTGTTGACTTCCGGAAGGGGTTCGACACAGCTCTGCTCTGTTGCCTAATGAACAAAATACGAGCTCATGGAATGTGAGACCAACTGAGTTTTTGGATTAAAGAGTTTCCAGCAAAGAGAACACAGTATTTTATTGTCAACGGTCAGAGGTCTTCAGATTTTAAAATTACTTCGGGAGTGCCCCAAGTGATTGTTAGAGGACGATTGCTATTCACATTATAAAGGGTGAGGCAATGACTATTGTCACCAAGAATAACTCCGGAAGCATGATAGGAGCTGAAAAGTTTGTAGGACAAGAGTTGCATGGGATATAGGGGGCCATAATATGACGTTGGTTTTTTGTTGCTAGAGTTGGCACTTCAGAGATCGTCCTACCAGGCGTGCAGGCGGGATGAGGTTCTCCTCACTCGCCTCCGCATCGGGCACAGTCCCTTAACGCATGGTTTTTTTCTCCGCCGGGAGGACCCCCCAATCTGCAGTGCTTGTGGCGTCCAGATTTCTGACCGCCACATTTTGCTTGACTGTCCTTTATTCTCTGACCAGAGGGCGGTGGTTTCCTTGCCACCGGATTTGCCCTCTATTTTGCAAGACGACGCAACGACTGTGGTTAAGGTCTTACGGTTTTGTGTCCTGTCCAATTTGTTGCCTCGGATTTTAGGGAGAGGATTTTAATGTGCTGCTGGGTGGCTGGCTCACCCAGGTTTCAGGTAAGACGTCCGCCAGTCACGATAACCTACTTGTTTCACTTCGATTTCTGTTCTCTTTTCCTTGTGTTTCCTTTCCTTTTTTAGTGTGTTTCTTTTCCTCTTGTTTTGCCTCTGCATAAGAGGATTTGGAACTGCGTCAGGCCTGTGTCTTTTAGCCGTTCTCCTTGTTCGCTGTCCGTCTTCGTCCCTTCACCGCATGTGTTCCTGTTTCTATGCGTTTGGGCGCTGATGACCACGCTGTTTAGCGCCCGAAAACCTCAAACCACACACACACTTTTGTTTTTTAAATGGGATGCTATAGTTTGGCACTTATTTTCTGATAGCGGCTATCGAAACGAATCTAATGATCTGTAACAGTAAGGTCTTTGACGGTCAACGAAGGTCAAAAAGGTGGCATGAACGTCCATTGACAGAAGTATTCGAAGTGATGACCATTGGTATCAGTGCAGTGCTGCAATCTTCTTATCATAGATTGAGTGGTATTCCTTATCACATCGGGACTTATCGAAGCACGTGGTCTGACAATTCTCTCTCGCATACCTACAGATATAGTTGGAACGTCTTTATAATCAATGTATTTTACGAGTCCGCACAAGCAAAAATCCAGAGGCGTCAAGTCTGGCGAACGAGCCGGCCGCATCCAATCCAACGATTTGGGAATTGTCCTGCTACTCATTTCTAGCCGTCAGCGAAAAATGTATCGGACACCCATCGTGTTGATACCACATTCTGTTCCTTGTCCCTAAAGGTATTTCTTCCAACAGCAGACCTAATGTTTCTTGCAGGAATGTGGTGTACTTCCTACCATTAAGATTGCCATCGGTGAAATAGAGGCCAGTAATTCTGTCCTCCTGAATCCCGCGCCATAAATTCGCCGACCACGTTTTTTGATATGCAGCATGCCGCAGCCAACATGGCTTTTCAGTGGACCAATAATGCACATTATGCATATTAACAGTCCCATGTTTCGTGAATGTAGCCTCGTCAGTAAATAAAATCGAATTAATAGATGTGTCATCCTTCTGAATCTGAAGTTGAGCCCATCTGCGGAATTCAATGCGACACATACAATCCGTACCAGTAAATTCTTGCTGCAGACTGATATGGTAAGGACGATATGTATGGCGATGCTACCCGTGGTCTTTGATTCATCATCAAAACGTCTTCGGTCCCGGGTTCGATCCCCGCCACTGCCTAAATTTTGATAAATAATCAGCATTGGCGGCCGAAGACTTCCGGCATAAGAAGTCAGCCTCATTCTGCCAACGGCCTTGTCAAAAGAGGGCGGAGGAGCAGATAGAGGTTCACGGCACTCTCTTGTCCTAGGGGTGGGAAATTGCCCCTAAAGGCGGAAGAATCAGCAATTATCAACGAAAATGAGGATGCAGAAGGCAATGGAAACCACTGCATTAAAGACACGTAACGTGTATCCACAGGACATGTGGCCTGTAATTGAAGAAGTGTCATGATGATCTCTCCATTGGCAAAAGATTCCGGAATAGTCCCCCATTCGGATCTCCGGGAGGGGACTGCCAAGGGGGAGGTTACCATGAGAAAAAGATTGAATAATCAACGAAAGGATAACGTTCTACGAGTCGGGGCGTGGAATGTCAGAAGCTTGAACGTGGTAGGGAAACTAGAAAATCTGAAAAGGGAAATGCAAAGGCTCAATCTAGATGTAGTAGGGTCAGTGAAGTGGAAGGAAGACAAGGATTTCTGGTCAGATGAGTATAGGGTAATATCAACAGCAGCAGAAAATGGTATAACAGGTGTAGAATTCGTTATGAATAGGAAGGTAGGGCAGAGGGTGTGTTATTGTGAACAGTTCAGTGACCGGGTTGTTCTAATCAGAATCGACAGCAGACCAACACCGACAACGATAGTTCAGGTATACATGCCGACGTCGCAACCTGAAGATAAACAGATACAGACAGTGTATGAGGATATTGAAAGGGTAATGCAGTATCTAAATGGGGACGAAAATCTAATAGTCATGGGCGACTGGAATGCAGTTGTAGGGGAAGGAGTAGAAGAAAAGGTTGCAGGAGAATATGGGCTTGGGACAAGGAATGAAAGAGGAGAAAGACTAATTGAGTTCTATAGCAAGTTCAGGTATACATGCCGACGTCGCAACCTGAAGATGAACAGATACAGAAAGTGTATGAGGATATTGAAAGGGTAATGCAGTATGTAAATGGGGACGAAAATCTAATAGTCATGGGCGACTGGAATGCAGTTGTAGGGGAAGAAGTAGAAGAAAAGGTTACAGGAGAATATGGGCTTGGGACAAGGAATGAAAGAGGAGAAAGACTAATTGAGTTCTATAGCAAGTTTCAGCTAGTAATAGCGAATACCCTGTTCAAGAATCACAAGAGGAGGAGGTGTACTTGGAAAAGGCCGGGAGATACGATAAGATTTCAATTAGATTACATCATGGTCAGACAGAGATTTCGAAATCAGATACTGGATTGTAAGGCGTAACCAGGAGCAGATACAGACTCAGATCACAATATAGTAGTGATGAAGAGTAGGCTGAAGTTCAAAACATTAGTCAGGAAGAATCAATACGCAAACAAGTGGGATACGGAAGTACCAAGGAATGACGAGATAGTTTGAACTTCTCTAACGCTATAGATACAGCAATAAGGAATAGCGCAGTAGGCAGTACAGTTGAAGAGGAATGGACATCTCTAAAAAGGGCCATCACAGAAGTTGGGAAGGAAAACATAGGTACAAAGAAGGTAGCTGCGAAGAAACCATGGGTAACAGAAGAAATACTTCAGTTGATTGATGAAAGGAGGAAGTACAAACATGTTCCGGGAAATTCAGGAATACAGAAATACAAATCGCTGAGGACTGAAATAAATAGGAAGTGCAGGGAAGCTAAGACGAAATGGCTGCAGGAAAAATGTGAAGACATCGAAAAAGATATGATTGGTGGAAGGACAGACTCAGCATACAGGAAAATCAAAACAACCTTTGGAGACATTAAAAGCAACGGTGGTAACATTAATAGTGCAACGGGAATTCCACTATTAAATGCAGAGGAGAGAGCAGATAGGTGGAAGGAATACATCGAAAGCCTCTATGAGGGTGAAGATTTGTCTGATGTGATAGAAGAAGAAACAGGAGTCGATTTAGAAGAGATAGGGGATCCAGTATTAGAATCGGAATTTAAAAGAGCTTTGGAGGAATTACGGTCAAATAAGGCAGAAGGGATAGATAACATTCCATCAGAATTTCTAAAACCATTGGCGGAAGTGGGAACAAAACGACTATTCACGTTGGTGTGTAGAATATATGAGTCTGACGATACACCATCTGGTTTTCGGAAAACCATCATCCACACAATTCTGAAGACGACAAGAGCTGACAAGTGCGAGAATTATCGCGCAATCAGCTTAACAGCTCATGCATCGAAGCTGCTTACAAGAATAATATACAGAAGAATAGAAAAGAAAATTGAGAATGCGCTAGGTGACGATCAGTTTGGCTTTAGGAAAAGTAAAGGGACGAGAGAGGCAATTCTGACGTTACGGTTAATAATGGAAGCAAGGCTAAAGAAAAATCAAGACACTTTCATAGGATTTGTCGACCTGGAAAAAGCGTTCGACAATATGAAATGGTGCAAGCTGTAAATAGTAGGGGTAAGCTATAGGGAAGGACGGGTCATATACAATATGTACAACAACCAAGAGGGAATAATAAGAGTGGACAATCAAGAACAAAGTGCTCGTATTAAGAAGGGTGTAAGACAAGGCTGTAGCCTTTCGCCCCTACTCTTCAATCTGTACGTCGAGGAAGTAATGATGGAAATAAAAGAAAGGTTCAGGAGTGGAATTAAAATAAAAGGTGAAAGGATATCAATGATACGATTCGCTGATGACATTGCTATCCTGAGTGAAAGTGAAGAAGAATTAAATGATCTGCTGAACGGAATGAACAGTCTAATGAGTACACAGTATGGTTTGAGAGTAAATCGGAGAAAGACGAAGGTAATGAGAAGTAGTAGAAATGAGAACAGCGAGAAACTTCACATCAGGATTGATGGTGACGAAGTCAATGAAGTTAAGGAATTCTGCTACCTAGGTAGTAAAATAACCAATGACTTACGGAGCAAGGAGGACATCAAAAGCAGACTCGCTATGGCAAAAAAGGCATTTCTGGCCAAGAGAAGTCTACTAATATCAAATACCGGCCTTAATTTGAGGTAGAAATTTCTGAGGATGTACGTCTGGAGTACAGCATTGTATGGTAGTGAAACATGGACTGTGGGAAAACCGGAACAGAAGAGAATCGAAGCATTTGAGATATGGTGCTATAGACGAATGTTGAAAATTAGGTGGACTGATAAGGTAAGGAATGAGGAGGTTCTACACAGAATCGGAGAGGAAAGGAATATGTGGAAAACACTGATAAGGAGAAGGGACGGGATGATAGGACATCTGCTAAGACATGAGGGAATGACCTCCATGGTACTAGAGGGAGCTGTAGAGGGCAAAAACTGTAGAGGAAGACACAGCTTGGAATGCGTCAAGCAAGTAATTGGGGACGTAGGTTGCAAGTGCTACTCTGAGACGAAGAGGTTAGCACAGGAAAGGAATTCGTGGCGGGCCGCATCAAACCAGTCAGTAGACTGATGACCAAAAAAAAAAAAAAAAAAAAAAAAAAAAAAGAACACGAACAACACTACTCTGGCACATGCCAGATTCCCTTGCGATCTGATGTGAACTAACGCAAGGATCTCGAACCTAAGTAACAAGAGTACCAATTTCCGTGTCCACGTTAGTAAATTAGTAACTTTCCTTTGCCGGATTTGTTTCCGATGCATTAAAGATCCAGCGACGTGTAGAGTGAGTACGTTGAGGATATCTTTCAGCGTATGAGTCTCCAGCTCTAACTGAATTTCGTTGGCATTCTCCATAATGAGAAGCATATCGACTTGTTATTCGAAGGAATACATCGTTCACATTCGCTTTATTCGACGATACTAGTCTTACCGTTCCCATTAGTGCTGTATTTCGAAACTGTCGAATGGTGTTTACATGTCAATGGCACGTTAGATGGGTACGCCGTATTCGGCGAATATTTACTATTTGTACGATTTACGAAAGAGAACTGTCAGAGCATGTGCTTCGATAAGTGCCCAAGTGATAAGGAATACCACTCAATCCATGATAAGAAGATTGCAGCACTTCATTGCTACCAATGGCTATCACTTCGAACACCTTGTGTAAATGGACGTTCATGCCACCTTTTTGACCATCGCTGACTTTCAAAGACCTTACTGTTACAGATCATTGGATTTGTCTCGATATCCGCTATCAGAAAATAAGTGCCAAACTATAGCATCCCATTTAAAAAACAAATGTGTGTGTGTGGTTTGAAGCGACCCCACCTAGCAGCAAAACGCCAACGTTACATTATGGCCCTCGTTGTCCCATACAACATTTATCCCACAAACTTTTCAGATTCTATCATACTTCCGGAGTTATTCCAAGTGGCTATAGCTAGTGCCTCACTCTGAACAATGCATACAAAGGACCTAGTGCAGTGGTTTCCAACCTGGGAGCAATTGCCCCCTGAGAGGTAAAAGGAAATTTTCTGGGAGGTAAAAACTAAACGATTCGATTTTGTTTCAGTCAAGAAACTAAATTATTTTCAAAAGATCATTTCTATTATCATAATTTTGTGAAGACTGTAATACTGATTTTATAAGACACCAATAATTGATTTTCTCAATTAGTAGCTTTAATGCGGTGGAGCTTACAGATCCCTCACATAGCCCACCTTCTGCATGCATAACTTTGTCCCTTGTATTGTATTGTATGTTAACCGGTGAGCTAGAAACGACGGAGATGCTCCGTTCCCGCCGCAGCCGCACTGGTCCACAACCCCACGACGACCACCACAGTCCACTTCACCCCTCCGTCGCCCCACACCGAACCTAGGGTTATTGAGCGGTTCGGCCCCCGGTGGACCCTCCTAGGGAACGTCTCACACCAGACGAGTGTAATCCCTATGTCTGCGTGGTAGAGTAATGGTGGTGTACGCGTTCGTGGAGAACTTGTTTGCGCAGCAATGACCGACATAGTGTAGATGAGACGGAATAAGGAGAACCAGCCCGCATTCGCCGAGACAGATGGGAAACCGCCTAAAAACCATCCACAGACTGGCCGGCTCACCGGACCTCGACATAAGTCCGCCGGGCGGATTCGTGCCCGGGACCAGGCGTTCGTTTTTTTTTTTTTTTTTTTTAAATATCTTATGGGACTTAACTGCTGAAGTCATCAGTCCCGAAGCTTACACACTACTTAACCTAAATTATCCTAATGACAAACACATACACACACCCATTCCCGAGGGAGGACTCGAACCTCTGCCGGGACCAGCCACACAGTCCATGACTGCAGCGCCTTAGACCGCTCGGGCGCTCCTTCCCACTCCGGAAAGCCGTGCGTTAGACCGCTCGGGTAACCGGGAGGGGGGGAGGGCACTTTGTCCCTTACGTCGCTGATGATAAAAGTGTGGCATATATGTAAAAAATGCTACATATCTCATGAAAATGCCTTCGCCAAGTTGTATATAGTATCTGCGGTAGTCCACAAATTGCTTTATTATTCGCTTCGACTGAGCGAGATGGCACAGTGGTTTGTACATGGACTCGCATTCCGGAGGACGACATTTCAAACCTGCGTCTGGTCATCCTGATTTAGGTTTTCTGTGATTTCCCTAAATCGCTTCTGGTGAATGCCGGGATGGTTCATTCGAAAGAGCGCAAGCCGTTTCTTTCCCCATCCTCCCTCATCCTATGGGACCGATGACCCCATGGAGCAATCAAGCGATTTATGAACAGTAAGTATAGTATACACATCTTAACTTAGTTGATTTTAATTGGGTTTGCAGTGTCCAGGTCGCGCAAGTGCCACAACGGAAAGGAGTAATGCAGGGGAATATGTTTTGTAATTAGTGTCTACCCTCACTGTGGATGGTTAGTTTTGTTATGCGAGAAGGAGTTGTGCAGCGCTTGTGATGCCACACGAATTCCTTGGTCATTAATTCTAACACACACACGCACGCGCGCGCGTGTGCACACATACACACACACACACACACACACACACACACACACACATATATATATATATATATATATATATATATATATATATATATATATATATATATATATATATATATATCATTCATCTTTCATCATTTTGGCCGGCCGAAGTGGCCATGCGGTTAAAGGTGCTGCAGTCTGAAACCGCAAGACCGCTACGGTCGCAGATTCGAATCCTGCCTCGGGCATGGATGTTTGTGATGTCCTTAGGTTAGTTAGGTTTCACTAGTTCTAAGTTCTAGGGGACTAATGACCTCAGCAGTTGAGTCCCATAGTGCTCAGAGCCATTTTTTCATCATTTTAAAAACAAAAATGTTACAAGAAAAGCCCTTCATTCAAAAGGGTGGGGCTTCTATCTGATGAATAATTGCACTCAGGGTTAAGGGTCTAAGAAAGTTTGGGAAGTTCCATGAGGCTTTTCGCGAATGAAGTTGTATGTATGCAAAGAAGTCGCAACGCTAGGAAACTGAAGCGAGATGCAGGAAGACCTGCAGAGGATCTATGTTTGATGCAGGGAGTGGCAATTGACCCTCAACATAAACAAACGTAGCTTATTGCGTATACACACACAGAAAGATCGTTTACTGTATGACTACAATATTGCGAAACAGCCACAGGAAGCAGTTACTTCCATAAAATATGGAGTCTGCTTATGGAGCGATTTGAAGCGGAACGACCACATACAATTAATCGGGGTTAAGTCAGATGCCAGAAAGGGATTCATTGGGACAATCCTCAGGAAATGTAGTCCAACAACGATGGAAGTAGCTTACAAAACGCTCGTTCGACCAGTGCCTGAATATTGCTCGTCAGTCTGGGATCCGTACCAGATAGAATTGAGGGAGGAAATTGAGAAGTTCCAATGAAGAGTAGCACATTTTGTTACAGGTTCATTTAGTAACCGTGAAAGCGTCACAGAGATTATCAACCGATTCCAGCGGCAGACACTGCAAGAGATGCGTTCTGCATCACAGTGTGGCTTGCTGTTAAAGTTCCGAGGCAGTAGGTTCCTAGACGAGTGACGCTACAAATATTTCACGAAAAGATCATGAAGATAAAATTGTACAGATTCGATCCCACAAGCAGGCTTACCAGCACTCATTCATCCACGCGCCATTCATGAGTGGAAAATGAAAACGGGAAAGTTACAATAGTGCACAGAATACCTTCCGCCAAATCCCGTAGGATAGCTAGTGGAGTACACCTAGATATTGAAATTCTTTTGAGACAGAAGGTAAGGTGGTGTGACCGTGGGTATGATTAAAAACGTTGCCGACATTATTACATTGCCGGCCAGAGTGGCCGTGCGGTTCTAGGCGCTACAGTCTGGAGCTGCGCGACCGCTACGGTCGCAGATTCGAATCCTGCCTCGGGCATGGATGTGTGTGATGTCCTTAGGTTAGTCAGGTTTATGTAGTTCTAAGTTCTTCTTCTTGGATGACGATTAAAGAAGGTATTTGTAACGCAAAGTTTATTTCTTTGTCAGAATTCTACAAGTTTATCCCCTCTTTCATTTCTTAATCCTAATCCAAAATTCCCTACCACATCCTCTTCTTTACCTTCCCCAACAACGGCATTCATATCTCATGAAATGAAAGGGGTAGGACCAGCGAATATCAAGAATTTATTTATCCAGTATCTGAGAATGGGAGCACTTCGTGAGTTGCAATAAACTTTATAGAAATTTCAAATTTTTACGAAACTTTTTCTCTAGGACAACAGCTTCAAAGTTATGAAAGGAAGTAGGTTTATCGGTTACTACATTTTCGCTGTTCCTGCAGTAGAACTGCCGCATCAGGAATGACGTTTAAATTTATTACTTCTTTGCTGCTAACTCTATTCGCAACACATTTCGCATACATATGCCGCTAAATGTACCTGCAATATTATATCATTGTGTGACACATAGTTCAGGGGAAATGACGTCATTAAGCTGTGTGAAAACGGAAATGCAGGACGAAATTCGCTAGATATACAGGTGAAACATGTGTAAAAATATGTGTGAAATATGTTTGAAATGCATGTGACATGTACGTATACGGCAAAATCTCCAGATAAAAAACTGCACCTAAACCTCTGGGTTGATTTCAATGAAATTCGGTACACTTATGGTATTACTCACTATCGGGAAAGAAATACAGTTGGGTTAAAAACCAGCAACCTCCTATTGGGGTGGGGATGATAACTTGGAGAGAGAATGGAGGGAGAGAGATATAGGCACGAAGAGAGGGGACCGTGGAGATGGACACAGATGTGAGGGAGGAGGATATGGACAGGGGGAAGAAGAGATGGACAGAGAGATAGGGAGGAGAGAAGTGTCAGAGAAAGAGAAGGGGAGGTAGACAGAGAGAGGGGAGGAGGGAGTGGACTGAGAGAGGGAGGGAGGAACTGGACAGAGAAAGGGGGGGGGGGAGTTGGGAATAGACAGAAGAAGGAAGGGAAGCTGGAGTGAGAAAATGGGGAGCATCAAATGGACAGAGAGAGAGGCGTCAGGATGGACAGAGAGAGGGAGAATGAGGGGATGGATTAATAAAGATGGAATAAATACACAACTGGACAAGTTTGTGTACTCAGCAAGCGTCAAAATAAAGAGAGTTTTGTATTTAGATTGCAAACAAGGTAAAATTGGCGAAATAATCATTGTTTTCAAAATCAAATAGTACCGTAGAAGATGGGCATCGGCATAGCGGTCAGGATCAGAATCCGAAGACGATATCAGCGCGAATGATAGCGCCAAAAGTTTGGAACCCAATTATGGCACACTCCAACTCAGGGGGTGGAGGTTGTTCCGTAACCAGTGGCATACCTAATGTTGGACAACCTGGCGAGTGTGCAGGGTGACGTTTCGTGGGATCGCAGTCTTTTTACTGTAAAAAAAAGGGAGAAGGGCAAAAGAAGAGAGAAAGAGGGAGGAGGAAGTAGTAGGAGAGAAAGTAGACAGAGAAGAAAAAGAAGAAGTAGGTGGATTGGAAGGCAATAAAATAGCATTGTACGAGTATGACAGGGAACCCTGAGGTGGTTCGGACTGTACTGTGCTAAGCAAAGGTTCCGTAAGACCTACATTTTCCTGGCACGAGGAGGTTTATTTCTTGTTTTCGGCTACTGCATTGTTGTACTGAATGAAATTACAGCAACTGTTTAGTGGAATAAAATGTCCAATGAGCACAGAGTATGAATCAAGAGTAAACCAAAGCAAGACGAAGGGGTTTGGGAGTAGCAGAAATGAGAGTAATGATAAACTAAACGCCAAAATTGGTGACCGAAAAGTAGATAGAGTTAAGCAGTTCTGCTGCATTGGAAGCAAAATAACAAATGACTGGCGAAACGAGGAGGGCATAAAAAGCAGACTAGCACAGGCGAAGAGGGCATTCTTGGCCAAAAGGAGTCTGCTAGTATGAAATGTAGGCCTTAACTTGAGGAAGAAACCGGCCGTGGTGGCCGAGTTGTTCTAGGCGCTCAGTCCGGAACCGCGCGACTGCTATGTTCGCAGGTTCGAATCCTGCCTCGGGCATGGATGTGTGTGATGTCCTTAGGTCAGTTAGGTTTAAGGAGTTCTGTTCTAGGGGACTGACGACCTCAGATTTTTTGAGGAAGAAATTTTTGAGAATGTACATTTGGAGCACAGTAGTGTGACGCAAATCTTGGGCTGTGCAGAAAAAAAACAGAATCGAAGCATGTGAGATGTGAACCCGTGGAAGGATATTGATAACTGGGCGAACTGTGAAAATAACGAATGAGGAGTTTCCCCGCAGAAGCATCGAAAAAAGTAGCAAAAGCAGAACACTGACAAGAAGAAGGAAAAGGATGATAAGACACATGGTAAGACTTCAAGGAGTAAGTTCCATGCAACTAGAGGGAGCTGTAGAGGGTAAAAACTGTAGGTAGAGATCAGAATACATTCAGCAAATAATTGAGGACTTAAGGTAAAAGGCAATCTTGTTATGCCTAGCGAGTGAACTCAACGAAAGTTTAATGCGTACATTTTGCGTTTATTATTATTATTTGTTACCACTTTGCAATAAATGAAAAAGAAAATCCGGTATTAAGTATTAAAATCAGTGAAAATTCGCACTGTGTGTTGTTTCATGTTTTGAATTACATTATACAAAACGTAATTATTGAATTGTGAACATTTTACTCCATTGAAAACTCTTGTTGATCTCAATAATACAATAAATAGGCTAAGCAGCGATGAGAATTAAACAGAAAAATGTCGAGATATCGGCAGTGATGAGGTGGAAGTGGGTGGGGGTAGGTGGAGAGTCGAAGTTTGGCATAGCTGCCAGTTACGTCACTGATCTTGAGTGCCTCGGTTTTGTTAAAACTGCCACCGCCAGAAGCAACTGCTGTGGGTAGCGTCGTACTGAATATAGTGATCGATGACGATTATCACGTGTTGCAGCGGCTGACTGATAGGTCACTGACATCCAGACACTCGGAAGTCCAGTGCTATTCAAAGACGCTTTCTCCGTAGAGTCCTTGAAGTATTCCATGAAAAATCAGAATTACTGAAGGATTAAGACATCTTGCCACGATATTTCCGCTGTCAACTAGGCAGCCTTCTTCAGGTGAGTTTTACACTGGAGACTTCTGCTACATGGCTGGAAGTTTATTTTAGAACTGTTGCGGCGGTGCATGCGCGTACATTACCACTGCATGTCCACCATCTGCTAAGTTTAGCATCATCCGTCGAATACTTCTCCATTTGAGGCGTGCAGGCGCATGAGTAAGGGTGATAATCAATCGCTGCAAGTTCTCTGTCGAAATGCAGGCCTACGTACTGATCAGTGGTCAAAATAATAAAACTGGCTGTCGTTAGATGAGCAATTTGGCACAAAATATTGCTCTGTGAAGATATTGAAGAAATCAACTTGTACCCTGCCTTATAAAGTTCAAAGCCGTCTTCATGATTAATGAAGTCTCCCGCCAACCGTATTTCCACAGATGCCTTAATGATTCCGTACACTTCGCGAGTTGGAGTCTACAGTATACAATGTCACTGTGGCAAAGCCTACATTGTTCAGATCTGCCTTTGGATGAAGAACGGTGTGAGTACATGGCGACCATTGGGACGTGGAACATCTGAGGGAAGATCGCAACACATCATGTGCAAGTGTTACAGGTGGAGTATCACCAATAACCGCCAAAAGAAGATTTCTGGAAGATGGGTTCAGATCTCCAGTTGCACCGCCGATACCATACCGGAGTAACAGAGACTTGTATAGTGCAGAGCCAAAACTTGGCACTGAGCGGCATTTTGTGGATTTCAGCGATGACTATCGCTTCTGTTTCTGGCGTCCAGATCGACACCAGTATGTCTACGGACAATCAGGTGAAAGGTGACTGACCGCGGCGATTCTCGAGACCCATATCTCTCGAACACCTAGAACCATTTTACGAGAAGGCATGGGATACGACGACGGGATTGATATGGTGACCATTGGAGGAGATCGCCAGTGTATGATAAGACAGTTTTCCTCGTGCCATTAATGACCAGGGTACCAAATGGCAGCAGGATAATGCTATTCACACAAAAAATGCCTTGAGGGCTGTACAGATGCTAGACTTGCCTTCCCTGTCCTCTGATTTGTCATCCATAGAGCAATACTAAGATGATATTGGAAGAGGTATTGTTACACATCACCCCCCAGCCAGCAATCTTCAGGAAGTGAAATTGCATATGTTTCAGTTAGTGCCAAAAATCACTCGACATATTTCGAGTCTTTCGCTTTCCTGTCACAATGAATACCAAGGTGTATTCGTGCCCGTGGGAGCACTCATGTTGATGATGGACCTGAGTTAAAAATGAAATGAAACTTGAACAATTTAGTGCCCGTTATGTGGTGAACATTTTGACGAAGTTTCAGATATCGGACTGGTACTTCATGGTGTAACACTGTCCACTTTCATCAGCTTATTACTTTCTCTTTCTCACAGAGCGAGAAATGGTCACAAGGAGTAAATCTGAGCTCACGTGACGTCCTAATGATTGTGGTTCTTCCACGCAGCATTCGCAAATGGAGCGGAAAGGTGGGAGAATGGTAGTGTTACTAGAAGTACTCTTCTCCAGATATCGCGTTCAGAATTTAGATGTAGATATTCAGGGTGTTCGTATATTCCCTTATAGAGGCTAGCGAGTACGTAATATTCTGAATAGGAATCCATCTCCGGAAACGTACCGCTTCCATGTTACACCCGTTTGCAAAAATATTTGCCACGTAGGTATGCAATAGAATAATCATGGTGGGGGTGGTAACGTCGGATCGGCTGATGTTATTTTAGGTCTGTCCTACCTCTCTCTCCTGGTTCGTGCCTCACTCGCGGGTCT
This sequence comes from Schistocerca serialis cubense, assembly GCF_023864345.2. NCBI lineage: Eukaryota > Metazoa > Arthropoda > Insecta > Orthoptera > Acrididae > Schistocerca > Schistocerca serialis. The sequence goes on from NC_064639.1 coordinate 1,015,323,960, forward strand.
GTGAGTGTCAGAGCGACATGTCTCAGTACACGTTTTCAGAGTACACCGACATGATCCTTCTGAATGGCGAAGCTCACGGTAATGGAACAGTTGCTCGTCGCCTTTATCAAGCTCTTTCTCCACAACGTCCATCGCCTACCCTTTACGCCACCATTATGCAACGGCTTCGAGAAAGGGCACCTTCATAGTCAGCAGGCGTGACTATGGTACTCCAAGGAGACGCCGCATATCCGAACTGCATCGCGTTGAAGAGAACCTATCAACGAGTACACGAGCATTTTATTTGGCTATTAATCAATGGAACCGTAAGACGATTGATGTACTGGGTCACGCCTAATCCCTTGTGAAAGTGGTCGCGTTACCAATATGTTTTGAAATCGTTGTAGCACAAAAAAGGTTATTTCACAAACATTGGTTCCAATTCAAAATATTACCTGCTCAGTCCTCTCTACGAGTCGTAGAAGTTTGTAACGAGAATTACCGAATACCCTGCAGAGTGTATATGTTGTTGTTGTGGTCTTCGGTCCAGAGATTGGTTTGATGCAGCTCTCCATGCTACTCTATCCTGTGCAAGCTTCTTCATCTCCCAGTACATACTGCAGCCTACATCCTTCTGAATCTGCTTAGTGTATTCATCTCTTGGTCTCCCTCTACGATTTTTACCCTCCACGCTGCCATCCAGTACTAAATTGGCGATCCCTTGATGCCTCAGAACATGTCCTACCAACCGGTCCCTTCTTCTGGTCAAGTTGTGCCACAAACTCCTCTTCTCCCCAATTTTATTCAATACCTCCTCACTAGTTATGAGATCTATCCATCTAATATTCAGCATTCTTCTGTAGCACCACATTTCGAAAGCTTCTATTCTCTTCTAGTCTAAACTATTTATCGTCCACGTTTCACTTCCATACATGGCTACACTCCATACAAATACTTTCAGAAACGACTTCCTGACACTTAAATCTATACTCGATGTTAACAAATTTCTCTTCTTCAGAAACGCTTTCCTTGCCATTGCCAGTCTACATTTTATATCCTCTCTACTTCGACCATCATCAGTTATTTTGCTCCCCACATAGCAAAACTCCTTGACTACTTTAAGTGTCTCATTTCCTAATCTAATTCCCTCAGCATCACCCGACTTCATTCGACTACATTTCGTTATCCTCGTTTTGCTTTTGTTGATGTTCATCTTATACCCTCCTTTCAAGACACTGTTCATTCCGTTCAACTGCTCTTCCAAGTCCTTTGCTGTCTCTGACAGAATTACAATGTCATCGGCAAACCTCAAAGGTTTTATTTCTTCTGCATGGATTTTAATACCTACTCGGAATTTTTCTTGTGTTTCCTTTACTGCTTGCTCAATACACAGATTGAATAGCATCGAGGAAAGGCTACAACCCTGTCTCACTCACTTCCCAACCATTGCTTGCCTTTCATGCCCCTCGACTCTTATAACTGCCATCTGGTTTTTGTACATATTGTAAACAGCCTTTCCCTCCCTGTATTTTACCCCTGCCACCTTCAGGATCTGAAAGAGAGTATTCCAGTCAACATTGTCAAAAGCTTTCTCTAAGTCTACAAATGCTAGAAACGTAGGTTTGCCTTTCCTTAATCTATTTTCTAAGATAAGTCGTAGGGTCAGTATTGCCTCACGTGTTCCGACATTTCTACGGAATCCAAACTGATCTTCCCCGAGGTCGGCTTCTACCACTTTTTCCATTCGTCTGTAAAGAATTCGCGTTAGTATTTTGCAGCTGTGGCTTATTAAGCTGATAGTTCGGTAATTTTCACATCTGTCAACACCTGCTTTCTTTGGGATTGGAATTATTATATTCTTCTTGAAGTATACGGGACGAGAAATAATGAGTCTCTGTCTCGTTAATGGTACTTCGTTGCTGACCAGAGCGCCGCCACAGTGGATGAGTGGGAGGCGTGCCAGTGTGCCACCTGGCAGCCCGCAGCCGCGTGTCCACGCCTCGCTGAGAGGGGCCGGCCCCAGCTGGGCCACCTGTTGGCGTCGCTTCGCGTTGCGTCACAACCCGCCCGGCGCCGTGCCAGACCACTTCCTTCCTGCCGCAGCTCCCCCCGGCGCGCCGGCCTAAGTGCTTCAGACTGCTCTCACTTGGTAATAGTACAAAGAGCGGTGTCGGTTCTTACATTAAACAGCCTCACTCTCAGCACGTTTCCGTAAGAGGCACTGAGATTTTCGTTTTGAGACTGAAGCTCACTCTTGTATCAGTGTTTCATTACAAATAAATAAATTTGTTTTGGACAGATTCCCTCTTGAGGAAAAACATTTATTTTCTTCTGTTTTTACACAGACGTGTTTCGCTGAAGTTCATGAGTAGGTTTTTTGTTTTCCTGCTATTAAAAAACAATAAAATATCTCTTTGGTGTCTGTGCATACGGAATACTTCCTAAGAAAATTCTTCACAACTCTGAAAGCAGACAATTTATTATGTATGATAATTTAAAAAATGATGTGTGACAAGGGCCTCCCGTCCGGTAGACCGTTGGCTGGGTGCAAGTCTTTCGATTTGACGCCACTTCGGCGACTTGCGCGTCGATGGGGATGAAATGATAATTAGGACAACACAACACCCAGTCCCTGAGCGTAGAAAATCTCCTACCCAGCCAGAAAACGAACCCGGGACCTTAGGACTGACGTTCTGTAGCGCTGACCACTCAGCTACCGGGGGCGGACTACAGTTAAAAATGTATATAATAAACGAATACACAACTTTCTACCCTCAAAGAACTCTCAGACGACCTAAACCGATAAAAACAGCCACGCGCGCGCGCACGCACACACACACACACACACACACACACACACACACACACAAACACAAACACGCACGCCGGCCGCGGTGACCAAGCGGTTTTAGGCGCTACAGTCCGGAACTGCGCTGCTGCTACGGTCGCAGGTTCGAATCCTGCCTCGGACATGGATGTGTGTGATAACTTTAGATTAGTTAGGTTTAAGTAGTTCTAAGTCTAGGGGACTGATGTCCTAAGATGTTAAGTCCCGTAGTGCTTAGAGCCATTTGAACCAAACACTCACGCACACACACACACACAGACACACACACACACACACAAGCACAATCATTCACCAGTTTAACATTCATTGTCGTAAATTTTTGACGTAAACAATTTTTCTACAGAAGTTCAAACGGATCTAGATGACAAATTTAGAAAGAAAAGCAGCTTTATGCAATATACACAGAGCCAGTCGCTAAACCCACAGCATGTTTTATGAAGGTATTTACAGAAAAATTTTGTCTCTTTTCAAATTTGTCAACAGTTTTCTTCAAATTTGAAATTTTGTGTGTACTGACAGAGAAGAGAAATTTTCATGTCATTTAACAGAAAGAAAATTGAAAAACCACTGATGATGTAGCTTCAGCGAAACATGTCTGGGCAGGAAATAAGAAGATGTTGTACTTGCTTAAGGCGGAACGCATCCAGAAACAAACGCTGAGATACCCAGTATAAGTAAATTTCATCAAAAGTTTTAGACATATGACCACTCTCATTAACATTTTATATGTTACAGGATTTGGATTAGCTTCTCCCTTCCATAGAGTGGGAAATGAGGTATTAATAGTTAAAACGTACATCATAAATTGTCGTAAATTTACACTGAAGTAAAAAAGTTATCGAATACCTCCCAGTATCGTGTCGGATGTCCTAGTGCAGCAACTCGACGCGGTATGGACTCAACAAGTCGTTGAAACTCCCGTGCAGAAATATTGAGCCTCCATAACTGCGAAACGGTCGCTCGATCACGATTTTTTGTGCGAACTGACCTTTCGATTGATTTCCATAAATATTCTATGAGATTCATAACGTGCGCTCTGAGTGTCCAGACCATTCGCTCGCATTGTCCAGAATGTTCCTCAAACCAATCGTGAACAATTGTGGCTGGGTGACATGGCCCATTGTCATCCATAAAAAATACATCGGCCTTTGGCAACACGAAGTCTGTGAATGGCGGCAAATGGTCTGTAAGTAGCCGAGCATAACTACTTTCAGTCAATGATGGGTTCATTTGGCACAGAGGATGCCATCCTTTCCACGTAAACACAGTCCACACCATTATGGGTCACCACCAGCTTGCAGAGTGCCTTGTTGACAACTTGGGTCCATGACTTGATGGGGTCTAAGCCACACTCTAACCCTACCATCAGCTCATACCAACTGATATCGGGACTCACCCAGCAGTCGCTAAGCTCCAACCCATACGGTCACGAGCCCAGAAAAGGTGCTGCAGCCGACGTCGTACAGTCAGCAAAGGCACTCGCGTCGATCGTCTGCTACCATACGACATAAACGACAAATTTCGCGGTATTCTCCTAACGGATACGTTCGTCGCAGTTATATTTCTGCCGTTATTTAACGTAGTCATGCTTGTCTGTTGGCACTGACAATTCCACGCAATCGTCGCTGCTGTCGGTCTTTAATTAAGGCCGCATGCCACTGCGTCGTCATTGGTGAGAGGCAATGCCTGAAATTAGGTATTCTTGGCACACTCTTTGAGCGAAGTGGCGCAGTGGTTAGCACCCTGGACTCGCATTCGGGAGGACGACGGTTCAGTCCCGCGTCCGGCCATCCTGATTTAGGTTTTCCGTGATTTCCCTAAATCGCTCCAGGCAAATGCCGGGATGGTTCCTTTGAAAGGGCACGGCCGACATCCTTCCCCGTCCTTTCCTAATCCGATGAGACCGATGACCTCGTTGTCTGGTCTCCTCCCCCACAACAACCCAACCCACACTCTTTGACACTGTGGATGTCAGAATATTGAATTCCCTAAATATTTCCGAAACAGAATGTTCTATGCGTCAACTCCAACTACCATTCCGTGTTTACAGTCTATTAATTCCCATCGTGTGGCCATAATCAAGTCGGCAACCTTTTCACATGAGTCACTCGAGTACAAATCACAGATCCCCCAATGAACTGCCCTTTTATACCTTGTGTACGCGTTACTGCCTCCGTCTGTATATGTGCCCACCGCTATCCCATGATTTTTTGTCACATCAGCGTAAGAAAACATGAAATTTAATCTATTTATGCCCGTTATGGTATGACGTCTCCACAAAGTTTCATGGTGAAAATCTTCTCAAGTCTGCCAGCGTATTTATAAATTCAGTATCATCGTGGTGCTTACAGATATTTCTTAATGGCATATCGGCTAACAGCCCTGCGCCATGCAAGACACCCGACTTTTTGTACTCTCGTAAAAATAAATTATTTAGATTGCAATAACAATTATTTTAGATCCGATTACTCATTAAATACATGTATTAATGTGTTTTCTAGGTTTAACATTAAAGGTTTCGCCTTTATCACGTATTGTTCCAAAAAAAGCGAAGAGACCGTAAAATTGCGTTGTATATTTGTTTACATTTTTACGTAGTAAACTTAATAGAATCCAGTTTAATTTTTCAGCAAGTTAAGCAGAGCGTATTCCTTCATTACTGAGACCATATTTCTGCAAAGCAGCACAAATCTTAAGTTATATGATTCAGAAACTTGGCGCTAGTACTTTGTTTACATACAGTTTCCGTTCATTAATGTTATATTAACAGTTAAATTTTACTGTGAATAATTTAATTAACAAGTGAGTGCTGAGTTCCTGTTTTAAGCAGAAATAATTAATTTTTTATATTACGTCACACACCAGAATGCCAAATTTTTGCGGCTCTAAAATAAAGAAAATTCGTCTAGTGTAAAGTGTATTAAGTGATTTAATCCTATTTTCAATGTCGATTAGACCGTCAGTGAGAGAGCACCTCGAGTTCCTGCTGCTAATAAGGTGAATTCACCGTTCGTTAGTTACATATTTTAGTAGTTTCGAACAGGAGTGACTTATTTTCAGTTATCTGTGTTTTTACTCGGTTATTTTTGTAATTTCTTGCTTGTTTGAGTACTTACTAGGCACAACCTTTTATTGTAATAACAATGAAACAGTGTAGCGTATAGTACCACCGTTGTTATTGACTCTTCTATCGCCCTCGTATCATACAGGCTTTTGTTTGTTTTGGTTAGTGTAGCTCAGTGTCGCTTAGGCCGTCAGTAAGAGAGCATCTCGAGTTCCTGCTGCTAATAATCAGAGTACACAGTCCGTTTGTTACATATTTTTACTAGTTTCAAGCAGAAGCGACTTCAGTAAAGGATAGGAACTGTGATTGCTGTGTACAGATGCGAGCTGAGTTGGTGACCCTTCGCTCACAGCTCCAGGTGGCGTTGGCTTCCGTCACACAGCTTGAGACTGCTGCCAAGGGATATCACTGTGGGGGGTCAGACAAGGGGATGCGAGGGACGTCCCATGTGTCCCCCGATCGTTCCACAGCTCTGGCTGCCCCGGCTAGTACCTGCAGAGAGGTTGAACCCTCACCCGTGGTCGAGTGGGAGATCATTCCAATGTCTGGCAGGCAGTGAAAGACTTTCTGAGGGGCCGGCTGTAGGGCCTCCCCGGTACGTTTGACGAACAGGTTTCAGGTGTTCACTGTAGCTGACGAAGTCTCTAAGCCGGATGCAGTCGTCCACCCTGTTCCAGAGGAAGATGCTGGGCCCGCGAGGTCTGGGCGTTATCAGAGGGTGGGTTTGCTGGTAGTTGGGAGCTGCAACGTTAGGCGCGTAATGGGGCCCCTTAGGAACATGGCTGCCAGTTAGGGGAAGGAAGACAGTGTGCACTCCATGTGCCTAACGGAAGAGTCATTCCGGAAGTGGAAAGGGTGCCAACTGCAGGTGGTGTCTCATGTCGGTACCAATGACGGGTGAAGTTTTGGATTGGAGGAGATTCTCTCCTGTTTCGGGTGGCTAGCGGAAATGGTAAAGACTGCCAGGCTTGCTTGCGAGATTAAGGCGGAGCTCACCATCTGCAGTGTCGTCGACAGAACCGACTGTGGTCCTTTGGTGCAGAGCCGAGTGGAGGGTCTGAATCAGAGGCTCAGGCGGTGGGTTTCCAGGTTCCGCTTAATAGGTCAGAAGTCCACTACACACAGTAGGTGGCTACACGGGTAGTGGGGGGTTTGTGTCGAAGGGACTGGGAGGTTTTTTACGTTAGAGGGTCTCAGGGAACCACAGAAGGGGCGTCTGTCTAAAAGTGGGCGGGTAAAACACAGTAAGGTAGTTGTAGAAACGATTGGTATTGTAGTTGTAAATTGCCATAGCTGTGTTGGGAAAGAACCAGAGCTCCAAGCCCTAATAGAAAGCACTGAAGCTTAAATGGTTATAGGTACGGAAAGTTGGCTAAAGCCGGAAATTTTCTCAAACGACCTAACAGTGTTCAGAAAGGATAGATAAAATACAACAGTTGGTGGAGTATTTATTGCTGTCAGAAGCAGTTTACCCTCTAGTGAAATTGAAGTAGAAATTGTACTCAATGCTTTCTCAGAAAATCATTTAGAAAAATTAGTCCATGAGCCCACTCTAAGCGTAAATGATTTCGAAAGCATACTTTACCTCTTAGCAACAAATAATCTTGGACAAATAGCGAGTATCGTGACGAATACAGGGACTGCAACCACAAGGCAGTTGCTGCTAGACTGAATAACGTAACACCTACAACCATCAAAATGAAACGCTTAAAAAAGCTGATAAAAATTCTCTCAATGCCTCTTTATACACAGTCTTCACTCCTTCCGATCTGATCATGTAAGCGTAGAAAAGATGTGGAATGATTTCAAAGAGATAGTATCGACGGCAATTGAGAGATATGTACCATTGAGAGATGGTACAAAAGGCATCAGATCGCTGTTGAAGAAGCAACGAAAAAAGCACGCCAAATTTAAAAGAACGCAAAATCCCCAAGATTGGCAAATTTTTGCAGAAGTTCGAAATATAGCACGTGCTTCAATGCGAGATGCTTTTAATAAATTTCACAACGAAACTTTGTCTCGGAATCTGACGGAAAACCCAAAGAGATTCTGGTCACACATGAAGCACGCCAGTGGCAAGACGCAATCAATACCTTCACTGCGCGATAACAACTTCGAAGTCACTGATGACAGCGCCACTAAAGTCGAGTTATTAAACGCAGTTTTCCGAAACTCCTTCGCCAAAGAAGACGACGTAAATATTCCTGAATTCCAATCAAGAACAACTGCCAGGATAAGAGACATAAAAGTAGATATCCTTAGTGTAGCAAAGTAGCTTAAATCACTTAATAAAGGCAAGGCCCCGGTCCAGACTGTGTACCAGCCAGGTTCCTTTCGAATTGTGCTGATACAATAGCTCCATATTTAGCAATTACGTACAACCGTCGCTCATAGAAAGATGCGTACCTAAAGTCTGCAAAATTGCTCAAGTCACACCAATACGTAAAAGGGGAAATAGGAGTAAGCAGCTGCATTACAGACCCATGTCACTAACGTCGAATTGAAGTAGGGTTTTGGAACATGTGCTGTATTCGAACATTATGAATTACCTCGAAGAAAGCGATTTATTGACACATAGTCAGCACGGATTCACAAAATATCGTTCTTGTGGAACACAAGTGGCCCTTTATGCATGAAGTGATGAATGCTATCGACAGGGGATGTCGAATTGATTCCATGTTTTTAGATTTGCAGAAGGCTTTCGACACCTATGGAATATCGCCGCAGTTGTGCTACTAGATTCGTTATTTCCTGTCAGAAAGGTTCGTAGTAGTGGACGGAAAGTCGTTGAGTAAAACAAAAGCGTTCGCCAAGGAAGTGTCATAGGCCCTCTATTGTTCCCGATCTATATTAACGACATAGGAGACAATCTGAATAGCCCTCTTAGATTGTCTGTAGGTGATGCTGTCATTTACCGTCTTGAAAAGTCATCAGATAACCAAAACGAATTGCAAAATGATGGTGCGAAAAGTGGAAATTGACCCTCAATAGAGAAAGTGTGAAATTATTCACATGAGTACTAAAAGAAATCCGCTAAATTTAGATTACGCGATAAGTCACACAAATCTGAAGGCTGTAAATTCAACTAAATACTTAGGGATTACGATTACAAATACCCTGAATTGGAACGATCACATAGATAATGATGTGGGTTGAGCAAACCAAAGACTGCGATTCACTGGCAGAACACTTAGAAAGTTCAACAGGTCTACTAAAGTGACTGCTTACACCATGCTTGTCGAGTCTATCCTGGAGTATTGCTGTGAGGTGTGGGATCCGCATTAGGTGGGACTGACGGGTGACATCGAAAAGTTCAAAGACGGGCATCTCGTTTAGTATTATCGCGAAATAGGGAGATAGTACTACAGAGACGATACGTTAATTGGAGTGGCAATGATTAAAACAAAGACGTTTTTCATTGCGACGGGACCTTCTCCTGAAATTTCAATCGCCAATTTTCTCCTCCGATTGCGAAAACATTCTGTTGGCACCCACCTGCATAGGGAGAAATGATCATCACGATAAAATAAGAGGAATCAGGGCTCACACAGAAAAATTTGAGTGCTCGTTTTTCCCGCGCTCCGTTCGAGAGTAGATCGGTAGAGAGACGGCATAAAGGTGGTTCATCGAACCCTCTGCCAGGCACTTTATTATGAATAGCAGATTAATCACGTAGATGTAGATGTTAAGCCTTTAATCTGTGTTGCAATGCGCGATAACCGTGGAAGTTGGCGTAAGGTGGTGAGACGCGTAGTGTTGATTGTAAGTTGGAGTTCTACTTGGGCAACTGTAGTGGGGAATTGAATTGGAAACCCAGCTAGGGTCTCTCATGGAACTTTACGCTCTACGAGAAAGACAAGAAAATTACTAAGCAGAAAGAAAAGTGTTACGCCCTTCAAACTTAATTAGAACACGCATTATTTGAACTAGATAGGTTAAATCAAGAAAAAGATCGCAGGAACTGGGTAAAGGTAACAATCAAAGTGCGAAAGGGGAATAGTTCTTCAACTTCTTCATCTACATCTGAACTTACAGTATCGAATAAATTTGACCTGTTACCTGAAGTAGGAGGGGAAGAGTCTCATCCAGCTGTAGGTCACAGTAGGGCTCAACAGTCATCTAGCAAAGAAACTAAGTATAGGACGGTACCAAAGAGCAGGAAGAAAAGAGTCTTGCTGCTAGATAGTAGCTATAGCAGGTGTGTAAGCCAGATGGTGCATGGGAAATTTGTACCAAGTCTTGCAAAGCTAAGTGCTAGCCTTTGCTAGGTGAACAGAGAACACAAGGAATTCGTGAAGATATTCTGAAAAAGAGTATCAGAGTACTACAGTAGGTGGAGTAGGGAACAGCCTGGCTACAGGCTGATATTACAGCGTTAGGGGTGCCTTGGATAAAATAAGAGCAGCAATTATACACACAAATGTGAGTTCTGTTGGGGTCCTACAGTCCTGGGTTAACTTTGCTGTGAGCCGTGTGAACACTTGAGTTGAGTAGGTTGCTGCTGACTGAAAAGATACTGCTTATGAGTGCAATTCCCGTTGCTATAACTGGGAGATGGGGATATGCTAGACATGATCTACACCTGAGTAGAAGGTGGACAGACAGTCTGGCTGAGCGTCTTGTAGAAAATATATGGGGAGGGCCACTATCACACAAAGCAAAGCCCCTTTTGATAGTGGTGTCAGAGAGGTTCCTTTTTTAAGTTAGAACGAGGATTCAGGCACTCTATTATGAAGGAAGTTAAAATAACAGATGAGCCCCAAAAGTTGCTTGATAATGCACAGAAAATTAAGGTCAGCTTATTTCATCAGTATTAATAAGTAGAAGAGCTTCTTTAATTCTTCATGCTTTCCCGGCGATCTGTTGTCATCTTGGATATTCGGGAATCCAGCCGGATGTTCGCGTCGTTCTCGCACGATATTTCAACAGCGTGCCTCGCTGTCTTCTTCAGGTGCTACCTGAGACTGGTCCTTGGCTCGATCGAGTCCAGTATTTATGCCTGGGAGGAGCTGGGCGTTCCCTAATCGGTCCGCGCCGGGTCGAGTGTTCCATCTGTGGTCCGCGCCCGCCAGACTCAGCTTCAATGGACCCCTCCAGTCGCAAATGTTCCGACTGCCGTCGGCGCCCGTTCTGGCCGTCCTCGACGGATGTGGTTATCATCTGAGGTGTGTCAGACCTGGTCTGAGATGTTGGGTACTCTATCTCCTGACTGTTACTATGGTTTCCACTTCTGTTTCGTGCTGGGCGCTCCCTAATCGGTCCACGCCGCGTCGTGTGTTCCGTCTGAGGTCCGCGCCCTTCAGACGCGGCTACATTGTCCCTCTCTGGTCGCTGGTGTTCCCTCCGCCGTCCGCGCCCGGCCTGGCTGTCTTCTGAAGTCGAGTTCATGATCTGGGGTGTGTCAGATCTGGTCTCCAATGTCAGACACCTTGTCTCACGGCTGTTCTCTCGGTCTCCACTTCTATTTCTTGTAGAATCCCGGAGTGTCCTGCGTTGAGTTTTCACAAGCTCAAGTGCTGGATTCCAGGCAGTGCTGATTTGGTATCCCGAGTCACGGTTGATTAGATTGTCTGTGACCTTAATCTCAATGGCTTCTTTAATGACACTGTCCCAAAATCTTGAGGTCTGTGTCACAATCTTGGTGTCATTGTAATCCATTGAATGACCAAGTTCCAGACAATGCTCTGCTATGGCTGATTTAGTTGCCTGCCTGAGTCTGGTGTGTCTCTGGTGTTCTTTACACCTGATGTTCACAGTTCTGGTGGTCTGGCCAATGTATGACATCCCACACTGGCATGGTATGTTGTAAATACCTGGCTTGCGTAGCCCCAGGTCATCTTTTACATTCCCCAGCATAGCCCCAATTTTGGTGGGTGGGCAAAATATGCTCTTGATGTCATATTTCTGGAGAATCCTGCTGATCTTGGCAGAGATAGGTCCGGCATATGGCAGGTATGCCATCTTCTTTGCCTCTTCTGGTTCTTCTTCTTGATCCTTTGGCCGGTTAGCAGGTTGAAGTGCCTTCTGGATATCTCTAGAGGAGTACCCATTCTTGCTGAACACTGATTGTAAGTGTTCTATTTCTGTGGCCAGACTATCAGTATCTGACAGAGTTTGTGCTCTGTGGACCAGTGTTTTGAGCACTCCATTCTTCTGTGCTGGATGGTGGCAACTGCTGGCTTGTAGGTATAAGTCAGTGTGCGTAGGTTTGCGGTACACACTGTGTCCAAATGTGCCATCTGCCTTTCTCTTCACCAGAACATCCAAGAAAGGAAGTAGTCCATCCTTCTCCATTTCCATTGTGAACTGGATGTTCGGATGGCAAGAGTTCAGATGTAGCAGGAACTCATCTAACTTCTCTCTACCATGGGGCCAGATGACAAAGGTATCATCCACATACCGAAAAAAGCACTTGGGTTGATATGTGGCTGAAGAGAGTGCCTCCTCTTCAAACCTTTCCATAAATAGGTTGGCCACCACTGGTGATAGAGGGCTGCCCATAGCCACCCCTTCTGTTTGTTCGTAAAATTGACCCCCATATAGGAAGTACGTCGAGGTGAGTACATGCCTGAATAGATCAAGGAGAGCCCCATCGAACTTCTCTCCAATAAGCTCAAGTGACTCCTTCAGTGGTACCCGTGTGAAGAGAGACACCACATCGAAACTAACCATGATGTCTGTGTCTGTGATGTGTTGTTGGCCCAGTCGTTGCAGGAAATCCTCTGAGTTCCGGATGTGATGTGCACATTTACCCACATGTGGTGTCAACATCATCTTCAGGTATTTCGCAGTAGGGTAAGTTGCTGCGCCAATATTGCTGACAATAGGTCTCAGTGGAACCCCATCCTTATGAACCTTGGGGAGTCCATAAAGTCTAGGTGGTGCTGGCGCTTTGGGACGCAGCTTCTTGATGACTTGTTCAGGCAGGCCCATCTCCTTCAACAGAGCCCTGGTCTTTTTGTCCACTTTCTCTGTAGGGTCGCTTGCTATTGACCTGTATGCAGGATCTTCCAGAAGTTGTTGCACCTTTCTGTCATATTCTGTTTTCTTTAGGATGACTGTGGAGTTCCCCTTGTCTGTGGGCAACACCACAATGCTGTCATCCTCCCGGAGACGCCTAAGGGCCACCCTTTCATCACCTGAAATGTTGGATTTGGGTGGCTTGGTCTTGGTGAGCGCCCTGCAGGTCTCTCTTCGGATCTCTTCGGCCACACTAGAAGGTAGCGTGTTGGCCACTTGCTCAACTGCACTGATGAAAGCTGTGACAGGCACATTTCTAGGGGTCACTGCGAAATTGAGGCCCTTGCTAAGTACTTTTAAGGTGGTCTCATCGAGCTACTTGTCACTTAGATTGACCACCGTGCGTGTGTCCCCAGTCTGTTGCGCCTTGTTGTTGAGGCGCTCAAACTTGGCTAGTTGGCGTGCCATTGACTTCTTGCTGGTGCATTCTGCTAGAGACCAGGAGGCACCGTCAACCTGGTCCCAGTCTTGAGTGGTCAAGGAAGCTGCTATAGTTAGGTGAAGATACAGCAACTCCCTGGACAAAACATCCAGCCGGTGGCGCAGGTCGCGCACTCTCTCTCTAACCAGAGCGAGACTAGCTCGGTGTTTTATCCAGGATAAAACACCGAGCTAGTCTCGCTCTGGTTAGAGAGAGAGTGCGCGACCTGCGCCACCGGCTGGATGTTTTGTCCAGGGAGTTGCTGTATCTTCACCTAACTATAGCAGCTTCCTTGACCACTCAAGACTGGGACCAGGTTGACGGTGCCTCCTGGTCTCTAGCAGAATGCACCAGCAAGAAGTCAATGGCACGCCAACTAGCCAAGTTTGAGCGCCTCAACAACAAGGCGCAACAGACTGGGGACACACGCACGGTGGTCAATCTAAGTGACAAGCAGCTCGATGAGACCACCTTAAAAGTACTTAGCAAGGGCCTCAATTTCGCAGTGACCCCTAGAAATGTGCCTGTCACAGCTTTCATCAGTGCAGTTGAGCAAGTGGCCAACACGCTACCTTCTAGTGTGGCCGAAGAGATCCGAAGAGAGACCTGCAGGGCGCTCACCAAGACCAAGCCACCCAAATCCAACATTTCAGGTGATGAAAGGGTGGCCCTTAGGCGTCTCCGGGAGGATGACAGCATTGTGGTGTTGCCCACAGACAAGGGGAACTCCACAGTCATCCTAAAGAAAACAGAATATGACAGAAAGGTGCAACAACTTCTGGAAGATCCTGCATACAGGTCAATAGCAAGCGACCCTACAGAGAAAGTGGACAAAAAGACCAGGGCTCTGTTGAAGGAGATGGGCCTGCCTGAACAAGTCATCAAGAAGCTGCGTCCCAAAGCGCCAGCACCACCTAGACTTTATGGACTCCCCAAGGTTCATAAGGATGGGGTTCCACTGAGACCTATTGTCAGCAATATTGGCGCAGCAACTTACCCTACTGCGAAATACCTGAAGATGATGTTGACACCACATGTGGGTAAATGTGCACATCACATCCGGAACTCAGAGGATTTCCTGCAACGACTGGGCCAACAACACATCACAGACACAGACATCATGGTTAGTTTCGATGTGGTGTCTCTCTTCACACGGGTACCACTGAAGGAGTCACTTGAGCTTATTGGAGAGAAGTTCGATGGGGCTCTCCTTGATCTATTCAGGCATGTACTCACCTCGACGTACTTCCTATATGGGGGTCAATTTTACGAACAAACAGAAGGGGTGGCTATGGGCAGCCCTCTATCACCAGTGGTGGCCAACCTATTTATGGAAAGGTTTGAAGAGGAGGCACTCTCTTCAGCCACATATCAACCCAAGTGCTTTTTTCGGTATGTGGATGATACCTTTGTCATCTGGCCCCATGGTAGAGAGAAGTTAGATGAGTTCCTGCTACATCTGAACTCTTGCCATCCGAACATCCAGTTCACAATGGAAATGGAGAAGGATGGACTACTTCCTTTCTTGGATGTTCTGGTGAAGAGAAAGGCAGATGGCACATTTGGACACAGTGTGTACCGCAAACCTACGCACACTGACTTATACCTACAAGCCAGCAGTTGCCACCATCCAGCACAGAAGAATGGAGTGCTCAAAACACTGGTCCACAGAGCACAAACTCTGTCAGATACTGATAGTCTGGCCACAGAAATAGAACACTTACAATCAGTGTTCAGCAAGAATGGGTACTCCTCTAGAGATATCCAGAAGGCACTTCAACCTGCTAACCGGCCAAAGGATCAAGAAGAAGAACCAGAAGAGGCAAAGAAGATGGCATACCTGCCATATGCCGGACCTATCTCTGCCAAGATCAGCAGGATTCTCCAGAAATATGACATCAAGAGCATATTTTGCCCACCCACCAAAATTGGGGCTATGCTGGGGAATGTAAAAGATGACCTGGGGCTACGCAAGCCAGGTATTTACAACATACCATGCCAGTGTGGGATGTCATACATTGGCCAGACCACCAGAACTGTGAACATCAGGTGTAAAGAACACCAGAGACACACCAGACTCAGGCAGGCAACTAAATCAGCCATAGCAGAGCATTGTCTGGAACTTGGTCATTCAATGGATTACAATGACACCAAGATTGTGACACAGACCTCAAGATTTTGGGACAGTGTCATTAAAGAAGCCATTGAGATTAAGGTCACAGACAATCTAATCAACCGTGACTCGGGATACCAAATCAGCACTGCCTGGAATCCAGCACTTGAGCTTGTGAAAACTCAACGCAGGACACTCCGGGATTCTACAAGAAATAGAAGTGGAGACCGAGAGAACAGCCGTGAGACAAGGTGTCTGACATTGGAGACCAGATCTGACACACCCCAGATCATGAACTCGACTTCAGAAGACAGCCAGGCCGGGCGCGGACGGCGGAGGGAACACCAGCGACCAGAGAGGGACAATGTAGCCGCGTCTGAAGGGCGCGGACCTCAGACGGAACACACGACGCGGCGTGGACCGATTAGGGAGCGCCCAGCACGAAACAGAAGTGGAAACCATAGTAACAGTCAGGAGATAGAGTACCCAACATCTCAGACCAGGTCTGACACACCTCAGATGATAACCACATCCGTCGAGGACGGCCAGAACGGGCGCCGACGGCAGTCGGAACATTTGCGACTGGAGGGGTCCATTGAAGCTGAGTCTGGCGGGCGCGGACCACAGATGGAACACTCGACCCGGCGCGGACCGATTAGGGAACGCCCAGCTCCTCCCAGGCATAAATACTGGACTCGATCGAGCCAAGGACCAGTCTCAGGTAGCACCTGAAGAAGACAGCGAGGCACGCTGTTGAAATATCGTGCGAGAACGACGCGAACATCCGGCTGGATTCCCGAATATCCAAGATGACAGAAGAGCTTCTTGTCTATTTGGAAAATGCAGATGCTCTGGAAAGATAGAAATCCTGTGCCTATATGAGCACCACATAACCACATGGTTGGATAAGTTAGATAGAAAAGATTACACTCTAGCATCTTACTCACGTGATTCTTATATGGCCAGAGGAGGAGTTCTTACATACAATAAGACAGAACACAAGTTCAGAAACATTGAGACAAGTAGATTTTGGAGTGATCAGCACAGACAAGTGTATGCTTGTGAATTAACGCTGAAAAATAGTTCACTTTTAGTTGCAGCTATATAGAAATCACCACTGGGAAACTTTGAACTGTTTATGAGGAACTGAATACATTGCTATGTTATCTGAGAAACAGTTAATAATCGATGGTGACCTCAATGTAGATTTTTTTAAAGGACTCTGATGGGCAAGTAGAAGTAGAAACCTTATTTGAAACCTACAATGCGGTCTAGTGATTAACTGTCCAACGCAGTTGGATAAAGACAGTAGGATCCTAATTAATAATACTCCTCAGTGGAAATCAGAATAATTAACGACTCCTGAAGAAAATGTTCTTTACAACAGTTGACAAGACCTAGGATGACCTGGTATGGAAGTTATGATGAAACAATTACTGTCATACGATTTAATCTATCCCATGATAAAATCGTGTAAATTTTTGAAAATTTCTCCAACATAAGCCAGTCAGAAAAGCCATTAAACAGCCATGTAAATAAACATGACTCGCTAGAGGAATTAAAGTATACTGTGAAAGGAAAAGGGAAACGTACCTTTTGGCAAGAACAAATGAAGATCCTGTAGTAGATCCGCATTACTCAGACTAACAAAGAGAAGTCATTAAAAGTCCGGTAACAGACGCACTATGTCAGAAACAGAATGCTGTGAACGTGGAATGTATTGAAGCGAGAGACAGGACGACCATAGAACCCCTCTATAAGAAAGTTAATAGGAGAGATATCAATAACTACCGATCTGTTTCGCAACTCACATAACTTTCCAAAATTTTTGAAAAATGATGTATTCTAGAATAGTATCTCACCTGCGTAACAATAACATCCTCAGTAAATAACAATTAGTATTCAGGAGAGTTACTGTACTAAGAATGCCATTTATGTCCTTTACATGTTCATTCGCTAAATTTTGCAGGCATTAAATAGCATAGGTTAATATTTTCTACAGTCTGTCTCTGCCATTTAACTGCGTGAGAGCACAGTATTCTCCTAGTTAAATTAAGGTTTTATGAGACTGATTGTAAACCAGTTTATGGATAATGTCACAAATAACTAAAACAATGCAGAAAGTTGTATTTAGTAGTTGAAACAATTTTGCTCGAGGACGTTATTCTCACTAAGACAAATCACATATGTTGTTTCCCAAGGTCCAATCTTAGATCTGCTATTGTTCCTCATGTACATAAACGGTCTTCCGTCTAATACAAAAGAAGCAGAATTGGTTCTTGTCGTTGATGTCACTAGTAGTGTAATATAATGAAATTCACCTGATATTTGAGGTCCTAATAATTATTCTGTATATAGATTTTTTTTTTAAATCAAACATCACTGAATACAAGTACAGCGTAACCTACATGAACTCTTTCTTTCCGTAAGAGAAAATTTCTTTTTTTATTCAGTCCAAATATTTTGTTACACTCCCTTTATTCGTGTGTAATGTCACGGTTACTGATTCACTTTTAAAGAGTGTTGGTCTTTGATGGAATTGTTAGCACAACAGCGCCTTAGATGGCGGGGTATATACTTTGTTGTCGGAAGCTGATAAGAGCTCAAGTTCCATGTATCTTAAGGCACACATCTAACCGCATTTCCGCTAAGTCGGAACTTCCTTAGCTGGTGGCCAAGAAACAATCTTGACGTTAAGATATGTGCAGTGCAAATAAGAAAAAGACCTCATTCTTATGTCCTTAGACGTTACATGATTGCAGAAATATGATTGCTTGGTTGGATAGGTCTAACTCAATGTTCGGAAGCACAGTATTTTGCTGGAATCGTAAAAGTCAACTTTAAAGACATTTTGCTTACTTTCGGTAATAATCATAACACTCATTTTAGACCTAATGTAAATTTTCCATACTCAGATTAATTGCACGTTAATCGAATAAATAACGTAAGTGTCTGCTTCCAGATATTTGTCAGAATGTCAAATACTATACAAGATTAGTTTTTCTGTATTCTTGTCTCCATCGTTGAGATACTTCTGATTGTGCGAGAGCATTCGTATGATTGTCCTGCGTACTACGTAGCAAACTAGTGACCGTTTGCTTTACTGGGGCACCATCGTGGAACTGGAATTCCTAATCTCTCTGACTACTGTCACTTTTGACAGTCACCCACTTCCCTCTTTATCATGAACATTCAGCTCCGATGTACATACCACATTACGGACGTTTCATTCAGTCGCCACTCGTTACCATAAACTTCACATATTTGACGACCAATATATTATGCTGTACGTTTAACGTATTTAAGAAACGATTAGCTGCAGGTATCCTCACGTGATGTCCATTGTGATGTCGTTTATTTGTACAAACAACCCTCGGCAACAGTACAGAAGTAATTTTTGTATGTACCACTGGAGGCACATTCTATGTAGCAGTAGAGCACGTTAAGGATAATCAGTACTAAAATATGTAGTTCGAATACTGTCGATTAGTGGCCAGTTTAGGACTGTTGTCGTACCAATGTCGTAATAGGAAATGTAGTAATTACCAGAGCCACAGTCACAGTAGATCTAGATGTAGAAATTACTGTATCTGTTTCACACGGTTGAGGCAATAATATAGAATAATGTAGCACGGAAGCGGTATGGTTACGAACTGGAATTCCTATTCAAGTTAATACTTACTCGTTTTCCAAAACAAGACGTCAGCGGCGGTACCGTAAATTTAGAAATTTCTGTAAATACAAAGATCAAATCGCTTACAATATCTAGAAGGCAAAGCTTCGGACTTAATGCCAAAAGAAGGAGAAGAAGAATAGAGAATAAGAAAAAGAGGAGGAGGAATATGTCTGCTGAAATGCGGGAGAACATCATGACCCTAAGGGCACCAAGAAGAAAATTTCCATGCCGGTATGTTCCGTCTATGCAACTAAGTGGAAGGTAGTTTGTTTTTTGCCATATGCGTTTCGCTTCTTTTATTTATGAATCATCTTCAGTGGCCTGTAATAAATGTTTCTTTTTATACATGTTATAGAAGTATTATGTAGCAGTTACAACATGTTCCTATGTTACATTTTTCTTGTTTTTCTCTTGTTATTATTATTAGAAAGAGTTTTTGTAGCACTAATTTTGTGGTGTTAAATTACCTTTTGGTATCACTTACGATTTCCAGTGTTGTTAGTCCTTATGTGTGGTCTTGGACATGAGTTCGCCGATTCCCGGCGTTTTTTCAACCACATTTATTACAACGCATCATCTGCGCTTTTCATTTTCTGATCCACATGTGTGTGTTTACAGAGTGCAGTGTTGCCAACTGTCACTATGTGTTTATCTTTTGTCTTTTGTTTGTGTTGTGTATGTGATTTGATACGTTTCATTTGTTGTATATATATATATATATATATATAAATGTGTGTGTGTGTGTGTGTGTGTGTGTGTGTGTGCTTATGTGTGTTAGAGAGAGAGAGAGAACGAGAAAGATGGGTGGAGAGGAAGATTCATTAACTATTTACTCTGGTTATGTTCCCGATTTCTGTGTTATTGTTTTTGTGGCTAACATGATCAGGGAGTTATTGCTTATATTGATATGGTCATTAAATATTTTCTTTTTTATTGCAAGGGCTCTTTGTATGAGACAGTTCTCTTGTACTGTTAGAAGTCTTGTGTTTTGATTGTTCACTGCAATAATTTTCATATCTTATTCAATATTGGATGGTTCATATCCATGTTTCACCAGAAGCTGGGCAAAAGTAAAGTGGCGATACTCATACTCACAGCTTGTTCTTTATACCTAGTTTTGAAATCCCTGTCTGTCATCCCCATGTATACTGATTCACTTTCATGGCCTTCTAACTGGTGTATACCCACTCCTTGGTATTTATCTGATTTGTTGTTGATTTGTGTTTGTATGTTAAAGTGCACCATTCTTTCTGTTAGTCCTATCACGAGTGTTTTTGTTTTGTGTTTTTGTATGTGCTGCATTTTATGAGAGGTTCTTTGGTATTTGTGTTCTCACATTGTTTTCATTTTTTTTTCTTCAGTTGTGTTTTGATTTTTTGGTTGAGTTCTTGTACTATATTTGTATTATAACCATTGTTTGTGGCTATGAGTTGTATTGATTGTAATTCTTTCTCATAGTTTTCTTCGCTGAGTGAGATGATATTTATTCTGTGTAACATGCTCGTAGGGCTGCGAGTTTTTGATTTTGCAGTTGGTTGGATGAAGCATGTGGACGTTGGCCTTCTGAAGATTTCAAATGTAAATGTGTGCTTATTGCTGCCTCTCTTCATTTTTCTTCGAAGAAATTTTTTCCTTTTTCCATATTTTTTTTTTTTTTTTCGTCAGTCTACTGACTGGTTTGATGCGTCCCGCCATGAATTCCTTTCCTGTGCTAACCTCTTCATCTCAGAGTAGCACTTGCAACCTACGTCCTCAATTATTTGCTTGACGTATTCCAATCTCTGTCTTCCTCTACAGCTTTGCCCTCTACAGCTCCCTCTAGTACCATGGAAGTCATTCCCTCATGTCTTAACAGATGTCCTATCATCCTGTCCCTTCTCCTTATCAGTGTTTTCCACATATTCCTTTCCTCTCCGATTCTGCGTAGAACCTCCTCATTCCTTACCTTACAGTCCACCTAATTTTCAACATTCGTCAGTAGCACCACATCTCAAATGCATCGATTCTCTTCTGTTCCGGTTTTTCCACAGTCCATGTTTCACTACCATACAATGCTGTACTCCAGACGTACATCCTCAGAAATTTCTTCCTCGAATTAAGGCCGGTATTTGATATTAGTAGACTTCTCTCGGTCAGAAATGCCTTTTTTGCCATAGCGAGTATGCTTTTGATGTCCTCCTTGCTCCGTCCGTCATTGGTTATTTTACTGCCTAGGTAGCAGAATTCCTTAACTTCATTGACTTCGTGACCATCAATCCTGATGTTTAGTTTCTCGCTGGTCTCATTTCTACTACTTCTCATTACATTCATCTTTCTCCGATTTACTTTCAAACCATACTGTGTACTCATTACACTGTTCATTCCGTTCAGCAGATCATTTAATTCTTCTTCACTTTCACTCAGGATAGCAATGTCATCAGCGAATCGTATCATAGATATCCTTTCACCTTGTATTTTATTTCCACTCCTGAACGTTTCTTTTATTTCCATCATTGCTTCCTCGATGTACAGGTTGAATAGTAGGGGCGAAAGGCTACAGCCTTGTCTTACACCCTTCTTAATACGAGCACTTCGTTCTTGATCGTCCACTCTCATTATTCCTTCTTGGTTGTTGTACATATTGTATATGACCCGTCTCTCCCTATAGCTTACACTTACTTTTTTCAGCTTGCACCATTTTATATTGGCGAACGCTTTTTTCAGGTCGACAAATCCTATGAAAGTGTCTTGATTTTTCTTTAGCCTTGCTTCCATTATTAGCCGTAACGTCAGAATTGCCTCTCTCGTCCCTTTACTTTTCCTAAAGCCAAACTAATCGTCACCTAGCGCATTCTCAATTTTCTTTTCCATTCTTCTGTATATTAATCTTGTAATCAGCTTCGATGGATGAGATGTTAAGCTGATTGTGCGATAATTCTCGCAGTTGTCAGCTCTTGCCGTCTTCGGTATTGTGTGGATGATGCTTTTCCGAAAATCAGATGGTATATCGCCAGACTCATATATTCTACACACCAACGTGAATAGTCGTTTTGTTGCCACTTCCACCAATGACTTCAGAAATTCTGATGGAATGTTATCTATCCCTACTGCCTTATTTGACCGTAAGTCCTCCAAAGCTCTTTTAAATTCCGATTCTAATACTGGATCCCCTACCTCTTCTAAATCGACTCCTGTTTCTTCTTCTATCACATCAGACAAATCTTCACCCTCATAGAGGCTTTCAATGTATTCTTTCCACCTATCTGCTCTCTCCTCTGCATTTAACAGTGGAATTCCCGTTGCACTCTTAATGTTACAACCGTTGCTTTTAATGTCACCAAAGGTTGTTTTGACTTTCCTGTATGCTGAGTCTGTCCTTCCGACAATCATATCTTTTTCGATGTCTTCACATTTTTCCTGTAGCCATTTCGTCTTAGCTTCCCTGCACTTCCTATTTATTTCATTCCTCAGCGACTTGTATTTCTGTATTCCTGATTTTCCCGGGACATGTTTGTACTTCCTCCTTTCATCAATCAACTGAAGTATTTCTTCTGTTACCCAACGTTTCTTCGCAGCTACCTTCTTTGTACCTATGTTTTCCTCCCCAACTTCTGTGATGGCCCTTTTTAGAGATGTCCATTCCTCTTCAACTGTACTGACTACTGCGCTATTCCTTATTGCTGTATCTATAGCGTTAGAGAACTTCAAACGTATCTCGTCATTCCTTAGTACTTCCGTATCCCACTTGTTTGCGTATTGATTCTTCCTGACTAATGTCTTGAACTTCAGCCTACTCTTCATCACTACTATATTGTGATCTGAGTCTATATCTGCTCCTGGGTACGCCTTACAATCCAGTATCTGATTTCGGAACCTCTGTCTGACCATGATGTAATCTAACTGAAATCCTCCCGTATCTCCCGGCCTTCTCCAAGTAAACCTCCTCCTCTTGTGATTACTAGCTGAAACTTGTTACAGAACTCAATTAGTCTTTCTCCTCTTTCATTCCTTGACCCAAGCCCATATTCTCCTGTAACCTTTTCTTCTTCCCCTACAACTGCATTCCAGTCGCCCATGACTATTAGATTTTCGTCCCCCTTTGCATACTGCATTACCCTTTCAATATCCTCATACACTTTCTCTATCTGTTCATCTTCAGCTTGCGACGTCGGCATGTGTACCTGAACTTTCGTGGTCGGTGTTGGTCTGCTGTCGATTCTGATTAGAACAACCCGGTCACTGAACTGTTCACAGTAACACACCCTCTGCCCTACCTTCCTATTCATAACGAATCCTACACCTGTTATACCATTTTCTGCTGCTGTTGATATTACCCGATACTCATCTGACCAGAAATCCTTGTCTTCCTTCCACTTCACTTCACTGACCCCTACTATATCAAAATTGAGCCTTTGCATTTCCCTTTTCAGATTTTCTAGTTTCCCTACCACGTTCAAGCTTCTGACATTCCACGCCCCGACTCGTAGAACGTTATCCTTTCTTTTTCTTATGGTAACCTCCCCCTTGGCAGTCCTCCTCTCAGAGATCCGAATGGGGGACTATTCCGGAATCTTTTGCCAATGGAGAGATCATCATGACACTTCTTCAATTACAGGCCACATGTCCTGTGGATACACGTTACGTGTCTTTAATGCAGTGGTTTCCATTGCCTTCTGCAACCTCATGTCGTTGATCATTGCTGATTCTTCCGCCTTTAGGGGCAATTTCCCACCCCTAGGACAAGAGAGTGCCCTGAACCTCTATCCGCTCCTCCGCCCTCTTTGATAAGGCCGTTGGCAGAATGAGGCTGACTTCTTATGCCGGAAGTCTTCGGCCGCCAATGCTGATTATTTATCAAAAAGAAATATGTGGAAAAAACTGACAAATTGTAGGGACAGGCCATGTGCTAGGACATCAAGGAATAACTTCACGGATAGCTGAGGGGGCTGTAGAGAGGAGATATTGACCGGAATTCTTTTATCTTTTTTTGTTCGTCAGTCTTCTCACAGTTTTGATGCGACAACAACGAAGGCTTCTTTTGTAACAGGTGTGCCTTGAAGTCACGTAAGAAGTCTGCTCCCATTTATACGTAATTTGAAGGTTTTACAGTAGACGTACATTATGGCACTGATACAACCTTCAAATTACTTCTCTTGTGCCAGCCTCTTCATCGAAGAGTAGCACTTGCACCCTAAGTCCTCAGTTATATGCTGGATATGCTCGTATTGTAATCTCCGTCTTGCCACGGAAGGTATTTTCTGATGTCTTAAAACATGTGCTATCATCTTGTCCTTCCTTCTTGTCAGTGTTTTTCGTACATCCCTTTCCTCACCGATTCTGCAGATAACCTCTTCATTCCTTACCCTATGACTTCACCTAATTTTAAACATTTTTCTGTAGTACAACGTCTCAAATGCTTCGATTCTCTTCTGTTTCGTTTTCCCACATAGCATGATTCGCTGCTTAACAATGCTGTGCTCCAAACGTACATTTCCAGAAATTTTTTCTTCCTCAAATTACGTTCTATATTTTGTAATAGTAGACCTGTAGCGAGCTAAAGTCCTCTCTCTTTTTTGTCCTTTTTATCTTTGTATGTCTCCTTGGTTAGTCCGTCATATGTTACTTTCCTTCGATGGTTGCAGAAATCCTTAACTTTGTCTACTTCTTTCTCAACAGTTTCGATGTTCAGTTTATCACAAATGTTCTGCTACTGCTCGTTACTTTCGTCATTCTTCGGTTTACTGTCAGTCATATTGCTTCCTTATTTGACTGTTCACTCTGTTCAACAGGTCCTGCAGTTTCATTGGAGATAGCAACATCATCAGCGAATCGTATCATTGATATCTTTTTCCCCTAAATTTCGATGCCACACTGAAACTTTTATTTCTGTCATTGCTTCTCTGAAATACTGATTGAACGCTAGGGGGAAAACACAGCACCCCTGTCTTCAACCAATCTTAATTCGAGTATTTCGTTCTTAGTCTTTCAGTCTTCCCCCTTAGTTCCAGCACGTATTGTATATTATCCGCCTCGCCCTACAGCTTACTCCTATTTTTCTCCGTACTTTGAACATCTTGCATCATTTTACACTGTGGATGTCCTTTTCAAGTTCTGTGAAGGTGTCGATTTTTCTTGAGTCTTGATTCCATCATCAATCGCGTCAGATCTGACTGTTTGCTGCCATTACCTTTCCTAAAGCCGAACTTCTCGTCACGTAACAGATCTTCACTTTTATTTTGCATTCTTCTGTCTATTGTTCTTGTCAGCAGCTTGGGTGCATGAGCAGCAGTTGTCGATCTGTTCTTGGTATCTTCGGAAATATGTAGATGACGTTCTTCCGAAAGTCTGATGGTGTATCTCTAATGTCATAGAATTCACTCACCATCTTGAATAGTAATACGATTCCCGCTTCCTCCAATAATTTTAGAAATTCCCAGGGAATGTTTTCTGTTCCTTCTGCGTTATATGAGAGCATGTCTTCCAAAACTATGTTGTACCCTGTCTGTAAAACTGGATCCACTACGTGTCCCATATCGATACCGATTTCTTCTCATGTCACGTCATCAGACGTGTCCTTCCCCTGCTACAGACTTTTAGTGTGTTCTTTCCACCTATCCGCCCTCTCTTCTGCGTGTAACAGTGAACACATAGTGTGTTGCGAGGCGATCACTCTGTTGTAGAAATAATTCAAAAGCCAAGATCGCATAACTACAGGGTGAGTCGAAAGTCCTTCGACACCTTCATAAGTTGGAAGATGAAAGGGAAAATTTAAATGTAATGATGGGAACATAGGTTTGACGTGGGCCAATGATGCGGGTGTCCCATATGCCACACCACACCATCACCTTCGCTGGACTATGTTCTCGAATTGGGGCAACCCAGTTCGGATTTGCGTCACTCCAGTGTCGACAATTATGTCGATTAACCTCCCCGTTCAAAGTGAAATACGCCTCATCGCTGAACAGTATGACATTGGCAAACGAAAGATCCGGTTCGTGTTGTTCAGTAGCCCACAGGCAGAACGCCAACCGGGATCAGGGTCATCCTCGTTAAGTCGATGTTGCATCTGCAACTTGTAAGGATGCCACTCGGTGTGCAATAGAGGTCGGAAAATAGAGGTTTGGCTTATTCCACACGCTAGGGGTAGTTCGTTTAAGACTTTTCACAAACGACGCAACACCCGCAGTTGCAGTTTCCTCATTGGTGGCAGTCCTTGGTCGCCCACTACGTGCACTATCGTGAACAGAGCCCGTCTCCCGGAATTTGGTGATGACGTGAGCCACCGTGCTGTGCGATACCCGTTCTCTCTCTGGGTGCAATCTGTTGTGAAATGATAATTAAATGGACACCCTAGCTGCAAACAGGCGTTGATGTACTTCATTGCGGACATGTTGAAAATGTGTGCCCCGACCGGGACTCGAACCCGGGATCTCCTGCTTACATGGCAGACGCTCTATCCATCTGAGCCACCGCGGGCACAGAAGATTGTGCGTCTGCAGGGACTTATCCCTTGCATGCTACCCGTGAGATCCACATTCCCAACATGTCCACACCACTACATTCGTAGTGCGCCTAATAGATGTTTGCCCATCATACACATTACTCGTGGCAGATTAATCTACCAAGTCCCGTACGAGTTCGGGCGTAGCGTGTGCGTTCGCAGAAGAAGGTCAGTGGCCGGGAAGTCATATTTTTAACTATATGTGACGGTAGTATCTGTTGCCGAAAGAACAGTTACCGTGGATGACCATGCAGCTGCATGGTCATCCACGGGAACTGTTCTTTCGGGAACAGATACTACCGTCATATGTAGCAATCTGTTGTAGTCAGCTGCTATTGTTCGGTAGCTACGTTCCCCTGATATAAGGATCATTTCGATCTTCTGTTCACGTGTCTGACCCATTTTAGATCACCTGGAACAAAGAGAGACATGAGTCGGTATCAAGGTAACTTTGAACATTAATAACTACTAAACTGTACAAGATAGACAAAACAAATTACACCACTCAATTCCAGAGCTGAAGCGAGTGTTGTCTGATGTGTCATACACTCCCCTTCCCATTTAAAAAAAATGACTTGAATCCAAAATAGCGGATTTCAGGACGGCGGCCATGAATGACATTCACTCCAAAAGTTGCGGCACCGCGTCACACCTATGTTCTCATCATCACATTTCAATTTTCCCTTTAATCTTCCAACTTTTGAAGGTGTCGAAGGACTTTTGACTCGCCCTCTGTTTACTGGATGACCGGTTTCAACAAATTAAAGGTGCCAAATGGTTTTATAAATGTTAAGCTACATTCAGATCCGATGATGGCACCTTTAGTGCGTTGAAACCGGTCGTCCAGTAAACAATATTGAAGCGATCTTGGCTTTTGAATTGTTTCTAGTGAAAGTACCGTTGCACTCTTAGTGTTACCTGTTGTTTTGACCTTTCTGTGTGATGAATCACTCCTTTCGACGAGCATTTATTTTTCGATTTTTTTTCACTTTTTCCCGCAGCTATATCACCAGGCTTCCCTGCGCCGCCTATTTATTTCATTCCTAAGCGACGTATTCGGCATTAAGTGGTGGAAAAGTTCCACTGTCAGTATTTGGTCGACAAAGGGAGGAGGGGTAGTGATGTAAGGTTCCTCATCACCGGTCTTCACACCAATGTCTTGTGTTAAGTTCCAAACCCGCCTGCCTTGTTTCATGTAGTGAGGGCATGTGACATTGTTGACAGTGACCCATCTGTTGGATGCGGATGTTCTGCTCGGCGGCCCACTTTGTGTTATCCAAGAGGGGTAAGCTATGTGCCGGCACCGAATTTCCACTTTCTTCTTGAGTATGGGATCACCTTGACTTTTACTAAGTGATTTATAGTGTTGTAGTCCTGTCTTTCCCTGAGCATTTGCCGGCCGAAGTGGCCGTGCGGTTCTAGGCGCTGCAGTCTGGCACCGCGAGACCACTACGGTCGCAGGTTCGAATCCTGCCTCGGTCATGGATGTGTGTGATGTCCTTAGGTTAGTTAGGTTTAACTAGTTTTAAGTTCTAGGGGACTAATGACCTCAGATGTTGAGTCCCATAGTGCTCAGAGCCATTTGAACCATTTGAACCCTGAGCATTTCTGTACTTCTTTCTTTCGTCGGTTACTTGAAGTATTTCATCTGTTACCAAAGGTTTCTTCGACGTTACCTGCCTTGTACTCATGTCTGTCTGCCCAACTTCTGTAACTGCCCGTTTCAGAGACGTGCAGTCCTCTGCAGCTGGACATCCTCCTCGGTTATGCAGTATCTACAGATTTAGAGAACAAAAGCATCTCACTACTCTGCAGTACTTCAGTGTCCCACTTCCTTACACACTGATTCTTCCGGACGATTCTCTCGAATTTCAGTCTACTCTTCATCATTACTAAATTGGATATCTGAGTCTGTCTCTGCTCCTGGGTACGCCTTAGAATCCAATGTCTGATTTCAAAATATCTATCTGATCATCATATAATCCAGCTGGAATACACCCTACAAATAAATGCGGATGTTGGGTGTAAGTGCTACTACCAGGAAAAATGGCTGGCACAGGAGAGGAATTCGTGGCCAGCCGCTTTAAACCAGTCAGCACAGTTGGAAACTTGACACATATTCGCTATCGTGGTACCCTTAACTGAAACCAATTTAGGGGGCAGAATCATAATGTTATGCAAATCCGACCCAAGTGGGTTTATATTGAATCTGCACAATCTGATATAAATCCTACGTGGGGTGACTCGCCTCTTATACAATTTATTCATTATGAAATTGTAAGGGTCGACGGGTTGCAAACAGCCGTACAATACGTAACACGCGCTCGCCAGCCGACCTCTCTGGGATGCTGACAACTTGCTTGGGCAGTACACGTGCGTCCGGCTGCACGGCAGTATATATATATATATATATATATATATATCGACTAGGGCCTCGCGTCAGGTAGACCGTTAGGCCGTTCGCCGGGTGCAAGTCTTTCGATTTGGCGCCACTTTGGCGACTTCCGCGTCCATTGGGATGAAATGATGATGATGATTAGGACAACACCCCGTCCCTGAGCGGAGAAAATCTCCGACCCAGCCGGGAATCGAACCCGGGCCCTTAGGATTGATACTCTGTCGCGCTGACTCAGCTAGCGGGGCCAGACTCCGGCTGTGGTGCGACGCAGGTAGTAAGCCACTGGCCGCCATCCGCAGCCCGCCGTATTAACTAGCGTGGCCTCGGGCGTGAACATGTCTCTTGTCTTAGCTCACCATGGAGATTTTCGATATGACCGTAATTAGGATGTCAGACACCGTGATGATGGGTGTGCGTAACATGCGTGTTTTATAATCAGCCTTTGTTAATAAAACTGTTTAAACTTACTTCTCATGTTCGCGTATTGCCATACCTCAAGGACCCACCGCTTACAAATCCCGACAAATATTTCGTGTAATTATCATCTGGGGCAACAACACAAACACCCCCCGCCCTCCAATAATATAATCAAAATTCCTCTCCAAAAATGGTGATGGGAAAGCATTCTGGAGAGTGTGGCAGTTTAACGGATAAACACCGTAATAAAAATTTACTATTACTGTACATTTATTTTCTTTAAATAAAACAAAAAAATTTAAATAGTCCTCACTCGATAGAGGTGTTGGCAAGAATCTGTCACAAACGGCTCTGCATGAAATTTTGTGGGCTTCTCTACTACGAGAAGGGGGAGCAAAGAGAACAGGTGAAATGTACAATATCGAGAAACAAGAGGGTAATTGGATGTAACACTACGATATCATCTAAGGAGGCAAGGTGGTCGTACAGAGGTTACTGCTGAGGAACCTCAGTTCCAATTTGGGCGGCTGAAAAATTTAACTGAAACCCTACAGGCTGGAGCTGCGTACGGTGCAAGACGGCATGCTAATGACGGCTGCCATGTATGGAGTGTAGCCATGTATGGAAGTGAAACATGGACGATAAATACTTTGGACAAGAAGATAATAAAAGCTTTCGAAATGTGGTGCTACAGAAGAATGCTGAAGATTGGATGGGTAGATCACATAACTAATGAGGAGGTATTGAACAGGATTGGGGAGAAGAGAAATGTGGGACAACTTGACTAGAAGAAGGGATCGATTGATACGGCATATTTTGGGGCATCAAGGGATCACCAATTTAGTATTGGAAAGCAGAGTGGAGGGTAAAAATTGTAGAGCGAGACCAAGAGATGAATGCACTAAACAGATTCAGAAGGATGTAGGTTGCAGTAGGTACTGGGAGATGAAGAACCTTGCACAAGATAGAGTAGCATGGAGAGCTGCATCAAACCAGTCTCTGGACTGAAGACCACCACAACAACACCTCGTGGTCGGCCGCTGCATGGAGATAGGCTCCGCCTTGGAGACCTATTGAAGCGAGAGCGCGAAAAACTTTGTTGGTCTGAATGGCTGGTCAAGTGAAACTGTGAATGAAATTGGTCTGCAGCAAGGGCGGCAGAGTGCGCGACCGACTCCTGTGCCGGCCAGGGACCATCTCCACTTATTCTCTTCTGCCCTGCGCTCGGAGAGCGTCTGCTCCGCTTTGCTAGAGCTCTGCCAATCGTCTCCAATAAACAAAGCCGTCGTCAATTATGGGCTTAACAACAAATTCGTCTAGACTCCCAGTACCGTACTCTGTCAACCTAGGTGCCAATACCGTTCCTTCCCGCCAATTCTCGACGTTGACTGCAAACGTGTGCTGACTTAACATTCGAGCAGGATATCATAGCCTCCACCGGGACTTTTCACAGGTAGCTTTTCTGGCGACGGGTGCCAAAGGAATACGATAATTGGGGTGCTCCGTGTGGCGCCGTTCTGTCGGCTGTCTCGTGTGTCCAAAACTTCCCAGGCAATAGCACAGCCGTGGCACCAAGCTGACGTGTTCCTGTCCGAAACATGAGTCTTTCGCGAGAAAACTGCCCCAGGTCACTGTAAAAATAGCGACGGTTCGTCAGTGTGGACACTGAGACCTGACATCAAAAGAGAAAGCAGCTAGCCAGGGGTCGGGACTCTGCCCGCAATTCTGAGTGAGCAGATGCTATTGTGAGCGGTTGGCCTCTTCACGGCCCGAAGGTTCCCACTCGTCTCCTACGTGAAATAAACAGAAGTACGACATGCATGCGTCCTACTCCGGATCATGCACATGCAGGTACATAGTGTCCTTTTACATACTTTGCGTGGTAGTGAACTACAGTTGTGATTACATTAATTTGTATGTATGCAAATTCAGGATTTAGAAATGCGATGTAGGCTAATTTGATGGCTGTGAATAAGTGTATGAAGATGCGAGAGGGGCTGCTACGTTACAGACTGACAGAAAATAACAAAAAATAAAAAATAAGTAAGTCATAATTTTTACTGCAGTTTTTCCTCTCTGCGTCACCTTCCAGACCCTGTACATCTTAGTGCATGTGCCATTACTCTGTCATTTCTTCTGGTAAGAAGATTTCCCCATGTTTCATTTATTATGTATTCTTTCCAACATCTATTCATGTCTTACTTTATCTGCTCAAATTCTGCAGCATTTAAAACGCTATCTATTTCTTCTTCTCTCCCTTTCCCACAATGCAGCTTTTGCGTTCATAAAAGGCTGTGCTATAGTAGTACAGCATCACCAACGCGTCCCTCAGTTCCTTGTCGCTTTTGATACCAACAGATTTTTATGGAAGAGCATGTTTCTCATTTATGTTAGTCTACTGTGCTCTGTTTCATGAATTTGTGCCACCTTGTTACTTATATACTTCAGTTGATCCATTTCTCTTAACTAATTTTGGTCTTTGGTAGTTACCTCCATTTGTTCGGTATCAGAGATGAATTGAAAGAAATAATAGTAATACTGATATGATATCGGTACTAAAAGGAGGGATATACAATGCAACGAGAAGCAGAAAGTAGTTAAATGCACAGTGTCTGACAAAAAAGTGAATCACCCAGAAAAGGAGGAGGAGACGAAATGAAACGTAGTGATGTTACGTCAGTGATGGCAAAATCGAGTAAAATGTATAAAGAATTTAACGGTATGATCTCTCTTACTGTGGGGCTTCACTATGTATTGGTAATTATATATTATAAGAAGTTGGAATTAATGTTATTCTGCCTGCTTTACAGTGGAAAAATTATTTATGTCAGTGATTCAGTTGTGGTACTTCTCACAGTTATTTTGCCTGACACGGTGTGTTTATATTAAAAGACACCACCAATACACAGAATTCCAGATATCTAACTGTACTTTGGTGAAAACACAACACTAAGGAGATTCTCCCAATTTTGTAGCGGAAATCGAAAAAAAATTTACTGAACTCAGTTTACTCAAATATGATTCACTATTGGAAATATAGATTACTTTTACTGCTTCAAAGGAAGAACCGCTAATCAAGAGAAATCTCCTACAATTACATTTATTTTCACTTCTGAATATTAGTGAGTATTAAGATATTTATTACGACTCTGGGCCGTTATCATTTAGAACAATGGCGATGACCTCTGCACCAATGTTCCCTTATAAAATTTGCATAAAGCATTTAAATCTATCACTTCATGAATATAGGAGTTGATACAGATAAACATTGAAACACTTTTAAGTAATATTTGATTATATTGTAAGGCGTCCAGATATACGGACCTTACATGAGCTTGATCCATAACAGGACGATACAGTATGAGATCCTCAAAAAATAATAATTATATCAACAAAACGCTATTGCAGTTAATCTCATGGATCGAAAACTAACAAAACAATATCTATCAATATATGGATTGGCATGATCAGAAAAGTTAAAGTGAAATGCATCTTGGAGACGAACGGAGCAGGTGGTTAATGATATCATAAAACTCCAATTTAGCAAGACAACAGCGAGCTTCAGCGCAGAAAGGGATAAGGCCAGCACAATACATTATTCCTTTTAACGTAAATAAGGCCGGGACCAAGGGCAAGTGGCTGTACGTCATTAACAGGGCTAGGTTGAGACCCAGCAAGAAAAATAAAAAAGTTTATTCACTTCTAGCAAGACGGTGATTGGCTGAAGCCGTACTTGGCGACACGGTGGGGAGATCCTCCTTATATAAAAGCATTTTGAGACCTAAAATTAAGGCTCTATCTCTGTCTCTCATCTCGCTGCGGACCTCACGAGTTTATGGAAATAAGCGAGGGCATTGCGAGCTTTGCGTTCCGCGAAGTGAGGACGATATGCTTCACGTATCGTGGTGACAGATAGCAAAGCAGTAGCTAATTATTACTGCAGGAATTTTTGTGGGCAAAGAGATTGTGCACGTCCCTCCAAACCACAGCGAGTGTGCAATAGCCATTATTATGACTAGGGAAAGATTAACGTCCTACAGAGCGCAGGAAAGTTGCGACTGAGTGAATTCAGTCAACAGATCCAGCATGGAGAGAACGCCATTGCAGATGCCGCTTGGTAAATTATCATCACACATTTGGTCACAGTAAATGTTGAGTCTAGATTTTGCTCACTCCAACCTGTGTACGCTTTGAGCATTGAATATCAAAAGCTAGAATACTAACCTACCCTCACATTGAGTACATGAGAGTTTTTTCAGTGGTTCAAAAAGTAAATCTATTCTCCACCCACTCAGTGCATTGACCATCTGTGGAAACATAGATTTACATGAACTGATGAGGATTTTTAATAATCATTCTTTCCTGTGATAAAAAATTTTTCATGTGTAGAGATAACGATTTTAATAATCGTCATTTCAGTAGGTCCAAGAATTAAATATTTTGTTATTGAGTGTCAAAAGTAATTGAACGTGATTGTTGTTTATGACTTGACCCGTGAAAGCAACAGTTGATAAATTATATGTAGAATAAAAAAGGGAATAGCTGTGTTGTCTTTCTAGAATAGACCCCAAACTCCCACTTTTATTAATTAATGCATTCTAGGTATTTGAAAGCAGCATTTCTAATGGTTTTTGTCGCGATCCACACCTGATATTAGCTGCCCTACAAAGCCAGGTTCATATTTATTTAGAATGTCTGTTTGACACCCTGGTCTTGAGAAGACAGTTCAGATGTTTTGTCCACTTACGCGCTGAGTGGTAAGCTAAGTTTGCACACACTCACTGTACAGATACAAAGGTCGGATGTAAGATAATATTTAGGTTAAATATTACATGAAACTTACACGTTTTCGTGCCTCGTCAAAAAATGGCTTCTTACACTACGAAGAAACAAAAGGGAAGAGCCAGCGGTCTTTTTGCAAAAGAACGGAGGTTGCAATTACATTCACATATCATTTTAATTTTTTACAGAGTCTTTGTTATTTTTCTGCGATAATATTTATTTCGTTATGACGTCAGTTTTGGTATTTTTGCGAAGTTATTCAATATCATTTTTATCACGTTATGTGGTGTGCAGCCACATCACCAGTATAACAATGCACACTGTATGGGCTCGTTACATGCACCAATGCTATTGGGAAGTCGTTGTATGCTCTCCTTAGGGAAGATGGCCCACAACTGTTGTAACTGTTGTAATTGTTCCTTGATGTCCTGGATGCTGGCACTGGGACAAAGTCTGATGTATTCCACACATATTTTGTGGGAGACAGATCTGGAGATCTTGTTGACCTTGGGAGTACCTCAGCATAATGCAGACATTTATTAACGCACGTGGCATGCGCAAAGGAGCACTGTCCTGTTGGAAGATGGCACAGTGATATCGTCGCACAAGAGGCAACACATGAGGACGCCAGATATCCGTAACGTAGCGCCGTATCGTCAGAACTCCCTCAACCACGCGAACTGGAGCTATTCCGGCTGCCTACTCACACACTTACGACAGGAGTAGCACCGCTGCGCCTCTCCAAACCACAGGGGTAGTGGGACCTCTTCCCGGCTCGCCGTCCTACTCGCCGACGATCATCATCTGGGGTACTGCAGATCCGTAATTCATCGCTGAACACATCGGAAACTTTTCCTCACCCGTGCTTCTCGGGCGCGGCACCACTCCAAACGCAGCAGTCTATGTTGTGATTGTAGT
Organism: Schistocerca serialis cubense; assembly: GCF_023864345.2. NCBI lineage: Eukaryota > Metazoa > Arthropoda > Insecta > Orthoptera > Acrididae > Schistocerca > Schistocerca serialis. Next base: position 1,015,359,076 of record NC_064639.1, read on the forward strand.
GGAAGGCTATGCGTGGGACAGTAATTACCTAATCTGGGTGTTACTATTCTCCGACCAGTGGTGTGGGATGAAACAAAATGTTGCAGTGAGTCCATTATTTTTCTTTGGATGAAAGGCGCAGATGTGAAGAGGTTACGGTCTGTTTGGTGCACAGTGTAGTAGTTCTCCCCTCATGGCGATCAGACGAGACCGAGTGGAACCTTCACGACAAGTATGATTGCCGTCATGTTGCCATGCACTCCAACATGAGGCCACTCACATTGAAACGTCCCCTTACAAAAATTATGAATGACTGTGCTGGTAAACTACTACGTTATTTGATTTTCACTGAGCAGAACTCAACGTACTCAAACACTTTTCTCTTTGGAACTTCCTGGCAGATTAAAACTGTGTGCCCGACCGAGACTCGAACTCGGGACCTTTGCCTTTCGCGGGCAAGTGCTCTACCATCTGCCCGCGAAAGGCAAAGGTCCCGAGTTCGAGTCTCGGTCGGGCACACAGTTTTGATCTGCAAGGAAGTTTCATATCAGCGCACACTCCACTGCAGAGTGAAAATCTCATTCTGGAAACATCCCCCAGGCTGTGGCTAAGCCATGTCTCCGCTATATCCTTTCTTTCAGGAGTGCTAGAGGAGTGCTAGTTCTGCAAGGTTCGCAGGAGAACGTCTGTAAAGTTTGGAAGGTAGGAGACGAGATACTGGCAGAAGTAAAGCTGTGAGTACCGGGCGTGAGTCGTGCTTCGGTAGCTCAGATGGTAGAGCACTTGCCCGCGAAAGGCAAAGGTCCCGAGTTCGAGTTTCGGTCGGGCACACAGTTTTGATCTGCCAGGAAGTTTCATATCTGCGCACACTCCGCTGCAGAGTGAAAATCTCATTCTGGAAACATCCCCAGGCTGTGGCTAAGCCATGTCTCCGCTATATCCTTTCTTTCAGGAGTGCTAGTTCTGCAAGATTCGCAGGAGAACTTCTGTAAAGTTTGGAAGGTAGGAGACGAGATACTGGCAGAAGTAAAGCTGTGAGTACCGGGCGTGAGTCGTGCTTCGGTAGCTCAGATGGTAGAGCACTTGCCCGCGAAAGGCAAAGGTCCCGAGTTCGAGTCTCGGTCGGGCACACAGATTTAATCCGCCAGGAAGTTTCATATCAGCGCACACTCCGCTGTAGAGTGAAAATCTCATTCTGATTTTTCTCTTTACTTATTCTGATCATCACTATACTGACACATGCCGCGCAGGATTAGCCGAGCGGTCTAGGGCGCTGCAGTCATGGACTGTGCGGCTGGTCCCGGCAGAGGTTCGAGTCCTCCCACCGGTATGGGTGTGTGTGTTTGTCCTTAGGATAATTTAGGTTACGTAGTGTGTAAGCTTAGGGACTGATGACTTTAGCAGTTAAGCCCACACACATTCGAACAGTTTTTAAACTGACACACAAAATTTTTAGCATAATACAATCTGACTTTTAATAATCCCTACAAAAGAATGGCCCTGACTAACAATAATCTATACCTTTCATGAATCACTTACCTCAAAAGAATAAAAGTAGGATGTTTAGGTTTTTGTGTTGGTAACGCCACGTAGCGCTCTGTATGAAAATCACTGTCCGCCAGAAAAAGGAAATTTGTAAAGGTGGTTGTAATGAACTGACAGATATATATGGTGACTTTTCAACATTATTAAGGAAAATACATTGTTTGTTCTCTATCAAAATCTTTCATTTGCTAACTATGCCTATCAGCAGTTAATGCCTTCAGTAGTTAGAATCTTTTATTTAGCTGGCAGTATTGGCGCTCGCTGTATTGCAGTAGTTCGAGTAACGAAGATTTTTGTGAGGTAAGTGATTCATGAAGGTATAGGTTATTGTTAGTCAGGGCCATTCTTTTGTAGGGGTGATTGAAAACCAGACTGCGTTGCGCTAAAAATACTGTGTGTCAGTTTAGTGATGATCAGAATAATTAAAGAGAAAGCTGTTTCAGTATGTTCAGTTTTGCTCAGCTTTGCCGGCCGCGGTGGTCTACCGGTTCTAGGCGCTTCAGTCCGGAGCCGCGCGACTGCTACGGTCGCAGGCTCGAATCCTGCCTCGGGCATGGATGTGTGTGATGTCCTTAGGTTAGTTAGGTTTAAGTTGTTCTAAGTTCTAGGGGACTGATGACCACAGATGTTAAGTCCCATAGTGCTCAGAGCCATTTTTATGCTCAGCTGTTTGAAAATCAAATAACGTAGAAGTTTACCAGCACAGTCATTCATAATTTTTCTAAAGGGACGTTTCAACATCCAAACACCCCACAAATCTGGATATTGTACAAGTCGACCAGCCAGGTAAATGGAGACACACAATGAGGCCCTTTTCAAAGATTTTCAGGTGCTGATAAAATTGTCTCGCACGATTACACGGCATCTCCGTATCCTTCACAGTGATCACTCAATACCTGACACTGTTCACGCCCCTTACATATCCTACCAGACCAGGTATCAGCACTAAATACGAACAGCACCAATGCATCTTGATCTCTGCTCTACCTGTTACAGTGATTTACGTAGCTGCCGATGTGTGTACGAACTGGGCTCTGACCATGTCTTCTGGGCGCTCCACGTTTCTGCAAGACTGTTTATTTGAGATGTGTTGGCATAATATTACCAGTATTTTTCAGATCTAAGCCGGAAAAGTTTTGGTAATATTTTCGGGAAGCAGCGATCTTGTCATCTCTATAAAATCGGTGAAAAACATTGTAGGTCGCGATGGTACTTTATTAAAATGACCGCTTTCGGCCTATGCATAGGCCATTTTCAGACAGCACCATCAGCTGAGGTTGACGATGCATACAACGGCCAACTGACCTCAGTGGCTGAAACTGCTGGAATGGACTGAGGTCAACTAGCTGTTGTATGTGATACGTGTTACAAACCGGACACAATGGGAAGAATCAGGCCCCTTCGCTTGTTTCTTTTATCACTCGTTTATTACATCAGAGAAATACACATTTTAAGACAAAATTTAACTACACGAAATATTGCTCCCAGTAAAGGTTAACATAAGCAGTGACAAAACTTAGTTGTCTTAAGGGTTTATGCTGGCAACAAATTTTAAGGAGGCAATGTAAGGTTTATCAATTTAGCTCAAACACGTAGCTAGTGATTGAATCACGACACAGACACTTCAACAATTTCGGTAACAAATAAATAGCGTGAATTTGTTATCACAGTAACCAACTAATCAACAGCCTTGCCATTGAATAAGTAGTAGGCCATTTGGAACGGATTAGCAACACCCCGCAACTAGGGGAGTTAATACCAACAGTCTTTAAATGTTTTGCTCCACATCAAATAAACAAACTTACAGTAATTAAATGAATAACAAATCAAACACACTACGCTCCACTCAAACTCTTCAGTGGAAGCCAAGCCAAAATGAAGATTCCATTAACTGACTAGCACTAAAGTCACACTAAGGCTCATCTCTGTGTTCCCAGAAACACATGAGGCAAACTTATACAAGACAAGATTTTGAAGGGAGAACATCAGTAAAACCGGTAATGGAGCTAACTCGTGCCACTGAAAATTGAGGTACTAGACCGGGGCACAAGGTGGTATACAATGATGTTGCCTTAGTGCTATACTGCGTTACAAAATATTAATTCAAATGGCCAATTCAAAATTAAGCACACATAAACCAGCAATAATTAACGAGGAGTGACACCAGGACGCTCGAAGGGATGACAACACTTAATTGAAAAGACGAATGCCCGAGGCGGCAGTAACATCAAACGCCTTCTCCGAGTTTTAACCAGGAGTCACTTCCCGCTATACAAGTAAACATTTAACCAAGCACAAGGAAGCAACCCCAACTATTTAAATGTAAAAGAATTAGCATTCCCCAAAGGCAGTGTAAACGCGAAGGCCACACTTAAGAGGCCACCAAAATTGGTTACAAGAGGTCTTATACATTTGCTCCTTTTCTTTAAAGAAACACAAGGCTACTTAACTTCTGCTGGCTTCTGCTGGACGTCCGGTATGGCTCGTGTAAGATACACCAGGCAGCAACCCATGCTAGGCGGTCGCAAGGCACGGCGAGCAAAATCTGGAGAGCAGACAGGCAGACAGCCAACACATATCCTCCATGCTGAACCGGCAGACCGCGTACAACCAACTCCACATATACGTGGTTGCTTCCACCTCGTACCTCGCGGCGTCTCAGCAGGTAGCCCGAGCAAACGTCAATTGCCACTCGCCCCGCGAATGCGGAACACAACAAGGCAAGCAAAAATAAGAAACATCGAAGGATCGATAATGGACATCCAAGAGACTGGTGCGCCAGTAACGAGCGCCACGGCTCAGTACGTATCGACAACTTCAGCTGATGGTGATGTCTGAAGATCGCCTAAGGATTGGCCGAAATCGGTCATTTTAATAAAGTAACACCGCGATCTAGACTGTGTTTTTTTTACTGATTTTGTATAAGTTCGACATCACACTTGCAATCTTCGAGCCGGAATAGCTTTGTATTTTTACTGTACATATGGACGTGTGAGTTGCTGACATGGTATTTTAGACGCCGATTATTGCTTTCAACTGTCGTCTTTACTCATACGAGTCTGGTAATTGACCACCTGAGCGATGACCTCGCTGTCGTCCAAAAGTTATAGCGCTAGGCAGAGGGCGGACGCGGTCAGGCGGCGACCCGGAGGTCACGCCTCGCACCTCAGCGCTCTGGGCGGCCGTCCCGCCGCCCACACGAACCGCCCGCTGCGACGCGCCGGCCTAGGGACATTTGTCCTCCGGCACGCTTCACATGGGCCGCGCCCAGACAATGGCTCCAACGCGGGCGAGAAAATTAACGTCCTCCGGTCGTGAACTCACAAGTGACAGTCATATACGTTCTAATTTTCTACCACCTGGTCGCTCCAGCAGGAGACCTGATCACTCATTTAGCTCTGTCTCCCCTTTATGTTTCCTAGTGCCCTTAGAGACAAGCAGTCGACAATATGTTCCGAGGGCACATCAAAGGTTTACTCGCTGGAGACTTTAAAATTTTACCATATAAAACTTTAGGTGCAAATTCAAATATACTGTGGACAAATTCCACGCTTAATTTTATATCAAATGTTCAAATATATAACAATGGATAACGCAATTTGACTTGCAAAATTTCAGTAACGAGGCTGCAGAACCTTTCATTTTAACCATTCCTATTTACATATCCAGCTATATTGGCTGCAGGTGAAAATAATACAGAGTTCATTATGAAGAAACTCTTAGACACGCACAATAAAGCCCAACATGCAACAAAGTTATCCAAAACGATGTAAACATTATGGCATTATAGATGGAAATACTTTTGATGCATATCTGAAATAAAAATATCTGGGGGTTATAAGCTCACCACATGGTTTCAGTAAAGAAGAAATAATACAGAAATGAATACAAGGCACAAAAACAATAAATTCTCTGAATTCATATGTTTGGTCAGATAAAAAACAAGAAAAAGATGAAAAAGGGTTATATGAAACAATAATTCAGAGCATTTTTTTTAAAGCAACGGAATCCCGAAAATTGAGGAAACAAGAGAGAGGAAGCTTTGAAGCTGTGCAAATGGTCTTTTTTTTTTTTGAGAAGTTGTAGAGCTTCAAGGCGAGAGAATCCAAAGGAAAAAATCAGGAGGCGAATGAAAACTTACACGTACGTCACTTAATAGATGAAAAAAAGGGGTTTACAATGATATTGGCATTGGATGAAATTGGGGGATGAACGACGACCGAAAAAAAATGGCGTACAAGGGAAAATAAGAAAGTCCCTGTGTGGAATGTTAAAATAAAGCACAAGAAGAAATTAGAAGGTAGAATTATCCAAGGTTCAACAGGCTTGGATGAAAGGTGGCGAGAAACAGTCTCAAGATCTGTAAAGAACTCACTGATATATAGAGGGTGCCCAAAAATGTTTCAACAAACTTCGAAGGGCTGTAGAGGATGTCTTGAATAATAAATCGAGGATAGGGACCCGTGTCTGGAAACGTTATCCAACGATGGTACAGAATGTCTAGGTTATAGGCACCGGCGCCTGCCAATAGGCTACTCCTTCAGCAGAAAAAGTGACTTTTTACGCTGACAGACCATAGACAGAACGTCGAGCGATTGATTCCCATGATCACCAGTGGAGAAGATGGAGCTAGCTGCAGCATAGACAGTCTCTGTCTCCTATGCAGGCGATGATCTGTTGCCTTGGTGGATGATGGTTTAGGACACAGGTTTCCATCTGCAGTTTACTTTTCTCGTAGAACTCTCTAAAATCTCCAATATTTTTCTGTAGCCCCTTTGAATGGTGTTTTTAGTCACGGACTCCTATCCTCGATTTGTTCCTCAAGACACCCTCTACAAGCCCTCGAGGACTGTGGCAACATTTCTGGAACTTCATCTATGGAGTCCGGTTGCAACATCTAGTGTGAAGGCACTCCACTTACTGGCGACGACACAGCTGATTTGTATTTAGCATTCAAACCACGTATGGTAAGAACGGCCTGCAAAAACCGATATTTACACTGAAACCAGTGACTGATATCCTTACATCATACGTAACTTCGAGCATTTGCGACAGACACCCATGAAAACTTGCTCCCTATACATTTTATGCAATAGTGTGTGAATGTGTGCTGTGCTCAAATCATTCACAAATTACACAGAGTAATTATAAAGTCAATTAAACATTTTAAGAAATTGGTTGGTGCAGATAAAAAGGCTAAACGAAATGTAGTAAATGATAGAGTACTTAACAGACAAACTTACAAAGGCTTTTTTTTCTCTCTTTTGTGATGCGACTATATGGTGTAAACGTAACATGAACACAGACAACTGGATACTATAGCGTGAAGCCATAGCCCAACAAGAAAGGAGGAGGGAAGAGAGGAATGTGCAGGCTCAGTTTATAGTATTAACAGAATATTTACATACAATATAATTTTAGAAACAATAAAGCATTGAAGTAAAGGGTGTGGGAGGGAATTTCCTAAACATAACATGGAACTAGCAGTGTAATGTCCACTAGTAGAGGGCACATTATTTATGTAACGTAGGTGATAACAGGACTGCATTTTAAGGTAATAATATACAGAAACAAACATTTAAGACAGAAGTTCTCAGCAAAGTCACAGCCTGGAGTCCATATTATTTTTGTAGTGTAGTTAACTATATGTGTTGCAATTAAAAGTAAAAATATACTAGTGTCATCATTTAGGAACAAATATTTCAACAAACTAAAAATATAAAAGTGCAATCATTTAAGATAAAAAGTGTTAGCAAACATTTATAATCAGAAATATGTGGGATAATTGTTATATAATAATATGTATAACGGTATTATAGAATACAAAGGGGTGATGAATAATATAACATGATGATACAGCTCGACTACATACACATGAACGAAAATTTTGTAGTATGGCACAGCAAACACAGGAAGGCGTAATAATATGCCAAGGAGGATATAAAAATACTTTTCAATACAAAGCCAGGTCAGTACTTTTATATTGAAATTAAAATAAAGATTAACTTCACGCTCAAATCAGAATCCTATAAGTAGATTATCATGAAGTAAAACATCACGAGTATAAGCTATGTGGTGACAGGATACAATAGAGCACACTGCTATACTACGCCTCCTGACCAGTGCATTTGGGCTAGGTGTTGGTTCAAATGGCTCTGAGCACTATAGGACTTAACATCTGTGGCCACCAGTCCCCTAGAACTTAGAACTGCTTAAACCTAACTAATCTAAGGACATCACACACATCCATGCCCGAGGCAGGATTCGAACCTGCGACCGTAGCGGTCACGCGGTTCCAGACTGAAGCGCCTAGAACCGCAAGGCCACATCGGCCGGCTTAGGTGTTGGTAGCTGTGCTACATTTACAATCAGTTTTATAACACAGAACGAGAGGTTATGTCATGATCACATGGATAGAACAGACATAAAACAATCGATAGAATTGCGAAAATAGACGTGGAATTGGTATAAATTGACTGAATATACACCGAAATGCGTGGAAATTTAGGAGGTACTTGCGTATTTTCTGGTTCGCGCAGAGCAGTTTTTACATGGGTACAAGTATGTGACAGTAAGATTCCTCTTACTGTAAGAGGAATCCGAGAAAACGTCGACATGAAAGCGAAGGGAATCATTGAAGCAATCAATTTTTTTTCCGTCGAGGTAGCATTATACTGTATGTCTATTGAGGTATCAATGATACACGCGATTTGACTACTGTATTTGATGCTTTTCAGGAAGACAGAGAACCATCCACCTCTAAACTGACTTATATCGGCGTTAAAGGATAACAGAAAGTGGACGGGATGATCGATTGAGATGGATCTGTAACGAGGTATGATGTAATGGTAGACTGACGAAGTATTCTAGAGAGGGAGAAATTGCTGCAGGTCAATTTTTCCACTGTTCTGTCAGGATGCATCGGTCACGTGACATAGCCTGCGTTCGACTCATATACAGCCACGTGTTCTGTATGTGATTTAAAGCACTGATACTTGCGATCGTTAAAGGTAAACCTGTGGGTCATCAAAAGACTTTGATCTCATGTATAATGAAACGAGGCACATTCCTCTAAACGAACTTTGTTTTATGTGATGTACTCCATCCCCCTGTCTCATCTTGGGTGTAAAATCGAGACTTCAGCTTCATAACTAAGTTAGCGATAGGTGCTTGTGAGGCACTGAAATCCCCATGTGTACATTTGCCTGACAGATGCGGTGTTCACAGAGTTAGTGGCGGAATGACATGTAATTTTCACATGTCGGACGCTGCTGCTATGCGTTTATCTGTTTCCTTGTAAGAGGTATCCCCCACTACTAACGATCATTTCATATAGGGCTGATGCAGGCATAGTATTATTTCTGAACCGTGATCGGATGTGAACAGTGGATGCTACACATTTCTTGAAAGCTATATTGTGCTCGTTTAACGCAGAGCAAATGTTTTAAGGAAGTAGGTTTTTCATTTTACGGTTGGATAACATAGTTTGTCGTAGAGAAGCCGTGAAGAAGGATGTATGACATGCGCTTGAAATATATTTCTTACATTGGAATATTAGCAGCGCTACATTCCATACGACTGATAGGTCAGAAACGCAAGCGATGTAACATAGCCCGTTTTAAGTGCAGAACGTTGTAGCCTTAGGAGTGCGTGTGTTTATGTTCTCTCTTACCAGTACCTTCCAGGTACTGTTCCTAGACACTGGAATAATACTTTAAAATTGATAGCTTGGTTGATTTATGTAAAAATGCCTCGCACTTCATCTGTCTGGAGCTCCATTGCGCATAAAAATCATCCGTTTCTTGTTCTTCTTAACCGTCTACTATTACATCACGACACTTTCAAATCTACGGTATGTTGATGATTTTCACTTATGGACCGTCTGACAGCAACTGAATAAAACACAATTTTAGTGCCATACGCGTTTCGCCTTTATTTCCTGCAAGGCATCATCAGTGGCCTGTAATATGTACATATGTTAGCTATTTTATTTACATTTTTGTCACTGTGCCTATAGGTTATAAACAGTTCTGGTGGTTGGTATTTCCTATTAAGTAGTAATGTTTTGAACTGTACTTACAGGTTGCGTAGACAGTTTCTTACATATTACGCTCCTGTTGCATTTTTGGTCTTGTTCTTCTTCCTATGAGCGCCAATTTGCTGTTTTTTCCGCATTCCACAGCACTATGCACTGAACGCTTGTTTTAATGCAATGTTTTGGTTTCTGTTGCCGACTGTCAAATGTTTTTGCCAAAGATCGAATATTACTGCCAAACTTATGAGTGTAACTATCGAAGTATCTGTGGTCTGTTCGTGTATGCATTTGTGTGTGCGCTTGTGTATGTGTGTGTGTGTGTGTGTGTGTGTGTGTGTGTTTTGGTGTCATATTAATTTAAATTTATTGTATTTAATTATTTATTTTTGTTTATGTCCTGTGTATGTGTGTGTGTGTTTTGGTGTGATATATATATATATATATATATATATATATATATATATATATATATATATATATATATATATATATTGTGCTGTGTATGTGTGTCTGTATTTTGGTGTTATGCAATTTTTTTTTTTTTTTTTTTTTTGGAGGGGGTGTGGCTGTGTGTGTGTGTGTGTGTGTGTGTGTGTGTGTGTCAGCCGGTCCATAAGTGAAAATCATCAACATACCGTAGTATTACGCGCAACTGAGGAGGACAGGACCACAAAAGTTGAAAACTTTCAAATCTGTTACTATACATCAATGAGAAGTGCTAACCTCCTCGATATGGGCGCATCTCGAGAAATCTTGTGCACTTGGATGGATGAGGACTCGGCGAGCTCCATTCATTCACGAGACGTGGAATGTAGCAGTCCATTTCTGGTCGGTTGTAAATTAAATCGGTAACAGTGCTGCAGGGCGGGTTGGTCAGTGACCATGTGAGGGGGGTCTTTCACTCTCTAATTTTACCATAAGACAGCGGGAATGTTCTGTGACTCCCATATGCAGAGAAATAGATCGTAAATTAAGCACTATGCTCGAGGTGTTAGAAATATGTAGAAAAAAATGTGTGTGAAATCTTATGGGACTTAACTGCTAAGGTCATCAGTCCCTAACCTTACACACTACTTAATCTAAATTATCCTAAGGACAAACACACACACCCATGCCGGAGGGAGGACTCGAACCTCCACCGGGATCAGCCGCACAGTCCACGACTGCAGTGCCATAGACCGCTCGGCTAGTCCCGCGCGGCAGAAATATGTAGAGCGCTGTCTGATATACTTTGATGGTGTATGTGTTCGAGAATTAACAATGAATGGACGTATTGCACAGTCATCTATCCACATTTGCAATGATACTCGCAAAGTGGAGAGGGGGTGGTTTAGCTATGATACTGAAACTGGGGTAACATTTTGTCACATCATTGGTCGGTGTTGAAATTATTGTAAAATTGCTAAAATTGTTTGCACTATCAACTGTGATGCTTATTATTAGAGTACATCGATTGTGTCTTGTCCATCCCATCCGCCCACTGGCATGCTGTTGGTTCCCAAATAATGATTGACTGACATCACTTGTTTGAGTTGGAGACAGAGTTTTGGCGAAGGGACAGCACCTTCTGGGGTGGATAGCACCGAAACTGTGATAATGTACGTGACTGCAGTATGATGAATCAGTCTAAACAAAACGTAGAGTCATCAGTTATTCCATCACTATGACAGGTGAGTTTAAATGTAGAGCTCGTGGATCACCACCGGGCTGTAGTTTGGAAACTCTCCACAACATGACCAAACTCTTCCAGTTTCCTTATGTTGTAACCGTCATTTATTTAAAATCATCCAGTGTGTGTGGCATGTTACGATAGCTGCAGTAACAGTATGATTTACACTGTGTGACATCTAGTTTTCTGCAAGAGGCCGTGGACCAGAACGTCCTAATGTCAGGTTAGAACCTGACACAGACCTCGAAGTCATGGCAGAAAAACCAAATGTATGGCAGTGTTCAAAGCGTGCTACAGCAGCAAAAAATAATGTTTCAAAGAACGAGACAGGGCCACAGGAAGCGTCTCTTGCGATTTACAGTATAGTCCACAGGATATGATCATCCTCCTACAGTACAGGTGATGAATCTTTAAACTTATGAAGATGGCATCTGTTCTTTCAGACACGTCCAAAAGAACAGGTGCCATTTTCTTTCACACATGTCTCAAAGAACAGATGCCATCTTCATATCATTAAGGCTAACTGGCTGATGACCTTCTTCAGTGCGGATGCACACGTATTGCCTGAACTCTTGTGGGACTCAGTGGACTGTCTGCCACAACTAATGGGTATAGTGGTAGGGGCACTACGAATGTAGTGTGTGGACTATAAGTTGAGAATGTGAGTCTCACGGGGAGCGTGCCAGAGATAATCCCTGCAGTCGCACCGTCCTCCGTGCCCTCGGTGGCTCAGATGGATGAAGCGTCTGCCATGTAAGCAGGAGATCCCGGGTTCCAGTCCCAGTTGGGGCACACATTTTCAACTATCCCCGTTGGTGTATATCAACGCCTGTGAGCAGCTAGTGGTATTGATTTAATTGTTATTTCAAACTTTAAACTGGCCTCTCCAGTGGATCAATACCTGTATATTTAATAGGTTCATCCAACACCGGCAGCAGCAGCAGCAGCAGCAGCAGCTGGACAGGTGAATTCAATGATGGATGGGCTGTCCCAACAGGATTGCTAGGAGGAATGTACCCTGTGCTATTCTGGGAAGTATTGGGACATCTCTCTCCCCGCACTGGACCCCCACCACAGCTAGGTGTTATCGCGTCAGCGACAGTGCCTAGGTGAGTTCTATATCGGATGAAGTTAGTGGCTCTTTTATAGTTCATAATTTTTCTGTGTTGGATGGTACAGAACAACGATGATAGCATGTTGGGCTGATAGATGTGAATGGACACGGATCTGCTTCAGACTGTAGTATCTGTATCTGGTTTGGAGATGCGCCAAAATGCATGTACTTCCACCGAATGGTCAAAACACGGCCCTGTTGCACTAACTCAGGTTGTTCTGTTTCTACATGGGCTTTAGCATGTTGGGCTGATAGACGTGAATGGACACGGATCTGCTTCAAACTGTAGATCTGTATCTTGTTTGGAGACTCACCACAACGCATGCATTTCCACCAAATGGCCAAAACAAGGTGCTGTTGCACCAACTCAGGTTGTTCTACGTCTACATGGGTTTCAGAAGGTGATGGATATGACTGGAACGTTGTTACTTAATACCTGCTTTGTTAAACCTTTAAATCTAAAGGGAGTTGAAGGGCTGACCCAATATAGCGAACACTTCAATTCCAATGTGTTTATTAACTACCAAAAACAATCTCACATAAAAATTGGCAGACGCCATTCAGGCAAGATTATTTATGAAACATTCATTACATAAAATCATAAGCAAGTTAATAAATCATTATCAGCGATCTCCCATAAACATTTAGAAACGCCAGTCAGTTGCAATATTTAAGAAACTCTTTCATTGCATAAAATCATTAATAAACGAATGAACGATTGGCAACGATCTCATATAAAAAATAACAGAAGCCACTAAGTCTGAATCTGACCATAACTTTAACAAAACAACTCTAGTTAAGACACGTTATTTAAGACCCTTTCAATTTCAATACTTAAACATTACATGCAAAATAACAGTGGACATAAAGCCTCAATTTTAACACGAATAATTAGAACATATTTATTAAAACGTGACTTAGGCAATCTTGCAAATTACTAGACTACAGAACCTTGCGGAGCAAACCACTAAATTATTCCAATGCCCATTGGCTTGTAAGATGGGCATTTAGGGCATAGAAAGCTATAACTTTGTACAATCATAAATATGTAACAATAGAAGTAACGCCCAAGCTTGTAAGGCCAAAGTTTTACACGAACGGTGAAACAGACTGAGGGAAGTAATACTTAACTTCGGACCAAGACGTGGCTCCGTTTGCAACCCCACATCGAGTAGGCCAATGAATTGTGAACCCAGCGAACGCTACCAAAGAGGAACACACGAGCTCAGGCGAAGTCCACCACTCGTAAGCCAAACTTGTAATCTAAAGGGAAGGTCTGCACTTCAGTTGCCCGCTGCCTCAGCTCACTGAAACACGGACCACACCCGACAGCCACTTAACTTTAACATTCGAGATTGACCAGTAAATTAACATTATAAAATCAATGTTAAACAACAACTAATTTCACTCGCAAGTCCTTTCTTTAAGTGAAAGAGTACCTTATAAACAATCGCTAAGAGTGGGAAATGAACTGGTTCACGAGAACCGACACTCACTAGAATTTAATGACACATATATTGACCACCTTAAGCGGGCCTGCAAAGCTCCACACGGTAACCTTTAGAAATAAAAACTCAGATAGCCCTCAGAGGACAAATTGACCTGGATTAACCGATATTGTAAGCAAAGTAAACACTTGCTAATAATAGCTAATGAACTAATGTTGTGCAAATATATCAATATTACTCGGAAGCAGAGCACACGCTTAGTAAGAGGCATCAAATGAAATTGAACACACATAACATCACGCGTCCGGCAACGTCTTACTGTACCAAGAGTGATCACAATCACAGTTAACTAACCGCTCTTAGTAATTAGAGTACTTAACTGAGTGTCTTGATGCTGGGCCGATTTTGCGAAGATGTCAGACCATCACTTCGCAAGACCTTAACAGCGAATCCCTCCAAGGAAGCGGGCACATCCACAGCTAACGAGGCTACCGGAGAATGCACAGCGCCGGCCAACTCCTGTCGCCTCCAGTATAACCACGTGATAACCGCCGCTCGGCCTCAGGCACGCCGTCTTCGCTTCTGCCCGTCAGCCAATCGCCGACCCGCGCACCAGTGTTTAAGAAGGGTAGTAGGAGTGATCCATCGAACTACTGACCTATATCACTGACGTCGGTTTGCAGTAGGGTTTTGGAGCATATACTGTATTCAAACACTATGAATCACCTCGAAGGGAACGATCTATTGATACGTAATCAGCATGGTTTCAGAAAACATCGTTCTTGTGCAACGCAGCTAGCTCTTTATTCGCACGAAGTAATGGCTGCTATCGACAGGGGATCTCAAGTTGATTTCGCATTTCTAGATTTCCGGAAAGCTTTTGACACCGTTCCTCACAAGCGACTTCTAGTCAAGCTGCGGGCCTATGGGGTATCGTCTCAGTTGTGCGACTGGATTCGTGATTTCCTGTCAGGAAGGTCGCAGTTCGTAGTAATAGACGGTAAATCATCGACTAAAACTGAAGTGATATCAGGTGTTCCCCAGGGAACCGTCCTGGGACCTCTGCTGTTCCTGATCTATATAAATGACCTGGGTGACAATCTGAGCAGTTCTGTTAGGTTGTTCGCAGATGATGTTGTAATTTACCGTTTAGTAAGGTCATCCGAAGACCAGTATCAGTTGCAAAGCGATTTAGAAAAGATTGCTGTATGGTGTAGCAGGTGGCAGTTGACGCTAAATAACGGAAAATGTGAGGTGATCCACATGAGTTCCAAAAGAAATCCGTTGGAATTCGATTACTCGATAAATAGTACAATTCTCAAGGCTGTCAATTCAACTAAGTACCTGGGTGTTAAAATTACGAACAAACTTCAGTTGGAAAGACCACATAGATAATATTGTGGGGAAGGCGGGCCAAAGGTTGCGTTTCATTGGCAGGACACTTAGAAGATGCAACAAGTCCACTGAAGAGACAGTTTACACTACACTCGTTCGTCCTCTGTTAGAGTATTGCTGCGCGGTGTGGGATCCTTACCAGCTGGGATAGGCGGAGGACGTCGAAAGGGTGCAAAAAAGGGCAGCTCGTTTTGTATTATAACGTACTAGGGGAGAGAGTGTGGCAGATATGACACGCGAGTTGGGATGGAAGTCATTAATGCAAAGAGGTTTTTCGTAGCGGCGAGATCTATTTACGAAATTTCAGTCACCAACTTTCTCTTCCGAATGCGAAAATATTTTGTTGAGCCCAACCTACATAGGTAGGAATGATCATCAAAATAAACTAAGAGAAATCAGAGCTCGAACAGAAAGGTTTAGATGTTCGTTTTTCCCGCGCGCTGTTCGGGAGTGGAATGGTAGAGAGATAGTATGATTGTGGTTCGATGAACCCTCTGCCAAGCACTTAAATGTGAAATGCAGAGTAATCATGTAGATGTAGATGTAGATGTATAGCTTTTAACATTGATACTTGTGTGCACCTGTAGAACCGAGAGCATAGAGTATTTGTTGCGATAGGGGTTTTTTAACATACGAGACTATTATGCCTATCTTTAAGACATAGTGGTATCACTCACAAGAAAAACGTATTAGACATGTCCACCCATTTCACTCGGAATTATTTCGTATCGTAGGCAATCAGTTATTGACGAAGTATTATACTTAGTAGTAGTAGGGGATGCGTGATAGTTTCACCTTGAGCATCAGACTTATAAAGTATGTGTTTGTGTTCCGACATGTGCAAAGGAGATGACTGTGGAATATTGTGATAGCAGAGGAAAGAGTATGTCAAGTCATAAGAATGGTACAGATATTTCTATTTCCAGAGCCACAGCCGTCAGCAAGATGTATTTCCGATTTTCCGATACTTCGCTCATTGTCAAATGTCATTCAACTGAAACCGCAATTGTAATATTTAAGTGTAAGTATAGCAATCAAATATATATGTGACCGATTTCGTAGGAAGATTCCGTCTTTGCGTGGCCTGTGGTGGGAATGATTCACGTTTCCAGCAAACGATAGAGGCCGTCCGAATGGAGACATCCAAATAGCGAACTAATACTTAATATGTGTTGGATAGCTTTCGTGATCACGTGGAGATTTGAGAAGATTGAATATGGAGGTGTGTTTGCGCTGGACTGTTATTCCCTCTGATGTAAATTGTTCGGTTGATTGCTTCTGCACATTTCGCGCCTTTATTTAGTTGAGAGAAGATCGATGATGGTGCGTGCATCTAGCATGTGGAAGATACGTTTGCCAGTACTCTAGACATGCGAAACACATTAGTTGACTTTGTAAATTATAGGGATGATTTGGAATCTGCTACATCACCGACATAGGCATTCGCGAGTGGAAATAGTTTTCTCTGCCTTTTTTTTAGTCTGCACGTAAATGTCTTCGCAGACGTTACAAGTTTCTAGTTAATCGGTGGTTTCAAGATCGCCCCACCTAGCTAAAGTTTTGGGTTTGTAGAGAAATAATTTCAAGTCTACATCTTCTAAATTATGTTGCATGAGCGATCGGTAGGATACTGCTGTGTGCTTGATATCGAGAAGTACCGCGAAGATGGTATAATATTATAGCAAACCATGCGAAAATACATGTGTTCTTGTACTTTCAGAGTCTGGATATGGGTGTAGAAGAGTAAGCAAGCAAGCAGGTCCGGACCAGAAACAGTAACGCGTTTGTGTCGAGGGGGGACAAGCCGGAATTTATAGAGCAGTTCGCAGAGTGACTTCGGTCTGCTGAGGGTGCTCTGGTCACCCGTCGGGGGTGGATGACGGCCGACCTCGAAGGGAAATATCTAGTGCTGCGAGGAGTGTATACGGTGCTGTCTGTCTTTGTATTATATGTATGAATGATGTAAAAGGACTGATTTTGTATGGCACAGGATACGAGTTGTATGTTTACTACATCGAGACGGTATACAGCGATATATTGCTGGGTTGGAGAACTGTTTCGGGCTGTAATATTCAAGCTGCTGTCCTCCATGGGAGGAGTAAGAGCCTTTCCGTATTTGACGGCATGTAGGGCATGTGGCAGGGTTTAATTGTCGGTGCAATATGGTGATCTGTACAAAATACAATCATAATGCTCTATTCATTCACAAGACATCCTATGTCCAAACTGATTCAAACAAGATGGAGACAAGGTATGTATGGAAAGTTCTGAGAAAGCAAGTGTTCAAAGACAAGTTGAAGCAGAATATTCATCCCTGGCGGGGATGCCATCACTCGTTCACCACTGTGCCATTAGGACATATCGAGACCTGTAGTCGTAGGATACCGAAAATTCCGGTCATTTTCTCTCTTCTGTAAGACAGTGATTCGAATTCTGTTTGCGTAATTGTTCTGATTTCCCCCTGTCTGTGATTAGACAGTGCTGTCTTTCCAAACAACAAGGCTTCTTTTATGATTAGCGGTGTTTTCGTGAGCGTGCACAGGCTTTTAGCGGTGAGAACGTTTAACGTTTATGAGATGTATATTGATAGCAGGAAGAACATTTTGCGTGATGCGTCAGCCACTCTCGGTACGCGTGCACAGCTAGACACAGCTCGCATGTTCCGTTAGGAACAAAGCACCCTATGCTATTCTGTGGTGTCAGTATCCGCAGGTATCGCGCCAGCAATGGTAAACACACGTGCTGCAAAGAGGCGTCTCGCATATTGGACCGGCGTGAGCGCACCTTGGAGTTCTGTGACGTCAGTATAACACTTGAAGAACTCTAACTGTATATCCAAAAATAGAGGCAACTTTCACCTGCTTGCTGTAGGCAGCAGCTGCGTGAGAGTGATGGCTCGCACTGCCTTGTGTCCGACAGTGGCGTCGACATACGTGTGCTCTTGGAGCGTTTGTGCTTTGCAAGTAGGTCTTCTCTCCCATCCGGTCGCGTCAGCAATGGTGCTAGGTGATCATGTATTTCGAGAGGAATTTCTCAGGTGTCAAGTAAGAAAGGGCTGTCGCCGCCTCATGCTTGCAGGCCCTGTGTGTGGCTTGGCGGCTGACAGCCACGTGGACTGTCAGTGCATCCCGACTTCTGGGAGCATGTGTGGTAACTCCTGTGTGATGCAGCAGACAGGGGGAGGCGGTTGGTGCCTGTGCATGTTGTTGTATCTCTGTTGCATTATTTTGCGAGCACGTTTATGTGCTGTGCTATGCATTATTTCGATGGTTTACGAGTAATGCACGTGTCTGCACATCAGTGTACTGTATTATTTAGGACGAATTTGCATGTCTGCAGACTGTGTCTTGTGACCCCAAGCACAAAAGGGTGAGTGTTTTGTATCAGTGTGATAAATATACTATCTCAAATACATCCCTAAATAAATTGTTCCAATATAAATAAACTACACTCCTTCATCTCTCCAGCAGCCCAGCACAGTCTGAGTCATTTTCCCCTCCAGATAGCTATGTAGGATGACGTCATGGGATGGACAACAACACCTTCTGGTGGCGGTACTGTGTACTAGGTCAGTTGGACTACAGACTTCATGTCCAGCACAGGCTGAGTCCTTTTTCCACCATTTTCCCCCCACCATCTCGGATTACATCATGGAATCGATGACAGTGCCCTCTGGTGGCGGTACTGTGTACTAGGTCAGTTGGACTCTGGACCCCATGGTGACCACACTGTTTCCCGCCGTTTTCCCTCGCCATCTTGTATTACATCACGGAATGGATGACAGCACCTTCTGGGGGTAGTACCGTGTACTAGGTCAGTAGGACTCTGACCCCATGGCAACCATATTGGACGGTGGTAGTGCCTCAAATTGTTTAAATAAACACTGGTTCATGATTTGGAGAGTTGATGATCAGCAAGCATGTTTGCAGAGTCTCTTAGATGGATTATTATTTCAACAATTTATGAGTTGTTTTGGTCTCTGAACATAAATGTATTTCATTATTTTACGAGTGGTTTTGAGGTCTGTAGGCTGAGCAGTGCATTATTTTTGGCTGTTTACAATTTGCAAGCGCATCTGCAGAGCATTATACATGGGTAATTTACGAGTTGTTTGCAGGTCTGTATGCTTTGTAGCGTGACACCAAACAAGTTGAAGCATGTGTTCTATATCACTGTGATAAATATACTCTCAAAATCCATCCCTAAATAAATTGTTTCAAAATAAATAAAGTACACTCCTTCCCCTCTCCAGCAGCCCAGTGCAGGTCGAGCCCTCTCCCACCATTTCCTAGGATGAGGTGGTGATCTGGTAACTCAGGTTAGTGGAGGTAGCCGAAGTGCCCTTTCTTTCCTGCCATTTTCTTGATTGACCTACGTTCCCTCCAAAATTCAGACTTCCTGCCAATCCCTAGGAAGAGGTTGTGGTCAGATGACTTAAGTTGGTGGAGGTAGCGCAATTGACCTATCTTCCTGCCATTTTCTTAGGTTAGTAGAGGTGACATTGTCCTGATAGAATTTAACTTGCCACCATTTTCTTGGGGAGAGGATGGGAGGGGGTTAACTTAGCGGAGGTAGTCCAATTGCTCTATCTTCCCACCAAAATTCAAACTTCCCGCCAAAATCCGCCATCTTGAATGATGTCATGGTCGCCATCTTGGATAATGTCATACACTATTGCCAAGTCTACATGCCACCATCTTGGAGGACGTCATCAGCACCATCTTGGATACATCTGGCAACAATGGAAAGTGGGGTAGAAACAGCTTTGTCCAAATACTGAGACATTGCATGTAAAATTTATCTAATTAACATCTGAGGTCATCGGTCCCCCTAGAACTTAGAACTACTTAAACCTAACTAACCTAAGGACATCACACACATCCATGCCCGAGGCAGGATTCTAACCTGCGACCGTAGCGGTCGCGCGGTTCCAGACTGTAGCGCCTAGAACCGCTTGGCCACCCAGGGCCGGCGGTACGTAACGCAATAGTTACTTTCGTCCTTACGTTTTGCAAACCAGTGTACTGTCCTGTCTTGCACTGTGACGTGTAATGATGCTATCAGATCAAATACTGATGGCAGCTCCTGGAACTCTCATTATTTTCAGCAGATTGAGTTGCTGTCTGAAACCATATGTACATCACTTCTGCATCAGCGTCTCTGCTCCACAAACCACCTTGCGGTGCATGGCGGAGGTTGCCTCTGGCACTACGATGATTTCGGCCTTCCATATTCCATTCACGAATGGTGTCTGGAAAGTTTTACCGTAAGTAACCCTTCGAATGAGCTCTAATTTATCTTATTTTCTCGTCGTGATTGTTTCGGAAGATTCCTGTGGGAAGACGTAATATGTTGTCCAACTCTTACTCGATCATATGCTTTCGGAATATCAACACAAAACCGATATGAACAATGCCTCTCTTGTAGCGCCTTCGGTGAATATGATGATGACGATGTTTGGTTTGCGGGGCGCTCAACTGCGCGGTTATCAGCGCCCGTACAAATTCCGAACCGTTGCTCAGCCCTATCTCGCCACTTTCATGATGATGATGAAATGATGAGGACAACACTAACACCCAGTCATCTCTAGGCAGGTGAAAATCCCTGACCCTGCCGGGAATCGACCCCGGGACCCCGTGGTCGGGAAGCGAGGCCACGAGCTGCAGACCGTCTTCAATGGACCATCTCCGTAACTTTCTCGATGTAATTGAACGAACACGTCACAAAACGTATCACTCGTCGTGGGATCTCTGTATCTCTTCTCTTAATGCAATTTGTTAAGCATCCCAGACATGAGCAATACACTCTAAAACAAAACAAGAACAACACGCGACGTAGGGTGTGTCCGAATAGGACGGAAATCGGGAGATGTGACGCACATGTACAGACATACAAACCATTACACTTTCAGTAAAAGTGGATGATTTATCCTAGAGAAAGAGCCTCACAACCTGAGCAAGTCAATAACGCGTTTGTTCATCTCTGGTCCTTATGCAGGCAGGTATTCGGCTTGGCATTGATTGATAGACTCGTTTGGTGTGCTCCTCAAGGACATAGTTCCAAATTCTGTCCGACTGGCGCGTTTGATCGTCAAAACCCTGAAATGATTGGAGGACTTTGCCCATAATGCTGCAAAAGTTCTCGGTTGCGGAGAAAGTCGGCGACCATGCTGGCCAAGGTAGAATTTGGCAAACAGGAAAACAAGCAGTAGAAACTCTCGCCGTGTGTGGACGGGCATTATCTTGCTGAAATGTAAGCTCAGGATGGCTTGGCATGAAGGGCAACAAAACGGGGCATAGACTATCGCTGTACTGCCGCGGATTTCGACTATGGGGTTCATGCTGTGGAAAGAGTGGCATCCCAGACCGTCACTCTTGGTTGTCAGGTCATACGGTGGGTGACTGTCAGGTTAGTATTCCACAGCTGTCTCCAGACAAGGCTTCTCTGGTCAGCGGGTCTCGTTTCAAAGTGGTGCACATGACTGAAGTCCTACTCCAGTCAATGAGATTCCAGGCCGAAGACGTGTCTGGAGACGCCCCAGACAGCGGTTGGGCACCAGCCTGACCATTTTGGCTGTTGTTCGCGACCCCTCACATCACAGCGGTACGTCGACTATATTTTACGCCCCGTTTTATTGCCTTACATAGCAAACCATGCTGACCCTACATTTCAGCAAGATAATGCCCGCCAACAGAGGGCGAGAAGTTTTACTACCTGTCTTAGTGCTTGCCAACGGCCTTGCCGCATTGGTAACACCGGTTCCCATCAGATCACCGAAGTTAACCGATGTCGGGCTGGGCTAGCACTTGAATGGGTGACCATCCGGTCTGCCGAACGCTGTTGGCAAGCGGGGTACACTCAGCCCTTGTGAGGCAAACTGAGGAGCGACTTGATTGAGAAGTAGCGGCTCCGGTCTCGGAAACTGACATACGGCCGGGAGAGCGGTGTGCTGACCACATGCTCCTCCATATCTGCATCCAGTGACGCCTGTGGGCTGACGATGACACGGCGGCCGGTCGGTAGCTTTGGGCCTTCATGGCCTGTTCGCGAGGAGTCTTAGTGCTTGCCAAACCCTACCTTTGGCAGCTGTCCTCAGTTCAGAACATTTGGAGCGTTATGGGCAGGGCTCTCCAACCATCTCGGGGTTTTGACTATCCAACGCGCCAGTTGGACAGAAGCTGGCAAGAAATCCCTGAGGAGGACACCGGACAACTCTATCAATGAATGCCAAGCCGAATAACTGCTCACATAAAGGTCAGAAGGGGACCAACGCGTTATTGACTTGGTAAATTTGTGAATCTCTTTCTCTCGAATGAATCATCCAATTTTCCTGAAATTGTATGTACATGTACATCTACCGATTTGCGTCCCATTTGACTAATTCTTCGAGCTGCGTCTCTTGTGTCTGTGTGTGTTTGAAGTACTCAAGAATCAGTCAAACGGGTGTTTTCTGAGCCATTTCTTTCGTGGATTAATTACTTTTCCTTAGATTTCTTCCAGTGAATCTCAGTCTTCCATCTGCTTTTCCAAGCAGTAGATTTATATGACTAGTCCATTTTAGGTTGCTCTAGTCAGTCATGCAGTCGTTCTCCGGTATTTCATTGTTAATTCCGGATATTTTTTTGTAATTGCGTGTAAGCTGCTGCAGGGGGGCGAGGGGGGGGGGGGTTAAAATATGGGAGATGGGGAAACCCTTTATCAGTTTTCTAAATAGCGGTAACCGACACACAACTAATGATATCGGTACGTTGATGGGAAGATTTACTGACGGTGTTCGTAGACCACAGGTACCACCCTCGGCGCTTGTCTGACGCAGCAAATAACTTAATTTAATCCTGTAACTGTTTAATTACCTGCGACTTAGGGAAGAATACACGTGATGAGGAACACAGTTATCTGTTTAAATTTTTTTAAGTAAAACGCATTAATGTGGGCTGGTCTGTTCATACACTTTTTTAGTCATACAATAGATGTTAAGCTGTGATTAGAACTGCCACCACAGTGGTCGTTTTGCATTGCGCTGCAACCTGTTGTCGCGCTGTTCAGTCACACTTCATTTATTAGCAGCAGGATTATTTGAAAGTCAGTGTTTGAATATTTTGTTCTGATTTTGATAGTTGGCGCAGTTAGTTACATCTTCTATAAACGTCTTGAACGACTCTATTTATCGAAACTGTATATGGAAAGAGTCACTTTAAAGAATATGTATACATGATTAGTGTTAACATTTATGAACAGATAATTTTTTAGTCCTGCTTATGCACAACACTTAAAAACAAGTTTTTTTTCTCGTGTAATTGACATTAGTTCACCGTAACGATGCTATCAATCACTTTCACCAACATACGCGTGTCCATTTCGCGATGCGACTGTCTGTGTACCTCGACACGATATAGGGACGAAAGTACCTCCACTTGTGAATTTTAATTACACGCAGCTCATAAGTCTCTCTCAGTTACTATGTTCACTGATTCATGATCAAATCCACGATGTTTTGTTAAAGAAAATCCGTAACCATCTGGACGGTACTGATTGTTAAGTCGACGACACGACGCACGAATGCGGAAAATTTGTTTTTCGCCATAATTAACAAATACTATTGCTGATGAACATTGATATAGAACATAAATTTCTATGGTGAAGATCTTAACTGCTTTTGGCAACGCAACAGTTGGCTTTTTTGTAGGTCGCGCGTCCGACGTACTCTTGGCGCCCACGACGAAAGTTCACACGCGACTTTCGACAGTCACATCCGATGCTGACGAGAAAGGCAGTTGTAGAGTCTGAGGCGAACAGCGATATTACAGTCCGCTTACAGGCTTAATCGAACAGTAATCGATGTATTCGTCTATTCGTACGCAATACGTTAGATTTACTTACTTCAATAGTTATTTCGCAGTCACGGCACCAGTCATCGAGTCCCCGCAGCACTTTCCATCGCTACAGTCTTGCTATAGGCAGCAGCGTTCTCTGCGAACAACCTCACGGAGCTTGCGACGCAACCCACTGGATCATTTATACACAAGGTGTTTCAAATTACTATTACAGGCTTCTAGGGATTACAGATGGGACTTACAGGACCTTCAAACGGTCAATATTTATTATACAATAATATTGTGTCAATACATTGTGCGAAAGTGCAAGGCAGGAAAGGCACAATAGTATTGCGCAATATTTATGCTCGAGAGGCGTCAGAACTCTGCCTGCATAGCGAACGCGTTGACGTTCAATGATATGAATCATAAATGTATTCCGATTGAGTTGCTTGTCAGGCAAAACAGGTGCAGAAATTATGCACTAGGTCCCAATTAAGTCCAAAAATCTTCCAGTAAACATTTCAATGGACCAGGGCTCGTCCACTGCAGATTAGATTTGTAAACAACAACAGCAAAATGGTTCAAATGACACTGAGCACTATGGGACTTAACACCTGAGGTCATCAGTCCCCCTAGAACTTAGAACTACTTAGAATTAACACCTGAGGTCATCAGTCCCCCTAGAACTTAGAACTACTTAAACCTAACTAACCTAAGGACATCACACACATCGATGCCCGAGACAGGATTCGAACCTGCGATATTAGCGGTCGCGCGGTTCCGAACTGAAGCGCCTAGAACCTCTAGGCCATAGCGGCCGGGTTCTCGCTTCCCACGCCCGGGTTCCCGGGTTCGATTCCCGGCGGGGTCAGGGATTTTCTCTGCCTCGTGATGGCTGGGTGTTGTGTGCTGTCCTTAGGTTAGTTAGGTTTAAGTAGTTCTAAGTTCTAGGGGACTTATGACCACCATAGTGCTCAGAGCCATTTTTGAACCATAGCGGCCGGCTCAACAACAGCAACTAATTACAAATTAAACAAGTGAAGTGTGTACTTTTTACTATGTATTTCTCTATTGTAACAACTGAAAGCTTAGACGATATTTACTGTATCACCTGCATCAACGAAAAAAAAAGGAAAACAGAGTAGGCTCACTGGGCAGCTTACATTTTCTTATTTAGCAATTCTGAAAACCGCTACAAGTAACATAAACATTTCTGCTTGCTGCCATGACATCATGATCCTCAATGTCCTCTGATATTGAGGAAAATGAGGTATCTGCCGCTTTTTAAACATTTTTACAAAGTATCCCATGGTGCTTTAATTTGTATTCTCTAGCACACTCCCTGATCTTTTCTCATTTACTTTTTCAGTTGTTTAGGAAACTCGTTGGGAGCGAATTGAATTTCTCTCAGCCAGAGCTTCCGTTTATTGCGCAACAGCACCTTACACGGTACAAGGGACGGAGATGACAGAAGGGATACTTCCAGATGTCGTGTTGGGCCTCCTTTTGCCCGGCTTAGTGTAGCAGCTCTACATGGCATGTACTTAGCAAGTTGCTGGAAGAAATATTGATCCATTATGCCTATGTAGCCGTACATAATTGCGAAAGTGTTTGCCAGTGCTCGATTTTGTGCACGAACTGACCTCTGGGTTACGTCTCACAGATGTTAGATGGGAATCATGTCGGGTTACCTGAGTGGCCAAATCTTTCGCTCGAACGGTCCAGAATGTTCTTCAAACAGTCACGAACAATAGTGGCTTGGTAACATGGAGCACTGACATCCATAAAAATTCCATCGTTGTTTGATGCAAATGGTGTTCAAGTAGCCGAACGTAACGATTTCCAGTAATATCAGAGATTGAGTCCGCCTTGGTGCAAAACACCTTATTATTCGTTTATTTCTTTATTATCTCAAACTAGCTTCGGCGACAAATATCACCATCATCAGTGGGTTTTTTTAATCCAAAATATACAGAAAATAGCATGGCTATACAAACACAGTAAAACATTATTACACTTTTACTATTCGTCTTTTGAAGTATAGTTTTTTATGGATACTTTCATACTACCTTATTTACTGTATGTTACAGCATGTTCTAAGCAATTATTGGTGCTGTTTGTGACATATTTTCTGTTCTCTTTTTTCTGTTGCCGTTTTTTACTTAGCGAACATCATGTCATCTGCAACCATGTGAGCGGCTGTTAGTAAACAAATACTAAAAGGTGCTGACATCAAAGTTCACCTTTTAGTATTTTGTTATTTATAACTTTGTTATTTATAATTTCCCCAGCTGATTCTTGTTTGTTGGGTGTCATTACTATACTTGTATCATCAGCAGAAAGAACTAGCTTTGCATCTTAATGAGTATAGAGTCGCAAGTCATTAATCTATATTAAGAACAATAAGGGACCCACGGCTGAACCCTGTGGGACACAATTCTTGTACCTCCCCAGTTAGAGGGCTCTGCTGATTTTTGCAATCTGTACTGTTGATTTCAACCTTCTGCTTTCTTCCAGTTGTATATGAATTAAACCGTTTGTGCACTGTCCCACTCATAC
This sequence comes from Schistocerca serialis cubense, assembly GCF_023864345.2. Taxonomy (NCBI): domain Eukaryota; kingdom Metazoa; phylum Arthropoda; class Insecta; order Orthoptera; family Acrididae; genus Schistocerca; species Schistocerca serialis. The sequence continues at coordinate 1,015,385,636 of NC_064639.1, forward strand.
CACTATACTTCAACTTATCTAGAAGAATTTCATGATTCACAATGTCAAAACCCTTCAAGAGATCACAAAATATCCTAATGGGTGATGTTCGGTTATTCAGAGCATTTAATGTTTGATCAGTGAAAGCATATGTAGCATTTTCTGTTGAAAAGCCTTTCTGAAAACCAAACTGACGTTTTGTTAGTACTTCATTTTTACAAATATGTGATGCTGCTCTTGAATACATTATTTTTTCAAGAATTGTGGCTAAAGCTGTCAAATGTGAGATTGGGTGTAGTTGTCAGTATCAGACCTGTCCCCCTTTTATGCAATGGTTTAACAACAGCACATTTCAGTCTATCTGGAATACTGCCCTCTTTCAGTGAACTACCAAATATGTGGATGAGAATCCTAATTATCTGTGGGGAACAAGCTTTTAATGCTCTGTTGAAAATGCCATCAATTCCATATGAGCTTTTACTTTTGTGTAAATTTATTGTTTTTCTAATTTCATTAGAAGAGGTGGGTTGAATTTCAATTTTATCAAATTGCATAGGTATCGCCTCTTCTGTATACTGCCTAGCATTTTCTATTAAATAGTTGGATCCTATTTTCTCTACAACACTTAAAAAGTGATTATTGAAAATATTTCTACTTCTAACTTTTTTAACAAACTTTTTTATTAAATTTATAGAAATACAGTCTTTCTGTGCTCTCCATTGCCCTGTTTCCCTTTTATCAACATTCCAAATTGCTTTAATTTTATTATCAGAGGTGCTAATGTCAGACATAATGCACATACATCTGGACTTTTTAATATTTTTTGTTAACATAAAGCAGTAGTTTTTATAATGTTTCACTGTTTCTGGATCATCACTCCTTCTAGTTGTAATATATGTATTCCTTTTCCATTTCCAATATATTTTTTTAGTAAGCTGTGAACTTCACTGTTTTTTTAGGGAAACTCTTTCCAAATATACTCACAAAGGTATCATGAAATAAGTTAAATTTAAATTATCATTAAGATCGTTGTATATCTCATCCCAGTATAACTGTTGCAAGCTTTCCCTAAAATTTTCAGTTGTTAAATCGGTAATTGAGTGCACTATTTTGGAGGACTGTTTTTGATTACTGTATAGAGCTATGTCATATGCTGCAATTGGCTGTGTATCATGATCAAACAGACCATTCTTAACAGGAAAAGTTTTTATTCGATTAAATTTATCTTGGTAAATAAAAATATTATATATTAGTGTTGCTTTCCTGTACCATCCTAGTAGGAAAGTCAATAACTGATGTCAAATTGAAAGAACCAAGGAACACTTCAAGGTCATATTTTCCATCAGACTCTTTCAGAAAACCTACAATGAAATCTCCACAAACAATAATTTGCTTCCCTTGTCTGACTGATAACACAACAAAGAATCCAAGTTTTTCAAGAATAGCAGAAAATTTCCCAATGGGGAGGTATACATAGATGGATTTATAAAAGTACCATTATTTAATTTAAGCTCACATACACACATACATGCTTGTATATGTTGCTATACACAAATCATTTTAGTTTCTAAAGTTTTCAAACTATGATAAATTTTGACACATATGGCAACTCCTCATCTCTCCATAATGTCTCTACTTAGATGTGCTGTAAGCCTATATCCACCTACATTTGCCTTTTCCATATCTGTGACTATATGATGTTTAGACAAGCATAGTACATCTGTTCCACCTGCAGTCTCTAAAGCTTCTAGACAAACAAGAAGCTCATCTACTTTTTTTTAATCCCCTGATATTCTTATGCAATATACTCACATTATTTTTCACTGTGCTTTTATGAGAATCTTGTAATATTTTAACAACTCTGGCAGCTGCCTGTCCGAGCTTCTCATTAAGCTTAATTTCATTCAATGTTAAATCACTGGATATTGATCTTAGCCTAAAAAGTAGGTACTCCTATGAGATTCAGTGTCCCCCTCCATTAAAGATTTTGCTGTCATACGAGCCATTTTATCCTTCCCTTTCCTGCTGAGATGCAGGCCATGTCTTGTGAAGACCCGCATACCAATACCATCAAACCAGAACAAAACATATGCCTAATAAAGTAGCTGCCTGAAGCAACTGATCTAGCTCCATATTGATGTTCCTGACAAAGCTGTTCAATTACGGCCGACCATACTGCATGCAAGCAGGAACCAAGACAAATCTGTACAGTTCTTGGCAGATGCTATTTTTACCAGGTCACGCTCAATATTCTAGCCCTGATTCCTATCAACACTGTTTCCCACTCCACCCACTTTCACAAAATGATCGTGCTTTGCTTGCACAATGATCCTACATCCTCTATCACCTGGCTAAGACATGCACTGAGCTTGAAAAGACTTGGGACCTGGTACCTGTCAACTAATTTTTCCTGCATGATCTGGCCCACATCTCATCCAGGGCGGCTACCTACTGACAGAACTTTCCCCCAACTTTCTACTTTTTTTGAAATAGTTGGTTTCCTGGTGAAAGTCTATTAAATACTGACAACACTTACATCTATTTGAGCTTCTCCTTTAGTTAACTGAGGTAGCTAGGCAAATCTGTTATTTGTACCAATGATGAAAATGTCAGATACTTTTCTCTTTCTGTGGCCCCTGTTCCTTGCTACCACTTCGCACCTGTCCTCATCCTTCTCCCCTCTTAACCTCATGATTTCCTCCCTAGTACTATCCAGTTCAGCCATAAGGGCTCTAAATTTCCCTTCCTGTTCAGCTGTTTTCCTATCCCTTGAACATACTCTGCACCACCATGGAAGAGACCCATTTACTTCGCCAATTCCCATGCCATTACATTCCTCCCATTGTAACCATCTGTTGCAACTGTTGCATAGAACCCCAGAATTAACTTTCCTGTGGCAGCTCAAACACTACTCGCTCGTGGTTGTTTACAATACTTTTACAAAATTTATCTAGGCAATAACAGTAACATTCTATTAACTACAGATCACAAGAATCACTAATATACTTGTATACTACTAATATACTAACGTTATGCTCTTACTTGTGTACTCGAAAAATTAGGCTTAACATCGCGTAAGCGCGATATGGACTTAACGCGTTTTGAAAATAAATAAAACATAAAACTTAAAATCTTTAATTCCGCGCTACTAAATATATGTGTGATGAAAACAACCTAAATTCTTCAGTTAATACTTACACAAACGTTTTAAATTTGTATGTAAACTTACGTCTAATGTATGCGGAGACCGGTCCTTAGGTTGTGTATTTCTTTTTCTTTACTTTTTTTATATTTTACTTATTTATTTATTGTTGTTCGAAAACGCTTTGAAACAATTGATACCTTCAATAGATAATATGAAATCGTCTCTAATCAAAATCCTTAGGTGTAATATTAACTTGAATGGACTTTGTCTTCACGCCACAAGTGGCCAATCGCGACCATCCGACTACCGCGTCATCCTCAGCTGAGGATGCCAATAGGAGGGGCGTGGGGTCACCACATCGCTCTCCCGGCCGATATGATGGTTTTCTTTGACCGGAGCCGCTACTATTCGGTGGAGTAGCTCCTCAATTAGCATCACGAGGCTGAGTGCACCCCGAAAAATAGCAACAGCTTATGGCGGCCCAGATGGTCACCCATCCAAGTGCCAGCCACGCCCGACAGTGCTAAATTTCGTTGATCTGACGGGAACCGGTGTATCCACTGCGCCAAGGCCATTTCCGTAATATTAACTTAATTGATAGTTATTATATAATTAACTACTTATCTGCATGAGCTCAACATTCGAGGGTGTGTGGTCTGCTCCACGGCTGCCAAGCTTGTTCAGTAGTCGGTTAAGTTCATAACTCGTGTTTTGTTCACTAAACGAGAGTGCGGGACAGTATCGCATGCCTTGTGTAAGGCGACGAAAACGCAGCGTCAGCCTAGGTACTTTTGTCTACAGACCTCTGTACTCTGTTGGCGCAATTCTTGTAGATCTTCAGTGGAAGAGATTTTCGTTCTTGTAAATCTCAAATTGTGAGCGCAAAACATGTTCCACAATTCTGAAACAGAATCACATCAGCGATATGATGTGCAACAGTCCGACCACCTTTCTTGAAAGCTCGGGCACCGTTATTTAACAGTACCCAGTTTCCTGTTCACGGCTCCGTCAAATGATCCGGATTCTTGTTTAAGTTATGAGCAAAAGACCTTCCTTTTTGTTACTCTGAAATCCAGTCGAGCGTTACAGTACCGGAGAAGGAACAGGACTTTTTGTTTCCACCATACTGCCGATCGGTACCAGATCCCCAGTGGAGAGGAAGCGCAGCGACAGCAGACATTGCCGGCCGTGTTCTGCGGGGACCGTGAAGAAACACCGGTGTTGTCTCCGCACTGCAGTTAGTGGAGCACGTGAACTGTTCTTCCGGCATGCCCTAGCTGGCCACCTGGCGGAAGGCGTACTAGCTCAGTTAGCAAACGTCCAGAGGAATACGCCTTTTTAGCGTTTGTATTGCAACGTTTCAATACGGAAATTTTCATATTCAGTTAACAGGTTTTAATTGTTACAAACTATATTTCACCCAAACTACTAACACAATTACGTGATACCGTATTTACGCGAATCTAGTGCACACTTTTTTTTACCATACGAAGTACTCAAAATTGGGTGCGCGTTAAGATTCCATGGCGCATTAGATTCGAGAACAAACTTGAATCGTTCACCCGTATTTCTTACCCTATGTGATCTGAAGTAGCAAAACATTTACAAAACTCTAGCAAGAAAATATAGGTGCGATATCTGTTAATTAAAGAAAGGAGTAAGAGTTAAAAGAGCTGGTACATATTTCCATTTCTGAATTTCGCTAGCAGACGTCAGAACAAAATTCATTACTGCAATTAGAGGAAATTTTCTTTCGCCGTCGGTTCAAATAGAACGTGTCGTTTTTTGAGTGTTTTTTTATTTTCCCGCTGAAATTTAGGTACTGTTCCGTACATTATAACAAATTGTTGTACTTCTCAACCTCGTTTCATTATTGTTGGCCTACTAACGTATTTCGCATTGTGTTTGCATTAGGTACTCACGAAATGGAAGGCAAGCAGAGAAGAAGCTACTTTTAAGTGCTAAGTAATTCTATATGTTGCAAAACATGCCAACAGAAGGGCGGAGAGTAACGTTCGCTTATGGAAGAAACAGAAATTGGGATTATTTGCAACTACCGCTACTAGAAAGAAATTCACTGGACCTTCCAAAGGAAGACATCCTGACGTTGAAGTAAATGTTTTGGAATTCGTCAGAGAAAGGAGGAAGAATAGGCAACCTGTGACTAGTGACACCATAATAAAAAAAAACAAAAGAGGTGTCTGCAGCTTTTAATATACCGAAGTAAGAGTTTAAGGCTTGCTGGGGATGGGTTGATCGCTTTATGAAACGAGCGGGCTTATCTCTGCGACGCCGTAAAACAATATGTCAAAAATTGTAGGATGTGAGGTCCCTCAGTTATGCAAGTTCTCCAAGTACCCAAACATGTTTCAGTACCACTGTGCCATCATCAGTGGGTTTCCGTTTTATTTAATCTGTAATGTGAACATTTTTACTAAATGATTACAAAATTATGCGGATATTTAGTTCAAACAATAGTTCGTTTATTTTTGTTAATACCTTTACACTTGGTGTGCACGATTTTTCAGGACCATTTGTGTGTTATTTATTACAGGTAGCTTGTCATCTGCAACCAAACGCTGTTGATGAGAAAGTTTATTCGGAGTTAACCTAACATGTAAACGTAATTTAGTTTGTCGCGACATTTCGCCCCCATATTCGTTTTTAGTTACGTCTTCGTGTGGCAAGCCCATTTATTCTCAGCATCATGGTGAGGTGTCATGATGCACATGGAATATATAACACGTATTTTCACGACACTTCACCATGGTGCTTAGAATAAAAGGTCCACCGTAACCACTAGAAAATTGTCAGACGCCACTGCCGGAGGCAGTTTCTAGACTTCTCTGATGATGTTCTTTATAATTTTCGAAGGAGAAACAAGATGCATAAAGACAGCCAAGTGCTTGAAACCAAAACTAATACTTCCTTCTAAAATAGTGGAGAAGATCATGAAAAATGTGGCTTACCACATAATAGTTCAAAAGTATATTTATACATATAATCAAGTGAGGCTCACATCCATTGCAACAAGTATTTCAACTAGCAGCTCAAGAATGATGCTGCGACCAGGTAACTAATCGCCAAAATTGATATATGAATGAATTAAATAAAAAACAATAAAGTATAGCTGTAGAACTTACATTTATAGAAACAAAAACTATGTGGTCTAAGCGAAATCCGGTGCTAGGCACTGGAACTTCAGTGAAACAAGTAGACACTTGAAGCGGACCTACGTATTCGATACATAGTAGCAACACTATCCCGCTAGCGACGACTGCGGCAGCTACGAGGAGGGGAAGCTTTCCTTTGGAGAAAACTTCATCGGGTGAGCACCACTCCGAGGCATTTAATGTGTCGTTAAGTTAATGACTTATCTCGTAGGAGGAATTGTGTATAATTCGGTCTGCGCTGTGCCGCGGGCCTATTGACATCTCCTGTGGGCTGAACATCGCGTGAAGTCGGCAGCCTGGCTTGGGGTGTGTGTTGTTGGGCCGAGAATGGAATTCAAACTGTCAACCACTCAACCATTAGGAGGAAGGAAACTTGCCTTGGGAATCCGTCTCACCTCAGGAAGGTGGATTTTATGGTGAGCGCCTATTTCCAGCTATGAACCGAAACTTTGAATTTGGTAAAGAAGTGTTGGAGCCCTGGTCGTCCTGATTATCTTTCTAGTTTTCGAGTGATTCTCCTGTGGCTGGCCTAATAAACAATACTGTGGGTCGTGTATACGTTCATTTGTTTCCATACTGGACTTTCTACCCGTTTTAAGCACATTTCGATACTTGTGGCGAACGTGCGCTTACAATTAAATTTAATGTTGGCAGTTTTGGGAATCGTCATACTGCTGGGTGGTGTGACGTTTTACTGTCTGCAAAAACTTCTCGTCTAGAGTAGTACATGTTCGAGCAATTGATCTAAAACTTTCTTGGCGTTTGTAGTTCTTATGCTCGCCGACCTTGCCCCACGCGTTGATGCATGTGTTTTCTTAGTTTAGTAGATAGAGTTTTTATGTTGCAGGGGAGCTAACGGTCGTTTCATAATTATTATTCTGTTGAATTCAAGAGGGAGCCCAGAAGTGGGCCTTGCCGTATTGTCCTGTGTGGACCAAGTGGAACTAAGTTCACAGTTAGTTGAAAAAACTAGAAAGGAGACCAAGAGGTACCTTGGGGACTCTGTTTAATTCTCTATACAGCATTTGACAGAGCTACATTATGACCAGTAAAACAGCTTGCAAGCTAATTTCTTATATGCACTTTACTATAAATTATTTAGTGTTTTTTGTTGCATTTCTGTGTACTCGCCTCTTGTGCTACTATCGCGTTGCACGTTTAATTGTCCACCACTGCTGTCCCAGTGGGCCTAAGCTGATGTATTTAATGTCTGTTTTGCTGGCTGTAAAAAGCCATTTACTGTTTTAAGGTTTCTATAACTAAGCGTTTAACTTAATTTGGCTGCCTCAAGGCAGTTGTTTTAATTTCGCTGCTGTACTGGCAGATGATCTTTTGATGTCATATTTGGTAGTGCTCACAGTTAGTTTTTTAACTTTCCTAATAATCCGAATGACTGGTACTAAGCTTAATCATTAACAGCCGTTGAGGTTACGTCCTTGTGCTACAGTTATTTATCAAAATCTTCGGTAACACCAACGAGACGTGGCTAATAGTGTATTATTCCATTTGTGGACGGTAGAGTATTTTGAAATTTAAATTCGTTTTTGCCTTCAAAGTGGGCGTCTTCGGTACGTAAGTTCAGTACTCTGTGAATTATTAACATTTTGAGAGGTCTCACTTATTAGAAATATTTTATTGCCCTTGGGAAGGGAATTAAATTGTGTTCAAGAAAGGAATTGTAGCTTGTCTGCTAGCAACGGCGTATTTCGATAAACATATGCACATATTGAATAAAAATCTCTCGGTGTACATGCCGCGTCAAATCAGGATAGAACTCCAAGCTTTCGACCACTACCTCCATGGTCGTCGTCAGGGCTAAAACTGACTGTCGCGAACTAGCGAGGTTCCCACTTTTATATGCAAAGGACGGCTTCTGATTGGCTGGAATACGTCATAGCAACAGCGATATGGCGCGTAGTGAAGTGGTGCCCTCTACTTCCACAGATGTAGTTCCTATCCCGCGTTGCTTGCAGCGCCATCCCTTGAATCAGGAGGTAAAGTGCGGGAAGTTTTTCTCTGCGATTTTTCTTTATCCAGTGCACTCTTACAAGTGTTGCTAAGTGCATAGCCGTTGTCTCTGTTAAAGTTGCTATCGCTAAGTCTAATTTCGACTGCTTCCCGGACCACAGAGTCCCAGTAATTCGATGCGTGGGCTATTACTCTGGTTTCTTAGCCCTGACGACGACCATGGAGGTAGTGGTCGAAAGCTTGGAGTTTTATCCTGATTTGACGCGGCATGTACACCGAGAGATTTTTATTCAAGAAATACGTCGCGAAAGACTTCGTAGCCGTATATGCACGTATTTTTGGAGGGTCTTCTTGTTAACATGATAGGGCCTAAGCCCCTGATTTTGTTATTCAAGACTATCATTATGGTTATTGTTATACCTGTAGCTGCTGGTCGCACATCACTAATGTTGTCTTGACTCGTTTTGTATTAGGCAATTCCGTGCTTGTACAATTCTTCTGTGGTTTCGAAATTTTGAATTTGTACCTAAATGCATTAGGGTTAAATTTTTGCTTTAAGGTCATTGACTCTCACATCTTACATGTTAGCCTCCGCTCTTAAGAGATTGTTTTGCTTAAGTATTAATAAATTGTTATTGACAGAAATACGATTTGATTTACCCAGCACCTTGCCGCTCCCTAAAGCATTACATATGCTAAACCCAAATTCTTCCATCGGTTTGCCACAGAGTGTATAGTGATTCATCACTCTAAATTATTGGTTTCCAGAAACCCACTGCCCATTGGTGCCTCACTTTATACAAGTTACAGGCCGAAGAAAGTTTAACAGGACACCTGGCTAAAATAAATAACATCTACATCTGCATGGACACACTGCAAATCACACTTCAGTGCCTGGCAAAGGGTTCATCAAACCGCTTTCACAACAATTCTCTATTGTTCCAACCTCGAACAGCACTCGGAAAAAATGAACACCTATATTTTTTTCCGTGAGAGCTCTGATTTCCCTTATTTTATTATGATGATCGTTTCTTCTTATGTTGCTTCCCCACAACATTTTATATATGTTCTTTACAATTTAAGTTGTTCACAGTTGTAATTCCTAGGTATTTAGTTGAATGTACGGCCTTTAAATTTGACTGATTTACCGTGTAAACGGAGTTTAACGGATTCCTTTTAGCACTCATGCGGATGACCTCACACTTTTCATTATTTAGCGACAATTCCCAATTTTCGCACCGTAAAGGTATCTTTTCTAAATCGTACTGCAATTTGTTTTGATCTTCTAATGACCTTATTAGACGATAAACGACAGCTTAATCTGCAAAAAAACCTTAGACGACTGCTCATATTGTCTCCTAAATCGTTTATATAGATAAGGAACAGTAGAGGGCCTATAACACTACCTTGGAGAACGCCAGGAATCTTCTCTTTTGCTCGACGACTTTCCGTCAGTTACTACGAACTGTGACCTCTCTGACAGGAAATCTCGAATCCAGTCGCATAACTGAGACGATATTCCATGGGCACGCAATTTCACTACAAGTCGCTTGTGTGGTACAGTGACAAAAGCCTTCTGGAAATCCAGAAATACGGAATCAGTTTGAAACCTGATTTGCCCCTGTCTGACTACCCCTTGAAGCAGATCTTAGGATCTCTTAATGGTCATATTATTTCCTCCTTCTTGCTCTTAAAAAAAAATTACAACGCAAATATAAATGAATGATTAAGGGAACTAGTAACTACTAAATGATAAATGTTGTTTCTGCTTATACATTTATTGAGATTAAAACCCCTTTTATGTGTTACAAATGTCTATATATCAATGTCCAATGGACGAAAAGTGATAAAAATTAATTTCCTAACTAATATGATTGATCAATTGCCCAAATTTGCCCCTTTTTATGGCTATGCGATCTAATATAAATAACACGAGATGACTGACGTCATCTACGTACCAAACACTAGAAGACACTACTTTCAAGATGATCTACAGTGGTGTCCAACCTCAGTGGAAATAAAATTTACGTGATCACAGCTGTTTAGCTTTATAGCTCTAAAAAGCCTAAGCAATTAGCAATATCACCGCATTTAATGCGTCCAGTGCGTCGGAGTGATGGTTCTCATACACGTCTGCGATGATGGAAGAACTCCAGCCACAAAATATAAGAAAAACCTCTTTCAAAAACTAGGACGGCAGAAGACGGTCCTCTGACAAGTATAATCTATTACTGTCGTCTCCTCTCTGTGAAACGCGAACTCCCAACCACAAGGACAGAATTCAGATAACGTCTCAACGTGAGTGTTGGCAGAAGTAGTGCTCTCAATCACTGAACACTGCGTACTCAACGACGACTCCCTACCGGAGGCGAAGTCCAGAAATGTTTAAGTTCGCAACAGTACAGTGCTTAACCGTTCTAACTATAAAATCTCCTGAGATCAAAGACAGCAAGTCTGTATGTATCAACGAAGCTGGTACTGATGCGACCGTTAGACATGGGCGCTCTAAACAGAAGACCTCTTTTTCTCCACCACTGGCTTCCCAGTGAAGCCTGACTCCCCTCCCTCGTAACTGCAGAAGGCGAATCATATTATCGAAACCACGGAATAATCTCCCTCTCTACAGATTCTTCAAACGCCGACCAACCATATTTTAGTCTCGCGGAAAGTTAGCGAGGAAATACCTATACCCTTTAATTAGGAATTCATACAATGGTACGCTTCTCATAGTAAAAATCCTGGGAAATAACCAAGCCTGTGTGATTTCCAAGGTAAGCCTTCCTCGTTCCTCTCTGCTGCAGCCAAGTTTTTCGAAAGTATTATCCGGTTATCCTTCCGGCCACGATACGAATCGGCCGGCCGCAGCTGTATTGTCCTTCAGCACTCAGGTGTCCCGACCGTCCGTCCTGTGATGCTTCCTGTGTTATAGCAGACCAACACACCTGTGCGGGCTTTTCCACCCAGGGCCTGAGTTATGCCTGCCGTTTCATTTCCACTGGCGTTCCAACCTCTACTAGTATAGGCAACCATTTATTACGCCATTTTGATAATAAAGACACTCCGTCACCTTTCAAGCAGTAAGCATTGACAACTATTTACAAGGTGTACGTGACATTGTCAGTCTTCTTTAAATATTCATGTATACGATGTACAACCTATCAAATGATACCTAATTCCAGTTGTAAATCACGGAAAAGTATGTAGATGTAAGGTGCGAAATTATAGCCACCTTACAACGTCACAAAGGAAGAGTTGCCACTTGCGCGCCTACCCCACCTTTTCCAAGTTGCTTCCATAGCTGCGGGGCTTCCCCAGATCTTTTACACTCATCCCCAAGTTCCCTAACTATAGACCAATTCATTTACAGAGCATTATATAACAATCATCCCAGTAGGTATTTAAATCCACAAGCACAGTTTTAACAACATCATTAAAAAGTTCACATAACTGAAAAATGTATTCATAGTTAAAGAATTTCCGTGACAGATACAACACTCTTCAAAAGCAACACTACAATTTGACTGAGCAATATCAATACAGATATAAAATAGGTCGAAAACTGGTGTTACAAACAGACGACCACCCTGCCCTCCAACGAGCTCTCGCTTGACATCATTGAAGTCTTAAATGGCGGTCGTTTGGGATCAGTGGATTGCACGATACAGGGCGTCTGGATCGGAGCTGTCCCTCAAGTAACTGATTTGTAACAGTTTGTTGTGTCACTCTGGTGCCAGCTGCAGCTCAGATTGCTGCGGCAGATGCTATACGATGCGCCAGACCCTTACGCCAAACACGATGGTCCGCCCTCTCAATAGTGAGTCCGGTCCTCTCGCACCCGTACATTCCTGTGACCAACGCTGCCAGCAATCCTGTACTGTGGCTACATTCATGAAAAGTCTTTGGAATATCGCAGAAGGAAGATCCAGCTTCTCGTAGCCCTAATACACGACCGCACTCGAACTCAGTGAGATGTTGATAAAGGTGTCTTTGTAGCCCAAAAGGCATCCTTGAATAACGTCAATTCACCATGCCCATCTCAAAGGTACCTAACGCTCACGACCGTTACACTGCATATTCAAAGCAAACCGGGTTTGATTTTCATAGTGTTGATACGTGACTGGCGAGAAATTTAAATACACATAATCTTCCAGATATAGAAACGCGACTACGCAATTTTGTTTATGTCTCTCAGTTCTTTCTTCGTATTCTGACTTTTTTACGTCAGTGTAATTGTGACCCAGATTCCCCTCCATGAATCATGGACCTTGGCGTTCGTTGGGAAGCTTGCGCGCCTTAGCGATACAAATAGCCGTACCGTAGGTGCAGCCACGACGAAGGGGTATCTGTTGAGAGGCCAGACGAACGTGTGGTTACTGAAGAGGGGCAGCAGCCTTTTCAGTAGTTGCAGGGGCAACAGTCTGGATGATTGACTGATATGGCCTTGTAACACTAACTAAAACGGCCTTGCTGCGCTGGTACTGCGAACGGCTGAAAGCAAGGGGAAACTACAGCCGTAATTTTTCCCGAGAGCATGCAGCTTTACTGTATCATTACATGATGATGGCGTCCTATTGGGTAAAATATTCCGGTGGTAAAATAGTCCCGCATTCGGATCTCCGGGCGGAGGTCTACTCAAGAAGACGTCGTTATCAAGAGAACGAAAACTGACGTTCTACGGATCGGAGCGGTGGAATGTCAGATCCCTTAAACGGCCAGGTAGGTTAGAAAATTTAAAAAGGGAAATGTATAGGTTAAAGTTAGATGTAGTGGGAATTAGTGAAGTTCGGTGGCAGAAGGAACAAGAGTTCTGGACAGTTGAATGCGGGTAATAAATACAAAATCAAATAAGGCTAACGCAGGAGTAGGTTTAATTATGAATAAAAATGTAGGAGCGCGGATAAGCTACTACGAACAGATTACTGAACGCATTATTGTGGCCAAGATAGACACGAAGCCCACGCCTACCACATTAGTACAACCTTATATGCCAACTAGATCCGCAGATGATGAAGAGATTGAAGAAATGTATGGTGTGTTAAGTGAAATTATTGAGCTACTGAAGGGAGACGAAAATTTAATAGTCATGGGGGTCTGGAATTCAATGGTAGGAAAAGAAAGAGAAGGGAAAGTATTAGGTGTATATGGACTAGGAGTAAGGAATGAAAGAGGAGGCCACCTAGTAGAATTTTGCACAGAGCATAACTTAACCATAGTTAACATTTGGGTTTAGGAACCAGGTTTTAAACTGTAAGACATTTTCAGGGGCAGATGTAAACTCTGACCCAATTTATTGGTTATGAAATGAAGATTAAAACTCAAGAAGCTGCGAAAAAGAAGGAATTTAAACAGATGGGCCATGGATAAACTGAAAGAACAACAGGTTGTAGAGTGTTTCAGAGAGAGCATTACTGAAAGATTGTCAAGAACAGGGGAAAGAAATACAGTAGAAGAAGAATACATAGCTCTGAGGGATGAAGTAGTGAAGGCAGCAGAGGATGAAGTAGGTAAAAAGACGAGCGCTAGTAGAAATTCTTGGGTAACAGAAGAGATACTGAATTTAACTGATGAAAGGAGAAAATATAAAAATACAGTAAGTGAAGCAACGAAAACGAGTAAAAACGTCTCAAAAAGGAGATCGACAGAAAGTGCAAAATGGCTAAGCAGGGATGGCTAGAGAACAAATGTTAGGATGTAGAGGCATATAACACTAGGGGTAAGATAGATACTGTGTACAGAAAAATTAAAGAGACCTTTGGAGAAAAGAGAACCACCTGCTTGAATATCAAGAGTCAGATGGAAAACCAGACCTAAGCAAAGAAGGGAAAGCCGAATGGTGGAAAAGTACATACAGGATCTATAGTAGGGCGACGTACTTAAGGTTAATGTTATGGAAATGGAAGAGGACGTAAATGAAGATGAAATGGGAGATATGATACTGCGTGAAGAATTTGACAGAGCACTGAAAGGCGAAATAAGACCCCGGGACAAGACATTTCATTACAACTACTGATAGCATTGGATAACCATGACAAAACTCTACCATCTGGTGAGCAAGATGTGAGACAGGCGAAATACCCTCAGACTACAAGAAGAATATAGTATTTCCAAGGAAAGCAGGTGTTGACAGATGTGAAAATTACCGAATATCAGTTTAATAAGACACGGTTGCAAAATACTAACACGAATTCCTTACAGGCGAATGGAAAAACTGGCAAAAGCCGACATCGGTAAAGATCAGTTTGGATTCCGTCGAAATGTAGGAACACGCGAGGTAATAGTGACCCTACAACGTATCTTAGAGGATAGGTTAAGGAAAGGCATTTGTAGACTAGAAGAAAGCTTTCGACAATGTTCACTGGAATATTCTCTTGCAAATTCTGAAGGTGGCAAGGGTAAAAAACAGGGAGCGAAAGGGTATTTGCAATTTGTATAGAAACCAGATGGCAGTTATTAGAGTAGAGGGGCATGAAAGGGAAGCAGTGGTTGAGAAGGTAGTGAGACAGGCGTGTACCCTACCCCTGATGTTAGTCAATCTGTATATTGGGCAAACAACAGTAAAGGAAACAAAGGAAAATTTTGAGTAGGAATTAAAGTCCATGGAGAAGAAATAAAAACTTTGAGGTCTGCCGAGGACATTGTAGTTGTGTTAGAGACAGCAACGGACCTAGAACAGCAATTGAACGGTATGGACAGTGTGTTGAAAGGAGGATATAGGATGAACGTCAACAAAAGCAAAACGAGGAAAATGCAATGAATTCGAATTAAATCAGGTGATGCTGAGGGAATTAGATTAGGAAATTACATACTTAAAGTCAGTTGATAAGACACATTCTGAGGCATCAAGGGCTCACCAATTTAGTATTGGAGGGAAGCGTGGAGAGTAAAAATCGTAGAGGGTGACCAAGAGATGAATGCACTATGGAGATTCAGGAGGATATAATTTGCACTTGTTACTGGGAGATGAAGAATCTTGGACAGGATATAGTAGCACGGAGAGCTGCATCAAACCAGTCTCTGGACTGAAGACCACAACAACAACATTTGTAACCAATAGCACCGGTAAAAGAGGGGTGGGGGGTGGGGGGAGGAGAACTAACGTTAGCACTTGAAACGAACTGCACCACTTGCTGCAGACGGTGAAGTGGAAGTCGACGGGACATTTCCGCCCCCTGAAAATAGTGGTTAACCACAACAAACTAAGGTGTAGGAAGGAGAAGGCTATAAACGTAACAAATTATGATTCGCTTAGCCTATCTCACCTAAGAAAATGGTTCAAATGGCTCTGAGCACTATGAGACTTAACATCTATGGTCATCAGTCCCCTAGAACTTAGAACTACTTGAGCCTAACTAGCCTAAGGACAGCACACAACACCCAGCCGTCACGAGGCAGAGAAAATCCCTGACCCCGCCGGGAATCGAACCCGGGAACCCGGGCGTGGGAAGCGAGAACGCTACCGCACGACCACGAGATGCGGGCCTTATCTCACCTAACATCACTCCCATAAACCAAATCGAAACGGTAAATCTCATAACTCGTCCGAGAAGCGCAGCTTCCCGACACCTGGAGTATCTCCCTACCGCAGTGATTCACTGGAGTCCTCGCGAGATTATGAGTTCACACCAGGCGATCTAATATTTCACACATTGCAGCCATCTCACGGTTCGACAACTCAACAGATAACATGGAAAGACCGAACAAGCAGCAGTTAGAGAGAGTGTGCTTTACTGGACGAGCAATTCTCAGTAAGCTTCAGTTATTCCGGTTTAGAATCCAGAGTCAGAGTTGCATTTCCTAATGGCTTGATTTCAGCTACAGTTTATTCGATGTATTTTCATCATACTCCCTGAGTTGCGCATTATAGTCAGTTAGTTGCTTCCCATTGTTTTCACAGTCAGTCATAGACGTCCATTTAACTTTATAGTCATTGCTTTTTTCAAGCGCATCTCAACACCTTGTCAGTAAAATTTTATGCAGTTCAGTTCTCGAATGTTTGAATAAATTACGTAATATATCAATTTAACACCAGTCTTCCTTTTCATTCACCTACTAATCCCTCAGGAATCGACGATAGCCTACAAACAGTATATACAGGTGAACAGGTACATTTTGTCCTCTCAGATTTTCATAAGGATTTCGACAATCAGGCTAACGGATTCTCACAAGTGGCCAGTTCACTATTATCAAAACACCCATGACAATCACTCCTTCCTTCACAAGACGATCTTATAATACCACCACAGCCTGGGAAACTTCGTATACTCCCTTGTTTCCCTACCAGTACCATTTCGTCAACGACGAACCGAGATCCTGTGATATGGAGTATCTGCGAAAACATGCGACCGGCTGGAATGTTATTTGACTAATACAATCCATTACTCTATACTTGGTGGCGGATGTTATACAGAAACGAGACCAACATCGGGTGTGGCCCAAGGAAGTGTAATACGACCTCTAATGTTTATCAATATACATAAATCATTCATCACATAGAATCAACAGCTCTTTAACTCTGCTCGCTGTGGATGATTTTGTGTACAGGAAAGTATCGTTGTTGGACGACAGCATAGAACTGTAGAGGAACTTGAACAAAATTTCCAGTTGGTGTAATCAATAGCAGCCTGGTTTAAAAGTGGATAAATCTAACATAATGCCTATAATAAAGAGAAAGAACAGTGTAGCATCTGATTACAAGATTAGTAGTGAACATACCGAGCACGTCACATGGTATAAATATTTACTAGTAGTACTAAGAAGTGATATAAAATGGAATAATCACGTAAAATAAGTATTAGGGAAGGCAATTTTAAGACTTAGATTCATTGGAAGGGTTCTGGGAAAGATGGGTGCATTTTCAAAGGAAATTGTACGTAAGATGATTAGTCACCAACAAGTAATGTAGTAATGGAGAAGTACGTAAATGCAATTATCTATTAACCTAAGGTATTGTATAGTAACAAACAATAGTCTCACTGTAAAAAATAAGGTATCATTATCTACAGAATGGTTAATTATAAAACACATACAAAGCACACATCGTCTTCGTCAGATTAATTTTATTTTGTAAAACTTCCTTGTTTTACGAAATTTCTTTGAAAATAACATGTTTTCGGGTGGGGTCCGCCTTTACCTGATTACGGTATCGTCTTTTAGCTCTTTTGTGGTTTGTTTTCATTCTTTTACTTTCTTGATCGGCTATCTTGCCTCCTCATTGGTTTTAATGCATGTGGGAGTTCCCGTGCGATAGTCATTGTGTGGTCGTTTCGTGTGCATGCATGTACGACAGTATTCGTTCTTATCCACATTCGTTTGTTTTAATCGATGTCAGGGTGCTGATAACCTCGCCGTTGGGCGCCCATAATTTCACAAAGCACACACATCGTCTTTACCAAAAAAAAAAAAAAAAAAAAAGGTCCAGACATGTTCCACTGTAGTTGTAGCATCATCAGTGGGTTTTTTGTTATTATGGCTGTTATACGTAAGGATTGTTCTTTACTGTTTAAATGCGTATAAATATTAGTTTCTAAATCGTAATTATAGATTTAGAAACTAATATTTATACGTATTTAAACAATAAAGAACATTCCTTCTGTTTAACAGCCATAGTACTAAAAAACCCACTGATGATGCTGCAACTGCAGTGGAACATGTTTGGGACAAAAAACGAAATTGTGTTTTGCTAAAGGCGGACCCCACCCAAAAACATATGTTATTGTTAAAGCAAACTCAGACGAAAGAGCTTCAACCTCAAGATGAATATTCTTTGAAAACAATGTTAGCAGTTATAATGTGTTCGTTGTTTACTTTTTGTCTGTATGTCTCTTTGGCACTAAACATAAATATCACTGAATGTGAGAACTCGTGAAAAAGCGACATATAACTGTCCATGCGAAAAATCAGGTTCTGATAAATACAGTTCTGTCCCTTTAAGCATCCGACTTCGTGCTTTATTAATGGTTATGCCGAAGCCTACTTTTATTGAGAATCGTCTTCTTATCTCTGGAAAGGCATAGCTGGATCATACGGTGTGAGGTTATTGTGAGACATTAGCACAGTTTTTTCGGAGTCAATGAATTTGGCAGTGGTGTTGCATTCGCCTAAACGAGCTCTAATCTTGTGAGGTTAATTAAGCTCTGATTAGCGTTAAGATTTCTAGTTTATATAAAAATAGCATTATCTGAAGCAATTGAGATGGTAATCGGGACGGATTTAAAGAGTTCAAGAATTCTTCGGGGTACAGTTGAACGTTGTTTATTTCTTCAAGTTGGACAAAATCAGATCTGAAGTAAACCTTTGCCTCTTCAGGTAACAAACTGGAAATAACATGTTAAACAACTACTGGAAAATCGTCAGGTTCTGTATAGTATTGTTAAATATTTTGTTCTTTCATGCCTGTGGCGTTGAATATGTTCTTCATGTTCCCTGTAGCATCGGGGGAACACGAAATACAGAAGAAAAAAGCTAGCAGACATTAGAGAGTTTTCTTGCAATTATTCATTTGTTAAGAAAAATTGATAATAAACATTCCCGACAGAAAATGTTTCCTTTGCTGTTGCTGGTGATATCGATGGATGATATTGAGGTAAATAGAAGTGTAGAGTAACGTTGCAAACGCTGTAAAGTAATTATGAATTAAAAACTATAAAAACGGTCTTACCTGTGATGATGAACTCTGATGTGATTCAATTTATTCTCGCAGTACACAACACTTGATAAAAGAAAGTAAACAACTCCAACAGCTGTTCAGCATAACAGGGAAATTATGTCGTCGAAATATGGCGCCTTCTAAATTCTTTACATCGACGTCTGTGACCGAAATCAGTTGACAGACTGCGCTTACGTAAAGAATCCAGACAACTGCAAAACCTGTCGTGCACGTTAGTTAAACAGGTGGTCAATAGATGGTGCGTTATTTCTATTTACAAAATTCAGAACATAGTTTTTAACGGAAATAATAACTTTAAACTTTTTTGTATTTTTCATTAGTGATGAACGAAATGTTGATGATGATATCTCAGTCATTTATTTGGATTAAGGAATATTGGAGACATGATGTACAGACGAAAAATCCGTTGAGAAATAATACATAAGGTAGTGCGACTGTTTCTTGACTGGAGTTCCAGTGTCTGGAGTCCTTATTAAGGAGGCACGGCATCAGACGTCGAATGAATTCAGAGACGCTCTGCTAGGATCGTTATACGTAGATTTTTGTATCCCGAATGAAAGTGGTCGGAGAATGTAAACGGGAATTCTTGGAAGAAAGACGATACAGTTCCCACGAAAGCGTGTGTTCGAAGACGACTGTGTGACCACTATGATACAACCAAGTCATTTTACACGTAAGAATCACAACAAAAAGGCAAGAGAGGTTAGGGTGCTGTAATATCCATGCCTGTATTTTATTTAGAAAAATATTCACGACAGCATTGTGTGTGGAATGTGAATGAACATTAATCGTATGCTCGTGACACTAATAAAAAGACTTCATCGGTAATAAAAAATAAATAATTATTGTCAATGACATAATTAATATTTTGTAAAAAATTGTATCTCAGACAATATGCATGGAAAAATATAATGAAAATCTCAGTCATTTGTTACCTTCGATTCTTTTAGAAAAATCCTTGTACTGATAGGATGTGATTGATGTCTCGTAACACAGAGGTCTGTAAAAAATTGTATTATGTTGCTAATTTAGTATTTGAAATACAGAGTTTATGTGTCATTGAAATGAATCTTCTTTGTTTGGAGTTTTATTTCGTTGTAATTCTCATCCTATATAAATGTTAAGTTTTCTGCTCAGTTACAAAAGAGAGCAGCCATAGCGCTATTGATCTAAAGTTCGGTTTATTGGTAAATACTGAATAATAAGCGATTAACATTGAGAAATGTTTTTAAACGTTAAAGCGTATAGTAAATGTACAAAAGGATTTAATCTACATCTACATTATACTCCACAAGCCACCAAACGGTGCGTGGTGGAGGGCATTTTACGTGTCACTGTCATTACCTCCCATTCTTGTTCCAGTCGCGTATAGTTCGCGGGAAGAACGATTGCCGGAAAGCCTCCGTGCGCGCTCGGATCTCTCTAATTTTACATTCGTGATCTCCTCGGGAGGTATAAGTAGGGGGAAGCAATATATTCGATACCTCATCCAGAAACGCACCCTCTCGAAACCTGGACAGCAAGCTACACCGCGATGCAGAGCCCCTCTCTTGCAGAGTCTGCCACTTGAGTTTGCTAAACATCTCCGTAACGATATCACGCGTACCAAATAACCCTGTGACGAAACGCGCCGCACTTCTTTGGATCTTCTCTATCTCCTCTGTCAACCCGACCTGGTACGGATCCCACACTAATGAGCAATACTCAAATGTAGGTCGAACGAGTGTTTTGTAACCCACCCCCTTGATTGATGGACTACATTTTCTAAGGACTCTCCCAATGAATCTCAGCCTGGCACCCCCCTTACCAACAATTAATTTTATGTGATCATTCCACTTCAAATCGTTCCGTACTCATACTCCCAGATATTATACAGAAGTAACTGCTACCAGTGTTTGTTCTGCTATCATACAATCACACAATAAAGGATCCTTCTTTCTATGTACTCACAATACATTACATTTGTCTATGTTAAGTGTCAGTTGCCACTCTCTGCACCAAGGGCCCATCCGCTGTAGATCTTCCTGCATTTCGCTGCAATTTTCTAATGCTGCAACTTCTCTGTAAACTATAGCATCATCCGCGAAAAGCAGCATGGAACTTCCGACGCTATCTACTAGGTCATTTATATATACTGTGAAAAGCAATGATCCCATAACACTTCCCTGTGGCACACCTGAGGTTACTTTAACGTCTGTAGACGTCTCTCCATTGAGAACAACATGCTGTGTTCTGTTTGCTAAAAACTCAATCCAGCCACACACCTGGTCTGATATTCCGTAGGCTCTTATTTTGTTTATCAGGCGACAGTGCGGAACTGTATCGAACGCCTTCCGGAAGTCAAGGAAAATGGCATCTACCTGGGAGCCTGTATCTAATATTTTCTGGGTCTCATGAACAAATAAAGCGAGTTGGGTCTCAAACGATCGCTGTTTCCGGAATCCATGTTTATTCCTACAGAGCAGATTCTGGGTTACCCGAAATGACATGATACGCGAGCAAAAAACATGTTCTAAATTTCTACAACAGATCGATGTCAGAGATATAGGCCTATAGTTTTGCGCATCTGCTCGACGACGCTTCTTAAAAACTGCGACTACCTGTGCTCTTTTCCAATTATTTGGAACCTTCCGTTCCTCTAGACACTTGCGGTACACGGCTGTTACAAGGGGGGCCAAGTTCTTTCGCATACTCTGTGTAGAATCGAATTGGTATCCCGTCAGGTCCAGTGGACTTTCCTCTGTTGAGTGATTTCAGCTGCTTTTCTATTCCTTGGACACTTATTTCGATGTCAGCCATTTTTTCGTTTGTGCGAGGATTTATAGAAGGAACTACAGTGCGGTCTTCCTCTGTGAAACAGCTTTGGAAAAAGGTGTTTAGTATTTCAGCTTTACGCGTGTCATCCTCTGTTTCAATGCCACATCATCCCAGAGTGTCTGGATATGTTGTTTCGAGGAGCCACTTACTGATTTAACGTAAGACCAGAACTTCCTAGGATTTTCTGTCAAGTCGGTACATAGAACTTTACTTTCGAATTCACTGAACGCTTCACGCATAGCCCTCCTTACGCTAACTTTGACACCGTTTAGCTTCTGTTTGTCTGCGTTTAAACTTCCAGTGAAGCTCTCTTTGCTTTCACAGTAGTTTCCTAACTTTGTTGTTAAACCACAGTTTTACTAGGCACGTACCTGTCTAAAACGCATTTTATGATTGCCTTGAACTTTTTCCATAAACACTCAACATTCTCAGTGTCGGAACAGAAATTTTCGTTTTGATCTGTTAGGTAGTCTGAATTCTGCCTTCTATTACTCTCGCTAAACAGATAAACCTTCCTCCCTTTTTTTATATTCCTATTAACTTCCATATTCAGGGATGCTGCAACGGCCTTATGATCACTGATTCCCTGTTCTGTACATACAGAGTCGAAAAGTTCGGGTCTGTTTGTTATCAGTAGGTCCAAGATGTTATCTCCACGAGTCGATTCTCTGTTTAATTCCTCGAGGTAATTTTCGGATAGTGCACTCAGTATAGTGTCACTCGATGCTCTGTCCCTACCACCCGTCCTAAACATCTCAGTGTCCCAGTCTATATCTGGTAAATTGAAATCTCCACCTAAGACTATAACATGTTGAGAAAATTTATGTGAAATGTATTCCAGATTTTCTCTCAGTTGTTCTACCACTAATGCTGCTGAGTCGGGAGGTCGGTAAAAAGAGCCAATTATTAACCTAGCTCGGTTGTTGAGTGTAACCTCCACCCATAATAATTCACAGGAACTATACACTTCTACGTCACTACTAGATAAACTACTACTAACAACGACAAACACGCCACCACCGGTTGGATGCAATCTGTTGTTGTTGTTGTTGTCTTCAGTCCTGAGACTGGTTTGATGCAGCTCTCCATGCTACTCTATCCTGTGCAAGCTTCTTCATCTCCCAGTGCTTACTGCAACCTACATCCTATTGAATCTGCTTATTGTATTCATCTCTTGGTCTCCCTCTACGATTTTTACCCTCCACGCTGCCCTCGAATGCTAAATTTGTGATCCCTTGATGCCTCAGAACATGTCCTACCAACCGGTCCCTTCTTCTTGTCAATTTGTGCCACAAACTCCTCTTCTTCCCAATTCTATTCAATACCTCCTCATTAGTTATGTGATCCACCCATCTAATCTTCAGCATTCTTCTGTAGCACCACATTTCGAAAGCTTCTATTCTCTTCTTGTCCAAACTATTTATTGTCTATGTTTCACTTCCATACATGGCTACGCTCCATACAAATACTTTCAGAAACGACTTCCTGACACTTAAATCTACACACGATGTTAACAAACTTCTCTTCTTCAGGAACACTTTTCTTGCCATTGCCGGTCTACATTTTATATCCTCTCTACCTCGACCATCATCAGTTATTTTGCTCCCCAAATAGCAAAACTCCTTTACTACTTTAAGTGTCTCATTTCCTAATCTAACTCCCTCAGCATCACCCGACTTAATTCGACTACATTCCATTATCCACGTTTTGCTTTTGTTGATGTTCATCTTATATCCTCCTTTCAAGACATTGTCCATTTGTTCAACTGCTCTTCCAAGTCCTTTGCTGCCTCTGACAGAATTACAATGTCATCGGCGAACCTCAACGTTTTTATTTCTTCTCCAAGGACATTAATACCTACTCCGAATTTTTCTTTTGTTTCCTTTACTGCTTGCTCAATATACAGATTGAATAACATCAGGGAGAGGCTACAACCCTGTCTCACTCCCTTCCCAACTGCTGCTTCCTTTTCATGCCCCTCGACCCTTATAACTGCCATCTGGTTTCTGTACAAATTGTAAATAACCTTTCGCTCCCTGTATTTTACCCCTGCCACCTTTAGAATTTGAAAGAGAATATTCCAGTCAACATTGTCAAAAGCTTTCTTTAAGTCCACAAATGCTAGAAATGTAGGTTTTCCTTTCCTTAATCTATTTTCTAAGATAAGTCGTAGGGTCAGTATTGCCTCACGTGTTCCAACATTTCTGCGGAATCCAAACTGATCTTCGTTGAGGTCGGCTTCTACCAGTTTTTCCATTCGTCTGTTAAGAATTCGCGTTAGTATTTTGCAGCTGTGACTTATTAAACTGATAGTTCGGTAATTTTCGCATCTGTCAACACCTGCTTTCTCTGAGATTGGAATTATCATATTCTTCTTGAAGTCTGGGGGTATTTCGCCTGTCTCATACATCTTGCTCACTAGATGGTAGAGTTTAGTCAGGACTGGCTCTCCCAAGGCCGTCATTAGTTCCAATGGAATGTTGTCTACTCCCGGGGCCTTGTTTCGACTCAGGTCTTTCAGTGATCTGTCAAACTCTTGACTCAGTATCGTATCTCCCATTTCATCTTCATCTACATCCTCTTCCATTTCCATAATATTGTCCTCAAGTACATCGCCCTTGTATAGACCCTCTATATACTCCTTCCACCTTTCTGCTTTCCCTTCTTTGCTTAGAACTGGGTTTCCATCTGAGCTCTTGATATTCATACAAGTGGCTCTCTTTTCTCCAAAGGTCTCTTTAATTTTCCTGTGGGCAGTATCTATCTTACCCCTAGTGAGAGAAGCCTCTACATCCTTACATAGTCATTTTGCACTTCCTGTCGATCTCATTTTTGAGACGTTTGTATTCCCTTTTGCCTGCTTCATTTACTGCGTTTTTATATTTGCTCCTTTCATTAATTAAATTCAATATTTCTTATGTTACCCAAGGATTTCTACTAGCCCTCGTCTTTTTACCTACTTGTCCTCTGCTGCCTTCACTACTTCATCCCTCAGAGCTACCCATTCTTCTTCTACTGTATTTCTTTCCCCCATTCCTGTCAACTGTTCCCTTATGCTCTCCCTGAAACTCTACACAACCTCTGATTTACTCAGTTCATCCAGGTCCCATCTCCTTAAATTCCCACCTTTTTGCAATCTATCCTTTCTAAACACCGTCTGTGCCTTTGTAAAAATTATATATATATATATATATATATATATATATATATATATATATATATTTATTAGTAACAGGGCCTGAACCTTAATCGATAAGTGATTGTCTTATGTTAGCCGCCATCTTAGCTAAATATTGCAGCGGCAGTTTTAAACTGATTTGCTATACAGACATAACTGTTTTGGTCATAACTGCGATGGTAATTGTGTATTGGTGGCCCAGAACCCACTCTGAGGTAATAAATTCAAATGGTTCAAATGGCTCTGAGCACTATGGGACTCAACTGCTGAGGTCATTAGTCCCCTAGAACTTAGAACTAGTTAAACCTAACTAACCTAAGGACATCACAAACATCCATGCCCGAGGCAGGATTCGAACCTGCGACCGTAGCGGTCTTGCGGTTCCAGACTGCAGCGCCTTTAACCGCACGGCCACTTCGGCCGGCTGGTAATAAATTCCAGTTAGACTGTAACTACAGAGAACTTCTATGAATGCAAACAGCATCTTACGTGATATAAATTCTTATCTACTGTAAAAATGTAAATGTCGTGTGACTAGAGCCTCCCGTCGGGTAGACCTTTCGACGGGTCAAGTCTTTTGATTTGAAGCCACTTCGGCGACCTGCACGTCGAATCCGCTAATGCATGAAGCCTGGTTATTTCGTAACAACTTTTATGAAATATTTTGATAGGAAGAACACATTAGTGTTGTGAGCGTGTGGCATTGTGTGACAAAACCATTTTGCTTAAAGAAAAGTGTTGCCACGTCAAATAACAGTAGCGCTAAATTCGATAAACGATCTGCAGCTAGTAAAGAGACTATTGTACAACATCACTGAAAATTACTAAAAATAATTTCTCTTGTTTAGTTCAGATTACTTATCATACAGGGTGATTCAAAAAGAATACCACAACTTTAGGAATTTAAAACTCTGCAACGACAAATGGCAGACCTAAGCACTATCTGTCGGCGAATTAAGGGAGCTGTAAAGTTTCATTTAGTTGTACATTTGTTCGCTTGAGGCGCTGTTGACTAGGCGTCAGCGTCAGTTGATGCTACGATAGCGACCGCTCAACAGAAAGCTTTTTGTGTTATTGAGTACGGCAGTGGACTACAGTATCTGGAGATGTTAGAGAATTGGCTGTTCCCTCAGCTCGAACAAGAAGCACAACAATTCATATTTCAGCAGGATGGAGCGCCACCACATTGGCACTTATCTGTCCGTAACTACCTGAACGTCAACTACCCGAGGCGATGGATCGGCCGCCAGGCAGCCCGTGACAGAGCACTTCATCACTGGCCTCCAAGAAGCCCTGATCTTACCCCCCTGCGATTTTTTCTTATGGGGGTATGTTAAGGATATGGTGTTTCGGCCACCTCTCCCAGCCACCATTGATGATTTGAAACGAGAAATAACAGCAGCTATCCAAACTGTTACGCCTGATATGCTACAGAGAGTGTGGAACGAGTTGGAGTATCGGGTTGATATTGCTCGAGTGTCTGGAGGGGGCCATATTGAACATCTCTGAACTTTTTTTTGAGTGAAAAAAACCTTTTTAAATACTCTTTGTAATGATGTATAACAGAAGGTTATATTATGTTTCTTTCATTAAATACACATTTTTAAAGTTGTGGTATTCTTTTTGAATCACCCTGTATATTGTTTGCTGGTTGCATATGATTACTTTTGTGCTTGAACTTAGTGCCACTTACAGAGCTTGACGGACAACAATGCTATACGTTCCCAGGTGGAGATTTCTTAAACAAAATAACGATAATTAGCCAGGAAATTCAGTGATAAAATAAAACCTCATGTTACATTAATAATAAGTAACTAGTTTTATTTTAATCTTCCTGAAATTGTAAAACACGCAATCTAACCACCACTAGACCCCACAGTGCGTTTGGAGTCCTATAGGCAGTCATTTTTCTCTCACTCAGTACGCGGATGGGATAGAAAACTGATGACACTGGTATGATATAACCTCCGCCATGCACTCCACAGTGGCTTGCGGAGCACTTGTGTAAACGTAGATGTAGATCCAGAGTGCCACAGTAGATACGGTGACTGTATGTAATAAATAGAAGAAACAGAATTGCTAGGGCGGGGTACGTAAGGTTGACGTGGGGTACATTTCATGCACCTTAAGACAGGCAATCTCTCTCGGGAGTGGATGATGTAAGATGGGTTTCCTGTCTTAAGGTGCATGAAATGTTTTCCAGGCCAGTTTTTTTCTGTTCTTCCTACATGGAGAAAGAAAAGGAAAGCATCACAGTTGTGGTGTGACCCCTGTAATTAGTGATAAAAGTAATTACAGTGACATACGTTTAGCAAAGAATATTTATCACAAGTAGGGTATTGAAACCTTAGATTTCTCCGTGACATATAAAGAATTCATTAACTAGTATATAAAGGAAAGACGCCATGTTGTCTCTCTCTTATCGTTTTCTTTCTGATCTTGTTGCTTATGTCTTGTCTTGCGCTCGTGGCTTTGAAGGCCACAGTATAAAATCACTTCCTTTTTGTAAATAGTATCAAGTAAAAAATATACATATACATTACAAACAGCAAAACATATGATCAAATGATTATATCAAAAATATCAACCATCGGCTGTTACCAGTAATTATCAAAACGCCATTGCCTCCGAAGTAGCCAAAATGACTGACAAAGGTGTTTCAAATCTACGATGACAGACATGGTGGCAAAGACGACGCCAGTAGCAATAATTCCTCCTTCTCTACTAACATAGGACGGCGGTTGCCTCTATCAAAGTACTAGAAACCTTCATTAAAAATTTCAGTCACGGTACTCAGGCATCTTTACAAGAGATGCAGAGATAAAATCTTCTTTAGGTTATTTTATTATTATTTTTAGATGCAAACAATTGAGTAAGCAGCTTCGAGCTTGTGATACTCGCCAACAGGTAGCTGTAGACATGCATGAGAAGTAAGGTAGATTCAGTACAATTCGTAAATCAGAAGAATTACATCTGCGTTCTATACCCTTAGATTCTAAAATCAATTTGGAATAGTGACAGCCATAAGCCCACGCACATTGACAGAACTGAACTCAATTAGTACCAGGCAAAACCTTCATAAATAACTCATTTATATACATAACAACGGGCAACCAGGATACGGAGTAAAAATAGCCACCACACGACACCAAGTGACGCGCACACTAATCGGATGCTCACCGTGATTCCTCGTAAAATCCAGCGCCCATCGACAAACGCTTGCTTAGAGAGCGCCGAGAGAAGGATGTAACGAAGGTTACTGGTAGTCGGACACCCAGCAGACGCCACCGCTTCCAGTACTCGCAAAGGTCACATCGGACTCCAGCCCAGCACCACAATGGACACAAAGTGCTTAGAACTTCAGTAGCGGAGGACACGCCGAATACTGTGCGTCGTGCCCAAGTAGATTTATAACGAGCTATGTTTACGACTGCGACCAACAATCGGTCCCGCCAAACCCGTAGTGAGCAAAGGCACCAACCACTCTTGTCAATGGGTCACGGCAGACTCTTGGCAACAACACGCCACTTCACATGCGCTCTTCCGGTCGGTGTCAGACTCTCCTCTTTTCTCCAGGTCGTCGCAGCCCTTAATTACCTCCTCCTCCGACCTGCCCTCTACCGGCGACAGTAGCGCTCCACGCGTTCTTGTGACCAGAGGGATTCCAAATCAGCAGGAATTACGCGAAATTAAATGCGGGCCGACGGCACAATTTGAAGTTCAATTTCCATTATTAAATGTAGGTAGAGAAGTTCATCATAACAAAAGGTACTTGTTCCTGATTTCCAAAGAACTGTTTAGACAGATATTTTTTTTTAATTTCTTGAAATAAAACCACTCAAGTCATAAGAACGCACAGGTAGGATCTATTGTAGTGGCCACAGACCGTCGAATTGGGCTCGACCGACCGCCGTGTCATCCTCGGTCAATGGCCTCATTGGGAGGCGGTTGGAGGGGCTTGGGTTCAGCAAAATTCAAACTCAAATGGCTCTGAGCACTATGGGACTTAACATCTATGGTCATCAGTCCCCTAGAACTTGTAAGAATGTAAAGTTTCTAAGTTAAAGCAACAGTAAATTCGCACTCGGAGCGTTCAAACTCGTGTAGTCATGCTATGCAATAACAAATGTTCGAAGTGGCGTATAGCTGTTTAAACGACACCTTCCTCTAACACTGAAGCAGGTTAAAAGGTTTCAAACGCCTGCGGCCAGTTCGCCATTCGTCCGCCACGCTGCCGGTCTCACAATATGCATGGATTGTCTGCAACCCCTTCGTCGTTTCCCAATAATGACCGCCTGCTCAAATTACCAACAACATCACGCACA
This sequence comes from Schistocerca serialis cubense, assembly GCF_023864345.2. NCBI lineage: Eukaryota > Metazoa > Arthropoda > Insecta > Orthoptera > Acrididae > Schistocerca > Schistocerca serialis. The sequence continues at coordinate 1,015,414,887 of NC_064639.1, forward strand.
TGTTCGACGCTTAGTGGGACCATCCTCAAAGATTCGAGGCGCTATTCAGATGTTGCTTCAGTGCAACTGACTGAAGCACGTTGCCCATACATAGGTAACCTGTAGCGTGCGACAACAGTTTTTTTCTAGGCAACAGCAATGCGTTACAAAATTTTTGCTAACATATTTGGGAAAACAGCGGTCTTGTAATCAGCTGACCTCAGTCGCTGAAATTGACTATTCCACGCATCGTCAACTTCAGCTGATGGTGCTGTCTGAAGATAACTGAAGCCTAGGCCGAAATCGGTTTTTTTAATAAAATAACTATGGCGATCAAGACTGTTTCTTCACTGATTTTATATAAAAAGTGTTAACTTCACGGAATTAAAATAGTTCAGATGGCTCTGAGCACTATGGGACGTAACATCTGAGGTCATCAGTCCCCTATAACTTAGAACTACTTAAACCTAACTAACCTAAGGCCATCACACACATCCATGCCCGAGGCAGGATTCGAACCTGCGACCGTAGCGGTCGCGCGGTTCCAGACTGAAGCGCCTAGAACCACTCGGCCACTCCGGCCGGCACTTGGCGGAATTCCGCCTTTCACCCTTTCATTACTAATTTTATTTTTTTCGAGAGAAAGATATTAATAAACGATTATTTCAATTAATGTCATAAACACATGTAAGAATATAAATATTTTAGTTTTTCTAGGCGAGGACGGGTGGGACATACAGGGTTGTTCATACTCCCCTCTGATTTTTCACAAGATGACTGTGCTAAAACTACAAGATATACAGAAAACAAACAGACATCACTAGATATAGCATCTCTCCAAGTTTGTAACTCACATTAAAGGTGTCCAGTATGGGCGTCGTTTGTGATATGGCAAACGTCAATTACATTGATTCAGTGCACTGACACGAATTTTTCACAGTGGCGCAACAGCAGCCCTCCTTGCAAATCTGTTCGTTAAGTTGCCTTCCTGGAGGTGTGGACTAATTTTAGAGAGCCAAGGGTTAACAATGAAACTAGAAACAGCATGATCAACAGGCGCAGTCTGCAATTATTTCTGCACACTATTAGCAGGCTTCCCTTTACCAGTGAGACGTTGATACAAAGCAGTACCATTCAGCGAATTCCCACTACTTCTGTGGTAACCTATCGTAGGAGACATACAGTACATTACATATTCCTAGATTTTCGAAAAGCATTTGACACCGTGCCCCACTGCAGACTGTTAACGAATGTACGACCATACAGAATAGGGTTCCAGATATGTAGTGCCTCGATGACTTCTAAAGTAACAAAATCCAGTACATTACCTCGACACTGACTGTATAGCAGAGACAAGGGTATCGGTAGGAGTGCTCCAGGGAAGTATGATAGTACCGCTGTTATTTTCTACATACATAAATCATTTGGCGAACAGGGTAAGCAGCAATCCGCGGTTGTGCGCTGTGGCGTACAAAATTTCTAGTAGGTGTGATGATTTGCAGTTGGCCGTAAATATAGAAAAATTTAAGTTAATGCAAATCAGTACTAGTACTATTACTACGTGATCAGGCCCAGTGGATCGCACGCATCTACAAGTTTCCTCCTCCACTGTATTTTGTCCATTGCTGCTATCCACCATTCTTCCACATCTATTGACATTTGGTTTAAATCTTCATGGAGTCCATCCCTCCAACGTTTCTTGGGTCTCCCTGGCGGTCTCTTTACTGTAGTTGTGAAATCCAGGAGCGTCCGAGGCCATCTGTGATCCTCCATCCGGGCCACATGACCGGCTCGCTGCATTCATTTGGCTTTGACAGTTTCTGCTATGTTGGGCTGCTGGTATAGTTCCTCAAGCTCTTAGTTGTATCTGATCCTCCATTCCCCTGTATCTGCATCCAGGACCGGACCGAAGATAAGTAGGGGAAACAAATCCGTAATGTTCCAGTACACCAATAGTAAGTGTACTGCTTGACTCAGTCACGTTTAAGCGTCCATGATGCTACACCAGGCGGGTTTAAAATGAATGAGCGCAACGGTGAATAATAAACTTTAAAATGAAGATTTGGCCCTGTCCTACAACCCCCTGAAGCAGGTCTTAGGATCTCTTAATTTTATAAATTACAATCTAAACATAAATGAATGATGAAGGCAACTAATCCTACTAAATGATAAACGTTGTACCTGCTTATATATTTACTGTAGATTAAAAAAAACCCTTATATTACAAAGCTTACATTCCTTAAGTAAAATTACTATACAATTGCCCAACTCTGCCCCTTATTATGACTGCGCGATCTAACATCAATAACGCGAAATGACTTACATCATCTGCCGGCCGGTGCGGCAGAGCGGTTCTAGGCGCTTCAGTCTGGAACCTCGTGACCGCTACGGTCGCAGGTTCGAATCCTGCCTCGGGCATGGATGTGTGTGATGTCCTTAGGTTAGTTGGGTTTAAGTAGTTCTAAGTTCTAGGGGACTGATGACCTCACATGTCAAATCCCATAGTGCTCAGAGCCATTTGAACCATTTCAACTGACATCATCTACGTACCAAACGCTAGAAACACTACTTTCAAAGATGATCTACGATGGTGTGGAACCTCAGTGGTAATAAACTAACGTGATCACAGCTGTTTAGCTTTATAGCTCTAATAAGCCGAAGCAATTTGCGATATCACCGTATGTACTGCGTCTGGTGCGTCGGCGTGCTGGTTCGCGGACACGTCTGTGTCGATGGAAGAACTCCAGCCACAAATAAACTTTTTTCAAACACTAGGACGGCAGAAGGCTGTCCTCTGACTAATATACTCTAATACTGTCTTCTCCTCTCTGTGTTCTACAAACGAGAAACGCGAACTCCCAGCCACAAGGACGGAGTTCAGATAACCTCTCAACGTAAGTATAGGCAGAGGAAGTGCTCTTAATTACTGAACGCTGCGTAATTAACGACGACTTCTAAGCTGGAGGTGAAGTCCAGAATCGTATAGGTTAGCAACAATACAGTGCCTAACTGTTCTAACTGTAAACTCTCCTGAAAGCAAAGACAGCAAGTCGGTCTGTACCACCAAAGCTGATGTCGAGAGACCATCACACACGGGAGCTCACAACGGAAGACCACGTCTCTCCAGCGCTGGCTTCCCGGCAAGGCTTGGCTCCCCACCCTCGTAAATTCGAAAATGAATCATATTCCCGAAACCACGGAATATTCTCCCTCTCTACAATTCTTCCGAACTCCGATAGGCAATCACTCATTACGCCGTTTTTATAGTAAAGACACTCCGTCACCTTTCATGCAATAATCGTTAACAATAACTTAGAAGGCGTACATGACAATGTCAGTCTCCTTTATATATTCATACATACGATGTACAACCTATCACATGATATCTAATTGTGTTCGTAGATCACGGCAAAATATGTGGATGAGTGCTTGTAAGGGGCAAAATTATAGCCACCTTACAAGCGTAACGTTACAAAGCAAACTGAAATGGAAAATTGTAAATTGTAGTAGGGTATGCTCCTGTTTATTGGGAGAATTTTAGGGATGTGTGGTTCATCTGCAAATGAAATCGCATCTAGGACGCTAGTACGACCTATTCTTTGAGCGTTGCTCCGGCGTTTGGGACCCGCACCAGGTAGGATTAAAGAAAGACCTCGAAGCAATTCAGAGATGGGCTGCTGGGTTTGTAACCAATAAGTTCGTACAACACGCAAGTGCACTACTGGCAATAAAAATTGCTACACCACGATGATGACGTGCTACAGACGCGAAATTTAACCGACAGGAAGACGATGCTGTGATATGCAAATGATTAGCTTTTCAGAGCCTTCACACAAGGTTGGCGCCGGTGGCGACACCTACAACGTGCTGACATGAGGAAAGATTCCAACCGATTTCTCATACACAAACAGCAGTTGACCGGCGTTGCCTGGTGAAACGTTGTTCTGATCCCTTGTGTAAGGAGGAGAAATGCGTACCATCACGTTTCCGACTTTGATAAAGGTCGGATTGTAGCCTACCGCGATTGCCGTTTATCGTATCGCAACATTGCTGCTCGCGTTGGTCGAGATCCAATGACTGTTAGCAGAATATGGAATCGGTGGGTTGAGGAGTGTAATAACGAATCGCCGTGCTGGATCTGAACGGCCTCATATCACTAGCAGTCGAGATGACAGGCATCTTATCCGCATGGATGTAACGGATCGTGCAGCCACGTCTCGATCCCTGAATCAACAGATGGGGACGTCTGCAAGACAACAACCACCTGCACGAACAGTTCGACGACGTTTGCAGCAGCATGGACTATCAGCTCGGAGACCACGGCTGCGGTTACCCTTGACGCTGCATCACAGACAGGAGCGTCTGCGATGGTGTACTCAACGACTAACCTGGGTGCACGAATGGCAAAACGTCATTTCTACGGACGAATCCAGGTTCTGTTTACAGCATCATGATGGTCGCATCCGTGTTTGGTGACATCGCAGTGAACGCACATTGTAAGCGTGTATTCGTCATCGCCATTGCGTATCACCCGGCATGATGGTATGGGGTGCCATTGGTTACACGTCTCGGTCACCTCTTGTTCGCATTGACGGCACTTTGAACAGCGGACGTTACATTTCAGATGTGTTACGACCCGTGGCTCTACCCTTCATTCGATCCCTGCGAAACCCTACATTTCAGCAGGATAATGCACGACCGCATGTTGCAGGTCCTGTACGGGCCTTTCTGGATACAGAAAATGTTTGACTGCTGCCCTGGCCAGCACATTCTCCAGATATCTCACCAACTGAAAACGTCTGGTCAATGGTGACCGAGCAACTGGGTCGTCACAATGCTCCAATCACAACTCACTCTTGATGAACTGTGGTATCGTGTTGGAGCTGCATAGGCAGCTGTACCTGTACATGCCATCCAAGCTCTGTTTGACTCAATGCCCAGGCGTATCACAGCCGTTATTATGGCCAGAGGTGGTTGTTCTGGGTGCTGATTTCTTAGGATCTATGCACCCAAATTGCGTGAAAATGTATTCACATGTCAGTTGTAGTATAATATATTTGTCCAATGAATACCCGTTTACCATCTGCATTTCTTCTTGGTGTAGCAATTTTAATGGCCAGTAGTGTATTACGGAGATGCCTCAGCTCAAGTGGAAATCACCAGGGGGGCGACGACATACTTTTCTAGGAACAGTATACAGGACATTTAGAGAAACAGTGTTTGAAGCTGATTGCAGAACGTTTCTACTGCCACCAGCGTACATTTCGCATAAGGGCAGTAAAGGTGAAATTGGTGCTCGTACAGAGGCATAAAGACAGTCGCTTTCTCTCTCTCTTTATGCGAATGGAATAGGAAAAGAATTGACTAGTAGCGTATGGTGGCTTGCGGAATATGTATGAAGATGTAGATGTAGTGAAAGGGTTAGGAAAGAACAAATCCACCGCCAGAAATGGAGACACAATGGAGATGCTAACACAGCAGAAAACTCATCATGGCAGTCTGAACTCTTAAAACGCTCGCCAGGCGCGTTCCGCGTTACTGAGTGGTTGAGGTGGCGCTCGTCGTGGCGACAGAAGAGGCGGCGACGGCGGCGGCAGGTGCGAGGCGGTGCCGCGGCCACGTGCGTGCCACGTGGAGGGGGCGTTGCGGCACAGGCCACGCCCACCTCCCGCCCGCCCGCCGGCCGCTGCCCTCGCCACTGCCACCGCCGCCGCCACCGCCTCCAGCTGCGTCGCAGCTTCAGCCGCGCCGGAGCAGGTCTTCGTACTGCACCCATGTGATCGGGGCCATCCTCTCTGCAAACAGTCCACAGCCAAAACGTAGATACCTACAGCACATTTGTACACAGTACACTCATCACCTGTGGTGATGAGTTATTGAATCGTTTAAGTTTGTTGTCAGTCTAGTGCCAAGTAATCTGCGATAATGAACTAAACAGACAACACATTAGTTAACCCTCTTAAAAGAGTGCCCTGTGGTCACTTTGGAGCGCTGTAGATCGTGTAGAACTGGTACTGGTACTAATTTACTTTATATGAAATGGTTCAAAAGTGGGATTAAAATGCAAGGTGATAGGGTACCAATGAAAAGATTTGCTGATGAGATTACTATCCTCAGGGGAGGTGAAGAAGAACTGAACGATCTGCTGAATGGAATGAACATTCTAATGAGCACAGAATATGGACTGTAATTAAACCCTAGAACCACGAAAGTAATGAGGAGTCTCAGAAATGAGAACAGCGAGAAACTTAACTCTGAACTGTTGGCCACGAAGAAGATTAAGTTACGGAATTCTGCTACCTAGGCAGCAAAATAACCCATGACACACGCAAGGAGGACGTAAAAAGTAGACTAGCACTGGCAAAAAAGGCATCCTTGGCTAAGAGAAGTCTGCTAGATCAAACATAGGTCTTAATGTGCGAAAAATATTTCTGAATACGTGTTTTTGGAGCACAACATTGTATGACAGCGAAACATGGACTGTGCGAAAACCGGAACGGAAGAGAATTGCAGCGTTTGAGACGTCGTGCTACAAAAGAATTTGAAAACTAAATGGACAGATGAGGTAAGGAATGGGGAGATTCTTCGCAGAATCAGTCAGATAATGAATACATGGAAACCACCGACAAGATGAAGGGACAGGATGATAGGTCATGGTTTAAGACATTAGAGAGCCATAGTACTAGAGGGAGCGGTAGAGAAATGGCTCTGAGCACTATGGGACTTAACATCTGAGGTCAGTCCCCTAGACTTAGAACTAAGTAAACCTAACTTACCTAAGAACATCACACACATCCACGCCCGAGGCAGGATTCTAACCTGCGACCGCAGCAGCAGCGCGATTCCGGACTGAAGCGCCTGGAACCGCTCGGCCACAGCGGCCGTCGGTAGAGAGTAAAAGATGTAGAGGAAGACACAGACTGGGAAACATCCAACAAATAATTGAGGACGTAGGTTGCAATTCTTACTCTGAGGTGGAAAGGATGGCACAGGAGAGGTATTTGTAACGGGCCACCGTCAAACAGGTCAGAAGACTTATGACAAAAAATGAATGAAACTAGCAATTTTCTTAAGCTCTGAAGTTAAGCCATATATGATCTATATTTACATAGTTTGGAAGGAATGAATACTATCTCTTACGAAGTCGTCAATAAAACTTTAATCTGCTTCTTTAAACAGATATATTTTGCGTTTATTTTTTGTAGATTTGGATGTTACGGTATTCAGTCTCATTACATCGACCTTGACGTCACTAATCCCTTTTTTCTTGTTCGGGATTGTTTGGGGCTAAGAGGTCTAGTACGTTATCACAGCTGTTTATACTTCGCGTGGGATCCTGAGCTAATTACTGAAAATAATTTTCGGAGAAAGCATTTAAAACAACTTCGGATAGACTGAAGTCACCATCAACTGTAATTGTATGAGTCAGGTACCTACCTATTCGAAACGAGACTGAAATTTCTTTTATATCTTCATTAACTATTAGGGGCAGTCAAATGAAAAGGAGACAGATGGAAAAAAGTAAGTAAACATTTTATTATTTCAAAAATGATGGCCGAAACTGTTAATACATTTATCCCACTGTGAGACAAGACTGTCAGTGTCTTCACAGACAAACGTTTGCATATCGGCAGAACCATGATTGTACCCAGTCTTGTACACTTCGTCAGAAACAACCCGGCGGCCACGAATGTCTTTCTTCAGGGCTCCAAAAACCTGGAAATTGCAGTGGGGGACGTCGTCACAATAATCCACAGCGGTACGCAGACACTTGGAAAAACTGAAGCGCGTCATCAAGATCAAAAACCCAGGAATCTTGACGGACGGCATCATTCTGTTGCAGGATAAGGCCCGCCCCACATGCTGCCAAGGTTTTTTCGACCACGTTGCGGAAGTTCCGCTGGGAAGTGCTTACGCTTCCTCCATACAGTCCCGATCTCTCCCCATGCGATTTCCTTATTTTTGGAGCAATGAAAAAAAAAAAACATTCGTCATCACCGATTTGCTCCGGACGAAGAGGTGTACGCCTGCTGGGTCCCTAGACAACCACAAACTCTTTCTTGAAGAGACTGCACGTCTCGTATCACAGTGGATTCAATGTATTAACCATAACGGCGATTATTTTCGAAGTAATAGGAAGTTTACTCACTTCTTTGAAACTGTCTAATTTTCATTTCACTGAACCTTATAAATTGAAGAGCCAAAGGAACTGCCACACCTGGCTAATATCGTGTAGGGCCCCCGCGAGCACGCAGAAGTGCCGCAAAACGACGTGGCATGGACTCGACAAACATTTGAAGTAGCGGTACGGGAACTGTCATCATGAATCCTGCAGGGCTGTCCATAAATCCGTTAGAGTATGTGGGGGTGGATATCTCTTCTGAGCAGCACGCTGTAAGCCCTGCGACATATGCTCAATAATGTACATGTCGGGAGTTTGGTGGCCAGCGGAAGTGTTTAAATTCAGAAGAGTATTCCTGGAGCCACACTGTAGCAATTCTGGACGTGTGGGATGTCGCATTGTCCTCCTGGAATTGGCCAAGTTCGTTGGAATGCACAATGGACATGATTGTATGCAAGTGATCAGACAGGATTTTTATGTTCGCGTCACCTGTCAGAGTCGTATCTAGACGTATCAGGGGTCCCATATCACTCCAACTGCACGCGCCCCATACCATTACAGAGTCTCCACCAGTTTGAACAGTCCCCTGCTTACATGCAGGGTCCATGGATTAATCAGGTTGTCTCCGTACCCGTACACGTCCATCCGCTCGATGCAATTTGAACCGAGACTTGTCCGACCAGGCAACATGTTTCCAGTCATCACCAGTCCAATGTTAGTGTTGACGGGTCCAGGCAAGGTGTAAAGTTTTGTGTCGTGCAGTCATGAAGGGCACACGAGCGGGCCTTCGGCTCCTAAAATCCTTATCGATTATGTTTAATTGAAAGGTTCGCAAGCTGACACTTGTTCATGGCTTAGCACTGAAATCTGCAGCAATTTGCGGAACGGTTGCACTTCTGTCACGTTGAACGATTCTCTTCAGTCGTCGTTGTTCCTCGTTCTTGCAGATCTTTCTCCGCCCGCAGCGATGTCGGAGATTTGATGTTTTAACGGATTAATAAATGAAAAGCACCAGTTTGCTTTTGTACTACATTATTACTTTTATTGTGTTAACCGGTTTTCGGCTTACAAGGCCATCTTCAGACATTTATTGAGTATTGTTACCAAAGAAAATGTTCAAATCTGTGTGAATTTTTAAGAGACCAAACTGCTGAGGTCATCGGTCCCTAGACTTATACGCTACTTGAACTAACTTACGCTAATAACAACACACACCCATGCCCGAGGAAGGACTCGAACCTCCGGTGGGAGGTACCAAAGAAGTTACAATGTTTGCAAACAACATTGCAAGAGAAGTAACACGTCTAGACTCAAGCAGAAACATACAGTAAATAACATCTTTGACAGTGTGGTCGTAATGCAATGAGAAAGTAAAAAATTCAACACTAAATAAATAAAAATGGAGTAGACAGGAAAAACTTTAAGAGAAAATAGGAACAGCATGCCTACGTAAGTTTCTATTAATAAACAAAAATAATAAAATAAAATAAAATTAGTACTTGACAAGGCTACATCAGGAGGTATTAAACATGGAGAGTGGTACACCAACCAATTAAAAGAAGAAACAGTTACCAGTGTAACTACAGAATACATAAGGAACTTAACCAATAAATAAATGCAGGAAAATGAAGATGTTTGAGGGAACATACAGTAATTGCAATCTTTGAGAGTGAGGTGGTACTGCATTTTAACATTAACACTATATTCAAAGCAGTGGCTACGTAAAAGTTTGCATTACATAAATGAACAATATTTGATGAGACAAGAGGAGTTAAACAAGGACAGTAATATAAGTACCAGATAAAAGAAAGCCTTCACTATTAAAACTACAGTCTATTTGGAATACATAGACAACTTCCATAAAATAAAATAATTTAACGAATACAGGAAAATGGAAATATGTAGGAACAGACAGTGTGGTAAGTAATGAACAACAGAGGCGATTGTATGAAGTTTAGGAGAGGGGAAGTGTTGAGCTGTGTCTGGTCATTTAGGATTAGATCTGGACTGTGAGCAAGATGTTTGTTAATTTCCAGGGCTTTCAGCAGGTTGAGTTTACGGCCTTTGGTTGCTAAGTGAAGTACACGGGCTGGTAGTTGTGACCCTCACTCAGTAGATGCTCAGCAAATGCGGAGTCAGAATTCTGCAACCTCCAGCTGCGTTCATGTTCAGCCAGCCTATTGCTATATCTCTGTCTGACTGACCGATGTAAAATTTGTCACAATCAGAACAGGTGATTTTGTAAACCCCACTGTTGGCTAATAACTGGATCGTATCTTTGCTATTAAAAACACACTGGGCTGTTGTGCCATTAACATAGTAGGAAAGCCTATACCTCCAGGTTTTCAGTGCTTTGGCAACAATCTGAGACACCTCACCTAGAAATGGTAGTGTACACCATTTCCTGCGAACAGTGAAATGGGGAAGCAGGTGGGGCATAGAGGAGGGGTATAACTTTCCGTTTTTGTTTCCTGTGCAAAATGTTGTCAATAGGAACTAGACTGTAGCCACTGGCTCCGGCAATAAATTCTATTTTATCTAAAAATGGTTCAAATGGCTCTGAGCACTATGGGACTTAACATCTGAGGTCATCAGTCCCCTAGGGTTTAGAACTACTTAAACCTAACTAACCTATCACACACATCCATGCCCGAGGCAGGATTCGAACCTGCGACCGTAGCAGTCGCGCGGTTCCAGACTGCAGCGCCTAGAAGCGCTCGGCCACACCGGCCGGCTTATTTTATCTAACTCTGCTTTAAAATCATCTCTGGACGTGGGGATATATATGAGACGGTGTACCATAGAGTGGAAAGCTACATGTTTGTGAGCTATGGGGTGTTGTGAGCAAGAAGGTATTACTGTGTCTGTAGTTGTAGTTTTTTTTATAGATTTTGAAATAATGGTTGTGTGTGTGCGTGTGCGTGTGCGTGTGCGTGTGCGTGTGCGTGTGCTTGTGCGTGTGCGTGTGCGTGTGCGTGTGCGTGTGCGTGTGTGTACTGACGTCACTGGTGAGATCTAAGAAGTTTATGGATTTGTTGCCAATCTCCATTGCGAACTCAATATTTTTATGTTGACTGGGTTTTTCAAAAATGTGTTGAATTGTCTTGTAGTACCAGTCCACATACACAGGACATCATCTACATATCTAAACCAGTACTTGATATTTGCGTTCCAAGGTTCTGTTTTTAGAAAATTTTGTTCAAAATAGTACATAAATATTTCAGCCAACAGTGGACGTCTCCTTCTCTTTTCCTTTACCATCTCATCAATTCCCCGCTGGAGAAAGCACTGCCTTCTCAAGATGCGGCCTAGCAAGTTTTCATTTCCTTTCTCTGTCGTGTCAAAGAGGTATCTGTTCTACAGGATTCTCCCCAACACCTTCACGTTCCTTGTCATATCTTTCCAATTTCCCATACAGTCCGTATCCTGCCGGCCTCGGTGGTCTAGCGGTTCTAGGCGCTCAGTCCGGAACCGCGCGACTGCTACGGTCGCAGGTTCGAATCCTGCCTCGGGCATGGATGTGTGTGATGTCCTTAGATTAGTTAGGTTGAAGTAGTTCTAAGTTCTAGGGGACTGATGACCACAGATGTTAAGTCCCATAGCGCTCAGAGCCATTTGAACCATTTTTTTGAACCAGCCCGTATCCAGTGCCTCCAGCTTTCTTTTCCGCCGTCTCTAAATATCCAGGTCTCTACCACGTATAAAGCTATGCTCCATATAGGATATACGCTTTGGCCACCTTTACTTCAGATTTTTGTTCAGTGTCCCGCACAGCAATTTTATGTTTTTCTTTAAGGTTCCTTCGTTATCATTATCCTCGCTTCTATACCTGCGCCATAGTTTAGATCCTCTGCAGTTACATTTCCCAAGTATTTGAATTTTGCAACCTGCTGTGATTGTCTCTCTATCGTGATTTTGACCTTCTCTCACTTTCCTCCCAGTATCATACTTCCTGCTTTTTTCTTATTTATTTCAATTTCCAGTAATTTCTATTTGATGTTTAGATCACTAAGAACCTTTTTATATTCGACCAACATTCCACCATTTTGCGTCCAACATACAATCCTCTAATTTCATCCATGCACTTTCCTATGATCTCTTCCAGGTAGATGTTACACAGCCTACCTGAAAGGCAGCACCCTTCACTGGATCCTATTTCTATTACTATTCCCTCCATTAGTCTTTCACCAACACTGGCTTTTGGCTTAACTCTTCAATCAATTTTCTTTGTCACCAGTAGATACCTTATTTTCTTAGAAATGACATTAATCTGTTCCACTGATCACATCAAAAACTTCATCCAAATCTACAAAAGTGTAAATCTTCCTATACTCTTCAGTTTAAAGTGAGTCAGAATGGTTCAACAGCGATGGAGAAAGTAAAAAATATACAATGTTTCTACTTCCGAATAATATTTCGCGTGTTCTCTGTCGTCGTTAAAAGATGAATATAGTTGCAACTTGTCTTCTGTCTAACTCAAGGCATGGAGAAAACTACACTCCTGGAAATTGAAATAAGAACACCGTGAATTCATTGTCCCAGGAAGGGGAAACTTTATTGACACATTCCTGGGATCAGATACATCACATGATCACACTGACAGAACCACAGGCACATAGACACAGGCAACAGAGCATGCACAATGTCGGCACTAGTACAGTGTATATCCACCTTTCGCAGCAATGCAGGCTGCTATTCTCACATGGAGACCATCGTAGAGATGCTGGATGTAGTCCTGTGGAACGGCTTGCCATGCCATTTCCACCTGGCGCCTCAGTTGGACCAGCGTTCGCGCTGGACGTGCAGACCGCGTGAGACGACGCTTCATCCAGTCCCAAACATGCTCAATGGGGGACAGATCCGGAGATCTTGCTGGCCAGGGTAGTTGACTTACACCTTCTAGAGCACGTTGGGTGGCACGGGATACATGCGGACGTGCATTGTCCTGTTGGAACAGCAAGTTCCCTTGCCGGTCTAGGAATGGTAGAACGATGGGTTCGATGACGGTTTGGATGTACCGTGCACTATTCAGTGTCCCCTCGACGATCACCAGTGGTGTACGGCCAGTGTAGGAGATCGCTCCCCACACCATGATGCCGGGTGTTGGCCCTTTGTGCCTCGGTCGTATGCAGTCCTGATTGTGGCGCTCACCTGCACGGCGCCAAACACGCATACGACCATCATTGGCACCAAGGCAGAAGCGACTCTCATCGCTGAAGACGACACGTCTCCATTCGTCCCTCCATTCACGCCTGTCGCGACACCACTGGAGGCGGGCTGCACGATGTTGGGGCGTGAGCGGAAGACGGCCTAACGGTGTGCGGGACCGTAGCCCAGCTTCATGGAGACGGTTGCGAATGGTCCTCGCCGATACCCCAGGAGCAACAGTGTCCCTAATTTGCTGGGAAGTGGCGGTGCGGTCCCCTACGGCACTGCGTAGGATCCTACGGTCTTGGCGTGCATCCGTGCGTCGCTGCGGTCCGGTCCCAGGTCGACGGGCACGTGCACCTTCCGCCGACCACTGGCGACAACATCGATGTACTGTGGAGACCTCACGCCCCACGTGTTGAGCAATTCGGCAGTACGTCCACCCGGCCTCCCGCATGCCCACTATACGCCCTCGCTCAAAGTCCGTCAACTGCACATACGGTTCACGTCCACGCTGTCGCGGCATGCTACCAGTGTTAAAGACTGCGATGGAGCTCCGTATGCCACGGCAAACTGGCTGACACTGACGGCGGCGGTGCACAAATGCTGCGCAGCTAGCGCCATTCGACGGCCAACACTGCGGTTCCTGGTGTGTCCGCTGTGCCGTGCGTGTGATCATTGCTTGTACAGCCCTCTCGCAGTGTCCGGAGCAAGTATGGTGGGTCTGACACACCGGTGTCAATGTCTTCTTTTTTCCATTTCCAGGAGTGTATCTCCCGTTTCTCTGACGATCCTAGCCGTGTCCAGCTAGTGCTTACAAAACAGTTTTAAAACAAACTCGTATGACATCATTAACTGGGAAGGAAGTTTAGCCATTCAATGTGAAAGTTTTTTTTTTTTCACTTTATGTCAGTTGCGAGACTGAGGGACGTCAACTATTCAGTATTGACGGAAGAAATATTCTATATTTTCTTTAACTTTATTTGTTAATGTCAGTTTTACAAGCTATCTATTTCGAAGCTAGACAGTTCCACTTCCAGGCGCCTTAATAGGGCGCGCGAATACATAAATTTTGCGGATCTAAATTACTCAAGTGTCCTATCAAGGCACCTGAAGCTTCTAAATCTACGGCATGTACAACACAAATGGAACCAGCTGGGGGGGGGGGGGGGGGAGAGAGAGAGGCTTTATCTCTGAGATGAAATGTGGACCTTTATTGTACCTCATTAGTGTAGCAGAGTCCGATAAGTGCTAACTGAATACAGTGTCTTGTTTGTGTGAGGTAGAAAAGGAATAGATTTAAAATCCAATCTCGATAGTATCCACTTCCCGAACAGCAAGACAGCACCCACCTCCACAGACGTATGGTGATGGGCCAGAAATTTGCTCAATAACGTGTAGGTCCAGCCTTGTAAAGCAATACAGTGTCGAATTTGCGTGGTGTGGATTCTAGAAGTCCTTTGTAGGTTTCCGGAGGTATGTGATCTACGTACGGGCCACATGCCGGATAACACCTCAGATATGTTCTACTTGATTCAGATAAGGTGGATTTGCTGACGAAGACATCCATGTGAGTTCGATATAACGATCCTCAATCCACCGCAGCACGATCTGGATTCGTCACGCGGATAATTATCCTGCTGGAAGTTGCCACTGCCGTTGGAGGAGACATCAAGAATGGAAGGATGTAGGTTGTTCGCATTTAATGTTCACGTAGTCCGCAGCGGTCATGGTGATTTAGACTACTGCCACGGGGTCCATGACGTACCACAATACTACCCCTACTTCTGCTTCCGTGGTGTGCTCATTGTAAGTATGCATTCGTCATGATGACGCCATATTTGGACACGATACAAGAAACCTGGTTAATCCGTCCGGGCGACACGTTTCTATTGATTCACGATCCAATCTCGATGGTCCCGTGTCCACTGTAGTCGTAGCTGATGATGTCTTGGGAGTCAACTTGAGGGAAATTTTGGATCATCTTCTGCGGAACCTCATCTTCAACAGTACGTGTTACCAGCGTCCTCCGAAACATGTCTGCAACTGCATTTCTCTCAGCAGATCTACCACAAGTTGCCTCCCATCCTGCTTTTTGGAGCGGCCAAGCCTCCATCTTCCACGTTCCGTGATAAGACGTCGAAGTCCAAAAGCTTGTCTCCTACTTGTGTTGTCGCCGTACTGCAACCACTTTCCACAGATGCTCACGCAGTAGCATGCGAAGAATCAGTCAGTTCCACTGTTTCCCAGATGCTCGTTCCCAGGAGTAGGGCGCGACAGTCTGTCAGAGTCGCCTATGTCAGTGGACTTCCATAACAGCGCCCTGTATGGCCGATAGAATGATTCCCCATCCGTCTCTGCATCGCTTATGTAATTTCCAGAGCTCTTCACGAGGTTGCATCCCCGCGGGGCGGTATTCAAACTCGCGGTAGGTCGTGTTCACAATGTTTTGGCTCATCAAGGATTAACACTGAGATTTAAGGCTGACCATTGGTATATTGTCTACCGGCTGGGAACTGTACGACATCAGATCCGCCTGTGACTGGCATCTAAACAGTGATGACAAAGATTTCTTCAATTACCTGGGATAGATGCAATTAAGTGCACTATTGACCGCAGACAATAGAAATTATAAGAAAAGATACAATTGCTGTACTGGGAGTTGTCAAGAAATGACTTGGCCGCCGTGAGTTACGGGAATAACGCAAGATGGTTTCTATTTGTGGGGCAGATACAAAGTGCAAGGTGCCTTAAGTCATCGACCGACGTTCCGAAGAGCTATTTTCCAGCTTTGCTGATGGTACAAATATGATCGTGAAGTGTTTGGCTATTGAGAGTTTGTTAAATAATCATCAATACACATACATCATTTGTACGTTTGGTTGGTTCAAAAAAAATGGTTCAAATGGCTCTGAGCACTATGGGACTCAACATCTTAGGTCATAAGTCCCCTAGAACTTAGAACTACTTAAACCTAACTAACCTAAGGACATCACACACACCCATGCCCGGGGCAGGATTCGAACCTGCGACCGTAGCAGTCCCGCGGTTCCGGACTGCAGCGCCAGAACCGCTAGACCACCGCGGCCGGCCGTTTGGTTGGTAGTTTGCTATTCTATGTCTCTGAAGCAGCACGCAGCACATGATAAGGCGTTTGAACAGTAACTCAGTATAACAGTTCTTTGCTCCTGGAGTACATCTGTTACAGCTACGACACACAAAAATGGGCATTCCCTGTCAATCGTGGGAAGTCAACGAGATTTTTGATGGTAGCCAAGATAAATGTGATTCATATTACCTATCGTTCCCGTTGTCGAAGCCTATCTAAAGATGCGCGATTTTGTATTAGACCACACACGTGCTGTGGTGCTTCGAGGAAGTAGTCAGATGAACAAAAACCTGTTATTGTTTTCAGGACAACATTTCGAGGCTCATTTATATAGGTTTCCTAAAGAAAGGAAGATCACCTTCAGTGTTTTAGACCTTGAGCGATTAGGTAATGTGCAGGAAGATTATGGGTGAAACTATCTATAACGACTAGGACATTACAGACGCGTCCCAAATTCTGGATGGGGAAATATGGGGAAGGAAACATCCTAACATTTGACTTAAACGACAGTGTAAACCACAGGAAACCCAAGTCTACACCAGCGGATACGGATCTCTCGTCCTGCAGAGTACAAATCCAGTGTTTGGATCTATGCACCATATTTCTCAGCAATAATAATTCGTTTGTTCGACTGTCCATGTAGTTAACAAATATTCTTGTATTTAACTGTTTGTAACAAAGTACGAGACGAAAACGACAACAATCTGGCAGCAAATAAAAAGGTAACAGGATAACGCCGAGGAACTGCTTGTTCCGTTTTCAGTCTTCCCGGAAGAAACGTTAACATTGACACATCTAAGTGTAATCGGAATGAGAAAACAATAGCGAAGACGGAAATCCTTCTTCCTTGTTCTTTGAAGAAAAATCGGAAGTGCATTTTCCTCTAAGGAGTGGCAAGGAGCTAGAGTGGGGAAACGACCGAAACCGTTTTAGCACAGAAAATTATCGGGATTTGGAACGGTAGATGACAAAGCGTTGGAATTTCAAGAATACATTTTTCGTCACAGTTTAGTTCTCTGCTCATTATTCAAAGATATTATTATGTCGTCAAGCACCACTTCTCGATAAAACTGGAGTCATTTTGCATGTATGTGACCCACTCTCAACTGTACATTATCACGTAACAACTGCAGTCATCTCTATTACCCTCTGTCAAAAGTATTTGATTTTTTTTTTCCGTATCCATACTACGCATTTCGAAAGCGTACACGCTGCGCATCGAATGCCAGAAGATGACGTTTATGCAAAACTGGTTCAAATGGCTCTGAGCACTATGGGTCTTAACATCTGATCTACTTTAACCTTACTAACCTAACGACATCACACACATCCATACAAGAGGCAGGATTCGAACCTGCAACCGTAGCAGTCGCGCGGTTCCGGACTGAAGTGCCTAGAACCGCTCGGTCACCATCGCCGGCTACGTTTATGCAAAACTAATTTTCTATTTCCTTATCCACATCAAGCTGCCCAACCCATACGAAAAACGGTGTAAAAGACTCGATGGACGAGCCTCGAGGTCATATATTGGATTCCTGGACCAGCTGATTTGAAATATATTGAATTCCATAGCTGAAAGTTGTGTAAGAAAGAAATGCGGAAAGCGTACTAATTGTTGAAGGGCAGCAATCAAGCACCAATATGGAGTAGTTCAGTCTACTTTAACCCTCGTACACCCCAACGGGGTGTCGAAAATTGCACTAATCCAAATTATTTACAGGTTGTGCTTTAATTAGTTACACATATTCGACCTCCAGTGGTACATTACAAGCCAAATTAAGTACCAAATGTCCTGTTTTATACCCAACAGTGATCGTAAATTTTACGAGGGTTCCGTGAGCTAGGGTTAAAGGAATTGCGCAAAAGTTGATTTGAATCATCACACCGACAGTACTTCAAGAAACTGTGTGAAATAGGACGTTTACGATTACAATCTATTTGATTTCTCGTTTCTTAAGCACTAAACACTCATAAATCCAGAAAGCTGTCAAAAAAATCTCGATCCATAGTCCCTTATTTGCAAGTATGCAAGAAGTGTATTTGGAAATGAGCTATGAGTATGTGATCAGTGGATGAAATTTGGATTCAGCCAACAGTACACAGTAGCAGCCGTGGTCTAGGGGATCAGAGGATTAGTTGCCCTCTGTAATAATAAAAAAAAAAAAAAACAGTCAGCGGATCAACGATAAACCTGAACGGGTGTCCTCCGACGTCTGCCTTGAACAAATGTAACGAACAAAATGAGATCGATAAAAAAAACTAAAAAAGAGGTAGCGCCTGTGATAAGTAACCGGAAAAGTCCTCGGTTCCGGATTCGAAGTCCATCAGAGCGATATATTTTAATTAATAATTGGCATTGGCGGCCGAAGATTTCCGGGATAAGAAGTCACCCTCATTCTGCCAAACACCTTGTCAAAGAAGGCGGAGGAGCGAACGAGGTTCGGCGCGCTCTCTTGTCCTTGGGGTGGGAATTTGCTCCTAAAGACGGAAGAATCAGCAATGATTAATGGCATGATAATGCAGAAGGCAATGGAAACCACTGTATTAAAGACACTTAACGTTCACCCACAGGACATGTGGCCTGTAACTGAAAAACTGCCATAGTGATCTCTCCATTCGCAAAATATTCAGGAATGCTCCCCCATTTTGATCTCCGGAAGGGGACTGCCTAGGGAGAGGTGACCATGAAAAACGATTCAATAACCAACGAAAGGATAACGTTCTACGAGTCGGCTCGTGGAATGTCAGAAGCTTGAACGTCGTAGGGGAACTCGAAAATCTGAAAAGGGATATGATAAAACTCAATCTAGATATAGTAGGGTTCAGTGAAAGAAGACAAGGATTTCTGGTCAGATGAGTACAGGGTTACATCAACAGCAGCAGAAAATGGAATAACGGGAGTAGGTTTCGTTATGAATAGGAAGATAGGGCAGAGAGTGTGTTACTGTAAACAGTTCAGTGATAGGGTTGTTCTTATCAGAATCTTATGAAGAGTAGACTGAAGTTTAAGAAGTTTAAGAGATTAGTCAGGAAGAATCAATACGCACAGAAGTGGGATACGGAAATACTAAGGAATGACAAGATGCGCTCGAAGTTCTTTAAGGCTGTAGATACAGTAATAAAGAGTAGTCCAGTAGGCAATACAGCTGAAGTACTAAGGAATAACAAGGTACGCTTGAAGTTCTCCAAGGCTATAGATACAGCAATAAAGAAGAGCTCAGTAGGCAGTACGGTTGAAGAGGAATCAGCATCTCTAAAAAGGCCAATCGCAGAAGCTGAAAAGGAAAACACAGCTACAGAGAAGGTAACTGCGAAGAAACCATTGGTACAGAAGAAACACTTCAGATGATCGATAAAAGAATAAAGTACAAAAATGTTGAAGAAAATTCAGGAATACAAAAATACAAGTCGCTGAGGAATGAAATAAATAGAAAGTGCAGGGAAGCTAAGACGAAATAGCTGCTTAAAAAATGTGAAGGAAACGAAAAAGAAATGATTGTCGCAAGGATTAAGTATATAGGAAAGTCAAAACAATCTTCGGCGAAATTAAAAGAAATGGTGGTAACATTAAGAGTGCAACGGGAATTCCACTGTTAAATGCAGAGGAGAGAGCAGATAGGTGGAAAGAACACATTGAAAGCCTCTATGAGGGTAAAGATTTGTCTGATGTGACATAAGAAGAAACAGAAGTCGATTTAGAAGAGACAGGTTATTCAGTATTAGAATCATAACTTAAGAGAACTTAGGAGGACTTAAAATCAAATAAGGCAGAAGGGATAGATAGCGTTCCATTATAATTTCTAAAATCATTGGAGGAAGTAGCGACAAAACGACTATTCACGTTGGTGAAGAGAATATATGAGTCTGGCGACAACCCATCTGACAATCGGAAAAATATCATCTACACAATTCAGAAGACTGCAAGAGCTGACAAGTGCTAAAATTATCACACAGTCAGCTTAACAGCTCGAGCATCAAAGATACTTGCACGAATAATATACAGGAGAATGGAAAAGAAAACTGGGGACGTGTTTGGCTTTAGGAATGGCACCAGAGAGGTAATTTTCGCGTTGCGTTTGATTACGGAAGCAAGACTGAAGAAAAATCAAGACATGTTCACAGGATTTGTCGACCTGGAAAATGGGTTCCACAATGTAAAATGGTGCAAGGTGTTCGAAATTCTGAGAAAAATAGGGTAAGTTGGGTAATATACAATACATACAAGGGGCAAGAGGAAATAATAAGAGTGGACGACCAACAACGAAGGGCTCGGATTAAAAAGGGTGTAAGACAGGGATGTAGTCTTCCGCCTCTACTGTTCAATCGGTACATTGAAGAAGCATTGTTGGAAATAAAAGAAAGGTTCAGGAGCGGAATTAAAATTCATGGTGAAATGATATCAAAGAAACGATTCTCTGATGACATTGCTACCCTGAGTGAAAGTGAGGAAGAATTACAAGATCTGCTCAATGGAATGAACAGTCTAATGAGTACAGAATGTGGATTGAGAGTAAATCGAAGAAAGAAATGAGAAGTAGCAGAAATGAGAACAGAGAGAAACTTAATATCAGGATTGGTGGTCACGAAGTTAAGGAATTCTACTACCTAAGACAGCAAAATAACAAATGACGGACGGAGCAAAGAGGACATCAAGAGCAGACTAGCAATGGCAAAAAGGGCACTCCTGGCCAACAGAAGTCTACTGGTATCAACCATAGGACTTAACCGGCAGAAGAAATTTCTAAGAATGTTCGTTTGGAGTACAGCATTGTGTGGTAGTGGAACACAGACTGTGGGAAAACTGGGACAGAATAGAATCGAAGCATTTGAGATGTGGTGCTCCAGACGAGTGTTTAAAATTTGGTGGAATTCAAAAATGTTCAAACGACTCTAAGCACTATGGGACTTAACATCTGAGGTCATCGGTCCCCTAGACTTAGAACTACTGAAACCTAACTAACCTAATGACATCACTCACATCCATGTCCGAGGCAGGATTCGAACCTGCGACCGTAGCAGCAGCGCGGTTCAAGACTGAAGCGCCTAGAACCGCTCGGCCACAACGGCCGGCAAAATTTGGTGGACTGATAAGGTAAGCATGAGGAAGTTCTGCGCCGAATAGGAGAGGAAAGGAATATTGAAAACGCTGGCAAGGAGAAGGGACAGGATGATAGGACATCTGCTGAGACAGGGAATGATCCAAAATGTCTCGGTCCGGCGTACAGTTTTAATCTGCCAGGAAGTTTCATATCAGGGAATGACTTCCATGGCACTAGAGGGAGTTGTAGGAGGCAAAAACTGTAGAAGAGATTGGAATACATCCAACAAATAACTGAGGAGGTAGTTTGCCATTACTATTCCGAGATGAAGAGTTTGACACAGGAGAGGAATTCGTGGCGGACCCCATCAAAAGAGTCAGAAGATTGATGAGTAAAAAAAAACAACACATTGGCACCTCGGACACAGCAGCTGAAAACAATGCCACGACACCAGCAGAAGTTTCACCTGAACGTAGTTGCTTCCCGTATCTATATCTACATCTACATCCATACTCCGCAAGCCACCTGACGGTGTGTGGCGGAGGGTACCTTGAGTACCTCTATCGGTTCTCCCTTCTATTCCAGTCTCGTATTGGTCGTGGGAAGAAGGATTGTTGGTATGCCTCTGTGTGGGCTCTATTCTCTCTGATTTTATCCTCATGGTCTCTTCGCGAGATATACGTAGGAGGGAGCAATATACTGCTTGACTCCTCAGTGAAGGTATGTTCTCGAAACTTCAAGAAAAGCCCGTGCCGAGCTACTGAGCGTCTCTCCTGCAGAGTCTTCCACTGGAGTTTATCTATCATTTCCGTAACTCTTTCGCGATTACTAAATGATCCTGTAACGAAGCGCGCTGCTCTCCGTTGGATCTTCTCTATCTCTTCTATCAACCCTATCTGGTACGGATCCCACACTGCTGAGCATTATTCAAGCAGTGGGCGCACAAACATACTGTAACTTACTTCCTTTGTTTTCGGATTGCATTTCCTTAGGATTCTTCCAATGAATCTCAGTCTGGCATCTGCTTTACCGACGATCAGCTTTATATGATCATACCATTTTAAATCACTCCAAATGCGTACTCCCAGATAATTTATGAAATTAACTGCTTCCAGTTGATAACCTGCTATATTGTAGCTAAATGATAAGGGATCTTTCTTTCTATGTATTCGCAGCACATTACACTTATCTACATTGAGATTCAATTGCTATTCCCTGCACCATGCATCAACTCACTGCAGATCCTCCTGCATTTCAGTATCTGACGAAGAAGACGTGGCGGACTGCTTAGTTGCGGTGTATGGTGGACCTATCACGGGCAGTGGCGGACGATTGTAATCTAGGACAAATACCCACAGTCCAAGGTGTTTTATTTTAAGAACGTCGCAAATGGGTTATTAGAAATTTAGTCATTTGAACTGAGTGTCGACAACCTGATGATGAGAACACTCTCTGTAGAAACGTGTTGTTGTGTTATGCATATTTTGTAGTCCTCACGTGCCAGGTACTCCATATCAGCGACCTCAGTACTCATTAGACATCGTGAGAGAGCAGAATGGAGCGCTCCACGGAACTCACGGACTTCGAACGTGGTCAGGCGATTGGGTGTCACTTGTGTCATACGTCTGTACGCGAGATTTTCACATTCCTAAACATCCATAGGTACACTGCTTCCGATGTGATAGTGAAGTGGATACGTGAAGGGACACGTACAGCACAAAAGCGTACAGGCCTATCTCGTCTGTTGACTGACAGAGACCGCCGACAGATGAAGAGGGCCGTAACGTGTAATCGGCAGAAATCCATCCAGAACATCATCAGGATCCATTGCAAGTACTAACAGTTAGGCGGGAGGTAAGAAAACGTGAATTTCATGGTCTATCGGCTACTCATAAGCCACACATCACGCCGGTAAATGCCAAATGACGCCTCACTTGGTGTAAGGAGCATCTACATTGACGATTGAACAGTGGAAAAACGTTGTGTGGAGTGACGAATCCCGGTACACAATGTGGCGATCCAATGGCAGGGTGTGGGTATGGCGAATGCCCGGTGAACGTCATCTGTCAGCATGCGTGGTGCCAACAGTAAAATTCGGAGGTGGTGGTGTTATGGTGTGGTCGTGTTTTTCATGGAGGGGGCTTGCTCCCCTTGTTGTTTTGCGTGGCACTATCACAGCACAGGCCTACACTGATGTTTTAAGCACCTTCTTGCTTCCCACTATTGAAGAGCAATTCGGGGATGGCGATTACATCTTTCAACGCGATCGAGCACTTGTTCATAATGCACTGCCTGTTACGGAGTGGTTACACGACGATAACATCCCTGTAATTGACTGACCTGCACAAAGTCCTGACCTGAATCCTATGAAACACCTTTGGGATGTTTTGGAACGCCAACTTCGTGCCAGGCCTCACCGACCGACATCGATACCTCTCCTCAGTGCAGCACTCCGTGGAAAATGGGCTGCCATTCCCCAAGAAACCTTCCCGCACCCTACTGAACGTATGCCTGTGAGAGTGGAAGCTGTCATCAAGGCTAAGGGTGGACCAACACCATATCGAATTCCAGCATTACCAATGGAGGGTGCCATGAACTTGTAAGTCATTTTCAGCCAGGTGTCCGGATACTTTTTATCACATAGTGTATGTTGAGTGCTACCAATTATTACTGAGAAAGTGTAACAACCGCTAACTCAAATTCGAATAATGGGTAATATTAAAATTGTTCTAGGCATTCCGTTTAAGGCACATTGGGAATTTACTCCTAGATTCAGTATCCCAAATGAACTTCAAGCCATTTGCACCCAACTATTACTTTTTATGTTTCTATAACTTCGTCATTAAGATCAATTTCGTATACCGGAATAATAGCGATTGTTTTCTGAGATGCATAACGGTATCATCATAAGAATGAAGCAATTACTGGCAAACGTTAGACAAGCTGTATAGACTCAGTGGACGAATAAATGTTTGAGAAGAGTCGTGACAAGCAAAACAAGGCAAAGCCCCTGAACACCAAAATCTTTGAGAAGTCGAAATATTGAGGGATTTAAAATACAAATTGTCGAATAGTTCGCCCTATTCACCAGATTAGCACGCTCTGACTTTCATCTATTCTCAGAGCTAAGGACTTCTTTGTGACATGTATTGGGTCTAATGAACAGCTGAATGCATCCGTAAATAAACACTTATCTCACCATGATGATGTAATCTACTCGCTGAAAAAAAAACAACACAAATTACATTGATCTGAAAGGAGCTAACGAGGCGCTACTGAATGCTCATATGGATCTGGCTATCTGAACTATGCTGCATTCTAGAAATGTGCACTAGACTCCGGAGAGTTCCCCCTGAAGTACGATAAACAAATTCACTTCACCTTCTAATAAAAAATTGCTATCAGATTTACTAATATTATGATCTCCCAGTCTTTGATGAAGGATGAATATTTAGAAAATATAGTTCCATCCAGGCACAGCACTGTTGGTGTCAATGTTTTAGAGCATTCTTTGGAGTTGTCGATTCCACTTTGATTTATTCTTCACATTTCTAACATACAATGACATTCCTTTTGTATTGGGAAATCAGAGGTCTTACGGAAAGATATAGGTGTTCGTTCTTTCCGCGCGCTGTACGAGATTGGAATAATAGAGAATTGTGAAGGTGGTTCGATGACCCCTCTGCGCCGGCCGCTGTGGCCTAGCGGTTCTAGGTGCTTCAGTCTGGAACCGCGCGACCGCTACGGTCGCAGGTTCGAATCCTGCCTCGGGCATGGATGTGTGTGATGTCCTTAGGTTAGTTAGGTTTGAGTAGTTCTAAGTTCTAGGAGACTGATGACCTCAGATGTTAAGTCCCATAGTGCTCAGAGGCATTTGAACCATCTGAGCTCGTGATCATATCGGTTGGATCCAAGACACTGGAAAACCGTGGCCTTGTCAGATGAGTCCCGATTTCAGATGGTAAGAGCTGATGGTAGGGTTCGAGTGTGGCATCGACTCCACGAAGCCATGGATCCAAGTTGTCAGCTAAGCAGTATGCAAGCTGGTGGTGGCTCCATAATGGCGTGTGCTGTGTTTACAAAGAAAAGACTGGGTCCTCTGGTCCAACTGAGCCAATCATTGACTGGAAATGTGTATGTTGGGCTACTAAAAACAGCACGCGACCACGTTCCCTGTTCACGATTGCGTGTAGACTGGAGAAGCGGACTCATCCACTACATTGGATTGCAATCCGTCTGTTTTAATTCAGCGACACACAGCCTTTAGCAGCGTTTTGTGCTGACGGACAAAAGTTCCGAGCTTTATAGCTCTAATGTTTTAGTTGTATGTTCACCTGAGTATGTGGTTTTTATTGCCATGAGAAACAGGTAGTGATATAAAAATAAGAAGTAAATATGGTGTCACCGCCAGACACCACACTTGCTAGGTGGTAGCCTTTAAATCGGCCGCGGTCCGGTAGTATACGTCGGACCCGCGTGTCGCCACTATCAGTGATTACAGACCGAGCGCCGCCACACGGCAGGTCTACAGAGACTTCCTAGCACTCGCCCCAGTTGTACAGCCGACTTTGCTAGCGATGGTTCACTGACAAATTACGCTCTCCTTTCCCGAGACGATAGTTAGCATAGCCTTCAGCTACGTCAATTACTACGACCTAGCAAGGCGCCATTATCATTTGCTATTTATCTTGTGATGCATGTACCGTCAGATCGATGTTCACCAATTATGGATTAAAGTTAAGTATTTCAGAAGCTACGTACCTTCTTTTGCTAGTATAATTACTTTACCTGTTCCAGACCTCACGCCAGCCTGCGTGAGCTTAAACGCGTGCCTTTCAGCTTCCTCTCCTAGTGGCTTGGCTGTCTTGCCAAGTCACAACAGTAAATACAGTTAAAACAGTTAATTACTACCCAAGATGATATTTGGAGACCATTTTCATCCATGCATGGACTTCAAGTTCCTAAACAATGTCAATGTACCCTGTCGCGATTGGTTTGATGAAGTTTCTGGACCGTTCGACTGAAATGTTTGGCCACACAGATCGCCTGACATGAATCCCATCGAACATTTATGGGATATAATCGAGAGGGCCGTTCGTGCACAAAATCCTGTACTAGCAACACTTTCCCAATTATGGGCGGGTAAAGAGTCAGCATAGCTCAATATTTCCGTAGGGGACTTCCAACAACTTCTTAAGTCCATGTCACGTCTAGTTGCTGCACTACGGTGGGCAAAAGGAAGTCAGACACCGTATCAGGAGGTGGCTGACGACATTTGTCACTTCAGTGTGTATAAGGAAATAAATGTTCAAGAAATTCATTCTTCTTGGTGTTAACTTTCAATAATTTTTGTTTCCGTTACTTACACCGTTTGCGGCACTTTGCGCTGTTTAAAAATTAAGAACTATTTCTGGAATTTTCCGAGAGCCACACTTGTCGAATATGTCGCTCGCGATATTCACTCTGGTAACTAATGGCGAAAGCTATTTCCGATGACGCTGTAAGAAAAATATTTAATCGGAGCGGAGGAGATTGACCAGTCATTCTAGCTACCATATGAGCTACAACTGGGGAAATCCACTGAGCGACTGAGCGACTTTGACAAACAACAGATTCTTGTGGTCCGACGCCTGGGAACGAGAGCAAATCGTATACGGCGATGCTGCTCTGTTGTTCGTATCCTACTGTAGTGAGCTGGTTCAAGAACGGTGAAAGCGAGAAAGGCAACGAGGTGTTGGACATCTGGAGCTCATCACAAAATGGGGAGATCGGTGACCTACCCGGTCTGTAAGGTAGGACAGATAGTGCTTGATCAGACGATGCAGTTTCAGGCGCTATTGTTTAGACACCGATCACTCAACGTTGATTGTTGAACGTCTGCGCTGCAGCGGACGAGACCTATGTGTTCCGTTGACTACCTGAAGATATTGTTACAAATATTGTGGGTGTTTTCAGCTAACGGGTGAATTGTGGCGCCCTGAAAATATTCTTAAGTCCGGTGTTGGCGTGGCTGCACAGGCCGCTCGGCCAGCTGGGGCCCGGCAGCAAACCGTGGTGGCAAACGTTAGCCGGACGAGAGGGGTAGCCCCAGCGCGTGGTCCATCGAGCACGTGGCAGGGAACTCCATTGTGATGCTGTGTCGATGAAGGAGACACGCTGGGAGTGCCAAAGATGGCGGGCTTCGTGAAACGTTAATAGCAGACCCTTCACAGTTCGTATGCAAATTAATAGTAGCCACATGAGTCCTGATACCTCAAAAAGAAACAGGTACATTGCCATTATTTGCAGACGATTCTGATGGTGTAATTAGATTTTCAATTATTTATTAATTTAAAGTTTTGTATCTCACGATAAATTATACAAGTAACACCCAGTAACGAATTTCCAAAATCTAAACGGTTCATCCGCTTTCGTCGATCTACGTGTCTTTAGAACGCTATTAGTGTAAAACTAAATTGGTGTGAATTACAGGCATGTAACTTAAATAGTTCATGAGTTATTGGAGGTCAAAGTGGCTGATTACTACCGGTCGCGCCAGGCCATAAGTACTCTGCAGTTACACGAAAAAACGGTAGCAGCATGGTTATAAATATATTTATTCATCTATGTCTTTGTCTGTATCCGATATATACTATTCATGAAGAGATTGGTTAAATATTTACTGTGTTTGAGAAAGCACAGAGACATTAGGCTATTGGTCTACCTTTTGTTGCTATTCCTTTTATATATGTTTATTTAATTTGTTTATATATTTAATAATGTGAGTTAGAGCCTGTTTATGGTCCAGTCGTAGCAATATTTATTTAATTTCAAGTTATTTAAATGTAAATCCGGTATTTCGTATGTGATTTAATATGTTTGTGAGTGCACGTTGGTTTGGAGACATGGAGGGAGCGCTCTAGCCAGTCACAGAGCTCGTTACTAAGAGAGACATATGGAGAATGGGGAGACTGGAGGAGTACAGGAGAGTACACGGGAAGTGCTGGACGCGACGGCGCGTCGGAAGCGCAGCCAGCGGAAAGACTTGGACAGTGGAGCAGTTTGCGCGTGATCGCGGAGGATAGAAATATTTCGGAGTGCCAACCTCTGCTCTTCTGTGATTTCCGTGGCTTCTGCAGTGAAGACGTAGTATGCGTTCAGAAGTGAATATCTCGCGAGCTATGTTGTTGTTCATAACTAATTACGTGAAGTTAGAATCTATTGTTTCCCTGTTATTTAACTTACGTTTTATTTGATCGCTGGACTATCGACACCAGTAAGTGTTTTGCAGAAATATATCGCATTCTCAAAAGTACTTCTACTATCGTACTCATCATTTAAAGGCGTTAAGATAGTACCTGCAGATTTTATTGAATTGCAATCTTTCATTTATAAATTTATATGTTACATTTATAATTCGCAATTGCCGAGTGATAGAACCTTCGACCATTAGATTTATGTGTGTATTCTTATCGCATACTGTAGACTCAGCAGTATTTGGCCTGTAATGCGGCAACTACATATCCCAGCCCCTAGACAACGAAACCAGCCAAAACTTTTAATATTACAACTCTGAGTCGGAGGGTACGTAGTTGAGGGCCATACCACTCCTCATTGCATTTCATCATTATATTTGAAAGCCCGCAGTGTACACTCATAGGGTTTGGACCGAGGGTAAATAAAAACGAGTCTGATGAAATCGCCTACGCCATCATCCAGGCGAACTGTTGCTCGATATACACACGGTGCCATGGACGCAGGACCTGAGCTTCCATGGGACCTTTGCTAATAATCTAAGGCACCATGACAGCTGTGGCCTACGTTAAAATACTGCGGATCGTATTCACTCCTTGGTGCTTGGTGTCTTCCCCGACAACACAGGCATCTTGGAGCAGGATTAATGTCGAGTCACAGGCCAGAATCGTGCTACAGTAATTTGAGTAGCGTGATAGTGAACTCACGTTGACGTCATGGCCGTCAAATGCTCTTCATCTCAACCCGGTGGAACACGCAGTCTGACGCTAGATCAGAACCCACGAACTAACTGACAGCATTTTACGGTAATTGTGTGACCTGTGTGCAATTTTCTGGTGCCATGTACCTCCAGAAAGTTACCAACGACTTGTTGAATACATGAAACGCAGAACACTATGGGACTTAACATCTGAGGTCATCAGTCCACTATAACTTAGAACTACTTAAATCTAACTAACCTAAGGACATCGCACACATCCATGCCCGAGGCAGGATTCGAACCTGCGACCGTAGCAGAATTCGCGCCTAGAACCGCTCGCCCACCGCGGCCGGCTAATGGACACACCAGTGAGTTCCAAAGGTGGAGAAAGGTATTAAGCAGTTGGTATAACATTTTAACTCATCTGTGCAGAGTAATTGTCTTGCCCAGTATACTTTCCTTTCGACAGGTTTACATTAACAATCCGG
Organism: Schistocerca serialis cubense; assembly: GCF_023864345.2. Classification (NCBI taxonomy): domain Eukaryota; kingdom Metazoa; phylum Arthropoda; class Insecta; order Orthoptera; family Acrididae; genus Schistocerca; species Schistocerca serialis. The sequence goes on from NC_064639.1 coordinate 1,015,444,705, forward strand.
TTCCATTTCCTGTTTACATGACTACGTATTTCTGAACTACGAGGGGAATTCAATAGTTTGTTTTATTCAGGATGCCAGTAGACTATAGTTTACCACATTTGGCTCAAAACCCTTTTTCCAACATAATCTCCGCTCAAAGCGACGGGCTTACGCCACCTTACTGGGAGGGCCTTTTGCCACTCTACTGGCCGATGTGGGAGTCAAAGCGTTGCTGCATCAATAACCTGCTTCCCGCGTAGTGCATCGTTCAATGGGCCAAACTGATGGAAGTCGGAAGATACAATTTCCGGTGTGCGAGGTGGATGAGAAACATCAGTCCAGTGAAGCTCCGCGAGCACCTCTCGGGTATGCAGACTTGTGCGAGGCCTTACGTTGTCATGTACAAGGAGAAGTTAGTTTGAATATTCGTGGTGAAACAACGCTGAGGTGGTTTCTTCAGATTCCTGAGGGTAGCACAGTACACTTCCGGGTTGAGTGTTGCATCGTGAAGGAGGACATCAAACAGAATAACCCTTTCAGAGTCACAAAAGACCGTCGGCATGATTTTACTGGCACAGGGTGTCGCTTTGAAATTTAGTGCTGTGGTGCCACTCCATTGGTTTCCTGTTTTGTTTCCGGTTCCAACTGATGAACCTATAATTCATCTCCTGTGACTGTGATCGATACAAAAAAGTGTCACGATCAGCATCGTAAAGCGAAAGCAGTCTGCGCAGATTGTCTTTCCTTGATCTTTACGATATTCCGGTGGGCAGCGAGGAATCCATATACCAAACACCTTACAGTACTGAAGACTCCATGTGGTGTACCAGTGCGTCAGCGCTACCAACGGAGACGTCCAGTTGAGCAGCGAGGTGTCTGATTGTGATCCGTCGATCACCTCAAATGAGACTGTCCGCACGTTCCAACACTGCAGGAGTCACAGCTGGACAGTCGGCAGGCGGGAGATCGGACAGGGTTGGGAAACCCGGTTGCGACGATGACAGACGTCTCGCCCAACGACTCACCGTTTATTCTCTTACCACACTGCTTACAGAAAATTCTTCTATTCCTCTAAAGACCTCCGTGATCACAGCAATATCATCTGCATATCGCAGCATGTCTGTTATCCGCCCACATATCTGATAACCAACTCAGTTATTTCGTGAACTTGGTCTTTAGCTTCCTAGATGTAAGAATTGATTATCAGAGGAGAGAAAGCACGCCCTTGTCTGACCCCTGCAGATTTTCCGGCGCTCATTTAACAATTTAGGACTGTGTATCTCAAAATGAAGAAAATGGACTTGCACCACTATTGAAATGGTCATATGATCTGTGCCATTTTCTGAGCGTTTTTTTGTGGCCACTGGCATTCCTGTACATAATATGGTTTTGTTGACAAGTTACTGGTGTAACAATACCGTAGGGGAAAAATATCGCATATCAATCCGGACTTTTAACACGGTTCTTGAGTACTTAATATTTTAGCTCAATGGTCTTCGCACTCATATTGTTGAGACCTGCCTCTTGCATGAGGTGCACTGATGAGCCAAAACAGTATGACCACTTACTTAATAGCTTGCTTGACCACGTTTGGACCGATATACATAACTCATTCTGCGTATCAGGGATCCAACAGTTTGTTGGTAGATTTGTGGAGGTATGTGGCATTAGATGTCTACGCACAAGCCACATAATCCGGTTAAATAACGGGCCACTGATTTGCGTACGAGGTGATGGCACTCGATAGCGACCCATATGGGTTCCATAGGATTTAAATCAGGCTAATTTGGTCGTCGAGACATCAACGTTAGTTCACTATAATGATTCTCAAACCGCTGTAGCACGATTCCTGCTCCGAGACATGGACAGTTATACTGCTGAAGTATGACATCATCGTAAGGGAAGACATCAGGCATGAAGGAGGCTCGCAGGTGTCAGCGTGTCGTCGATTACTACCACAGATCCCATTCAGGCGCAGTAGAATGTCTCCTACTTCACAATACTGCTCCCACCAGCCTGCGTCCTTGGCGCTTTCCACTTTTCCAACCACCGTTCATCTCGATGAGGGCGTCTGTGGAGACTACTAGCGACGTTGTGTAGAGAAAAATGTGATTCCCCCGAAGAGCAGACTCGTTTCCATTGATCGACGGTCGAGTCCCAATGGTCCAGTGCCCACTGCAGTCTTAATTGACGATGTCACTGGGTCAAAATGTGAACACATAAAGGTGGTCTGCTGTGGAGATCGATGTTAAACAATGTATGACGAACGATGTGCTCCGAAACACTTGTGCGTGCAACAGCATTGTGCTCTTTTGGAGGAGATGCCACAGATCGCCATCTATCCTACAGAGCACGTTCTGTGAAGAGTTTTGGACGTCCAACTACACTACTCGCCATTAAAATTGCTACACCACGAAGATGATCTGCTACAGACGCGAAATTTAACCCACAGGAAGAAGATCCTGTGATATGCAAATGATTAGCTTATCAGAGCATTCACACAAGGTTGGCGCCGGTGGCGACACCTACAACGTGCTGACATGAGGAAAGTTTCCAACCGATTCCTCATACACAAACAGCAGTTGACCGGCGTTGCTGGTCAAACATTGTTGTGATGCCTCATGTGAGGAGGAGACATGCGTACCATCACGTTTCCGAATTTGATAAAGGTCGGATTGTAGCCTATCGCGATTACGCTTTATCGTATCGCGACATTGCTGGTCGCGTTGGTCGAGATCCAATCGGAGGGTAATACGGAACGCTGTGCTGGATGACAGGCATGTTATCCGCATGGCTGTAACGGATCGTGCAGCCACGTCTCGATCCCTGAGTCAACAGATGGGGACGTTTGCAAGACAACAGCCATCTGCAAGAACAGTTCGACGACGTTTCCAGCAGCATGGACTATCAGCTCGGAGACCATGGCTGCGGTTACCCCTGACGCTGCATCACAGACAGGAGCGCCTGCGATGGTGTACTCAACGGCGAACGTGGGTGCACGAATGGCAATACGTCATTTTTTCGGTTGAATCCAGGTTGTGTTTACAGCATCGTCGTGGTCGCATTCGTATTTGGCGACATCGCGGTGAACGCACATTGGAAGCGTGTATTCGTCATCGCCATACTGGCGTATCACCCGGCGTCATGGTATGGGGTGCCACTGGTTCAAATGGTTCAAATGGCTCTGAGAGCTATGGGACTTAACTTCTGAGGTCATCAGTCCCCTAGAACTTAGAACTACTTAAACCTAACTAACCTAAGGACATCACACAAATCAATGCCCGAGGCAGGATTCGAACCTGCGACCGTAGCGGTCGCGTGGTTCCAGACTGTAGCGCCTAGAACCGCTCGGCCAATCCGGCCGGGTGCCACTGGTTACACGTCTCAGTCACCTCTTGTTCGCATTGAAAAGTGAACGTTTCATTTCAGATGTGTTATGACCTGTGGCTCTACCCTTCATTCGATCCCTGCAAAACCCTACATTTCAGCAGGATAATGCACGACCGCATGTTTCAGGTCCTGTATGGGCCTTTCTGGATACAGAAAATGTTCGACTGCTGCCCTGGCAAGCACATTCTCCAGATCTCTCACCAATTGAAAACGTCTGGTCAATGGTGATCGAGCAACTGGCTCGTCACAATACGCCAGTCACTACTCTTTATGAACTGTGGTATGGTGTTGAAGCTGCATGGGCAGCTGTACCTGTACACGCCATCCAAGCTCTGTTTGACTCAATGCCCAGGCGTATCAAGGCCGTTATTAAGGCCAGAGGTGGTTGTTCTGGGTACTGATTTCTCAGGATCTAGGCACCCAAATTGCGTGAAAATGTAATCAAATGTCAGTTCTAGTATAATATATGTGGCCAATGAATACCCGTTTATCATTTGCATTTCTTCTTGGTGTAGCAAATTTTAATGGCCAATAGCGCATTTAGCGCCCAATGGTAGCTTCACTTCCCTTCTACCTCTTTTCGTAGATACTAACGGCAGTAGCAAGCGAACATTCTTCCAACTTCGCCTTTTTCGAGATACTCATCTAATGGCTCTGCATAATAATAATCTACCCTTTTTAAAGTCTCTTACCTCAATGAATTTCCCGATTTACAGCCCACATCTTCGCTAGGGTGGTCCCCCGTTCGTGTATGCTCCGCTAACAAAAAAAAATGGTTCAAATGGCTCTGAGCACTATGGGACTTCACATCTACGGTAATCAGTCCCCAAGAACTTAGAACTACTTAAACCTAACTAACTTAAGGACGTCACACAACACCCAGTCATCACGAGACAGAAAATCCCTGACCCCGCCGGGAATCGAAGCCGGGAACCCGGGCGAGGGAAGCGAGAACGCTACCGCACGACCACAAGCTGTGACCGCTCCGCTAACATATTTTTGCTACCGCATCACATGCCCGCAACGTCACCAGGCGGTATCCAACGCCGCGATGGGCAGTGGTCATACTGTTTTGGTTTATCAGTGTTCTGTATCTTACGTCTTAGCCTCATTTTACGAGCAGACACTAGATATGTTTTTGTAATCGATGTGAAGATGGCTGTATAATCAGTCATCGGTTAGTCTTATTTACTTGCGATCTTAAATACTAAAATATTTTCTTTAAAAAAATTTATTTTCTGTAAAGCATTTAGATCGCTTGTCTCCATCGTGGCTATGTCAGGAATTAGCAGTAATCCAATCTAACCGCATCGTAAAGTATTGTTCAGTAGTTTACGAGGTAACCTGTTGCAATAATTTACTGGCTGTCAACATCCACTTATTTTAACAAAGCCTTCCTCAGAGCTATCCGACAGGTATTTACTTTCTCACGACCTGGAGGCGACGACGCCTGTTGGTAACGCCTTCGCAATGCTATTTAAGTGCACCGCATTTCCCCTAGGACTATTACAACGCGATTACGACGCACCGGAGCCGTGTAAATTACGAACCATCTTCAGAAAGCAGCTACTGTTACCTCACGCCCCATCATTAGCAGCCTTGCGGGTTCTTCGACACCAGTGATGTACACTGAGATCAGCTCTAAAAGGCGGATCTTGTTCTGCAGTACTGCATAACCACTGTGAGTCTGCAACCTACAGGGACCGACGAGGAACATCAAATATTTTAAGAGACTTCATAGTTCCGGGAACAGTATAGGAGAGGTCAACAACTCGTTGAATGTAAACATACATTAATATTGCGTGAAAGGCAGCAGGAGAGGCGAAAAGAGTTCTGGTATCTAGGAAGAAAGAATACGTAACATGAGCACACTAACTGACAAAAAGACTTTCCCAAGTGTGAGTAAACGATCTTGATGGAACTCTGCTTGGGTGTATTGAGGGGGGGGGGGGGGGGCGAAGGGCGCTAAATACTGAAATATCTACCTTTTTGGTTGCGCCAAATGTCCCTTTAAGGGTAAAACACACCTTGAAAGGTAATTTGACATTTTAGGTGTAGAGGGAATATCTTCGAAACGATGATAAGTAAATAATATTTTTCATATAAAACTTTCTTGAAAACTGTATAATCAACTGTCTTAATAATCTGAAGTTTTGATAAAATTCTGAAAAATGGAAACATTTTTACAACATAAATTAAAGAAGCTTTCAAGCCACATACATCCCTGCACTGGGTCCTGAGACATCATTTTCGGAAAATAAACTGCACACAATGTTCTGTAGGACTATTTTCAATATACCTAATTAAAATACCTGAACATTCTTTACTATCTAATTATTTACTTATATTTGTTTTGTGTGTCAAACTGTTATTTTATGTTTTATATTCATCGTATTTTTATCTTTTTTTTAGCTTACCGTTTCACATAGGCCTATATTGTTAATTTAAAATAAAAAGTAATTCATTATTATAGTAGAAGGTAGTTACAGTAATTATAATCTATAAGAAAATGCTTAAAACATAACGTTTTTTTGCACTATGCACATAAAATGAACGAAATTTCTTCACGTAATTTACACTACGGAGCAGACAAAATAAAGTAAAATGCCTAGGATTTCAAGTTGTCACGGGTGATCCTCTGTATATCGTGATCCTCTGTACATCTCGATTTGTATTATGCATATTTCAATACATTGATAAGCCTTCGCAAACAGAATTGATTATGTACTAATGACTGTGGCTTGATTATATTGTATCTCAAGTGGAGACTAAGATCACAATTATTCAGCAGAACTAGATCTCAAAGTCTTAGAAAGTTCTCCCAAAATCGAAAGCTGTTTACGTCTCAGGGCTGTACCTGTGCCGTCGCGTACTTTGCGATCACCAGATGAATAAGTACCTTGCTCTCAGGTACGGTGCTCTGTACGTTTCTTTCCTACTGAACACCGCATAAGTCTAACAGTAATACAGACATTTCTCTTTCATTGGGAAAGGAAACATCTTCCAAATATCTTTTGACCTGGTCAGACGTTTCTGTACCAGATTTCGACGCTGGCACCTGGACATTTCGTTGTTCCAACAGAGATTCTCGAATTCTCGGTCCAAATTCGCCACTTGTTTCCTTTAAAACTATGAAAAACAGGGTGGTCAGTTTTTTTACGCCGTATACGTGGACAAGAAATATCTGCTGATCCCAAAAGGCTAGACGGCACAGGTACATCCGTGGAACTTGTACGGCTTTCGATGCTGGAAGAACTGTATGAGAAGATTTTCAGATCTAGTTCTGATGAATAATTATGATGAGAATCTCCGATTGAGAAATAATATAATCAGTCTGCAGTCACTAATTCATGATCAATTCTCGTCGCCAAAGCCTATCAATGTACTGAAGTATGGCTGATACAAATGAGGATATTTAGAGGATCACTCGTGACAATTTGAAATCCTGCTGAAATTTGTTTTATGTTGTATTCTCCATCGCTTATATTATGTAAAGAAATCTCGTTCATTTTTATGTGCATGGTGTAAAATAATCATTGAGGTATAAGTATTTCCTTACAGATTATCATCATTGAGATTATTTTCTATCATTATAATCAATTGCTTATTACTTTCAATTAACAAACTAAAAAACAAAAAAAAACAAAAACATGAATGTACAAGGTAAAATAACAATCTGAAACATAAACGAATATAAGTAAAGTACATAATTAGAATAGTTATAAATTTTTAAACACTCCGACAGGACACTGTCTACATCTTACTTTCCAAAATTGGTATTTCGGGATTCAGTACTATTACAAACATTACAAGCTTCAAATCTTCTTTAACTTGTGTTTTAGCAAAAGGTTCCATTTTCCAAAATTAATTAATGGTGGTCGGGTATTTTGCAAAATTTCAAATAATTACAAAAGCTTATTATGCAGATTTCAAGAACATTAATTACATATGAACTTCTATGTTAAAAACAGTTTTTACATCCAACGTTTTGAAGATAGTCCCTCTAACCATAAAATGCCAAATTACCCTGTGGGGCGTGTTTTACCCTTCTGAAGTGAAACTGGGCCAAACGAAAACATACATATTGCATTATATTGCCTCCCAACACATCTGCCAAGTTTCATCGAGATCGTTTATTACAGTTGGAAACGTATTACTTGCTGTATAGTTGAATGGGATTTGTGTCGCCTCTTTTGGTCTATACTCAGGTGAAAAAAAGTTTATGACCAGAGTTTCAGAGAGTCGAGTGTCGAGTGGCAGGGGCCAATCGCCAGGCAATCGCAGCTCTTTCTCGAGCGTCACATGCTGCCGGTTTAGCAGGAACGCAACCATTGCAGTCTGTCAATCACAAAATAATTTTAATTCGTGTATTGTGGTAAATCACATGCATGGAAACTCAAAAGGTTCCGGCATCGAAACCAAGACCGGCCATCGAATTTTCCGTCTATCTTTAACCTAGCCGTAATAATAATAACAATTATTAGTAGAAGTTGTGAGATGGCTCTCAAATGATGATGAGTTATAACCGGATGCGGCCAGAGGCATAGATCCGGAGCGAGAGCGACACCCACATCCGTAGTCTGCAAACAACAATGAAGTGCATGGCAGAACCTATTTCTTATTGTACCGGGTGATCAAAAAGTAAGTATAAATTTGAAAACTGAATAAATCACGGAATAATGTAGATAGACAGGTACAAATTGACACACATGCTTGGAATGACATGGTGTTTTATTAGAACCAAAAAATACAAAAGTTCAAACAATGGCCGACAGATGGCGCTTCATCTGATCAGAATAGCAATAATTAGCATAACAAAGTAAGACAAAGCAAAGATGATGTTCTTTACAGGAAATGCTCAATATATCCACCATCATTCCTCAGCAATAGCTGTAGTCGAGGAATAATGTGAACAGCACTGTAAAGCATGTCCGGAGTTATTGTGAGGCATTGGCGTCGGATGTTGTCTTCCAGCAACGCTAGAAATGTCGGTCGATCACGATACACTTGCGACTTCAGGTAACCCCAAAGCCAATAATCGCACGGACTGAGGTCTGGGGACCTGGGAGGCCAAGCATGACGAAAGTGGCGACTGAGCACACGATCATCACCAAACGACGGGCGCAAGAGATCTTTCACGCGTCTAGCAATATGGGGTGTTTTTTTTTTTTTTTGTTCTAATAAAACCCCATGTCATTTTAAGCATGTGTGTCAATTATTACCTCTCTATCTACATTATTCCGTGGTTTATTAAGTTTTCAAATTTATACTGACTTTTTGTTCACCCAGTACTTCCAAGTTTTCTTCCTGTTCGATTCACGAATGGAGCGTGCAAGTAGGACTGTTTAAAGCCTCTGTGCATGCCGTCATTTAATATTGTATTCGTGACCCTTACGGAAGTTGTAGACATTCACCCCTATTGTTAAATCTATACATCGAAGAACCAATTACGGAAATCGAAGAAAGGTTCAAGAGTGGATTAAAATGCAAGGTGAAAGAATTTCAATGATAAGATTCGCTGATGACGTTGCTAATCTCAGTGAAAGTGAGTAAGTGTTACAGGATCTGATGAATGGAATAGTTTAATGGGTAGAGAATATGGGTTGAGCGTCATCCGAAGAAAAACGAAAGTAATGAGAAGCAGCAGAAATGAGAAAAGCGAGAAACTTAACATCAGGATTGATGACCTTGAAGTAGTTGAAGTTAAGGAATTCCGCTACCTAGGCAGCAAAATAACCCTTGACGGACGGAGCAATGAGGACATAAAAAGCAGACTAGCACTGGAAAAAAGGGTATTTCTGACCAAGAAAAGTCTACCAATAGCGAACATAGATTTTAAGTTGGGGAAGAACTTTGTGAGAATGCACTTTCGAGCACAACATTGTGTGGTCGTGAAACTGGGACTGTGGGTAAACCGGAACAGAAGAGAGTCGAAGCATTTGAAATGTGGTGCTACAGACGAATGTTGACAGATAGGTGGACTGATAAGGTAAGGAACGAGGAGGTTCTCTGCAGAATCGACGAGGAAAGAAATATATATATATAAAACGCAGAGAAGAAGAAAGGACAGGATGGTACGAAATCTGTTAATACATCATGGAATAACTTACATGTTACTAGAGGGACCTGTATAAGGTAAAAACTGTGGACGAAAACACAGATTGGAATATATTTAGCAAATAGCTGAGAACGTAGGTTGCTATTGCCACTCTGATATGAAAAGGTTGGCACTGGAAAGGAATTCGTGGCGGGCCGCATCAAACTACTCAGGAACCTAATCACTCAAAAAAACAAAAAACAAAAAACAAGAAAACAAAAAAAAAAGATTCCGCAGCTTGAAATTTTGTAAGCAGGATACCGCGGAATAGTTGGTGTCAATCTTCAAGAGTCAACTAATTCAGGAATAGCAGCATGTGAGTGACGCTCTCCCGTGGCTCACAATAACTCTAGAGCATTCGTGCTGGCCTTCTTTTTCTACTTTAAAATCCCCTGCTAGTATTTTTGGTATAGGTCCAATACTTTTGAAAAATATTCTAGATTAGATGCAATCAGTCTACTTTGTATAAGGATTGAATTATCCTAGTATCCTGCCTACGAATCGAAATCTACAAACCGCACTGCTATAACAGGACATCTCTACAGTGTGACAAAAGCCATTGAATAGCGATACACACGTATACAAATAGTGGTAGTATCGCTTGTACAACGTATAACAGGGCAGTGCATTGGTGGAGCTCTCGTCTGTACTCAGATAATTCATATGAAAAGATTCCAGGCGTGATTAGAGACGCGCGACGGGAACTAACAGACTTTGAACGCGGCGTGGTAGTTGGAGCTAGAAGCGTGGAATATTCCGTTTAGATCATTAAGGAATTCGATAATCCGAGATCACAGTATGCCGAAAATACCAAATTTCAGGTATTAACTCTCACCACAGACAACGCAATGGCCGAAGGGCTACCCTTAACAACCGTGAGCAGCTTGTTTGCGTAGATTTGTCAGTGCTACTAGACAAGCAACACTGCGTTAAATAGCCACAGAAATCAATGTGAAACGTACGACAAACGTGTCCGTTTCGACAGTGCGTTGAAATGTCGCTTTGGTGGGTTACGGCAGCAAGCGACCGACGGAAATGTCTTTGCTAACAGCATGACATCGTCTCAGCGCCTCTCCTCGGCTCGTGGCCATATCGGATGGACCCTAGACGACAGGAACATTGTGGCCTGGCCAGATGAGTCCCAATTTCAGTTGGTAAGAGCTAATGGTAGGATTCTAGAGTGGTGTAGACCCCGCGAAGCCATGGAGCCTAGTTGTCAACAAGACACTGTGCAAGTTGGTGGTGGCTGCATAATGGTGTGGGCTGTGTTTACAAGGAATGGATTGGATCCTTTGGTCCAACTGAACCGGTCATTTATCGGAAATGCTTATGATTGGCTACTTGGAGACCATCTTCAGCCATTTATGGACTTAACGTTCCTAAACATTGGTGCGACATGTCACCGGGCCACAAGTGTTCGCGATTGGTTTGAAAAACGTTCTGGACAACTAGCCATCCGGATCAACCGACAAGAATCCCAACTAACATTTATAGAACATAATGAAAAGGTCTTTTCGTACACAAAAGTCCTGTGTCGCTAATAACTTCGTAATTATGGACGGCTATAGAGGCACCATGGCGCGATATTTCTGCAGGGGGTTTCCAAAAACTTGTTGACTCCATGCTACGTCGAGTGTTGCACTACCCTAGACAAAGAAAGATCCGACACGACATTATGAGGTGTCAGACGACGTTTGTTACCTCACTGTATGCCATGTACTCATTTTCTGAGCATAGAAACGTTACTCCGAAAAATTAAGGCTATCCGAAATGTTCTGAGGTACAATTTTGGCATGTGGCTATTGAAATTTAAAACCGTTGCAAGCAAGAAAATCTTGTTAGTATTGTAATGAATCTATAACACGGCAATAATCAGTAAGTGAAATCAGATTAAGCAGTAGTTTTAAAAACCAGCTTCAAGTTAAATATATTTTTAAGCTGCAACTGCTGGAAACTGACACCAGTTTCCATTTTCAAGATAGGTAAAAATATTAAGACATTGACTACCCACCAGCGTAGCTGAGAGCCTTGCAACACGCTTTAAACGCGTCATACGCCAAGTGATATCACTCGACCAAACCCAGCTAGGAGGAGATAGCAATATACAAACGGCACTCAGCGACTACCGCGATGTTATCGCACTGGCAGCAACATGTCGTCTCCGGGGTGCTTTGGTATCGATAGACTTCGATCGCGCATTTGACAGGCTGAGCCATGCTTACCTCACGGACGTGATGAAGCAAATGAAGTTTCCGGAAAGTTTTGTCACCGTCGTCATGCGACTACTCCACGGAGCCGCATCCAAAGTGCTCATCAACGGACGCTTGGTGGGGCCCATCACCATCTCACGATCGGTCAGACAAGGGTGCCCGCTGTCAACGATATTATATGCCATCGCTGTCGAGCCGCTGCTCTGCGGGCTCCGGAATCGACTCCAAGGAATGACCATAAGGCACAACACGTTTCTATGCAGAACATACGCGGATGACCTAGTGTTTTTAGCACGGTCAGGCGACGAGGCAAGAGTGGCCTTGCATTGGATTAATTTGTATTGTATGGCTACGGGAAGTCGCCTGAACATGGCAAAGTCGGGAGCGATGAACATCGGGAGAGGACTCCCACCAGGAAGTGTAGCACAATTACAGCCGATTAACAAGATGAAATGCCTAGGAATTATCTTCACTACAGACGTTCGACGCACGGCGGCACTGAGTTACAGACATCTTCTGCAAACAATTCGTGTGAGTGTCCGAAGTCACAGGTTAAGGGCACTGGATATGATACAACGGGTCACCTTTGTCAACACTTATCTAGCTTCTCGCATCCCCCACCTGGCACAGGTTCTTCCTATGCCGGTGGTGTTGGCCCGTCGAATCCTGGCGGCACTGGGATATTTTGTGAGCACGGGTCTGCTTTTTAAGGTCGGTACGAAACCCTCACGCTTCCTCGTAGTCGTGGAGGCCTTGGACTAGTCCACGTACGCGACCGAGCAGTGGCTATTTATGTAACCACAATGAGAAAGATGTGGACACGACACCAGACAAGTCTGACGGGCACCTTGATAGACGAACTCGCTCCACCTTCACGTTCGGCTCCAGTAGCGGTGTCTCACATCTCACCATCGCTTGCCCATATGCGAACCTTCTTTGTGGAACACAGTTATCTACATCTGGAACTACCGACAACCAGGACGGCAACGGCTCGTGATATATATCAAATCTTAACTCGACGACGGCCGAATAATGCCGTAGAGCGCCGCCAACCATCAGTTACGTGGTCAGTGGTATGGCGTACAGTGCAAACCCACACCTTGATACGGGAACGCGCGCACTGTGGTATCAGGTGGTAAATGGGAAATACGTGACTCGTTCCAGGTTGCATACAATTCATATGGCGGACGAGCCACTGTGTCCGCAGTGCAATGTTATAGACACAGAGGAGCATCGCCTGATATGCGGACCTTCGGCGAACGTATGGTATTTGGTAAAAAAAAATGATGGCCTTCCTCCTTCGGGTGGGGCCGCAAGCAATAGAACCACGGATACTACTTCTCCCAGATAGGATATATTATCCCCGAACAAAGACAAACGCAGTGACCTGGAGTCGAGGTTTGACTGTGCGTTATCTTTTCCGAGACGGCAGTAAGAATGTGCTCGACTTTTGGGCCTTACTACAAGATCATCACTCACAGCTTATGAGACATCCGAGATGTCGAACATATTACGCAAATTTTTTAGGGAGTGCCTTGCTTGATCCCCCACCCAGTTGGGGTGTCCCGGGTAGGAGAATGTCATTACTGATTATCAGTATCAGAACAAGAAAGGACCAGGACAGTGGAGAGGATCCACAACCACACGTGAAGACGTACCCGACACCAACGAGAGGTATAACGGGATTAGCGAGGTCCGCGTCCAAAAGAGGAATGTAGACCGTTATTGTTTTGTACTGACAGAAGCAGGATTTTTTTTTTTTTACTATTATGTAAAAAAAAAGTTCACGTATTTACGTTTTCCAGAAATATTTTATTTTATAAAAGTCGTCTTCTTATATATTAAAAAAATGCTAGAAGCAGTTTATGTTTGTTATTGGTACACCGGACTGCAAACAAAATAAGTCCACTTATCTACATTTCCCAGAAAAAAAAAGCCCTAATGCGCTGCTTCCTGGACTCGGGTATGCGCACCGGCCCCGGAGGGCCGGTATGCCGCCCAGCCTGGATGTGGTTTTAGGCTGTTTTCCACATCCCGCTAGGTGAATACCAGGCTGGTCCCCACGTTCCGCCTCAGTTACACGACTCACAGACATTTGAAAACGTCCGCACTCTTTCATGACTTCCACTAGACACAGACTGCTGGGATACACTTATTCTGTCCTGGGGTTTCGTGTTGGCGGCAGGAAAAGCATCCGGCCACCCTCTGCCACTAACATTGCCAAAGGCCTACAGGAAAAGAAAGAATTAAGACATTAACTAAACTCAGTTAATATGCAAATATCACTTGTTTCACGGTAAAACACTTTCTTTGTCCCAGTATAAGATGGTGCACCACAGACGAAGTATGCCTTAAACGTCCACGTATATTTAAAAGTCGTTTCGAACGTTTCCACCTCGACTGCTGTTGACAAGTATTCGCTTAATCACATCTTACACGACTGGCAAATTTTGGCCTTACAGGCTATTTTCAAAAGCATTAGATGTTTACGTACATGACAGAGAAAAATCTCAACACCAAGGAGGACTGGTGCGACCTAAAGGAAAGTTTTTAGGCGTTTTTCTACGTCTGAAAGATCTTGTCTGGTCAAGTTTCGCTTCAGTCGCATTAGAGTGGCGCTAGTAGAGCCGCTGTCAAGATGAAAATACACGTTGCAGCGTTCTTGAGCGTTATTACCTCTGAGACTGGACGTTGTGACCTGACGTTAACCAAGAATGCCTTTAAGGCGACAAAGACGCTTTTACGAACACCTCACCGAGCTTGAACGAGGTCATGTAACAGGGCTGCGAGATGTTGGATGTCGGTTCTGCCATATTGCATAAAGACTTATCAAGTGTGTAGCCAATGTACAAGATTCCTGGCAGCGGTGGTCACTAGAATGTACGGTCGCAAGAAGCCCGGGCTCTGGATGGCCACGTGTTCGACTTGTGGCTCTGACGCGTCGTACTAAATCAAAGTGACATAACAAGCTGTTAGACATCCGGTTATTCAAAGAGAATGTTGATTCAGATGCTCTGTAGCGTGCATTCCACTGACGAGACTCTTCCATTCTTTTGCAGGGTTTGCTCAAAAGATAGAATTATAGGTGAACAGGAGGAGAAAATTAGAGCCCTTCACGCTGATTTGGAAAGAGCGAGGGAGTAACTGAAGAGGTTAAGGGGGGAGGAGGGTAAACAGCGGTGGGAAGTGGTAGCTGGGAACAGGGGCCACAGAAAGAGGACAGTGTCTGACAGTTTCCCAATTGTCACAACCAATATATTTGCCTTGCTACCACAGTTAAGTAAGGAAGAGGCTCCAGTAGAAGTAGATGTAATTAAGATGCAACAGAATCTCACTATGACACTGTTTCAAAAAAAGTAGAAAGTAAGAGGAAAGTTCTGTTGATAGGTAGCAGCCATGGAAGAGGTGTGGGCCAGATTTTGCAGGAAAAATTAGGTGACAGGTCACAAACTTTTTCAAGCAAAGTGCATGTCTTAGCCAGGTGGTAGAGGATATAGGTTCCTTGGGCAAGGGTTTCACAAAGCAGGATCATGTGATGATAGTGGATGGAGTGGGAAACAGTATTGACAGGAATCGGGGCTACAGTATTGAGTGTGACCTGGTAAAAATAGCCTTGGCAACGACCCATACCAATGTTGGGCTGGTGCCTGCTTTCGTGCGGCATGATCAGCCCCAGTTGAATCACTCTGTTAGGAGGATAAATATGGAGTTGGATCAGTTGCGTAGGGCGGCCACTCTGTCGAGGCTATTGATAGGGGAGATTCACAAGGCTTGGCCTGCACCTCAATAGGAAAGGGAAGAGTAAACTGGCAGGGTTGTTAGCGAAATCCATAAGAGGGGACACTAGTACTCGTGGATGTACCTCCGTTCTAGACTAATATCAGTGCCCAATGAGAAGTTCAGGCAGGCAGGTGATAAAGAGGTCAAAAACTCACAAAATTCTCACAACAGGAAAGTAAATAATAACGTTACCCTATTTAACAAAAATATTGGTGGATTAAAGAAAAAAAGTAGATTCTCACAAAAGTAAAGTAAAAAATAATGTTACCACTTTTCACCAAAATATCCTGGGATTGAAGAATAAAGTAGATGAGCTCCTGGTTTGTTTATATGACATTGAATCTTATAATGTAATAGATATACTATGCCTGTCTGAGCATCAGATTATGTCTGATATGGAAAAGGTAAATATCAGTGGTTATAAACTAGCTGCACATATGAGTAGAGAGAATAAGGTGAGAGGAGGAGTTGCCATATATGTCAAGAGTTATCACTGTGTAGAAAGCTTAGATACAAAAACTTTTGTCTAGAGCAACATATAGAAGCATGTGCCTGTCAACTTAAAATGAAGGAGGGCCCTTTTATAATTGTAACAGTATATAGGTCCCCTTCAGGGAACCTTCGTTTATTCCTGGAAAACTTGGATGCCTTGATGTGCTGTCAGATAGGGGAAAGCAAATTATTATTTGTGTGGACTTCAATGTTGATTCACTGAAAGAGTGTAATAGGAAGAATGACCTGGAAGTCTTGCTCGGTTCTTTCAATTTTACATCTGTCATTAATTTTCCTAGTCGGGTAGTAAAGGACAGCAGCACAGTGATAGATAACACTTTTATAGACCAAGACAGGTTTAAAAACATAAATTCTTGTCCTGTTGAGAATGGCTTTTCTGATCATGATGCTCAGCTAGTTACAGTATATTACATAGCTGAAAGGAGCTTTTCACGTTCACAACTATCCTCCAAAGTTGTGTCTTCAATTAATGACTCAACAATTAGAAATTTCAGAGAAAATCTTCAGCAGTTAGACTGGGATGAAGTGTACAAGGAACCCGATGCTAATTTAAAATATAACTAATTTCATGATACACTTGTAAGAGAATTAGAAAACTGTTTTCCCAAGAAAGTAGTTAAATCTAATTTTATGAATCGGTGTAAAAAACCTTGGATTACTAAAGGAATAAAGATATCCTGTAACCACAAAAGAGAACTGTATCTAACAACAAGAAAGAGTAATGACTCAGAAACAGCAAATTATTATAAAAACTACTGTGCTACATTAAGAAAGGTTATTAAAACGTCCAGAAGCATGTGCATCATGTCTGAGGTTAATACCTCTGATAAGAAAATCAAAACAATTTGGAATATTATTACAAGGGAGACAGGGCAACCAAGACTACAGGATGACGGCATCACCATCAAAGCGAATGGAAACTTGATAGACAACAAGCAGGAAGTCGAAAACATTTTGAATAATCATTTTTTAAATGTTGTAGAGAAAATAGGATCTAAATGTTCATTAGAAGAAGCAAGGCAGTTAATGGAAGAGGCTTTACCCACACCATTTGATACAATTGGAATTCCACCCACCTCTCCTTCTGAAATTAGGAAAATAGTAAAGTCTCTCAAGAATAAAAGCTCACATGGAATTGATGGCATTTCCAGCAGGATAATAAAAGCTTGTTCCCAAGAAATAAGTGGGAATCTCAGCCACATATGTAATAGCTCTCTGAAGCAGGGTATTTTCCCAGATAGACTGAAGTATGCCATTGTTAAACCACTGCATAAAAAAAGGGGATACGTCTGATGTCAACAACTACCGCCCAATCTCTCTTCTGCCTGCCTTAACCAAAATTCTTGAAAAAGTAATGTATTATAGAGTAGCTTCACTCCTTTGTAAAAATAAACTTTTAAGAAAATGTCAGTTTTGTTCCCAGAACGGTTTTTCAACGTAAAATGATATATATATATATATATATATATATATATATATATATATATATATATATATATATATATATATATATATATACTTTCACTAACGAAATATTAAATGCTCTGAGTACCTGGAAGTCACCTGTTGGGATTTTCTTGTGATCTATCAAAGGCTTTTGATTGTGTAAATCACGGAATACTTCTAGATAAGGTCAAGTACTGTGGTATGAATGGGACAGTTCTCAAATGGTTTAAATCATACCTAACTGAAAGAGTGCAGGAAGTTGAAATAAGCAGTCCACATAATACGCAAAAAACTGGTGATTTCTCGAACTGAGGAACAATGAAGAATGGCGTGCCGCAAGGTTCGGTCTTGGGTCCTCTGGCGTTCTTGACATATATTAATGACTTGCCATTCTATATTCACGAAGATGCAAAGCTGGTACTTTTTGGCGATGATATAAGTATAGCTACCACACCCAACAGACAAGAATTAACTGGTGAAATTGTAAACTATGTTTTTCAGAAAATCATGAAGTGGTTCTCTGCAAATGGGCTCGCATTAAACTTTGACAAAACACAGTATATACAGTTCCACACAGTAAATGGAATGACACCATTAATCAATATAGACTTCGATCAGAAATCGGTAGCTAAGGAAGAATATTCAAAATTTCTAGGTGTATGCATTGATGAGGGGATGAACTTGAAAAAACACACTGAGGATCTGCTGAAACGTTTGAGTTCAGCTACTTATGGTATTAGGGTCACTGCAAATTTTGGCGATATACACTCAGAAAATTAGCTTACCACGCCTGTTTTCACTCTCTGCTTTCGTATGGCATCATATTCTGGGGTAACTCATCATTGAGTAAAAGAGTGTTCATTGCACAAAAGCGTGTAATCAGAATAATTGCTGGAGCTCATCCAAGATCATCCTGCAGACACTTATTTAAAGAG
Source organism: Schistocerca serialis cubense (assembly GCF_023864345.2). Taxonomy (NCBI): domain Eukaryota; kingdom Metazoa; phylum Arthropoda; class Insecta; order Orthoptera; family Acrididae; genus Schistocerca; species Schistocerca serialis. The sequence goes on from NC_064639.1 coordinate 1,015,463,055, forward strand.
CTGGAGATCTTCACTGTAGCCTCACAATATATATATTCACTTATGAAATTTGTTATTACCAATCCAAATGAATTCAAAAGTAATAGCAGTGTACATGGCTACAACACTAGGAGAAAGGATGATCTTCACTATTCAAGGTTAAATCTAACTTTGGCTCAGAAGGGGGTAATTTATGCTGCCAAAAATGTCTTTGGTCACTTACCTAATAGCATCAAAAGTCTGACAGATAGCCATAGAGCATTTAAAAGGAAATTAAAAGAATTTCTTAATGGCAACTCCTTCTACTCATTAGATGAATTTTTCGATATAGTAAGTGGGTAGTTTCCCCAAACCATACAAAAAAAATATTAAAAATATTAAGTGTCATGTAATATTTTCTGTAAAGTAATATCTTGTATAGACACCTTTTATTAACCTGACACGTTCCACATCATTACGAAGTGTCGTATTCGTGATCTATGGAACAAGTACTAATCTAATCTAATCTAATCTCCATTCGTGAACTGTGTCTAGTACGACTCGTCAACCAACAACCCTCACAGAGCTCCGTGGTCAGGAAGGACAGGCGTGGCATATCGTATCCCATCGATCTGTACGATCGACTGAATGCCAGAGTCAGCGCCTGCATTGCCGCCCTTGGAGCATACACCATGTACTAATATGGGTAAAGCTTGGTTCCGTACCTGGTACCTCAGAACCACTTGTACTATTGATCTGTAAATGTAATCATTTCGTGTCCACCATATGTACTGTTGCAACAATAACTGTTGGTAAGGCGGGTGCCAGGTTGAGATTCATTGGGAGAGTCCTTAGAAATTGTAGTCCATCAACAAAGGAGGTGGCTTACAAAACACTCGTTAGACCTATACTTGAGTATTGCTTATCAGTGTGGGATCCGTACCAGGTCAGGTTGACAGAGGAGATAGAGAAGACCCTAAGAAGAGCGTCGCGTTTCGTCACAGGGTTATTTGGTAAGCGTGATAGCTTTACGGAGATGTTTAGCAAACTCAAGTGGCAGACTCTGCAGGAGAGGCGCTCTGCATCGCGGTGTAGCTTGCTGTCCAGGTTTCGAGAGGGTGCGTTTCTGGATGAGGTATCGAATATACTGCTTCCCCCTACTTATACCTCCCGAGGAGATCACGAATGTAAAATTAGAGAGATCCGAGCGCGCACGGAGGCTTTCCGGCAATCGTTCTTCCCGCGATCCATACGCTAGTGGAACAGGAAAGGGAGGTAATGACAGTGGCACGTAAAGTGCCCTCCGCCACACACCGTTGGGTGGCTTGCGGAGTATAAATGCAGATGTAGATGTAAATCCTGAATCAACTGCAAACCTCATTTGCAGCCATAACAAAAACTGTAGAAACGACAGAAACTGATAATGTCGGCCTCTAGTGCACATTCCCTCACGTTATTCTAAATTTAGTCACCAGAATGTGGTACTAACCAGAAACCATCGTGTGTGGCTATGTAGGCTATCCTGTACGTCAACACATTCATCTACTGTAGACAATGGATACTGCTTTTCTGTGTTTTGTGAAGCACAGAACTTTACATTCCTGAACATTTAAAGCAAGCTGCCAGTTTCTACACCACTTTGAAATCTTATCAAAATCTGACTGAATATTTGTGCATATGTTCTCAGACATTACGTTAATATAGGTACCTGCATTATCTGCAGGAAGTCTGATATTACCATTAATAGACAACATGAGCAGCAAGGGTCCCAGAACACTTCCCTAAAGCATTCCCGCATCTACTGTCGACGGCTCCCTATCCAAGGTAACATGCTATGTTCGCCTAACAATAAATTCTCACTCACTCACTGATTTCGTTTGGTACTCCATATGAGCAAGACTTCGTTAAGAAGCGTTGGTATTTTAAAGAAACCAGCTCTAAGAAGATTCAAATATCAGATTTTGAGTGTCAGTATGCCTAAATATTTAACTCGGAAACATTTGAAGTAAACTTTAATGATTTTAGAATTGGGAGAACTCGTTTCCTACCAAAGTTGCTGCAAAGGTCACATTCAAATTTAGTAAACAAAGCCTCAAAAAATATAAATAATAAAAATCTCATGAATACCTTCGGAGCATCGTTAAACGTATTGTAATATCGCTCAATGGTATCTTCAAAAAGCCGACCGGAGTGGCCGTGCGGTTCTAGGCGTTAAAGTCCGGAGCCGAGCGACCGCTACGGTCGCAGGTTCGAATCCTGCCTCGGGCATGGATGTGTGTGATGTCTTTAGGTTAGTTAGGTTTAATTAGTTCTAAGTTCTAGGCGACTGATGGCCTCAGGAGTTAAGTCGCATAATGCTCAGAGCCATTATCTTCAAAAAGCCACTCATGTCTTTGAGAATGCCCCAGTGTGACGAATTCCAGAGCATAAACAGAAATCATTGTCTTGCTTAAAATTCTCACTGTGTTTGTAGATTGCACCAGTGAGAAATGACCTGCCTTATTCTGGTCAGAGTCTAGTAACTAATGGCAGATTCCACAATTTACGCGTAATTTACGCTTTTTACCAAATACAATTTTTAAATATGTAAAATTACCTAACAAAATGAGTGCACACACATACGTTGAAGCACCTCCCCCCCCCCAAAAAAAATACACGTAAATATACATATAATATCCACCAAAATAAAAAAGAAGAGAGGTGAAGTCAGAAAACGATAACATGGAAAACACTGAAAACATGAAATTTTGAACTGACTGTAAAGCTACACTGGAGAGCCAAAGGAACTGTTACACTTGCACAATACCGTGTAGGACCCCCGGGAGCACGCAGAAGTGCCGCAACACAACGTGGCACGGACTCGAATAATGTCTGAAGTAGTGCTGGAGGAAACTGACGTCATGAATCCTGCTGGGCTCTCCATAAATCCGAAGGAGTACGACGGGGTGGAGATCTCTTCCGAACAGCAGGTTGCAAGGCATGCCAGATATGCTAAATAATGCTCATATCTGAGGAGTTTGATGGCCAGCGGAAGTATTTAAACTCGGAAGAGTGTTTCTGGAGCCACTCTGTAGTAATTCTGGTCGCGTGGGGTGTCGCATTGTGCTGCTGGAACTGCGCAAGTCCGTCGGAATGCACAGTGGACATCAATGGCTGCAGGCGATCAGAGAGGATACGTATGTAGGTGTCACCTGTCAGAGTCGTATCAGGGGTCCCATATCACTCCATCTGCACACGTCCCACATCACTACAGAGCCTCCACCAACTTGAACAGTCTCCTACAGATATGCAGGGTCCATGAATTTATGAGGTTGCCTCCATACCTGTACACGTCTATCCACTCGACACAATTAGAAACGAGACTCATCCGACCAGACAACATGTTTCCAGTCATCAAGAGTCAAATGTCGGTGTTGACGGCCCAAGCTAGGTGCAAAGGTGTGTGTTGTGCAGTCATCAAGGGTACACGAGTGGGCCTTCGGCACCGAAAGAATATTCCAATGTTCCAATGTGTGTGAAATCTTATGGGACTTAACAGCTAAGGTCATCAGTCCCTAAGCTTACACACTACTTAACCTAAATTATCCTAAGGACAAACACACACACCCATGCCCGAGGGAGGACTCAAACCTCCGCATCGACCAGCCGCACAGTCCATGACTGCAGCGCCTTTGACCGCGCGGCTAATCCCGCACGGCGAAAGAATATTCGATGATGTTTCGTTGGATGGTTCGCACGCTGGCCCTTGTTGACGGCCCAGCAATTTGCAGAAGGGTTACACTTCTGTAACGTTGAACGATTCTCTTTTGCCGTCGTTGGTCCCGTTGCAGAATCTTTTTCCGGCCGCAGCGATGTCGGAGATCTGATGTTTTACCGGACTCATATTCAGGATACACTCGTGAAACGGTCGTACGGGAAAAAACCCCACTTCATCGCTACCTCGGAGATTCTGTGTCCCACCTATCTAACAAATGCGCCAGTTGTTGTCTTATATTGGCGTTGCCGACCGCAGCGCCATATTCTGCCTATTTACATATCTCTGTATTTGAACACGCATGCCTATACAGGTTTCTTTGGCGCTTAAGTGCACGTTTATTCAAAGAAACACATATAAAGTTCGTCAAAAATGTAATTATATTAAACTGATTATAGCTGCTTTCCCAGTTTATACTGCGAAAGAAAGCCTTCTGACAATGCTTACCTGTGCATGGAAGGTGGTGTGTGATGCCATCAACAGCTAAGTGGTGACGACTGGAAAATCATAGCAGATCCGTCAGTGGCAGACTGCAACTGTTATATCCTCTCGTCTAGAGCATGATCCACTTAGCAGTATTGTTATTCCTCTGTCGTCTTCCTTTGGGCATAGGCTGTCAGGAACCAACTGGTATTAAATACATAGATTCTCGTACAGGTAGGACGACAACATTTCAGGCGCCGTTTTTGACAGAGTACAAAATTTACTTCAGCTCACAGGTCGTTAAGCTACAGTTAGTCCTCCCCCCCCCCCCCCCCCCCCCCCGCATCATATTGGTGGATTCAGAGTGTGGTGAATGACTTTCATGAACAGGAAACTGTTTAATTGTTTTTATAGCGACTGTTCATGTTTTAACATGTGTGAAACTTCATTAAGTTGAAAATGAAAGGTCTTAGAATACCTCAGTTTTTGCAACTCACACCTCAGTAAACGTGTTAGTCCAGCTGACAACTATCACTGTTCACTCGCGTGTACTTTGTCATTTTCAATTGCGTCACTCCACCTGGCTGGCACTGTAGCACGGTTATTTTTTCCTGAAACAGTCCGCTAACATATTTCAGAAAATGATGTGCAGTTTCCCTTGGTTAAGTAGCCTTTCAGTTTACACTGCTCTGTAATTGCAAATCTGAATTAGCATCGCCAGTGACTTTTTTCGATTCATTTTTCGTTTTTCTCCTTTTCCTGCTTAATTGGTGGAGGTTTCCAAGACCTGAAAGCTTACGAGGCGCCGAGTACATGATGCTAAATTTCACGTGTCTGGCTTGCTGCTCTCAATGCGCATTTTGACAATTCTGTGGTGTTTGCTCCTATCTTTCCATATACTTTCAACATGTGATTGACAACTTAGAATGTCACGCCATGTCTACGAATTGCTTAACATAACTGTGTTTTATCCTCTCTACCTATCTGTGCCAATGCTTTCGACACCGTTCCTCACAAGCGTCTTCTAACCAAACTGCGTGCCAACGGAGTATCGCCTGAGCTGTGCGACTGGATTCGTGATTTCCTGTCAGACAGGTCACAGTTCGTAGTAATAGACGGAAAGTCATCGAGTAACACAGAAGTAATATCCGGCGTTCCCCAAAGAAGTGTTATAGGCCCTCTATTGTTCCTGATCTATATTAACGACATAGGTGACAATGTGAGTAGCCGTCTTAGATTGTTTGCAGATGATGTTGTCATTTACCGTCTTGTAAAGTCATCAGATGATCAAAACGACTTACAAAAGGTCTGGTGCGAAAGTGTGTGATGCGGAAAGTGGCAATTGACCCTGAATAAAGAAAAGTGCGAAGTTTTTCACATGAGTACTAAAAGAAATCAGCTATATTTCGATTACACGTCACACAAATCTGAGGGCTGTAAATTCAACTAAATACTTATGGATTACAATTACAAATAACCTAAATTGGAACGATCACATAGATAATATTGTGGGTAGAGCAAACCAAAGACTGCGATTCATTGGCAGAACACTTAGGTGCAACAGGTCTACCAAAGAGACTGCTTACACTACGCTTGTCCCCCTATTCTGGAGTATTGCTGTGCGGTGTGGGATCCGCATCAGGTGGGACTGACGGATGACATCGAAAAAATACAAAGAAGGGCAGCTCGTTCTGTATTATCGCGAAATAGGGGAGATAGTGCCACAGACATGATACGTGAATTGGAGTGGCAATCATTAAAACAAAGGCGTTTTCCGTTGCGACGGGATCTTCCCATGAAATTGCATTCACCAGTTTTCTCCTCTGATTGCGAAAACATTCTGTTGGCACCCACCTACATAGGGAGAAATGATTATCACGATAAAATAAGAGAAATCAGGGCTCGCACAGAAAAGTTTAAGTGCTCGTTTTTCTCGCGTGCCGTTCGAAAGTGGAACGGTAGAGACACAGCATGAATGTGGTTCATTGAACCCTCTGCCAGGCACTTTATTGTGAATAGCAGAGTAATGACGTAGATGTAGATGTAGATGTTATCCTTCAGCATAGAGGTTACGAGAGTATCGATAGTAGTCAACGACAAGACTCGGCCGGTCGAGGTGGCCGAGCGGTTCTAGGCGTTACGGTCTGGAACCGCGCGACCACTACGGTCGCAGGTTCGAATCCTGCCTCGTGCATGGATGTGTGTGATGTCCTTAGGTTAGTTAGGTTTAAGTAGTTCTAAGTTCTAGGGGACTGATGATCTCAGAAGTTAAGTCCCATAGTGCTCAGAGCCATTTGAACCATTTGACAAGGCTCGCTGGAAACGTGCCGCCAATTCCCTCGCAGCCGCCAGTATTTAGGATCGCCGCCGTGACCGGAGGGCCAGTTTAGTCAGTTAGTCTTTCCAGTTAGTTCGAGCCTGTATGACGTCCCGTTTTGTCTCAGCTCGATGGTTATGGTTGTCCCAGTCGAGATGACGTGGAACGGCGTCCGTCGATCACGACAACGCCAATCTGTAACTATTATAAAAACAAACTCCTCGCGTGGTTTGGTTATTTTTTAGATACTGTCTCTCAAAACTGATATCAACGTCTCGATGGAGCAGCACGCCGGAGTGTGTGCGCCGCCCTCGCTTGTAATTAAAGCAATGGTGTTCGATGTCTATCGATCTTCTCCACTTATAAATATAACGACTGCACCACTCGATATCGCGATGACTCCCTTAACCAAAAGTCCTTTGGGTGTTCGCGACAAACTTTTCAGTTTACGTGAACTTGCTGAATGTACTTCTTATGCCCGGTTTGAGAATGGGTATTCAAACGTTGAAAATATAATGTCTTGAATCATCAATCCATCACCAAAGCCGATGTCACATCATGATATTTGCGAGGTTTTTCAGTTGTTAATTATTATTCTGTCGCCAAGGCGTCGCTACGTCGCGTTTTCAACGACTACACGACGTAATTCCTGAGATAACATACCCTTGAGCAATGTTCAGAATGTGTCTTATTTCGGTGTAAACTTATTCCTGTTTGCAGTTAAATTGTCACTTAATCACTTTTCAATTTTATGTTATCCAAAGAATCAGTTAATTCCCCAAATACATTTTAAATGTTCATTAAATGATGTATTCGACACAAAGAATTAAAGTTGAATTAAAGTTTATTGTTCTTTGTAATTACAGGGTGGCGCACGAAATGTGTTACCAATTGTTTCCTTCACAATTTACGACGCACTTTAGATATCCCGCTGGGATCTCTACAGCAGTACCAGCAGAGCTTGGAAAAAAAATGAGTTACGAAATGACGTGTAATTGACGATACTGCCGCTAGGAGACTAGAAAGCAGCAATGGCTGACAATGCAAGACTGACGACACAGCAACCATCGGCAATTGTTGTCAGTTTTTCATGAAACGAAAAGCCTTATTGTGACTCTGAGGGGTTTTCGATAACAGTTTAACACACGATGGGTCCCTTGCAAGAAGACCATCCACAGGCTGTGTGATAAATTCGTACAGGAAGGAACAATATTGGAAGCGAAGCGACCTCGGCCTAAGCCTGTTTGTTCGCCGGAGAATATTGAATCGGTACGAGTTGCTGTACAGAGAAGTCTCGAGAAATCGTGTAGAAAGGCAGCAGTGCAACTGGGAATATCCAGACGCTCCATTCAACGCATTCTTAAAAGTGACCTCCATATGTACCCGTACAAGATGACCTGCGCACAGAAGCTCACTGAAGATCACAAGCAGCAGAGACTACTGTTTTCTCGTCCGCAGCTCGTGGTCGTGCGGTAGCGTTCTCGCTTCCCATTTCCGGGTTCGATTCCCGGCGGGGTCAGGGATTTTCTCTGCCTCGTGCTGACTGGGTGTTGTGTGCTGTCCTTGGGTTAGTTAGGTTTAAGTAGTTCTAAGTTATAGGGGACTGATGACCATAGATGTTAAGTCCCATAGTGCTCAGAGCCATTTGAACTACTGTTTGCTCAATGGGTGGAGGATAGGGAAGAAACTCTCAACAACGTTTGGTTTTCAGACGAGGCGCATTTTCATTTAGACGGTGTGCTTAACAAACAAATTGTACCCTTTTGGGCCACTGAAAACCCACAAGTGTTTCATGAACAACAACATTATGCTTCGAGGATTACAGCATGGGCAGCGATTTCCAGTCACGGACTTGTTGGACCCTTTTTCTTTGAAGAAACTGTGAACAGCGAGGGTTATTTGAGCATGCTTCGCAATAGCTTCATTCCACAGCTTCTTGCTACTGCCTTGCCCTTCAACACACAGTGGTTCATGCAAGATGAAGCAAGGCCACACACTGTAAACACTGTGTTGGAGTTTTTACACGATCATTTCGATATGCGGGTCATTTCACTCAGGTTTCCAGGTCGCTTCAATGACGGACAAAATTCCCCCCCCCCTCCCCCCCACAATAGTCCATACCTCAATCAATGTGACATTTTTCTTTGTGGGTACCTAAAGGAAAAAAATTTCCCGAAACGTTCACGTGATTTAATGGAGCTCAGAAGACTCATTCTTCAAGCTTGCAGTGAAATTACGGAAGACATGTGCCGTAGGGTAATCACATTGTTCGTTTGAAGGAAGTTAGGAAACGAAATGGTGGACATATTGAGCATGTGCTGAGTTAGAACAAATCTCCATGGACGGCTCTTCATTGTAGTATATGTATATTCCTTTCAGATGGTATTGACAATAAAGTTTATATTCAGAAACAAAATGGTAACACATTTCGTGCGCCACCCTGTATTTGTCCCTACACTGAGGACACACACCGATTTTTCATTCAGGGAATTGCGTCTGTTAGCATCAGCAATTCTGACTTTGACAATAGCTTCTGACAACTCGGCGCAATTGTAAGTTCTTCGTGGTTGCGTTTATCTGTTGCCTACTCAAGTCTAATAATTGAGTTTATGTCGGCGATCAGTCTCTTTCTGTGTCCCTTGATGTTCGTGACTATTAAATATCACGAAGGCCAAGTCCCATCACAAATCATCAGTCACATGAGTTAGTTTTCTGTCACATATATCAACTATCCCGTTATCTGTCTAAACGGTAAAGATGATTTTACTTCAGTGCGACTTCTAATACTTCCAACTGTAAAACTTTTAAACTGCAGATCGCTTTTAAAACAACCTAGTAGCACTTAACATGCGTACTACTATTGCAAGAGTACAAGAGAGAAGTGAACATCTCCACTGCCGAGTTACATTGTAGTCACAGCGAACTTACAGCTCGATGCGGCTACAACTCTGTTATCTTTGGTCAATTTATGGTCTGGGCTTTAACCTTCGTAAATAATAATTTATTTGAATTCTTTCTTTAAAGTTTGTGTTTCGTATCATATGGTATTCTTTTATTCAGTCCTTTCTTTATGATAAGCATTAGTATTTACATAACATAATCGAACTGTCAAGAGTGTAAATTTTGTTGTTAGAAGCTGTCATCACTGTCAGGATGGCTGATTTTTCTATTTCTTTTTGCAACAAAACGGTGTTCATTGTGGGTTCTATAGTTGGGATGTTACACCTGTTACGTCAGTTAGTTCGAGTCTATACACCGTGTTGAGTCCCAGCGTGTACCTGTGACGGAGTCGCAGACTTAGCCACTAGCACAGAGACAGGCAGCACATAGCAACCCTATAGTGAACATAGCGAACTTGTACTTCAACAGCATTGAGGCTACGTGGACTGTACAAATGAGAGCTTGTACTATAGCACGTATCTTCTAGAATACTGCTGCGCGGTGTGGGATCCTTACCAGATAGGACTGACGGAGTACATCGAAAAGGTTCAGAGAAAGGCAGCACGTTTTGTATTATTTCGAAATGTGGGAGAGAGTGTCACAGAAATGATACGGGATTTGGGCTGGAAATCATTAAAAGAAAGGCGTTTTTCCCTTGCGACAGAATCTTCTCACGAAATTCCAATTGCCGGCCGTGGTGGCCAAGCGGTTCTAGGCGCTTCAGTCCGGAACCGCGCGACTGCTACGGTAGCAGGTTCGAATCCTGACTCGGGCATGGATGTGTGTGATGTCCTTAGATTAGTTAGGTTTAAGTAGTTCTAAGTTCTAGGGGACTGATGACCTCAGAAGTTAAGTCCCGTAGTGTTCAGAGCCATTTGAACCACTTGAAATTCCAATCACCAACTTTCTCCTCCGAATGCGAAAATATTTTATTGACACCGGCCTACATAGGGAGGAACGATCACCAAGATAAAAATAGGGAAATCAGAGCTCGTACGGAAAGATATAGGTGTTTATTCTTTCCGCGCGCTATACAAGATTGGAATAATAGAGAATTGTGAAGGTGGTTCGACGAACCCTCTGCCAGGCACATGAATGTGATTTGCAGAGTATCGATGTAGATGTAGATGGAAACTTAAAAGTTAAGTAGCTCTTTGTGTATGAATAAAGAACCCAGTTATTATTTGGGTGCAGTTGGTGTTATAGAACAAGGATACCGGCCACCAACCAACATCCTCTCCTTGCTTCCCGTGGTACAGCTCTACAGAGACACCGAGACACCATAAAAGCGGCTAAAGGGATTACAGCAATATGTCTATGTGAGTGGTGTAGTACCCTCTTGTTTCATACTTAATTGGGTCACCCCTACTAATATTCACATAAATAAAAAATTTGCCCTTGTGTGACAGTAACCTTATTTTTAAATTAATTTGCATGTTCATTTGGGGTGGTTCGTCACTCTTGTGACCATGAGTCTGCAGGCCCTGTGCGTCCTAGGTGTACGCTCCTACTGCACCCGACACCCCACAACTCTACTCAAAGCATTATAACATTTTCTTCTCACAGTGTCCACGATAGTGTTAAGTCTGTGCCGTATTCGGAAAGTAAGTGTCCTGCAGTACTTGGGCAACGTTTTATTTCAATTGGAACCTGACCCGCCATGCACTACATACACGTAAAATCGCGGCTGCACTGTCTCTCTCTCTGACTATTCGATTCTATCGATACGGCTCTCGCTCTCGGTGATCGTATAGCAGTTGTCTTTTACACGTTACATTTATCAGAGTTATTACAGAGATTACGATAAAATTAAAATTACTTTCTACCCGAAAAAAAGTCTGTGGGTACTTTGCGTCCGCACAGTAGTATTTCCGTGAAAAAGTCGTGATAAAATCATATCAAGTGTTTCGTATTAATATGCTATTCAATTGTCTATCTCTTTAGTATAATGGTTACAGAGCAGATAAATCTCAAGCTTATCGAATTTAGCGTCAGTTGTCATTTAGCTGACGTTTGGAGCTGTCACGTTGCCTTCTGTATCAACACTGACAAGCCAAAACACTATGACAACATGCTTAACATCTGCTTCGGCCGTCTTTGTAACGCAACATTTCACCGATTCTGCGTATAATCGGTTCTATAGTTTGTTGGTCGATTTGTGGAGCTATGTTGGACCAGGTGTCATGCAATTCCCGTAAATAACTGGCCGCTGATTTATGTACGCGGTGATGGCCTTCGATAGCGACCGATCGGATTCACATCAGGCGAATTTGGTGACAAAGACATTACCATAATTTCACTACCATGCTCCTCGAACCACAGCAGCACGAACAGTTATACTGCTGAAGGATTACGTCGTCAGGGAAGACATCCAGCATGAAGCGATGCAGGTGGTCCGCAGCTGACCTGTTGTCTTCGAGTGCTATCAAATGCCCCATAGAAGCGCAGGAAGATGTCGGCCAAAACATAATACTGCTCCCACCAACGTCCGTGCCGCGGTGCACGACTCGAGTAGCTGTTAGCGTAGCGGTTTTTGTGGAGACGCCATCGACCTGGTGCAGCAAAAACGTGGTTCATCCGAAGACTCGGTACGTTTGCAGTGGTGCACGGCCCAATCTCGATGATCCCTGGCCCCCTGCAATCGTAATTCACAATGTCATCGGGCCAACATGTGAAGACGAAGTGGTGGCCTGCTGCGGATCCCCTTGTTCAACAGTGTGCGCTGAATGATATGCTCCGAAACACATGTGCGCCCACGGGCATTGTGCTGTTTCGCCAGAGGTTCCACAGATCGACACCTACTTTACAGAACAGACAAGCCTCCATACCGAACTTTCTATGAAGAGTCGTAGACGTCCAACCACTTTGCGCCTAGTGGTGGTTTCACTGCCCTTCTGCCGCTTTCCGTAGATGCTCACAACAGTAGCACGTGAACATTCGACCAGCTCTGCCGTTTTCGAGATACTCCTTCGCAGGCTCTGTGTAATAATAACCTGCTCTTTGCCAAAGTAGCTTATCTCAGTCGATTTCTCCATTTGCTCGGCTTACGTACTTCTTCTTGCTGCGTTACGTGCCGGCAACGCCACCAGGACGCATCCACCTTGCACTGGACAGCTGATCAGTATATATTATCACTATTCACTGCATTGCCTTCCAATGACACATGTACACGATCTGTAGATATTGGGACTGCCGCTGGCCCAAATAAGCTCGATGGACCAGCTGCATAGAGGCTTTGCGCCATTTTCATTTTCTTTTCGATGCATCCATTGCTTTCGCGTTGATTCAGCACTCGGCTTTTTAGGCTTTTCGGATACCTGTCGTCGTGAGATTTCCTGTGGATAGCGTTTTCTATGGTTCCGAGCATATTTGTGAGTAATATGAGACGATATCTTTCATTATTTTGTATTGTTTAATTTAATAGTGATTTCCACCTATATTCTGGAAAATATTTATATTGTTCCACTTTGTGTCCTAGTAGTGTTCCGCAAATTCTTCGTAATGACACTTGAAACTATGTCCTGGCTTAATGCGTTTCAAATTTACGCCACTTTGTAACTTCACACAAAGCTAATTTTTAACAATTACATGCATGTACGTATATTGGCAAAACAAATAATGTGCAACAAACACATTTACACGTAATCTACCCATTGTGGGCTCAACCATTGTTTATGCGCTATTAGTCTCATAGATACTAGCGTTTTGAAATTTCACTATATTTTCTCACGCAAGGAGGTTCCACATATTACCACTGTAACGAGTCTATAGACGTGTTTACATAGGTGAAATGAAAATAAACAAGTCCATAGGAAATTCATGTCATGTAATAACAAAAGAAATGCATGGTTGCACACTATAAATATCTGAATCATCAAATATATGTATAAAGTAAAAAGAAGAGGAAAAAATTACAGCTCAAAATTAGATATCTCTTCACAGGTGCCCCTCACTTTATCATGAGATGTTCGCTAGAATCTCTTATATAAAATATGTTTGCCAGATATGAAACATACGTCTTTCTGAAACTAGTTAGTTTTTGAGTGTTGTCGTTGTTGTTGTTGTTGTTGTGGTGGTGTTCAGTCCTGAGACTGGTTTGATGCAGCTCTCCATGCTACTCTATCCTGTGCAAGCTTCTTCATCTCCCAGTACCCACTGCAGCCTACATCCTTCTGAATCTGCTTAGTGTATTCATCTCTTGGTCTCCCTCTACGACTTTTACCCTCCACGCTGCCCTCCAATACTAAATTGCTAATCCCTCGATGTCTCAGAACATGTCCTACCAACCGATCCCTTCTTCTAGTCAAGTTGTGCCACAAGCTCCTCTTCTCCCCAATTCTATTCAATACCTCCTCATTAGTTATGTGATCTATCCATCTAATCTTCAGCATTCTTCTTTAGCACCACATTTCGAAAGCTTCTATTCTCTTCTTGTCCAAACTATTTATCGTCCACGTTTCACTTCCATACGTGGCTACACTCCATACAAATACTTTCAGAAACGACTTCCTGACACTTAAACCTATACTCGATGTTAACAAATTTCTCTTCTTCAGAAACGCTTTCCTTGCCATTGCCAGTCTATATTTTATATCCTCTCTACTTCGACCATCATCAGTTATTTTGCTCCCCAAATAGCAAAACTCCATTACTACTTTAAGTGTCTCATTTCCTAATCTAATACCTCAACATCACCCGACTTAATTCGACTACATTCCATTATCCTCGTTTTGCTTTTGTTGATGTTCATCTTATATACTCCCTTCAAGACACTATCCATTTCGTTCAGCTGCTCTTCCAAGTCCTTTGCTGTCTCTGACAGAATTACAATGTCATCGGCGAACCTCAAAGTTTTTATTTCTTCTCCATGGATTTTAATACCTACTCCGAACATTTCTTTTGTTTCCTTTATTGCTTGCTCAATATACAGATTGAATAACATCGGGGATAGGCTACAACCCTGTCTCACTCCCTTCACAACCACTGCTTCCCTTTCATACCCCTCGACTCTTATAACTGTCATCTGGTTTCTGTACAAATTGTAAATAGCCTTTCGCTCCCTGTAGTGTTCCCTGCCACCTTCAGAATTTGAAAGAGAGTATTCCAATTAACATTGTCAAAAGCTTTCTCTAAGTCTACAAATGCTAGAAACGTAGGTTTGCCTTTCCTTAATCTTTCTTCTAAGATAAGTCGTAGGGTCAGTATTGCCTCACGTGTTCCAACATTTCTACGGAATCCAAACTGATCTTCCCCGAGGTCGGCTTCTATCAGTTTTTTCCATTCGTCTGTAAAGAATTGGCGTTAGTATTTTGCAGCTGTGACTTATTATATTGATAGTTCGGTAATTTCCACATCTGTCAACACCTGCTTTCTTTGGGATTGGAATTATTATATTCTTCTTTTGAAGTCTGAGGGTATTTCGCCTGTCTCATACATCTTGCTCACCAGATGGTAGAGGTTTGTCAGGTCTGGCTCTCCCAAGGCTGTCAGTAGTTCTAATGGAATGTTGTCTACTCCGGGGGCCTTGTTTCGACTCAGGTCTTTCAGTGCTCTGTCAAACTCTTCACGCAGTATCATATCTCCCATTTCATCTTCATCTACATCCTCTTCCATTTCCATAATATTGTCCTCAAGAACATCGCCCTTGTATAGACCCTCTATACACTCCTTCCACCTTTCTGCTTTCCCTTCTTTGCTTAGAACTGGGTTTCCATCAAAGCTCTTGATATTCATGCAAGTGGTTCTCGTTTCTCCAGAGGTCTCTTTAATTTTCCCGTAGGCAGTATCTATCTTACCCCTAGTGAGATAAGCCTCTACATGCTTACATTCGTCCTCTAGCCATCCCTGCTTAGCCATTTTGCACTTCCTGTCGATATCATTTTTTAGACGTTTGTATTCCTTTCTGCCTGCTTCATTTACTGCATTTTTATATTTTCTCCTTTCATCAATTAAATTCAATAATTCTTCTGTTACCCAAGGGTTTCTACCACCCCTCGTCTTTGTACCTATTTGATCCCCTGCTGCCTTCACTATTTCATCCCTCAAAGCTACCCATTCTTCTTCTACTGTATTTCTTTCCCCCATTCCCGTCACTTGTTCTCTTATGCTCTCCCTGAAACTCTGTACAACCTCTGGTTCTTTCAGTTTATCCAGGTCCCATCTCCTTAAATTCCCACCTTTCTGCAGTTTCTTCAGTTTTAATCTACAGTTCATAACCAATAGATTGTGGTCAGAGTCCACATCTGCCCCTGGAAATGTCTTATAATTTAAAACCTGGTTCCTAAATCTGTGTCTTACCATTATATAATCCATCTGATACCTTTTAGTATCTCCAGGGTTCTTCCATGTGAGAGTACTTATCTGTAATATTGAGAAGTAGCAGTCGTATCATAAAAATAACCTATTAAGTATATCATAGAATAATATGAAATTCATTGTAACAATAAAAAAGTATTTAAACTGACTGCCTTGCGGGATTAGCCGAGCGGTCTCAGGCGTTGCAGTCATGGACTGAGCAGCTGGTCCCGGCCCCTCAGGCATGAGTGAGTGTGTTTGTCTTTAGGATGATTTAGGTTAAGTAGTGTGTAAGCTTAGGGACTGATGACCTTAGCAGTTAAGTCCCATAAGATTTCACACACATTTGAACTTTTTTTTTAACTAGCGTTTTACAGAATAATAACACTCAAGAAATTAACTGACGAAACTAAGTGATAAAGCTTGTGTTCTAAGCAACAGAAACAAGAGACACATGTCGTGTTCAGAATCAAACAGAAAATAATTATGAAAAAATTAATTTGTGCCATGGCACTAAAGACAAATCTATTAAATTTTTGTGCATACCATACTTATCATTTGAGTATCCCTATACTCTTAACATTTACTTTTTGTGTAACATCTATTGCATCATACCAGTGAGTCCCATTCATTACCTTTCCTTTATCCCTGCATAAACATATGAGGAAAACTGTCAGTTTCTTAGCAAATAATATTTAATGAATGTTAAAATAGGACTATTACTCATTTCTTTAGAAGGCAACCTTCTTACAGTCATTAAAATTGGTGATATTTACTTAATTCTCTTCAAGTAAAATTATCGATCACGTTATGTATTCATTCATTCATTCATTTTGTATAGGCCATCTTTGGACCACGTTATTTCAACTGCCTTGCTTTACGTGTTCTGATGTTTGCCCAGTGCTCCTGCATTCGTTCTCGGTGTTGCTCCTTCCTCTCCTGTGTCCAAGCCTTTCCTTTTTTTAGTTTTGGCTTTTCTTGGAATCCCTGCCACGCCATAAGTTTTTCCTCGAGTGGGACACCCCCTATCATGTCATCCTGGGTGATTCCCACTTCTTTAAGATCATTCTCCACCTCTGTGAACCAGGCCCATTTTGTTTTCTTCTCCTGAAAGTGCATGATCATACGATTGGTGAGTCTTCCAGGGCTAATTCGGGTCATAGGTCCATAAAACATAATCCTTCTTTTCCGGATGGTATCGGCTATCTTCTCTATGTGGGAATGAAGTTCATGATTATAACGTCTTCTATATTCCCCATTCTCTTTGATGGGACGTAATATCTTTCTCAAAATCTTCTTTTCCTTGGCCTCCAGTTTCTCGATTAGGCTTTTTTTGGTCGTTGCTAGGCATTCAGAAGCGTACAAGACCTCTCGACGGATAACACTGCAGTAATGCCTTAAGTTTGCACGGAACAATACTGACCTTTTGTTGTAGATGTTTTTGGTGAAATGGAATGCCATTTCTAGTTTGTTCAAGCGTGACATAAAGGCGTCTGATAAGGTGGCTGCTATCCATTCTCCGAGATAGTTAAACTTTTCAACTCGCGTAATTTTGCTTTGGCCCACTACAAGTTCCCTTGGTGGTGAATTTATGTTCGTTATAAACTCGGTTCTCTCAAATGAAATTTGGAGACCAGTCTTCTGTGCTTGTACGTTAAGCTAATTAATCTGTTTCTCAGCTGTTTCCATGGAATGAGAAAAAATTGCAGGATCATCTGCAAAAGCGAGACAATCGATTTCAAGATTTTGCTTCTTGTAACCCAGCCTAACACCATTTTTAATTCCTTGGTTTTCCAGTTCTTTGCGCCAATGACGAATCACCTTCTCGAAGGCACAGTTGAAGAGCAGAGGTGAGAGCCCATCTGCTTGCCTCACTCCAGTCTGATGTTTCTCCTCTAAATTTTACTTTTGAGGTTGTTCTGTTTAATGTTTGCTGGAGTACGCAGATAAACGATAGAAAAACTATTTTGCTGAAAATACATTATTCTTATGATTTTTAGGGTGGTAAATCCAAATATGATACTTAAGAAACTGTATCACTCACCATTTCTTCATGTTTTACAGTTAAATTTATTAAACTAAACGATTTTTAAAGAATTTAACGGCTTTTATGTAGTTAAAATAATTTAAAAAGGAGGTGTAATGAATGTAGATGACGTTGGTAGCACCGTAGAAAAGCTTTTGCTGGCAAAAAGGTTGATCTTATTCTTGTTTTAACAGATGGTGTTTTGTTTACTGTCAACCTAAACTCACTTTCTAGTTTCCTGTATATGTGCTCAGTAGAATGTCTAATCGTGGTTGTAAGAACTCTGCAGACAGTTTTTGGTATATTTGTGGTGGATTTGTAATTAAAATATCAAATAAACATTACAGACTTTGTGCAAAAGGTTTATCTATCATACTTTGGATCTAAAGATAAATCTTGGGCGCCTCATAAGGTATGTGATGTGTGCGTTTGAAGATCTGAGAAAATGGTCCAAAAATGAGAAAAAAGCGTTTAGATTTGCTGTTCCTATGGTATGGAGGGATGATTGCTACTTTTTGCAGTGTTTATATTACTGGTCATAATTCGAAAAACAAGAAGGTAATAAGCTACCCTAACCTTCTGTCCGCCATCCGACCAGTAGGTCATGCTGTAGATTTGCCGGTTTCTGAACCACCAGATGATTTAAATTCTATTCTAACAGAAATATTTTCTGATGTACAATCAGATTTAGATGAAACAGATTGTGATGAATTACATTGTAATACAGAAAGTCTAGAGGCCAAATTGTTTAATCAGACCGAGCTTAACTATTTGGTTAGGGATCTGGGTGTAACGAAAGAAAAAGCTGAATTGCTTGGTTCTAGATCAAAAGAAAAGAACTTATTGGCAGTTGGAACCAGCATATACATGTATAGAAAGAGAGAGCAACAATTATCCAAGTTCTTTTTTTAACAAGAAGGTGAATTAGTGTACTGCTCAGACATTCCCACTCTGATGAATAAGTTTGGTATTGAATACAAAAAGGAAGACTGGAGGCTATTTATTGGTTCATTCAAAACTAGTTTAAAGGCTGTTTTATTACGCGGTGGTAATACAAACCATGCTTATGTTGTAACAAAGCGTTTCATTAATTTCCCCATTTACCATATAGCAAAGGATTTTTATACTATGTAATAAAAGCATATTGCTTGAAAACTACGGGTGATACAAAAAAACTAAGGCCACATTTTGATTCAGCTCATAAAAATCTATGAAGATCAGATATCAAAGTAAAAAAAGTTTTTAAAAAATTTTTCGTTGGCCTGTATTATTGCTTTGGTCTTCTTGTCTAGGTCAAGTCCTTCTAGAATTCTGATCAGGGTTTTACGATGAATCGAGTCGTAACCACAAAGGTTACAACAAAATTTTTATTCCTGAGCCTCATGTACGAAAGGATGGATCTGAGGTTCATTATCTGTTCGACGCATGATCGTCCTTTCCAGAAACCCCTTTGATACTACCCAGCTGTGGGTCTAGCTGTTCTTCTGTTCTAGTTTGCAGAGCTTTCGACAGAATCTTACAGGTTGTTGATATGAGGGAGATAACACGATAGTTATTTACATCTGTTCTGTCGCCTTTCTTTGAAGAGGATGAATTAGAGCAGATTTCCAGCCATGTGGGAGTCTTTCAGTTTCCCAAATCTGGCTGATAATTTCTGTTAGTTTATCTACTGCCTTATCCCCTGCATACTTACAAAGCTCAGCAGTTATATAATTTTCCCCTGGTGCTTTGCTGTTTTTAAACGAGTGAATAATTGGTTTGTTTTTCTCTTTCGTGGGTGGTGATAAATTTGGGTGTACTTCCACATAGTCGGTAAAGGGAAATGTGGAACTTGGAGATTCACAATTCAGAAGAGCTGTAAAATAATTCGCTAATATCTGGCCGTTGTCTTTATCATTGTGAGCTAGCTTCCCGGTTGGACCTTTGAAGTGTAGGCTTGGAGGACTGTACTTGGTGAGATTGGCCTAAAAATCTCTATAGAAGTTTCGTGTTTTTGTCTTCTGGAAGTCTTGTTCAGTTTGTGCCAACTGCATTTTCTCAAATGTACACTTCACTCCCCGTATGATGTTTGCAGCTTGTTTTCTAGCATCCAGGAAGTTATTTTTTTTTTTTTGGCTTCATTTTTCTTGGCATTGCCGTTGGTTCTTTTATGTGCTGGTTAATTTCCAACTATGTCTTGGAATTTTCTCTCCTTGGGAATTTGAGCATTGAAATCTCTGACCAGGATGATGATGTGTTCGTCTGGGATCTTGGATAGGAGGTCTTCTAGTTGTTTCCAAAATTCATCTGTTCGTTTCGGATCTCTCTTGTTTGCATCGTTGGTAGGTGCATGAACATCCAGAATGCTGTAAACTTCGTTAGTGCTTCTGAAAGAAATAGTAAATCCTCGGCTATTTGGTGAGCTAAAATCTAAAGATGGAATCTAGAATTTTCTCGTTGACTACGAATCCCCGTGCCAAGATGAGGAATAGTTTTTACAACGTGTTTGCCAGTTTTACCTTTAAATATTCTGTAGCCCTCTGACTCAAAGGTATGTTCATCTGTGAATCTTGTTTCTTGAATCGCTGCAAATAGTATCTTATGGTGCTGCAGGGTATCTGCAAGTTGTTTTAGTTTACCAGCCCATCAGAAGTGAGTTGGCATTAAAGGTGGCAAAGTAATTTGGGCGTTTGTGCTTAATCTTTTCAGGAATCTCCGATACCTCCAACCATGTTTGTGCAAGCACCCCAGACTCCGAAGGCCTGCGTGCATGATCCATGCTGGATTTGGAGTGAAAAAATGGTTCAAATGGCTCTGAGCACTATGGGACTTAACATCTGTGGTCATCAGTACCCTAGAACTTAGAACTACTTAAACCTAACTAACGTAAGGACATCACACACATCCATGCCCGAGGCAGGATTCGAACCTGCAACCGTAGCAGTCGCGTGGTTCCGGACTGAGCGCCTAGAACCGCGAGACCACCGCGGGCGGCGGATTTGGAGTGAAAGAGGCTAGTTGGATTCTCTTGCTGAATCCAATGTATTATGGTTGCAGGTGACAGGCAACGACGCGTTTCACTCCCATTGGCCCAGAGTCACAAGCATTCCTCCCAGGTTGATTCCTGGGACTGTCTATCACATTACTAATATAAACTTTAGCTTTGAATTTATTCACATACTATTATACAAAATCTGCACAAGTATTAAATTTAATAAATCCTCACTAATGCATATAATTTGTTTGCCACAGCTTAGTACTTCACTAAATTCTTCATGAATTCCTTTGCAAATTGATGTTGTGTGAGTCTTCTGTGTTTTATATCATATCCCCTGCGAGTTACTGCTAATCTATGTGCTGTAACTATTTAAATCTGACTACAAAAGTTACAAATTAAACGTCTTGTCTTATTAGCAGTTATGCCACATTGTGCATTGGCTGACTTCATCGTTACAAAAATCAATATTTTGTATTCCACATGAAGACTCTGCAAACAAGAACACCTCTTTAAATACTTCCCACAAATAAGTCACCAGCATATGGATTGTTCCACCACCAGCCAGATCCCAAGTCTTATACTCAAAATTTTTAACTTCACCTGGTCTGCCAGCAAATATTTCTTTATTTACCCAAAAGATCTCTCTGAATGTCTGTTTCTGCTGCTCATCCTTTAACTTTAGACATTTTGTCCTTTAGTTCTTCCACAATCTCACTTTCATCACTTGCACAGTAATATGCCAGGTTCATTTGTAATTGACCAAAATCAATTCCTATAGGCATTACTTGTACCTTAAAACGTCCTAGTAAATTGTTGTTGTCTCAAATTAAATGATCAAAATTCACACACACTTATGACCCTTCACTATCATTATTAACAAAGCTGCCCACACAATTAACCTATACTTTACATTCATTCAACCAGTTTATGTCTAGAATAATATCTACACTTAATCTGGATACCGTTAAAAATTATGTCTATAAGCATGCCCACAACTCCAAAATTCAAAGTTAATTGCCCCTAAACAGCTTCAGTTAATTTATCAGTGGCACCCATTTTAATTCTTTTTTGTCCATATGCTGGTATCATAGTTCACTTGTGTGTGCAATTTCATTTCAGTTTTCATCCTTCCACGATGATCACACCACACAAAACCGCTCATCACTTACTTTTCAGGTGGTTTACGCCAATATTAAGTCCATGCAGTATTCAGAAGGTAAGTGTCCAGCAGTATTTGCAGAACTTTTATTCCATTGCGAAGCTCACCAGCTTTTCACAGCTTACCTGTGAACTTGTGGCTACTTTCTCTCTCTCTCTCTC
The DNA here is from genome assembly GCF_023864345.2 of Schistocerca serialis cubense. Classification (NCBI taxonomy): domain Eukaryota; kingdom Metazoa; phylum Arthropoda; class Insecta; order Orthoptera; family Acrididae; genus Schistocerca; species Schistocerca serialis. Next base: position 1,015,485,064 of record NC_064639.1, read on the forward strand.
TCTCTCTCTCTCTCTCTCTTTCTCTGTCACTGTTTGGCTCCCTCTGTCGATATGGGTCTCAATCTCAATTGTACTGCAGGTGCCTTTACACATTACATTTACCATATTATTACAAAGATTAGGGTAAAATTAAAATTATTGTGTACCACAAAAAAATTAAGATACATATGGTAATAGAAAATTCACACGCTATTAAAAGCAAATCAAACCAATTAGTTTTCCAAATCAGAACCCCACTTAATTTCACAAATGTCCACTGGTCAGTGTAAACTTAAAAACAATAACTACACATTTAGCAGACATTGCCCTGATATACCTTTGTTGCAGGTAACATACTGGATCGACTTTGACTTGTGGATTATCTCAGTTGTTAGCGACGGGTCACACATAATATAAAAAGGCTAACATACGTATAAAACAACAAAAACAAATCTAATGCTAATATATTCCTACCCTGCATAAATCTTGTATGTAAATGTTTCAGAGGCAATAAAATCAAAAAGTTACTGAAGCAGCCACAGCAGTGGTGAAACATCGGTGGACTCCATTTAATTCATTATTAGTTTCTGTAGACGAGGAAATTTAAAATTCCATTATGTTTAAGAAGCCACATGTATTAATATAAGTTTTAAAATTCTAAAATTTTCGAGAATTCTTGCAAATTTGAAACTGAATGGAAGTTTGATGATATTTCTTTCTGATTGTACTTCTTTAACTCCATTAATATTCGAGATACTTACAACAGGCTACCATCTTCCTTCAGTTCATCATTGGCGGCTGCGAATTTCATTATATCGTCACAAATGGGTGTAGTGCCAACAATGGACAGTATCAATGAGAATAATTTCCTGTTAACAGCTACCTCACGAAAAAAATTAATCGACTTGATTTATCAGTAAAAGTTGCTAACTCTGCAAAGACATTTAGCTTGAGAACTGTAAAGACGGATGTGCAAATTTTCTAGCCCAAAATTATGCATGTTCATCCAAATGTTTATTGTGCTTTTTAAAAAACACTGCGTATAGTTAAAGAATGCCATGCTTTAGCATTGGATATCCAAAAACATATCTTTGATTTTTACAGCTATGATGCTGGACGTATGTTCCTATTTTCCACGTATAGCAAATAACGGAGGTAGTGACTCTGTTTGTGTAGCATTGGCTCGCTTTGAAAGGAAGCAGGAATTGTCGGCCGTGAGACTTATCACACCGAATTCCTATCGCGAAACCGCAACTGTTTTCCCGCTCCATCAGAAATGTTCGTTCTTGATACGACACTTCTCTGTTCAAGGCTTGTAAAATTTTAAACCGACCTACAGAAAGCCTAGTCGCGCGGACGTGATTTATGCACCACAAGGTCTCTTCACGTATTTCTAAGTAACAATTTGCATTCACGGAAAGCCACACTCGCATCAAGGCATGGGACTGACAGAAGGAGTTTTTAAATGTCCATCCTTTCGGCACGAGGTCTTTGGGACCACGGCCGTTTACTGTTGTGAGAAAATAAAACGCCTGCAGCCGTCCTTATGATTTTACTTATTTTGTTGCAAACAGTTTCGGCCCTTCATTGCGCCACCTTCAGGCTGTAGTTTATGCGGAAGGGGTTGATACGACCCCTATATGTATTGCATTAGTTGCCAGCATAACTGGATACACAGATAATCTGAAAGATAGAGTGCTGACACCTAGGTTTTCAGATTATCTACGAATCCAGTTATGCTGGCTACTGATGCGATATATGATGATGATGATGAGGTCCCATACTCCGAGTAGCGTAGGGGACGATGCGGGAGACCCGCACTGCCGACTAGGCAAGGTACTGGGGGAGATGGTTTTCTATTGCCTTCCTCCAGATGCGATATATATAGGAATCGTTATCAACCCCTTCCGCATGAACTACAGCCTAAAAATGGCGCACTGATGGGCCGAAACTGGTTGCAACAAAATAAACGAAATTTTAAAGACGGCTGCAGGCGTTTTATTTTCTCACAATGACAGAAGATTTTTTTTTATTGTACTTCCTGTTTCACAGCCGTCGTTATAGAAAGATGTAAAGAGCTAAAGATCTTTGATAGATAAACATTGGCAGAGAAATTATTAGACAACCGGGTCATTTCTTACACAGTAAAAATCATTTTTTCGTGAGAGATATTCTACACTCATGCTCATAAATTAAAGATAATTGCAGAATGTGATGCCACACAACGTGGCACTAAACAAAACTGGCACTAATAGCATAGGCATATAGGGAACACACACGACACAGATCTGTAAGTCCACGGTACTGGTGATAAGTTGAGAAAACCGTCCAGAAACAAATGGGCGGCAAAACGCCACTGTTTCCTGCGCATGTACCCCATCAGTATGGGATACGATCGCCATGCACACGTACACAGGCCTCACAACCGGTTGGCGTCCTCTGGATCAGGTGGTCGAGCAGCTGCTGGGGTATAGCCTGGTGGGACGCACTGCGTCCCTGAAAAGGCGGACATACTGGTGCAAAATGACGTCCCGATACACCTGACCTGTTACAATTCCTCTGTCAAAGACATGCAGGGGTGTACGTGCACCAGTCATAATCCCACCCCACACCACCAAACCACGACCTCCATGCAGGTCCCTTTCAAGGACATTCAGGGGATGGTACCTGGTTCCTGGTTCACGACAGATGAAAACCCGGTGAGAGTCATTGTTCAGACTATACCTGGGCTCGTCCGTGAATGTAACCTGGAACCAATGTTCCAATGACCATGTACTGTGTTCTTGAAACCAGGCTTTTTGGGCTCTCCTGTGACCAGGGATCAGTGGAATGCACCTTGCAGGTCTCCGGCCGAATAAACAATGTCTGTTCAGTCGTCTGTAGGCTGTGTGTCTGGAGACAACTGCTCCAGTGGCTGTGGTAAGGTCCCGAGCACGGCTACCTGCAGTACTCCATGGACGCCTGCGGGCACTGATGGTGAGATATCGGTCTTCTTGTGGTGTTGTACAATGTCCCGTACTGTATCGCCTGGACACGTTTCCTGTCTGCTGGAGTTGTTGACATGATCTTGAGATCACACTTTGTGGCACACAGAGCGCCCGTGCTACGACCTGATGTGTTTGATCAGCCTCCAGTCGCCCTAGTATTCTACCCCACATAACGTCATGAATATGTGTTCTTTGAGTCATTTTCAACACACAGTCACCATAAGCACGTCTGAAAACGTCTGCACACTTACTCGTTGCACCGTACTCTGACATGCACCAACACAAGTCTGAGTATGTGGACTGCTGCCAGCGCCATCGTGCGACGACCGCAGGTCAGATGCATCGCATGGTCATACCCCGGGGTGATTTAACCCGCAAACCGCCCACCAGAGCGTTGTTTCACCATGTATCAGCATTATTTGTGAGGATGAGTCTAGTTGGAGGTACACGGTCCCATCGAAAGTAACCCACAACGTATGTAATACGGTATTGACCATCAGATATCACGAGAGGTGGGCCGCCAAGGAGGCAGAAGGTATCGTGTAGCAGGTAGAGAAGCAGTAACAGAACAAGGGGACGGTCAGGGGCTCTGAGTGAATTCGAACGCAGACTAGCCATTGGATCTCACCTGAGTAACAAACCTCTCAAACACATTTCAACCCGTCCAGAGCTTTCCTAGCGACTGTTGGTGGTGTGAGGTGGTAACGTGAAGGAAAAACTACACCTAAATCAAGACTAGGCAGATCTCCTGCGCTGACGGGCAGGGATCGCCGAACACTGTGGAAGGTGGTTGCGAAAAACCGCATGGACTCAGCGACAAGAATCACTTGGTAGTTCTAGAGTGCTACCAGAAGTCCGGCTAGCATGACGACTGTGCACAGAGAGTTGAAGAATACGGTGTACAGTGGTCGAACAGCTCCTCATAAGCAACACGTTTCTACACTTAATGCTAAGCGACGCTTGAGGTGCTGTAGGGAGGAACGGACTGGTGGACTTGGAGCGTATGATTTGGAATGATGAGTCACGCTGTAGAATGTATCCAAGGCTTCTACTAATCCGATGAAAGGGTTTGGATTTGGCGAACGCCTGTAGAGCTTTACCTACCGCCGTGTGTAGTGCCAACAGTGAATTGCGGAGGAAGTGATGTTATAGTGTGGGGGTGTTTCCTGTGGTTAGTATATGGTTCGCTTATTTCGCGTAAGAAAACGCGAAATTCGGAAAAATACGAAAACATTTTACTGTATTGTGTACCGCGCACAGTAGAGAAACAGTATGGAGATAATGATTTGATCAGCATGACCGTGCTGCTCGTCATAAAGCAGCACCTGTGAGGCAACGATTTGTAGAGGATAACAATCCTGAAGTGGTCTGGCCTGCACAGAGTCTCTACCTGAACCTAATGAAACATCTTGGGGATGAATTACAACGTCGAAATCGCTCTAGACCACAGTGTCCAACATCATTACCATCTCTGGTTTTGGCACTTGAGGAAGAATGGCCTGCCATTCCTCTACAGATAATTCACCGAAAGTGTCCTCAGCAGAATTCGATTCATCAGAACGGAGTAGGGTGGACACACAACCCGTATTGGTGTCCACTGATAGGTGTCTGGATACCTTTGATCAGACAGTGTATTCAACGCTTCCATAAATTTAACTCTTTTATCATTCAAAGTACTGTGGGCAAGAGAAACTGTCCTTACCGTCAGTAACGAAGCTGTCTGCCTAGCTGAGACATATAAGGGACACTACGAGTGGTAGCGCTAAAATTATTGGTAGTCAGTTCGAGTACTGAAGAAGGATCAAAGTTCATCATCGAAACGCTGCCAGAAAAAGGAGACTGGTTTAAGTTCCAGGTCACCAGATGTGTTAAATCCCAAAATTACCTGCAACTTCTCGTGGTGACAAGATCCTGCTGATGGTGAACATCAGAAACACATGTTAAGATCTACTGATCTGTTGCCGGCCGCTGTGACCGAGCGGTTGTAGGCGCTTCAGTCTGGAACTACGCGGCTGCTGCGGTCGCAGGTTCGAATCCTGCCTTGGGCATGGATGTGAGTGATGTCCTTCGGTTAGTTAGGTTTAAGTAGTTCTAAGTCTAGGGGACTGATGACCTCTGATGTTAAGTCCTATTGTGCTTAGAGCCATTTGAACCATTCTGATCTGTTAGCGTTATTCATAAAATGTAGGCGCTGAGCCAATACAGGCTCTCTCTTCCCTCGCTTATCAATGACACAAACACGACAGTGTATTCTACACACGATCACCTTAGACATTTGCACTAGTTTCACTAAACACATTTTCACTTTGACAAGAACAGATGTGATGTAGGCGAAGAGACGAAGCCATTCCGATTAACTGAAGCTAGTTCTAGGAACATGGCTAATAATCTCACATGACTTATTTACGTAATTCGACTCAGTGCTACAGTACTAGAGAGCAAAAATGGTCACTGGAGTCCACCCCTTTAGGTGAGTGATCAGTGCGTCTGACTGCCATCCAGCGGGCCTAGTTTCGATTCCCGGCGGGGTCGTAGAGTTTGTCCACTCGGAAACTGTGTTGTCCTCATCATCATCGACACACAAGTCTCCCAATGCGACGTCAAACGAAAAGACTTGCAACTCGGAAGCCAAATTTCACCAGGTGGGAACTCCCGGTCATCAATGCCATACGATCATTTTCATTTAACCACCGGATTCAACAGGTGCTAATGTCAATAAGATGCGCTAATGAAAACAGCTGAATGTAGAACAGTCATCAAGATGCTATGCTTTATGCAGGGTGAGACGACTAACGCAAGACACACAAAATACAGAACCAGTAAATATGAAGTGGCGCGTATTGTCTGAGTTAGAGCGCAAAATATGGCGAATCTTATGGGACAAGCAAGTCATTTCTTATGTTTATAGTCGCCGAATTATGACACCTAAATTCTTTAATGACATTACATACTTTCTTTCGTGGTATTACAAAGCCTTCGAAAAGAACTTTTACGACGTGACGCGCGTGGAATTTAATCAAATACTAGCAGAATGTTTTTAGCATTAAAAGAATTTTAGAAAAATGTCGCGAAGTCAGTCTAGAAACACATACTGATTTGATAATCAATAAATGTCATCACTTATGTGGAACTATAAATAAAAACTTACCCAACAAGAGGAGGAAAGGCACAAAATTAAAAGTATTACAGAATAATGTCTGCGCCTGTCTTACTCTGTGCCAGTGAGTTTCGGCTTGAAAACAAGAAAGACAGTAGCGTTATACTATCCACTGAAATGAGATTTTTAAGATCTGTTAAAGTCGTCGTATCAGAAATGAGAATGAAAGGGAAGGATTAGAAATATTTAACTTGAACGACAAATTTTAAGAATTCAGGGAAAAACGTGTGGAAGGAAGAATTCCAGTCATTGTAAAGAAGATCATGTCCTAAGGAAAAGAGACTTTGGGAGACCGAGAGGAAGATGGTCTTAAAAATGTGAAGGCGTATTGACTAAACTTTGAAACGAAGAAGAGGAAGACTTACTAGATAAAAGCGCCAGAAAACCACTGCCCCGAGATCAGGAGAAGAGGCCCAGCAAAATTATGCCTTATTTAAGTTTTCTGTGACAGCTCCGGACAAATGCTGGGATGGTTTCATTGAAGAGGGTACAATCGAGCTCATTCCCCATCCTCTCTTAGTCCGAGTTTGAGCTCTAATGATCGCGCTGTCGACCGGACGTTAGACTCTAATCTTTCTCCCTTCAGTAGGAGAAGTGGGTAAAGGTAATGACAGAATCTGACATGAACTAGAGCAACCACCAAACGTGGAGTCTGTTAAAATGCCAAAGTAACGAACGAAACATAGTGACTACCTATTCCAATGTCGAGACAAATAAGATTGCTTATTAGCTGTCGTTAAGTGACAAACCAATTATTTCAACGAAAGCAGAGTAGAAAAAGATTATAATAAAACAGGTTTTTTTCCGAAATTTTCCTGTTACGTAAACTGGATATGTCTCTAAGGAAATATAGGATGAGTATGAGAGGTGACATGGATGACATGCGAATTGACCATACTAAACATTTTGGTCGCCTCAAAAATAACTGGCCACTACATTTGTTAAATAAATACGTCGAATGCCGTAGGACACAAAAATTATGGAAGGTAGCCACATTTTAATCAACAAGGATCCAAGCAGCCAAAAGATTATTGGCTGATTTCCTTCTTATGGCATCTACACCAGGTGCTGGGAGGTGAACCCAGCAAAGAATGAAGGAAAAGATTGACATTTAGCTGATTCTAGAGCAAACAGTCTTTTGTGTAGGAAAGAGATGTACAACACAAGTAGTTAGTCTGACCTAACGTACGTGAAAGAAACCCGAGTACAGGCACTGTCTTCATAGACTTCACACCACTTTACGATACTGTGAACCAAGAACGGGATCCTGTGGGTATAGAATCAGACAGGAAACTGTGCGTCAAATTAAATAGACTCCGCCCTGGATGTGGTAGCTGGTCTGACTCAATAAATGGGGTATTGTGGTGTCTCCGGGTTGTGACTGCGGTGCACTCAAAGATATATGAGAGAGGAGTGCGTCCTGCGACGATATAAGGGCATGTGGAATGATTTTATGAATGCCAGTTCCACAGCGGTGGAATGTATTAGAAACCTAGATATTATATTTAATCGATTTATTTTTGTTTTATGCAATGAGACTCATATATTATAAATGTACTGTGTGCCATACGAATAATAACAATAACTGTCAGAAACCTCCTTCAGAAACGACCCCTCTGACGTGAAGCTGCGGTTTCAATAATGCTGAGTTTACCAAACTGGGAATGAGTGATTCTCAATGATCAATAAAGCTGCTCTGCCAGTCTGGAAAGTTTTGAGAGATTTCGCTAGTAAGTTGCCCGTGAGCAGGAGTGGAACTCTGACGTCTCTTATGGTTTTACAAGCTCCGACGTGGTCATGAATAGAACAGTGATGTATGTTAGCCCAGTACTTAGCCATATCTGTAACTTTTCCTTTAGGAGTGGTCGGTTTCCTGACCGATTAAAGTACTCATTAGTGAAGCCACTTTATAAAAAGGGAGACAGCGATAATGTTGATAATTATGGACCTATTTCTATGCCATCGGTGTTTGCTAAAGTTATCGAGAGGGTTGTATATACAAGGTTACTGCAGCATTTAAATTCACATAATTTGCTGTCAAATGTACAGTTTGGTTTTAGAAATGGCTTAACAACGGAAAATGCTATAGTCTCTTTTCTCTGTAAGGTTTTGGACGGATTAAATAAAAGGTTGCGAACGTTAGGTGTTTTCTTTGATTTAACGAAGGCTTTTGACTGTGTTGACCACAAAATATTACTGCAGAAGTTGGAACATTATGGAGTAAGGGGAGTAGCTTACAACTGGTTCGCCTCTTCCTTTAAGAACAGAAAGCAGAAGGTAATTCTCCGCAATATTGAGAGTGGTAATGATGTTCAGTCCCAATGGGGCACTGTTAAATGGGGCGTTCCCCAAGGATCGGTGCTGGGGCCACTGCTGTTTCTTATTTATATAAATGATATGCCTTCTAGTATTACAGGTGATTCAAAAATATTTCTGTTTGCTGATGACACCAGCTTGGTAGTGAAGGATCTTGTGTGTAATATTGAAACATTATCAAATAATGTAGTTCATGAAATAAGTTCGTGGCTTGTGGAAAATAATTTGATGCTAAATCACAGTAAGACTCAGTTTTTACAGTTTCTAACTCACAATTCAACAAGAACTGATATTTTAATCAGACAGAATGGGCATGTTATAAGCGAGACGGAACAGTTCAAGTTCCTAGGCGTACCGATAGATAGTAAGCTGTTGTGGAAAGCCCATGTTCAGGATCTTGTTCAGAAACTAAATGCCGCTTTATTTTCAATTAGAACAGTATCTGAAATAAGTGACATTTCAACACGAAAAGTAGTCTACTTCGCATATTTTCATACGCTTATGTCATACGGTATTATTTTTTGGGGTAATTCTTCTGATTCAAAAAGGGTATTTTTGGCTCAAAAACGGGCTGTTCGAGCTATGTGTGGTGTAAGTTCGAAAACCTCTTGTCGACCCCTATTCAATAGCCTGGGAATTTTGACATTGCCCTCACAGTATATATTTTCTTTAATGTCGTTTGTTGTTAGCAATATTAGCTTATTCTCAAGAGTTAGCAGCTTTCACTCAGTTAATACTAGGCAGAAATTAAATCTGCATGTCGAATGCACTTCCTTGACTCTTGTGCAGAAAGGAGTGCAGTATTCTGCTGCATCCATTTTCGATGAGCTACCACAAGAACTCAAAAATCTCAGCTGTTGCCCAAACGCTTTTAAGTCTAAACTGAAGAGTTTCCTCATGGCTCACTCCTTCTATTCTGTCGAGGAGCTCCTGGAAGAGCTAAGAAATTAAGCAAATTCCAGTGTTACATTCTTGATTTTCTTTATTTAAACTAACGACGTGTCAGCTGAATATGTTTCTTATATTTCATTTTATCTGTTTCTACAATCGTGTTATAATTTCATGTATTGACTCGTTCCCTGACCATGGAGACTTCTCCTTAATGTGGTCCCACGGAACAATAAATAAATAAATAAATAAATGACCATCTTCAAATCTGCTTTTTATAAAACAGATCTGAAGATGGTCACTACTGACCAAAACCGGTAGTCTGAGGTCCTACAATATTTGTGATCATAGAAATCTATTTTTATGGTTTCCTAGGCGAGTGTCGCGGTCTAGAGAGAGTGTACTGAGCATTGGGAAGGAGCCTTACAGCACTGCGTTCAGATGTTAACTAGTTAGGCATCAGTGTCTGCATGAACCCGACAAGGTTGGTGAAGTCGAATTGAAGACAATTTGTGACCGTGGAAACCTGTAGTATAGTGTTTCTGGATGACTTTTACCTGATGAGTCTGAACTACACTGCTTGACAAAACCCCTCCAGAAGATATGGTCATCGGCTAATAAGGCGAGTACACCGTTCGCTTGTAGGGTAAACAGTCATGTGTAGGGACTGTGGTTGTTGTGAGCGGACGCAAGGAGAATTGGCCACTCTTCGGGGGCAGGTGGAGGCTTTGTCTGATAGGCTCATCGAGCTCGAGGCGCAGGCGTCGGCTCGTAGTGGCGTTGGGGCAACTGTGGTGAGACCTATGCCTACTTCGGTGGCCTTGGAATCGCATGGAACCCCTGATGTCGCTGCGTCTTCCGGCAGTGAGCATCTTACCGGTCAGCCATCACTCCAGGGTGAATGGCGGACAGTGGTGGGCTCGCGCGTGCCTGGCCGAAAGGCGAAGGTGGGATCTGGCCGCGTGGCAGCTGCCTTACCCCTTTCCAACAGGTACGGGGTGCTTCCTAGTGGTGATGACATCGTTTCCGAGCCACCACAGGATGCCTCGTCTGTTGGGCCAGTGGCCGATTCTCCGGCAAGGTCCCGACAGTCACAGAGGGCGGGCCTATTAGTTATAGGGAGCTCCAACGTTAGGCGGGTTATGGAGCCCCTTAGGAAAATAGCGGGTAGGTCGGGGAAGAATGCCAGTGTGCACTCGGTGTGCTTGCCGGGGGGTCTCGTCCGTAATGTGGAGGAGGCCCTTCCGGCAGCTATTGAACGCACTGGGTGTGACCGGCTGCAGATAGTAGCACATGTCGGAACGAATGACGCCTGCCGCTTGGGTTCTGAGGCCATCCTTGGTTCCTTCCGGCGGCTGGCTGATTTGGTGAAGACAACCAGCATCGCACGCGGAGTGCAAGCTGAGCTTAATATCTGCAGCATAGTGCCCAGAGTCGATCGCGGTCCTCTGGTTTGGAGCCGTGTGGAGGGTCTAAACCAGAGGCTCAGACGACTCTGCGACTATAATGGTTGCAAATTCATCGACCTCCGTTATTGGGTGGAGAACTGTAGGGCCCCCCTAGACAGGTCAGGCGTGCACTACACACCGGAAGCAGCTACTAGGGTAGCAGAGTACGTGTGGCGTGCACACGGGGGTTTTTTAGGTTAGAGGGACCCCCCCTTGGGCGAAACGATAAAATACCTGACTGCTTACCAGAGAGGACATTATCATCGTTGATAAAGAACGTCCGTCCTCAGAGACCAAAAACAGGAAAAGTCAACGTAATATTGGTAAACTGCAGGAGTATCCAGGGCAAGGTTCCTGAATTAGTATCTCTTATTGAAGGAAATAGTGCGCATATAGTATTAGGAACGGAAAGTTGGTTAAAACCGGAAGTGAACAGTAACGAAATCCTAGACACAGAATGGAATATATACCGCAAGGATAGGATAAACGCCAATGGTGGAGGAGTATTTATAGCAGTAAAGAATTCAATAATATCCAGTGAAGTTATTAGCGAATGCGAATGTGAAATAATCTGGGTTAAGTTAAGTATCAAAGGTGGGTCAGATATGATAGTCGGATGCTTCTATAGACCACCTGCATCAGCAACCGTAGTAGTTGAGCGCCTCAGAGAGAACCTGCAGAACGTCGTGAAGAAGTTTCGTGATCATACTATTGCAATAGGGGGAGACTTCAATCTACCAGGTATAGAATGGGATAGTCACACAATCAGAACTGGAGCCAGGGACAGAGACTCTTGTGACATTATCCTGACTGCCTTGTCCGAGAATTACTTCGAGCAGATAGTTAGAGAACCAACTCGTGAAGCTAACGTTTTAGACCTCATAGCAACAAATAGACCGGAACTTTTCGACTCCGTGAATGTAGAAGAGGGTATCAGTGATCATAAGTCAGTGGTTGCATCAATGACTACAAGTGTAATAAGAAATGCCAAGAAAGGAAGGAAAATATATTTGCTTAACAAGAGTGATAGGGCACAAATCGCAGAATATCTGAGTGACCACCATCAAACGTTCATTTCTGAGGAAGAGGATGTGGAACAAAAATGGAAAAAATTCAGAAACATCGTCCAGTACGCCTTAGATAAGTTCGTACCGACTAAGGTCCAAAGCGAGGGGAAAGATCCACCGTGGTATAACAATCATGTACGAAAGGTACTACGGAAACAAAGAAAGCTTCATCATAGGTTTAAGAGTAGTCGAATCATAGCTGATAAGGAAAAGCTGAACGAAGCGAAAAAGAGCGTAAAGAGAGCAATGAGAGAAGCATTCAACGAATTCGAACATAAAACATTGGCAAACAATCTAAACAAGAACCCTAAAAAGTTTTGGTCATATGTAAAATCGGTAAGCGGATCTAAATCCCCTATTCAGTCACTCGTTGACCACGATGGCACCGAAACAGAGGACCACCGAAGAAAGGCAGAAATACTGAATTCAGCGTTCCGAAACTGTTTCACTGCGGAAAATCGTAACACGGTCCCTGACTTCAGCCGTCGCACGGACGCCAAAATGGAAAATATTGAAATAAACGATATCGGAATTGAAAAACAACTGCTATCACTTAGTAGCGGAAAAGCATCCGGACCAGACGAGATACCCTTAAGATTCTACAGTGATTATGCTAAAGAACTTGCCTCCTTTCTATCAGCAATTTATCGTAGATCGCTGGAAGAACGTAAAGTACCTAGCGACTGGAAGAAAGCGCAGGTCGCTCCCATTTTCAAGAAGGGTCATAAATCAGATGCGAATAATTATAGGCCTATTTCGCTTACGTCAATCTGTTGTAGAATAATGGAACATGTTTTGTGTTCTCGTATTATGACGTTCTTAGATAATACAAATCTCCTTCATCATAACCAACATGGATTCCGCAAACAGAGATCATGTGAAACTCAGCTCGCCCTATTTGCCCAAGAAATTCACAGTGCCGTAGACACTGGCGAGCAGATTGATGCCGTATTCCTGGACTTCAGGAAGGCATTTGATACGGTTCCGCACTTACGTTTAGTGAAAAAAATACGAGCTTACGGAATATCGGACCAGGTTTGTGATTGGATTCAGGATTTCCTAGAAGAAAGAACACAACATGTCATTCTTAACGGTTCAAAATCTGCAGATGTAGAGGTAATTTCGGGAGTACCGCAGGGAAGCGTGATAGGACCTTTATTGTTTACAATATACATAAATGACTTAGTTGACAACATCGGTAGCTCCGTGAGGCTATTTGCAGATGACACGGTTGTCTACAAGAAAGTAGCAACATCAGAAGACTCGTACGTACTCCAGGAGGACCTGCAGAGGATTAATGCATGGTGCGACAGCTGGCAGCTTTCCCTAAACGTAGATAAATGTAATATAATGCGCATACATAGGGGCAGAAATCCATTCCAGTACGATTATGCCATAGGTGGTAAATCATTGGAAGCGGTAACGACCGTAAAATACTTAGGAGTTACTATCCGGAGCGATCTGAAGTGGAATGATCACATAAAACAAATAGTGGGAAAAGCAGGCGCCAGGTTGAGATTCATAGGAAGAATTCTAAGAAAATGTGACTCATCGACGAAAGAAGTAGCTTACAAAACGCTTGTTCGTCCGATTCTTGAGTATTGCTCATCAGTATGGGACCCTTACCAGGTTGGATTAATAGAAGAGATAGACATGATCCAGTGAAAAGCAGCGCGATTCGTCATGGGGACATTTAGTCAGCGCGAGAGCGTTACGGAGATGCTGAACAAGCTCCAGTGGCGGACACTTCAAGAAAGGCGTTACGCAATACGGAGAGGTTTATTATCGAAATTACGAGAGAGCACATTCCGGGAAGAGATGGGCAACATATTACTACCGCCCACATATATCTCGCGTAATGATCACAACGAAAAGATCCGAGAAATTAGAGCAAATACGGAGACTTACAAGCAGTCGTTCTTCCCACGCACAATTCGTGAATGGAACAGGGAAGGGGGGATCAGATAGTGGTACAATAAGTACCCTCCGCCACACACCGTAAGGTGGCTCGCGGAGTATAGATGTAGATGTAGATGTAGAAGTATGTAAATGGTTAAGAGTTGCAAGTCTCACTGATAGAGCCACCATAGTGCATTAGTGCTGTTTTCTGTTGATTATTGTTACAAGGCCTGTTAGGGTGTGTAAGGGGCGTGTACAGCGTTAGGTGCTGAATGATAACTCTGAAGGACATGGAGCTGCCAAGAGCTCGTGTGAGACAGCCGTATCAGCACCTGACGGAGTTTAATAGTGGCTTCATTGTCGGTCCCCATTTGGCCGGCTGGTCGAATTGTGCAACAACCAGATTTTTGGAGCATTCGGATGTGACAATAACCCGATGTTGCACTGCGTGGGAGCATGAAGGCAGTATGCTGATCAAGGTTCCGGTCGACCTCGTGTGACCATCACAAGAGATCGTCACTGTGCTATGTACGAGGAGGAGGAGGAGGAGGAGGTTAGTGTTTAACGTCCCGTCGACAACGAGGTCATTAGAGACGGAGCGCAAACTCGGGTTAGGGAAGGATGGGGAAGGAAATCGGCCGTGGCCTTTCAAAGGAACCATCCCGGCATTTGCCTCAAACGATTTAGGGAAATCACGGAAAACCTAAATCAGGATGGCTGGAGACGGGATTGAACCGTCGTTCTCCCGAATGCGAGTCCAGTGTGCTAACCACTGCGCCACCTCGCTCGGCGCTATGTACGAAACACACATTTGCGCCTGCGATCAGATAACGGCACTCATCCTCATAAATTAAGGATAATGCTGATACATGGTGAAACAACGCTATGGTGGGCGATTTGCGGGTTTAAATCACCTCGAGGTATGACCATGCGGTGCATTCGACCTGTGGTCGTCGGACGGCTGCGCTGGCAGCAGTCCACATATGCAGAGGTGTGTTGGTGCATGTCAGAGTACAGTGCAGCGAGTAACTGTGCAGGCGTTTTCAGACGTGCTAATGGTGACTGTGTGTTGAAAATGGCTCAAAGAACACATGAGGGGTAGAATACTAGGGCGACTGGAGGCTGGTCAAACACAGCAGGTCGTAGCATGGGCCCTCCGTGTGGTACAAAGTGTGATCTCAAGGTTATGGCAACGATTTCAGCAGACAGGAAACGTGTCCAGGCGCTACAGTACGGGTCGTCCACATTGTACAACACCACAAGAGGACCGATATCTCACCATCAGTGCCCGCATACGGCCAGGTAGCCTTGCTCGGGACCTTACCGCACCCACTGGAACAGTTGTCTCCAGACACACCGTCTACAGACGACTGAACAGACATAGTTTATTCGCCCAGAGACGTGCAAGTTGCATTCCACCGATCCCTCGTCACAGGAGAGCCCGTAAAGCCTGGTGTCAACAACACAGTACATGGTCATTGGAACAGTGGTCCCAAGTTATGTTCACTGACGAGTCCAGGTATAGTTTGAACAGTGATTCTCGCCGGGTCTTCATCTGGCGTGAACCAGGAACCAGATACCAATCCCTTAATGTCCTTGAAAGGGATCTGTATGGAGGTCGTGGTTTGATGGTGCGGGGTGGGATTATGATTGATGCACGTACACACCTGCATGTCTTTGACAGAGGAACTGTAACAGGTCAGGTGTATCGGGACGTCATTTTGCACCAGTATGTACGCCTTTTCAGGGGTGCAGTGGGTCCCACCTTCCTCCTGATGGATGATAACGCACTGCCCCACCGAGCTGCCATCGTGGAGGAGTACCTTGAAACAGAAGATATCAGACAAATGGAGTAGTCTGCCTGTTCTCCAGACCTAAACCCCATCGAGCACGTCTGGGATGCTCTCGATCGACGTATCGTTGCACGTCTTCACACCCCTAAGACACTTCAGGAGCTCCTACAGGCACTGGCGCAAGAATAGGAGGCTATACCCCAGCACCTGCTCGACCACCCGATCCAGAGTATGCCAACCCGTTGTACGCCTGTGTACGTGTGCATGGTGATCATATCCCATACTGATGTCGGAGTATATGCGCAGGAAACAGCGACGTTTTGTAGCACATGTGTTTCGGGACGGTTGTCTCAACTTATCACCAACACCGTGGACTTACATATCTGCGTAGTGTGTGTTCCCTATGTGCCTCTGCTGTTAGCGCCAGTTTTGTGTAGTGCCACATTGTGTGGCACCACATTCTGCAATTATGTTTAATTTATGAGCATGAGTGCAGTAATGGACTCCGTGTGACACTGTGTGTCACCCCGCTCCGTTTGTCTGATATTAGCAGAAGTCGTACTGGGGAATTACCGTCCAGTGCGTAGGCTGCCGTTAACGGCTAAGTATGAACGGTGTCGTGTCAAGGAAGTATGGACCTCTGATAATCGACGTCGCACAGTGCTTGGAAGTGAATCACGGTTCTGCCCTACCCCGACTGAGCATCGTCGGCTAGAAGGTGGCAACCTGCAGAGAGGTCCCATTCCTCCAGTATTTGGTAGAAGCATTGTGGGGGTCACCGTGTGGAGACCCATCAGGAATGACTTCCGGCCACGGCTGGTACGGATTGAGGGAACTCTGATAGCACAAGAGTAATTCACAGAAATTCTACGTGTTACCTCACACACGGCAGTATAAGGACAACAGTTTTCAACAGAACAACACTCATACACACATGGCACGTGTGTCTATAAACTATATGAGTGACTTTGACGTACTCCTGCCCCCGATAAAAGGTATGGGACCAATTCGGACGTCAATTCTGTCCCAGTGCTAGTTCCAGATTATCAAGCGTCAGTTACAAAAGTTGAGAGTCATCTCTCCTCAGGAGACGATACAGCGGCTTTATGACATACTTCCCAAACAAATCAGTGCACGCATCCAGGCCAGAAGGAGTGCAACGTTATACTGATAAGTGGACACAAACTCCAAAGCTCTTCGTAAATTTGACTCAGTTTTGTAGTCAACAAGCTAACATCACATACCCTCTCAACCAGTGAAGTTTCATTTCGTTTCATCCTCCCTTCTGTGTGCTTCACTTTTATTTTTATTTTCATCCGGCATCGTATAATTCGATTTGGCCTTCGTGCAAGTTTCCGGCCGGAATTGGTAGATATCAGATGGGGGTGGTGTGTGAACCGTTTGCGATGTACAATTTCCATTCCTGTGGACGAGTATCGGGATATTTCTGAAACATGTTGGGTGGTTATAGAGAGTTATTGACTTTGGGTCAACGACAATTTTAATGCTGTCTTACGAGTGAAAGCGTGGCTGGCGGCTCGTATTTAGACTGATTTAATAGTGTAGCGGCGCTCAGGGCCATCAGAACCCTCCAGTAAACTTTACCGAACAGCAAGACGTCTCAGACTAACATTGAGCAGAATCGGACCGCAGCCGCGTGTGGAATTTCGTGTGACGCCACGGAAGCTCCGATAAGACACCTAAGTAACATTTAACTTGACCATAAAGGGGAGCGGGATCTCGTACTGTTTTGGCAAGTACGATCGTGGAGGAAAACAGTGTCTTCTTGAGTCAGAATTGGGCCTGGAGACGGAGGCCGGCAAGAGGCTGCTGACGACGCTGATTCGGCGGCTGCTAAACCACTGAGCTGAGCCGACGAGCGACCGCGAAACCGCACAGCCGTGGCGGGGCAGCCGCCGCTGTGAAACTCAGGAAGCAGAAACCACCGGCGCCGTTTAAGGAACCAGTTACCGGCCACCACTTTCATGAAGTGTTAATGTCTGCCCTAATGGCCTAGTCAAACGTACGCTGGAAAGAAACTGCCCATCAATTTGCCATCAGGACAAAACTGAAAACGACGGATAGTTTCACTGCCCTCGACTTAGTGTTTCTATTTCAAAAAAATGGCTCTGAGCACTGTGGGACTTAACTTCTGTGGTTATCAGTCCCCTAGAACTTAGAACTACTTAAACCTAACTAACCTAAGGACATCACACACATCCATGCCCGAGGCAGGATTCGAACCTGCGACCGTAGCAGTCGCGCGGTTCCGGACTGAGCGCCTAGAACCGCGAGACCACTGCGGCCGGCTGTTTCTATTTCAGTTTCAATAAAATGTATGTAGATATGTTACCACATTATAACATAGATCAAGTTTTCGAGTATCACTGCAAGTGGGCTTCACAAGGGTAACATAGTTATTTCGTATGATGAGAACAAATACAACTACACTTTCGTTCTAGGAGGGCGTGGTCGAAATTACTCCTCCTGCCAACTGTGGGCAATATCTTCCGAGGTGAGCCAACGACTCACGTCGAAAGATGTTGCCCGAATTTGGGAGCGAAACCTCAGGGGGAAGAATTTCTACTGTTCGACCACGGCCTCTTAGCCCGGAAGTTTTAACTGATGAAGACGTCGACCGTGAAAGCCTTCACGTTAAATACACTAAATTTCTTTATAAATGTGCAATCTTTTCAGATCCATCTCCCTGATCCATTCGATAGTTTCATCCGATTCGTGGTGATTCCCTATTGTTGTTCCTTTGTGCACTCGAAGAGAAGAGTCATCAACGATATGGTGGATGGACTGTAAGGAGGCAACATTGTCTTAGATTGCACAAGTAGCCCAACCCCACTTGTGCAAAAGATAACGACAGCTGCCTTGTCTGGTTTTAATCCGGTTCATCACCTTGTACTGACACTGAATGATACCTGTTGTCTCTTTCTAATGCAATGTTCTGGTAAGATCAGCTACGCAAAATATCTCCCTAGTGGCTCCCTAACTCCCAAGAATGATTCTGTAAATAGAGGCTACGTTTGCTTGTCGGCGTCCTTGAGAAGAGTAACCTAATCGTCTCTCCCGTCGGGGATCCACACACGGTGGCCGGAAGGGCCCAGAGAGCGTAAGCGGTTTCTACCTGTACCAGCCTCACAATGGGTTCTGACCAGTGGCCACTGATACCTCTCTGACCCAACGTAGGAATATTCGAAACTCTAGGCTCTTGCCGCGCGGAGTGGCCGCGCGGTTTGAGGCGCATTGTCACGAATTGCACTGCCCTCCCACCGGAGGTTCGAGTCCTCCTTCGGGCACGGGTGTGTGTGTTATTCTTAGCATAAGTTAGTTTAAGTAGAGTGTAAGCCTAGGGACTGATGATCTCAGCAGTTTGGTTGCATAGGAAATCACACAAAAAAATGGTTCAAATGGCTCTGAGCACTATGGGACTCAACTGCTGAGGTCATTAGTCCCCTAGAACTTAGAACTAGTTAAACCTAACTAAGGTAAGGACATCACATACATCCATGCCCGAGGCAGGATTCGAACCTGCGACCGGAGCGGTCTCGCGGTTCCAGACTGCAGCGCCAGAACCGTGCGGCCACTTCGGCCGGCGGAATTCACACACATTGGAACATTTACACTGCTCTTAACATTCAAAGAACCATGTAGCGGCTCACATAAAGCCATTACAACGTCTGGGGGTATCGAACCACATGGAAGGATTCTCAACTATATCCTTGTTGATTACTGATGACTGCTCCCACTGGATTTTCCACGACTGCTTGACACCGAAAGAGGTCTGAACAAGATTGCTTCACGTCCATAAGTATAACCTTTAATTACCCTACAAGTGATAACCGGGTGGGCTATTAACAACAGAACTGTTTGAAGAAGACCTCTCATTCAAAGAACGTGCAAGAAGTCGGAAATCCTTCTCAGGACCCACAAATTCGTAGGTCTAATCTTTGCTCAACTCTCAACTTGATATGGAAGGGTAGCACACCACACAACCCATATGAAGGCAAGTTATGGTAGTGGCCAAAATGCTGGTTCATATCCCAAACTGACTGCTCTAACGGATGACTACGTCAGCATATTAAGTTTTCTTCTTCTTCAACTGAAAGCCACATTTCGTTATGGACGATACAAACGGTATTATCGTTTAACTGCTCATGGGAAAGAAATTCACCATAGCAATGCTTGTCATTATTATAAATCACTCTAGATTACAATGGAAAATGAGCTACAGTCGAATCAGTTCACGTTTTATAGAAAGATGAAGCACTTCCCTTACGTTACAAAGTAATATCTCTTTATATCAATCACAAGCGGTATCAGCTATACACGGCATTTGTTTGCGATAAACGCCGAAATCAACGTGGCCGTGTTCTTCTAGTAGGTTGGACGAGCCACCACACAAGTTCGCACATATTTTGTCAACGAAATGTATAGACTTTTTTGTGATACGTAACATTGCCGTAATATCTCTACTTAATCACTATACTAGAGTTACTTTTCCAGAGAGTCACTGATAGTATAGCATTTAGTGTTAAAATAGATACTGAACCATCCCCACACTCATTACAGTTGGGATAATGGTATCAGTACCTAAGTAACCCGCCATGTATTATTCTCTTATACTCGACCTGCAGCCTTAAGCATCTGGATACATCGTTGTCGAAATCAGCACAATCGTTAATGTTTGTAAAAATAAAAAGTATTCTCGGTATTTCCTTGAATCCCGCTAAAGTAGACAAGGCCTTACCAACGTCATCACCATTTTAGAATACTGCTTCTGTTTAAATGTAACAGCCTGAAAGGTAGTCGATTGGTTGAATTATTCTATTTAAGCATAGTAACTATTTTATTTACTCTCTTAAAAGCGTTATTTTATTTAAGGAATGAACGAAGACCGGCATTTCCATCCTAGTTATGAAATCTTCAAGGCATACCCTCTAGGTAGTTTCGTTTCTTTAACGCATCGGCTCGCAGATTCAATTTTCTAATCTTAGGCAGTCTTCATCTGAAGATGACTAGTAGGAAACTTGTAGAAAAGTTACAAATAAACGATACTGGTACAACGATGAAGACTCGAGGAGATTTTACCTATAATATTCTCCGTGAAATCCTTTGTTCGTGGAAGGCATTTATATGTTTTACGTGATGAATACGGAAGGATACATGTAAATTTCAGGATTTAGTTGAAGGTATCTTGTGAAGGATAACCTTGATGGCTTTGTGCGCATTGATGCTTACGCTTACACAATGAATTTGATGAACAGACTTAGGATTTACATTGGATGTAGAGTACCATTTATCTACAGAGGAATGGTTGTTGAATGGGGACAGACGGATTAATACTGTGAGTAAAAAATTGGGCAATCAGTGTCTAGGACATGAAGTGTGAGGGTTAAAACAGAAGCAATCCATATGTCTGCTCCGTTCGAAGACTTGTATAACTGCTAGGCAGTTAGAAAGGCCTCAGACTGCGATGATCACAAATTGACACATATTACAATGATGGTAAGCAAACACTGCAACAAAGCAAAATTTATTAGCGTGAAAAACTTACTTTCAAGCCGAAAGACGAGCCCAGCTTCAGGATGCAGTCAGTATAGAGTATGTGACTTCTAAAATTTACGTGCGGTGTTACTCCTCATATTACGACATGTACGAGGGCTATACGGAGAGTAAGGAACGATCGGTCGTGAAAAGGAAACCACAGTGAAAATCCGATGAAGTTTTGCACAGGTGTGTTGGGCAGTGTCTCTAGTATGCCCGTCGATCCAGCTAAGTCGTTCTTTTAGTTCTGAGCACATAGGGAGCACATAAACATACCTAGAACAATGGTGTCTCCCGCCAAGCACGAGGGTCTGGTGAGAAATTTCGCCTGAAGCTAGGCAGCCAACATTACATAACTGTCATGCGTTTCCTTCTTCAAGAAAATTCTCAGCCGCATTCTGCAGGGGCTATGAGGATGCTCCTGCATCGTTTTCAGTTGAAAATGTTTGATTACACAAAATTCAGCTCGTAATTGTCTACCTCTGAGTCTCATCTCTGCTCACATCAACCGCTGGCTATGAAAACATTTTGGCACAGAACAGACAACGAGATGTAGACCAGCGTAGAGAATTGGCGGAAAGCACTGGCGCCTGCCTTCTACAGCGAGGGTATTGCAAAGTTGGTGCAACGCTACGACAAACGTCTAAGTCGGATCGGCGGCTATGGAGATAAGTAGCTCAAAGTTGCAGCTAACTGTTACAAATAAAACAGTTTTGATTTTCACTGTGGTTTCCATTTCGCGACCTATCGTTCCTTACTTTCCGAATAGCCCTCGTACGTACCCCTCCATCTAAAAATGGGCTTCAGCTCGAAACTTGTTACGACTAAATAAATTTGTGGACCAATGAGTGGTTGCAATGGTTTCTTTCTTCTGTCATTAAGATTTAAACAGTTGGTGAAGTCCTTCAGCCCTGGTGGATGAAAAAAATTTTAGCAATGGGATACTCATTTCCATAACATCAAAGATCTCAATGCTTCATTTACACCAGTTAAAAACTTTTACAGTAGTACGTACATCAGATACTTTGAAGTGACAA
The DNA here is from genome assembly GCF_023864345.2 of Schistocerca serialis cubense. NCBI lineage: Eukaryota > Metazoa > Arthropoda > Insecta > Orthoptera > Acrididae > Schistocerca > Schistocerca serialis. The sequence continues at coordinate 1,015,507,191 of NC_064639.1, forward strand.
GAGGCCAAAAATCTTATCTCTTGGTGTAAGAATTAAAAAGGTGAAAGGAGAAGCACTATTAATTCTATACGTTATCAGTCAGATTCTAATGTTTTGCTTGTGTAAGAATAGGGACTTTCCCCTACTCAGAATTCTATTTAGCAGGAACTGCTAGAAATAGTTAACTGTAGCAAATTGTTAATTGAGCTTTTTGTCGTGCCCACCGTGTCGAAGCGAAATTATAGTTGAAAGATCCTGGTTTGGCGAGAAATGTAGCTAATCAGATTTTAATCACTTGTATCGATATTTACTGATCAACAAAGAGCTTGAAGTAGCTGTAAAGTCAATTAGTTGACAAAAAATAAGTTCCAAAGTTTCTTCCCAAAGCATCTTCAATTCGTACAGTAGCACTGTTAAGAGTCGAGACTCGATAAGAATTTATATCTTTTCCCATTAGACGGGTTTCTAGTAAATTGAATGTAGTCGGTCAGTGGAGCTCTATAAAATAAAGATGCTGTTTAAATTCATTGTCTCACGGTAAGCCCGAAGCACGTTGCATATTGGCTCGTGGAACAAATAAATCAATTCGAAATGTTAAAGTTTCTTCCCACAGCGTCCTATATTTACAGAGTCGCAATGTTAAGAGGCTAGATAACATGAAATTTATGTTTACACATGCACCTGTTTGCCAGGGTGTATCCATGACGGTCTGTTTAAAAACAAAGAAACACGAGTAACCATTTTGAGAGAAGAGTAACCTGTGTGCAACAGGGTACCCACAACATGACAAGCCGATAAATTACAGTTTGTAACCTAATTAAGGGACCGACAAGAGAAAAAGGGGGAGAAACAAAAGTACAGAAAATTTGAAATCGCTAGACACATCCTTTAATCGAAACTGTGGCAAATGTCAGCTACCGCACGACCCAACAAATCGCTTAACAACACCACAAAACGAAGGTGCTCTTATCAACATTAAGACGAAGCAGCGGAACGCGTCAAGATCTGGAGAGAAATCTGTACCATCCGGAAAAACGGTACACCCCTCTACACTGAGTCGGCTTCCCAGAAAACTCAGTCATAATGCACCACCAACTGCAAATATCATGAGTGGACAATACTTGAAGGACGTACTTCCCATGCCTGAAACTGAAAATTTGTTTATTTTGTGAATTACTCTGTGTCGGTCTGTTTTTTGTTATCCGGTCATTATTCTTTTGTGTGGCGTTACTGTGTCGGAACGTTCACACAGCACAAATTGTAGAATGTTGACTTAACTACGTGTAATTATAAATATATCAATAAAAGTTTCATACGAAAAAGCGCACATTGATTCTGGGAATTCAGTATGTTGAAAAAAAATTGATTGTTTCTAAAACGACGTGTTTCGATCGCTTTGCTGCTTCATGAGGAGGCAGTTTCGATGAAATTATAGAAAGTTTAGGAACATTCTGTACATTTCGATAACGTTGGTTTCCCAGAAGCAACGCGCCTTTAGTAAACGCTGGAACTGCCAGCTGATCATGGTGCAAGGCCTCCGAAACGCGCCGCAAATTAAAAAAAATACAATTTATTTCTGCTTGCGTTGTGTTTTTATTTGTGTTTATACGAGGGTCACTCCAAAAGAAATGCACGCTATTTTTGTAAGAATACAGTTTTCATTCTGCATGTGTGAAAGTTTTACAGTGTGTAGATACATCCTTCCCGCTTGTTTTCAAACTTAGTACAACCTGTTCCCGTGAGTTTAGCCGTCACAGCATGTCTTCAAGATGGCTGCTACACTTGACGTTCGTCAGAAGCAACATGTTGTCATAGAGCATGCTTGTGCTGTGAAACAGTGGGAAACACCCACAAGAAGTTGAAAAAGGTGTATGGAGATGCTGCTGTCGATCGCAGTGCAGTTACTCGGTGGGCAAGCAGGTTACGTGATGAACGCGGGCACCGCAATATTGAGGATTGTCCTTAGATTAGATTAGTTTTTCTTTCCATAGATCGGTGTTGAGGAAATCCTCGTGGATGTGGAACATGTCACTTAAAAAAAAAAAAAAAAAAAAAAAAAAAAAAAGCTGAAATAACAATACTAACAGTATGAATATATACATCATTTGTTTCTATTAAAAAATTCATCAATGGAGTAGAAGGAGTTGGCCACTAGTAAGCCTTGCAGGCTCCTTTTAAACTGATCTTTATTTGTAACTAAATTTTTAATGTTTGCTGGCAAATTATTGAAGATGAGTGTTCCTGAGTAGTGGACCCCTTTTTGAACTAAAGTAAGTGCTTTTAAGTTCTTGTGCAGATCATTTTTGTTCCTGGTATTGTATGTATGAACTGAGCTGTTTGTTGGAGAAAGAGATATATTATTTAGGACAAATTTCATTAAGGAGTAAATATACTGAGAGGCAGTAGTTAGTATACCCAGTTCTTTGAAGAAGTTTCTACAGGACGTCCGTGAATTTACTCCACAAATAATACGTATTACACGCAGCGGCAGGCTTCGCACTGCACACACTCCAGACAATATGCATATGTGACGACACTGAAGAAACATCAAGCTGGACTGAGTCGTGTTCGAACACATCGGCAAAAGCAGGATGTTTTGCTGTTGCACGACAATGAACGGCCACATGTCAGTCAGAAAACCATGGAAGCGATCACAAAACTCGGATGGACAACACAAACACCCGCCTTACAGTCCTGACATGGTTCCATGTAACTATCATCTCTTTGGGAAACTGAAAGACTCTCTTTGTGGAACAAGGTTTGAAGATGATGACTCCCTTGTGCACGCTGCCAAACAGTGGCTCTAACAGGTTGGTCCACAATTTTACCGTGCGGATATACAGGCGCTGGTTCCAAGATGTCGTAAGGCAGTTGAGAGGGATGCAAATTATGTGGAGAAATGAAAATATTGTTCGTAAAGGATGTATCTACACACTGTAAAACTCTCAAACATGTAGAATAAAAGATGGATTTAAAAAAAAATTGTGTGCATTTCTTTTGGAGTGACCCTCGTAGTTTATTACTGGAAGTTATTATTATTTAATCGTAGCCAAGCCATAGACAACCCACATATTACATATTCACACAAATACAAATACAATATACATATGTATAAATAAAACAAACCCAAAATTGGGAGTCACATTACAATATAAAGACAAACATAGTATATATATCATATCACGTCCCGCCAAAATTCAGCGCATTTAACTGCCACTGCCGTAGCGTTTGCCAGATATTCTTCCCTGCACACTTCCCCCATGTTGCTGCATTCCAGGAGGTGGTCCATTGTTTGGGTCTGTCCGCACTGGCACGTGTCCGTCCCGTCTCGGTATCCCCATTTACACATGTTTACGTTGCGTCTGCCCACCCCAGTTCGTAGGCGGTTAAGGGTTCTCCATTATGGCCATTTTAGTTCATTTCCAGATGCCAATTGTTCGTTGGGTGAGATTAGAGGCGCCTGGTCTCCCGTAGGCAGTGTTGTTTGCCATTTTGACAATCTGGCCTTTTGTTTTGAGGTTTCGAGCGGTTGAACTGAGGTGAGGAAACTCCGTCATGATTTTAGACGTGTGAGTGGAGGGTTTTGTCCGAAGAGAGGATGGCGCTGGTCGCGCAGCTGCTTGAGGCGCTATGCTTCGCTTGCTATAGCTCGTCTGATAGGTGAAACTATGGCACTAAGCAAATAAAGTTGGCTAACCGGGGTGGGTCTTAGGCATCCCGTGATTACGCGACAGGCATCGTTCAGCAGAGGATCCACTCGTTTCGCATGCGCTGATCTTTCCCAAACTGGGGCAACGTATTCAGCAACCGAGTAGCAGAGTGCAAGTGCCGACGTACGTAAAGTATGTGGGTCGGCACCCCATTTTGTGGAGGTGAGCTTACTCAGGAGGTTGTTTCTTGTTGATAGTTTGCCCCTGACCTTGTCTACATGATGTCTGTAAGTAAGTGTGCGATCAAGGGTGACGCCTAAATAACAAGGAGTGCTGCTGAACGCGATCCGTTGGTTGTTCCACGTGCTGTTTAGGGTATGTTTGGCGTCTCGGTTTCGAAGATTGAATAGGCAGGATAATGTTTTTGCTGCGTTCGGGCGTAGGCCGTTGGCTTCGTAGTATGGCTTTAGACCGTTGAGGGCATTCGTAAGGCTAATTTCTATGTCTTTGAAGTTCCGACCCTGCTCGGCTATTGCAAGATCGTCCGCGTAAGCAAAGCTCCTAGTCCCTGGTGCAACTGGTTGATCATTCACATATATGTTGAAAAGAGTGGGTGCGAGGACACTGGAAGTGAAAGCTACATAGAAAAAATTTGTTTGGTAAGACGGCCCACGAAATGATACGTATCAGATGCTGCCACGATTAGGCACAATGCGTGCAAGAGCGAAGAAATAAGAGGAATGAGAAGAGGGAGGGGTTGGGGAGAGGGGGAGGGAAGATTGCAGCAGACGCAAAACGGCGGCATGTCGAGATGAGGCGCGGCTTGGATCCCGAGCGGGCGGCGCATGCGCAGAGGCTCCACCCGCCGGCCACGCGGTGGGGGTGGTGGCTGGCGGGGAGGGGGGAGGCAGAGGGAGGGGGAGGGGCGCTGACTCAATCGCGGGAAAACCGGCGGCGGCAGCGGCGGCGGCGGCGGTGCAGGTGGTCGGGCACTCGCGCGCCGGACTCCACGCCATGTGCACGCTCGCGGGACGCGCTGCCCGCCGGGAGGCGTGACGCGTTCTCACGTGACGTCGCAGCACCTGCCGGCCGCACGTCTGCACCGTGGTTGTGACATCGCTCAAGACTGAACGACACCCAGCCGGTTGTGAAAGAAGTGTCTCGCACAAACACTTTGGGACTGTATTTCGCTGCGGACGGCTCCTAGGAGAGGTCCGCGTCTAGCTTTCAGGTTGTGCTCAGATTTGACAAGTCCAGTGTTTTACAAGGATTTCATTGTTGACGGCAGGGGCGTGAGAGTGTCAGTGTCAACTGTCAATCAAGAATACATTCTTCCGAGAGTGCGCCGCTGGGTAACGCATTTGGTGATTCCAATGGACTGATCTGGTGATTGACAAGGGTATTACGTCGAAGAAGGACGTATTTTTCTCAGATGCCATCGTCTTATTTTCGTATTTGGCGCATATACAATGATCTTGTGTACCTGTCAGTGACATTGCCATTGTAGTTGTGTGAATTTTTGCTGTTAAATGTCGCTCCCCTGCACTATTTCTAAAAGGAGTGTCTTTTCTGTGACCATCATCGATACCAGTGCCAGTATTATCGAGAACTGTCAGTAGGGTGACAGCTCAGCTAAAGTACTGTGTGAATCTCATTGGACTAGGCCTTTGCTTTAGCTGATTACGTTGGACTAATTGGTCTCGTCAACGACAACAGCATTTCGTCACAGAAGGCCCACTTTTCTCAGGTGTTCTCCAGACTTCTTTGCATTTGACGAATGACCAGTGATGTCGTGCACCTACCACTGACACTACAAGTGCGTACAATTTCCTCCGCTATTACTGTAACGAGAAGTGCCCACCAGCATCAGTACCCAGTGTCGGCAAGTACGATTGGGAGCTGTCAGTGAGCAACTGGGTTTTCTGGAAGCAGGGTGACCAGTCTCGCTGAGGAGAGTGCTGTGCTGACTGGGGAGGTCTCCACTCTTAGGATCGTCGCCGTCGTCGGACAGTAGCGGTCGCAGTCGCACAGTAGTAGCCAGTGGTACCGCTTCGGCCCGGGCGGAGGAGCGCGGACCGGCGGCGCGCCGACCCGTTGCGCAAGCGAGCAGCGAGCAGCGAGCGTCGCCCCAAATGCATCTGCCGGGCTTGCTGGCGACGGTGACCCCCGCGAGCGGCGACGACGCGGCTGCCAGCCTGTGCAAGAAGCCCGGCGCCATGACGGAGCAGCAGCTGCCCGCCGCGGCCACCGCCGACGACCTGTGGTGGACGGAGCGCGTGCTGGCCGACGCGCAGGCCGAGCACCCGGGCGAGCTGGTGCGCACCGGCAGCCCCAACCTGCTCTGCACCGCGCTGCCCAACCACTGGCGCTCCAACAAGACGCTGCCCGTCGCCTTCAAGGTGGTCGCCCTCGGCGACGTCGTCGACGGCACCGTCGTCACGGTGCGCGCCGGCAACGACGACAACTTCTGCGCCGAGCTGCGCAACTGCACCGCCGTCATGAAGAACCAGGTGGCCAAGTTCAACGACCTGCGCTTCGTCGGCCGCAGCGGCAGGGGTGAGTGCCTCGGCTGGGATCTGCGAGTCCCATTCGGCCTTTAAAGTTCTGATACACGTAGCGAAAACACCAAATTAAACCACTGGATGACACTCATAACACATAGACACAGTGAAATGACAATATTTCCCTCATAGACTACATTTATTGTCAAAGAGCACAATTGCCCAGTTTCGTCTATAGAGTCACTTCCAAGTGGTATTTGACGCGCTTGAAGATAAGCGACCGTGTTGGCCAGCTACGGCAGGCAATCATAAAACTTACTGTACGTCAATCCAGTTGTACACGTGGCTACTTACCACAAGTACTACAAATGTGAATTCAGCTGATCCACAGTCCATTTGGATTATCTCAACACTGGCTATTAGATATTCATCGTTCTATGAAGTTGTAAAATGAAAATGAACAGCCGGCCGGAGTGGCCGTACGGTTCTAGGCGCTACAGTCTGGAGCCGCGAGACCGCTACAGTCGCAGGTTCGATCCTGCCTCGGGCATGGAGGCGTGTGATGTCCTTAGGTTAGTTAGTTTTAAGTAGTTCTAAGTTCTAGGGGACTGATGACCTCAGATGTTAACTCCCATAGTGCTCAGAGCCATTTGAACCTTTTTTTTTGTTAAATGAACAACCTCCACACTAGATACCGTAGTGAAATTTGCTGGGAATCTGAGGACGAGGTAGCACAGTAGTGTGGAAGGGAAAAGGATGAAAGGAAAAACTCACTAAATTGATCGAAAGACGTTTGACTGAAGCACAGAGTCTTTTCTGTGTAAACACAGCTGAAGCAAGATCACTGAAGATGAGGGAGTTGCACTTCAACTGAGGCAATTCCTTGCTCCACAGCTTATGAAGACTGTGTCAAATTTCTAATGTGTACCTTATGAATAAAATCATCGAGATCGCTTAATATATATATTTACCACTTTCTTTCGGCTACTGTCATCATCAGATCAAAACTTAGAAGTTGGAAAACACTGTTCAGTGTCACTATCAATAAAATCTATGTCTAAAGTGTGGCGTCAACACGCCATTTAGCTATAAGTTTTACTGATACTGGCTCTGAACTTTGTTTTACAATGTCGACGTTTTGAGCAGATGATGACAGTAGCCGATATGACGAAGTAAATAAATATTTATTCAAATGGTTCAAATGGCTCTGAGCACTATGGGATTTAATTGCTGTGGTCACCAGTCCCCTAGAACTTAGAACTACTTAAACCTAACTAACCTAAGGATATCACACACATCCATGCCCGAGGCAGGATTCGAACCTGCGACCGTAGCGGTCGCGCGGTCCCAGACTGTAGCGCCTAGAACCGCTCGGCCACTCAGGCCGGCAAATATTTATTAAGCTATTTAGACGCTTTTATTTACAACGTACCCCCAATGAATGCAGACTCATTCAAGAAATTCATTTCCTTTATTAATATATTCACAATGTGTAGGCATAAAGACAAAGGATAGTGGAACTGCTTTTCTTATATAATAAGCGTTGGTCTTGCTGACCATCTTCAGGCAAAAAAATTACCAGACTGTGTACATGTTCACACTGTGACTGTCAAATATGTGTATCAAGTAAGTCTGTTTCAAAAACCGGCTTTTAAGAAACTTTTGACACTGCCTTAATAAACTTATTTGGGAATCATAATGTGAACATGTGTATGCATTACTGTGTTGTCGTTTTCGTAATTGAAGGTGGTCTCTAGATCGAAACTGGTTGTAAAACAAAAACAATTCCCACAGCAACTGACAGAGCATCCATATTATTTTCATTCAGGCAGCAACCACAGTCTAACAAAATTGTTTATTCCCCACTATTGTCCAGTTTGGATATTACACCATTTTCAAGCTGTAGTTGACGTGTTTGAGGACAGCCACCAAGCTCTCTGGCCATCGGAAACGACAAGTAGTCAGTGGTGTATTCCATGGGAATTACTTTTCTTTTTCACCGATTTTCGATCTTTCAAACCATGTTTTTGTCACAATCTCGTTCTCATGGAATACCGAGCCTCTTCATAGTAACCACTGTTGAGAAAACCCAAGTGGGCTTAGGTTTACCTTGCTTCAGCTTTCTGGTGTACTTTTGAGTTCTATGAGCTATGCACTGTAGGAAAACTGGAACAAAAGAGAATCCAACCATTTGAAATGTGGAGCTGCAGCAGGATTCTGAAAATTAAATTAACTGATAAGAAATGAGGGGATCCTCAGCAGAATCGGCGAATAAACGAGTACTTGGAAAACACTAATAAGAAGCAGGTACAGGATCAACTGACATGTTCTAATTTATCAATGAATGCGACAAAGGAACTAGACGGAACCGCAGATGGAAAAATGGTGATGACAGAGATTAAAACATATAGAGTAATTAACTTGTTAGGAGCTGATAGCATTAACTCCCGGCTCACAACATTCTCATCTCCTAATCCTTCACATTACCTGGTCCTTGAAGTAAGTTATCCAAGCTCGAATGAAGGAAGATACATTTTCAGGTGTCCACCTGGATTGATGATTCCACTTTTTTCCCTCATATTTCAACAAATACCGCTATCAAGTGCTGCTATCAGTGATCTTAGTTGAAGTTTTTTAAACTAAGGGGCTCTTCGTTTCATATCTTCTCTGCTCACTTTATTTTCAGCCTCTTGTGTCCCTCGATAACGTTCTCGGTCAAGCAATAAAAGATTGGGGGACGACAAGACCATACCAAATCCAATATGACGATGTCCAGAAAAGTACTGTGGCGCTCATTTTAAAATTCTGGTTAATCACTGCTTTAGCCTTACACTACTATAATCAACAAAATGATCAGTACTGCCACATTTCACTAATCTCAAAACTTCTCCCTTACTATCAGGTCAAGTTGAGACCAGGAGACTTTCTAGACCTACTTTGTTTCAACACATTTTATTTCACAACACCTTTCTTTTTACTGAATATTTTGCAACCGTATCATACCACGCTACAATTTTTATTCGCGTACTAATTGCTCATCACTGATATCTCAAGCTGTGTGTGAACCGCACTAAGGTCACTCTCTTACTCTTATTCTGATATTTCTCGCGAACACCCATGGCAACAGTGTGAGTGATGGACTGCATATATGCATTTTGTTATTTGCATGTTTAACTTACTTATGCGGCAATACATGCCACTAGCTTGCTTCTCATGACTGACGCATTACGTTTTTCATCTTCACAGCTTTGGCCATCTTGTACGATCACCGTATCTAGACAGATGTTTCGCTTCTCATACTTTTTCTTTTTCAGCCCTTCTTTTTGTTAGGTTGCTATTAGTGCCTGTGATACACTCTATATATTCTCCTTATATGTAGATTTCTTTCAGCACCTCTCGGTTCTTGTTCTTTAATTCAAAGTGATATTGTCACCAGCGGAAACTGTCACTGACATAATACCCTTTTTCCATGTTTTGCCCTTCTTACGAATTCTTTTTCATTCAGTTGCCCGATCGACACACGCACCTAACGTTACACTTCTTTCATACTCTGGCCATCCTAATTCAACATGGCTTCCCTCCCGAAACTCTCCAGTCTTCCTGTCAGTCTTGCCAACATACCCACCACATCACAAGCGAGAAACAGCAAACTGATCATGTGGCAATTAGTACAAGTGCCTCCGTTTTCTTTCTTCATTGGTGCGCATAAGTCTGATCTGAGTCGCCTCATCCACAGAATTTCGACACCAGACTGAGTAACCTTTCAGTTCTTATATCTGTCATTATACCGGTACCTTTGAAAATAATGCCAGAGCTTGCAACTTCAAAATTGTATCAAAATCATAGTGGAGGACTGAGACACCCATATCAGAGTTCTATAAATGTAACTACTGAATTCATTCACCGCCATTTTGGCTACAGGTGTCCGCAATCGGTTATCATGCACTGAAACGTCACCTTCAGTCACTCAGTTACACTTTTATTTATCCAAATTTATGCCTTACAAGCTAGGAACCGCGTTTTCATGCTATGGGAATAAAATATGCCAGGAGTTTTTGCAGTAATCACGGAAATAATAATCACTAATTGTGAAGTATTATTTTCCAAATGCAGTCTCATTGTTGACACTGTTTATGTCGATTTCCACCAAATAATCGTGGTCTTTCCTTTTGATACGCATTATCAAGACAGTTTTTGTAAGAAGAAACGTGTCGCTATAAGTAAATCATTTTTATCGGGCATTTACAAGCAATACATTACTGCACTTATTAATTTATACATGCCATGTTGCTATTCACGTTCTTGAGCGTACAGTCCTTCATTACCAGCAACAACGGCAAATGCCAAGGTTTCAGGTAGCGGAAATATACCCGAAACAGTGCGAACACCAGGGTTCTAATCAGATCGACGATGGGATATTTTTATACAGTTGGATCTACAACTGACATGCCATAAAATGAGTTCTGGAAACCGATTAGAAAATTTTATCCCTTTCCACATGTTCAAGTACTTACGGTACGGCCGCTTTGTGAAAGTGAATTTCGTAAACCAAGAGCAATCAAGAAAATAGTCCCATCTCTCAACAACTGTAGGAACGAATCACAAATCTGTAAGAACATCTACAGTGGTGACGTGTGCCGCTTTTACCATATCCCTATAATTATTCGACATGGAAGTTGACGCATTCCTGTTAAATTCGTATTTACTTTACGTGCCTCCCACTGCGACGTACTGTTTCAAGTGATCGAGATTTGTGAATCGTGCGGATGGTCTTGCTCGATTAATAGCAACGTGCGGATGGTCTTGCTCGGTTAATAGTTGAGTCATCATTGGTAAAGTATTAGTGGGTACATTACAGGGAAGAAGGCGGGCAGGTTTTGTGTGAAGCTTATCTAAATTATCTGCTGCTACTTTGGTCTGTCCTCCCTCCTTGCGTCTGATGGAGAGTTCAGATTGAGTCTATAGCATTAGCTCTATGTCAATGAAAATGGATACAGCTAAAATAATTTAACAATACAGTTACTGTTTCCTGTAATATAACAATGAAATTCCACCATGGAAATGAAGCTCTTGTCTCAACTATCATCAAAAATTAGAATTTACGGAGACAAAAAGGAATAGCCCAGTGTTTGAAAAACTGAACAAATTCAGGGTTACATTTTTTTTGGTCCAATTTCGGGAATCCTGTTTTGAAGCTACATTTTTCTTAAGAAAAGAGGCATATCCAAGAATTAAGTAGGAAAGTATGTACCACCTACTACCGTGGAAGATTTTCTTTGTTAAACGGGAATAGTCAATAGTGAAATACACCCATAACACTATAAACATAAGCCAGCTATTGAGTAACACATCCTTCTGTAAAAGAAAGAGTCTCAGCTAAATTATTACAGCTTAAATATCTTTCAGAATCTCAAAATGTATTTTATATGTATTAACTACTCCACATAGAAGCTCTGACTAAAAATTATGCGTTGTACTGAGAATTAAAATTAGTGTAAATTTTGTTTCTTACATCCTGTCTTACCTTAAAATTAATATCGAAAGGTATGCAGCGAATGTGTTGAAGAAAAGAAACACCATTCTTCTTCAGTATAAGTCTTTGGGGCAAAAATACCATGTATGCTACTTTCATTTGCAGTGCATGTATCAAATAATAAGATGTCAAGGATATAATTTTGCTAACACTGTGCTCTTTTTATTTCCCGGTAGCAAAGTAGAAACTGTGGGTCGGAATATCTCCAAATGATAAAATAAAGTTTGATTATCAGGCAGAGGCAGAAACTGTGAAACAACACATAACACCGAAAAAGAATTTATCTCTTCTGGCTTAGAGAAAAGTTGACCGAAAGACATTAGTTTCTAATTACTTCATGTGCTATCTATAAAAAAAAAAAAAAATACGTTTTGACCGGAAGTAGTCCTACTCCATCTGGTATGTTATGTTGCTGATACGCAGAAAATCTAAATTAGTTTATGTAGACAGTGCAGCCAAACACCGGATGGTTTGTGATTGCAGCATCACTTCCGATGTTTACTTCTCTGCTGTGTGATATCAGTTTTTCTGTTTCAATAACATCTCCATTAGCCACGAAACACAGTATTTCAGACACTCTGTCCAACGTGACAAAAATTTAGCTATTTTTTAAATTTCCCTTATATGGGCAGAATCAACGTTATTTTTTCACCAATATCTAGATTGCAGGGAGATAATAAAAATAAGATGTTCAATAAAATTATAAATACAAATCAAATTTGATAAAAAATTAATACAACATAATTTTTAGTAATTAATGTCACAGAAGCACCTCAACCATACGAAATGAGCCAATATTTTTACATTTACTTGGACCACTGTAGGTAGCTATAAAGCTATAACGCGTATTAAGGGAGTAAAATATGTAACATTTTATGTTGCCCATCAGTGCGAGTCATTCCTGTTTCTGAAACATTTCTTTTACTTTCCTAATAAGGGAAAAGGCTGCCAGGAAACGTTGGGTATTACTCGAAAACCAAGTCTTAGGAACTCAGTGAACTTGGTAACTGTTCAAAATAAATTTTGAAGTGTCGGTTCTGCCATATTTACAGTGCAATAAACACTGAAGATTACGTGGTTTTTTTTGCGCTGTAATGGGCGGCAGATCTGACATTTCAACCTTGTAACAACCGCGGTCTCATATTCATTATGGATAAAATCAAAATAGGGTTACACTTGTTCTATGATCACTATCCAAGATTGATTGTTTGACATTTACTGACATTTATTCTGCTCTCACAGATTCAACGTCTACATACGCCATGGTAACAGAAAGTCAAAATTCCAAGCATTGCGCAAAATTTGCCTTCTTTTGTGCGTCCTCTCGCGTCAAACAGAAATGGAGGTGCAGATGCAGAAAACTTAGATGCAGAAGGACAAAAATGGTTCAAATGGCTCTGAGCACTATGGGACTTAACAGCTGTGGTCATCAGTCCCCTTGAACTTAGAACTACTTAAACCTAACTAACCTAAGGACATCACACACATCCATGCCCGAGGCAGGATTCGAACCTGCGACCGTAGCAGTCGCACGGTTCCGGACTGCGCGCCTAGAGCCGCGAGACCAACGCGGCCGGCCGCAGAAGGACACGATGTCTAAGCACCAGTAGCGACTATGTAAGGATTCACATAAACACACCAAATTACAGAAAATCAGAGTTATGGGGAGACATAACGACAGTAATTCACACTGCACACGACATGTAGGGCTCCAGTTTCGTCGGGCTCCAGATGAAAGAGGGGAAGAAGGCAAATTCTGCGCCGTTTACTCTAAAAGGTGGTCAGCTGCAAATTATTTCTTAACAGCATTGGTTTGACAGTTATTTTATGGGGTGAACGTATAACATAAAGCAATACGCTCCGTCTTCCTCAGCATGGGACCTGACGTTACTTCCGGGCAAAGTGTGGCTGCTGTTGTTTTGCTGCTTTAAGCGATGAGGAAAAGGATGATGATGAATGTGATGATGACGAATTTGATTTCAGGGCGCTAAACTGCATTGTTATTAGCTCTTTTGTAGAATACAAATTAACGCATTTTCTGATACAACCAACGTCTTCCCTCATAATCACTCTTGGGACAGTGAAACAGACAACACAGACAGCAGTTACTTACCAGTGCATGAAAATAGATAGTGTGAATCAACGATGGGTACATTCATGCCCCGTCCTTCTTAAGGACACTGTCATATTGCCATATCATAAAATACTAATAAAACGATAATCAGCTGAAAACGTGAGAAAGTTTTGCTTCTACTCGAGTGTTGTTCACCCGAAACCTGGGGAATCGGATCTTAGTATTAAACGTGTCTTCGACGGCGAAGTCTGTAGAGACCAAGTGATGAAAATCATCTACGGCCGTTTCAAAGGGGCCATCCCGACATTATAAAGTAATTTAGGGAAACCATCTAAAACACTGAGTCCGGATGGCCCGACTAGAATTTAGAACTAGCCATGAGCCATCTTCAGTAACAACATTTACAGCACACAAGTTAACTCCTGTTTACTTGAACCAAACTATTACATCTTTTAGATATTTTGTACATGGATGGGGTACTGGTGTAGAGGCTGTAATTATTCTGATCTTGTCTCAACGACTTCTGTAGAACATATGTTAGCCATGATAGCTGCAAACTATTTCATTCCCCAACTGTCATTCTTCGAAATGAATCCCCGTTTTTCCTCGATCGTTCGAGAATTCGGGCGGTTTCTTACTTCTGCAACTGCCTTTCGTTGTTCAAACGTACGGCAGTGTGTGCCACTCTCACGTCTACACATTTGGTCTCTCCCTCATGTAAAACTGATGAAGTCTACAGAATCAGTGACATCTTGCGCCGCCAATATGCTGCTGCATCGATAATATTCGAACTCCGATCACCTGAACCATGCTCTGGTCGATATAATCGTTAAAAAAGGAAAATTCCTTGACATCACTTAAATGGACAGAGGACATGTATCGGGCGTCAAGGAACCATTATTTTCAGAAACAACTACATTGAATCGACCATATGACGTTCCGAAAGATCTGAACAACTTGTCAATAAATGGTATATTTTACTTAGAAGCTTTCTACTGGTTCAAGCTATGGTTTATAATATGAAAACTGTGGAACGCTTCTTGCGAAAAGAAACGTTGTTCATCACACAAATATCAGTGGCTATAAATTAATTAACTTGATTAATGCTCCGAGTTTCCTGAAGATTACCCTTTCAAGCAAAAAAACACACGCAATCACGTACACAGTACATCGGTTTTTATTACCAGTGTCAGGACATGATTGAGTTGGTCAAATAACGATAAATCAGAAACTGGACGAACTCAGTACAGGATTAAAAATTCTTTTTTTCCTAAGATATTACAAGGATTACGTTCTAACTTAGACAAACATGGCATTGTGTCAATTTTAAACCGCCTGTAGAGTCATAAACTCTTTTTTCCGATGGAAATCGAGTTCGTAAACAGTGCTGACATGCCTTTTGTCAAGACGCAGTGAGCGAAGTCTTCAATATTTGTATTAAAA